>NC_084768.1:33803791-34456810 GCF_028858725.1 Colius striatus
GCACCAACATTGATTTCCAGGAGTTTAACTTTTCTTTTCTCTCTATTTTTCTAAAACCTATGAAGAATTTTGAGAAGGAAGTACAAAACAATCTACTATTTCTCTTAGAAAATGAAACTCTCCTTCCAGAGGAAAAAAACTCTGCTAACTCGACAGCCTAGAATAAGATGACCTTGAGTTTAGACTACTGTACACAAAGTGTGATTCCAAGATTTGTCAGCTCTAACTGAACACTGATTATCACAACATTTTTTCAAATCAGAAACAAGTGACAAAGAAAACACATTGTTTAATGTAATTTTAGCTTTTGTTTAAAAAAAAAAAACAGTTTATACCTTGAAGCTACTGTGACAATGAAGGGACACTGAGGAACACAACCAGGGCACAGTTTTGGCTGCTACCAGGCTACTGCCACACTCGTAGGATAGTGCCTTCAAAACAGCTTCAGTCCACATGCAGGACAGATAGGTAATTCTCAGATTCCTGAGCAAGACATACCTCTTCTTTTGCTGCCCACCACTGCTGGGGTAAAGTTATACTGCTGACAGTTATGTCATTTTCCTTCTTAGATTAGTCCCTCTTAAAAGCCTTTCCTGTTATTGCAGACCCTTTATGTTCACTATGAACATCTGCATATACAGATGATACTTTTATTATTTCCTCAATTCCAGGATTCTTAACATCAAGTTTTTTGTGTTTCCTTTTTCCATTTTTGTAATGAAAAGGTACACTTAAGGCCTGAAAGGCACACATAATTACATTTTATGTATACTCAGTTAATAGAGGCAGTTAATCACAGGCTGCTCGGAAGGAAGATGCTGCTGAAGCCCACATCTGAGTCAGAGCATCACAAACAGAGACACACAGCCAGGCAAGTTAACTCTCAACCATTGCTTTCCATGTAACCTTTTAACTTTGTCTCTTTAACATCTCCCAAAACTATGAAGTCAACAGCACTAAAATGCTACAGGCATAAATACCACATCTGTGCCAAATCTAGACATTTTCACTGCCTACCAGCAACCTTCCACACATGTTTATGATACGATATAAACAACAACGATAACTGGTAACTCTGCTCGTGGCCCAGCACTGGGCAGCTGGAGATGCTGCTGGCAGAGACAAACCACCAGAGCAAAGCCTGAGAGCTCTCAAAACAATGATATCACTGCCTGACACTAGCCTGAACCATGCTGCTCTGCCTCCAGAAGTGTGGCAGGTCCTAGATGTCCCCTCTGTTGCTCTTAATGATTTTCTTCAGCAAAAATCATGGGGAAAACACCAATGCAGAGGGACCCATGCTGGAACACTTCCAAGGATGCCAACAGCCACCCTGACACCACAGTAGCCTGTCCAGCTGGGGAAGAGCCACCCAGTCAAGCACAGGGCCTTGGAAGCACGACAAAAACCAGCACTACTTGGAGACACAGGGCAGACTGGCAACATAAGGGTTATAAATATTAGGCATTCAATTGCTAGTTTGCTTCTTGCCCTTTGATAACCAGAAACCAAATTGCTTTTCTATTGCATAAAGTATCTTTCAAATTCAATTGCTTATCTCCTCATTCATTCAAAAAGAGAGACCTCAGATTTACAGGAATGAGAGCCCATAATACAAACACACTGCATTAAACATACAACAGACATTTGAGAAATAACCACAACACACTCTATTGATTTTAACCTTCAATATCAAGGTATCCTCCAGCAGCCTCAACTGGTTCCAGGCTATAAGAATTTCCAATTATTTGAATTCTTATATATGGGATAAGCATTTAATTATCATCATCTACCATAAAACATATCTTCAGTTGTTATTAGGGTGCTATGACTACATGGAATCGGATGCATTCCTACTGCAAACTGTGCTGCTGCTACTGCCCACGGCAGGCAAGCAGAGTTGGGCTGGGAGGGAGCAGGGCAGAGATCCCAACTGCTCCTCATCTGCTTCAACAGTGTTTGCCATGTTAATTACACTGCATGAGGATTTAGCTACAGACCTGAGGAATTCTGTGTCTATTTGGTAACAGGTTACTTGAAGTGAAAGGTGCAAGAGTACTTTGTTGTCACAACATCAGCTAGAGGCTTTCTGTTTCTTAACTTTCAAGCCCTGTGAATTTTAAAAGTCACTCCAGGTGAAGAGGGAAACAAGAGGGAGGAGGTAGCCCCACAGAGTGTCCCCAGCCTGGCCTGGCTGCCTCCTGGGGTCAGGTCCACGGGGACCAGCACAGGGCACACGTGCTCTGTGCACTCCCACTGGAAAAGGAAGAAGAGAGATTCTTCTCCACAAGTGCTACAGGTGTTTACATTCTTATGGCCAGAAGTCCTCAGCTCCATCAAAAATAACCAGGAGTAGTGTCAGGGTGTGCCTAAGCCTGGTGAGCAGCCCCACCTCACCGGCCCTCACAGCTTCACATCCCCCCAGGTACAGAGGAGCAACAGCTCAGTCACGGCACCCAAGCCAGCCTGGGGCAGGCAGCTGGTGTGTATGCCTCAGGAGGGAAGGTTACTGACTTGCAGCCCTCTGAAGAAGGCATTGTGCAGTTTTACTAAGCTATCCAAATCATACTGTGCTCTGTCACAACAACAGGATCCTGAGGATGTAAGGTACAGCAGGCTCCCATCCGGCTGCTGCTCAGCAGCTTTCCCTGTGTCCTGCTCAAGTCACCTCAGCGGCCACCCTGTGGGTTATCAACATTAAACACATTGCTTTGGTGCTGGTTGATCCATCCCAGGATGGCACACAGCAGGCAAATACTTCACAGAGAAAGACTGCACGGCACTGAGAAAATGAAAAAGTGAAGAAAAATAATGTTTCTCCTTCTGAGGAGCCAGGTAGGAGCACTGCTTGTTATGCATCTGACTTGGACATTGCCAGCAGTGAGCAGTATTAGCATGAGCTACTCCCCTTTGATCAGTCCAGACAGTCAGCCTAGATCTCACAAAACCAAAATCAAAATTGAACACAGCATTATGATTAAGGACATCATCACAGACTTCCCTGGCTCCTCTTTGTGCCACAACCACTGCAGTCATACTACAAAGAGTACAACCACCGATGTATTCAGTCATTTCTGGTTTTGAAAGAAATCTTGGTTTAATCCTTCCTTGTTTCCCCAGCATTTCCACAAGCACCAATAGACAGTTTCATCCATGTACTGTAAAAGGGAATAAACTGTTAAAACAGCATTTTTCATTGTATTTTAAAAATAACTTAGAAGTGAAGCGCCATTCTCACCAGGGGCCGTTAATGACTCCTCTGCTAAGGAACCTGCTCCTGATGAAAGGACAGTCATCGCATCTCAATGCAAAATAAAATCCTCTAATTTGCATAGAAGCTCTCAGTCTATTAACTAAGAAACTAAACTTTAAAAGTAACATGTAGGTCCTCAAAACATGTTTCTTCACCCCACTTTGTTCCCTGCCTCACCGTCAGAGAGGTACTATTAGCTACATTCCTTTGTTCATGTGGCAAACCCTTAAGACTCTCTTCAAGCTTTTTGATTTTTTCCCCCCCTAATTGTAACTTCAGTGATCGAGCAGGAGAAACAAACACCAGGCAGGTGACTGAAAAGGACCATCCTACCTTTGCAAGCTCAGGCTACAGAAAAAGTAATCCTTTTGCATACGGGACTCTCTCTGACTTTCTTGCAAGGACTTTATCAGTGTTATCTTTGAAATGAAGAACTTCCAATACGAGGCAGCAATCTCATTTGAAAATAGGAATGATCCTAAAGAACTAGTAAATACAGCAGTTTGAAGAATACCCTTCTAACAACAGTAGAAAGAACTGTATTTTACTGCATTCCCATGACACTGCCGAGCAGTGGCAGCAATAATCCTTCATCACGTTGTATAATGAAAAAAGCACTATAACTTTAAAAAAAAAAAGACAATTTACCGTAGTTTTCCTTCAGAGTGCTATAAAATGTGACCACGTTCACATGACAGCACGTGTGTGTATATGTGTCTCTTAATAAAGCCTCTCTGAAGGGCGATACAGCATGTACCATGGAAACAGGGGTTGCCATGGAAAGAATGCTTTTTTGTGGATAGCAGAAGAAATGAAGGCTTGATTTCTCTTCTCACTTGGCTTTAAAAAGTATATCAGTGTAACTATTGACATCAGCAGAGTTATTCCTGAAAAACATCAGTATGAATGAACAACCCAATCTGACACGTGCACAGCAGAGAATTTCTGACATCAGGGCTGTAGTGATCTGTATAGCCCCGTGCTTTCAAGAGCAGCTCTCCAGCTATCCCTCACACCACACGGCTCCACAGCCAGCCTGCCCCGGGCACTCTCCTGACATGTGTCCTTCCCAACACAGCAGGGTCCAGAGACACAACAAGCTGCAGGAGAGCAGATCTGCAAAATCGCTTCTCCTCGCTTGCTCAGCCCTCATACAGAAATTGCCAGAACCTTCTACCTGCCAGATCTTTTCTTTGCCTAAGTATGAAACGTTTTCTGCTAAAATGCACATGGTGTTATAAACGAATGAAAAACATGAATCAAATTAACTTGAAGCATATTGGTTTCCAGGCATGCTTAAAATGAAGTCCAAATTGATGTGTTTCATCTACCTTATTCATTAAAATAGCATTCTTGATGTCCTCATGTTACCGTAATCTCCAAAGCACTGGACAAACAAGTACATTTGTTTATCTTTATCACTCGTTTCTTACTAAAGAACAGGGTTTTATTAAAGAGATCAATCACCTGTGTACAGTTTAATAGCCTGAGCTGCGCGTGTAAGACAGAACTTGCTTCAGTGGCCCACAACTCCCCAAGTATAGAGGGGCATGTAAAACCATTTGTTGCTTTAATAAAACAAAATTTTTCTCAGAGCTAGCAAGTATCCTATTAGAATTAGTAATTTGAGACAGAAAAGCAGTGCTTAAAAGAAACCAATTCTAATAAAAGGAGCACAATCAATCCTGTTTGCCTATCTCCATGAGAGCCCTGTGCTTCTAACCAGAGACACAAAAACACTTTACATGCTTAATGCACTGCCTTTCTCTTATTGAATCACACTTATGGTGGAAGCAGTCTTTTGAGGCGTCTAGCTGTGTTGGAGTAATTGGAGAATTGTTGCTTCTAATGAATGGTCTTCCTTATAATGGAGGCCAAAGTGTTAAAAACTTAATGTCAGGGATAAAACACAATGGAAAGCTTTTCAGAAATGCTGATCAACGATCAGAAATATATTGTTTTACTAAAAGATGACATGTCTTAGTAGGCTGCTGCTGTAGCGTAATGTACTGACATTGTTGGATGGTGCCACAAACTGCAACTGGCACCTCTTTTATGATGAAAGGAAGGGGGAAAGAAAACCCCACAAACATCTTAACATTAAGATCACACCTCTGAAAACTTCACTTTTTCACAAACAAGAGCTGGTAAACAGCTCAGCCCCAGTTGTCCTTCTACCTACGTTCCAGCAAAGAACGGAAACTTTCTCATCAAAAAATTGAAAATGAGAAGGGGTTTCTCATTTGTAGTTCACTGACTGTCAAGCTTTTGAGAGCTCCCATTAATTTTTTAACTATTTAGCTTTTATAACAAAATTATCTGTTTAATTTGTTTAAAAAAACCCTCCCTTTAACT
Source organism: Colius striatus (assembly GCF_028858725.1). Lineage (NCBI taxonomy): Eukaryota > Metazoa > Chordata > Aves > Coliiformes > Coliidae > Colius > Colius striatus. Next base: position 33,809,400 of record NC_084768.1, read on the forward strand.
GCCTCTTTTGATTAAGTAGTGGTTTTAGCAAATGGACATAATACACAAAGCAACTGCTGGCAGCTGTAACATGAAAGAAAAAAGTTACTGAAATGTTTCTGAAGAAAATAAGCCCGCTATCGGTAGCAGCAATTAAAAAAAACCCACTAAGGTGATCGGAAGTGCTTCATAGATTTTGAAAGCAAAGCCAAAAAATGAGAAGAGAACCAATCCTTCATCCCCTATCAGCTGTTCCTGTTGCCAGTGATTATGGCAATATTTCACAGAGAACATATGGCAATGTTTATAGCCATCAGGCAGTATTTCACAGAAGCTGTGACACCATGTGTCCACCAACTAGCCTTTCTGATTGCAATTAATTAGAGAAGAAGCAGGAGGCACTTTTTAAATAACATTAAGTCTCAGAGATTCCTGAAGTTCCATGGCCCATGTGCAGGACTAAGTGACAGGAAAGTCTACTGAAATTGTAACAAGCCTGATACAGCGAGTCTGTCATTAAGGAAGAAGGCCTAATAAAAAAGATACACTCCACGGAGCATGAGAAAGAGCAGGAGTATAATAAGCTGTTCAGGATGGTACCTTGGAAGCCTGCAACAATAAGGAAACGTTTGAAGACCTTTAACGGGCCATTTCATAAAACAGATTCTGCAGAAGAGCTGCCCCAGTGAAAGCTACAGCAGTTGTTTTGTAGTTGCCAGACCCAAGAGAACGTGTATCAAAATTACATGGGGATCTATTACAGAGCTGAGACTTATGAAATACATAGTGGTAGTCATTTCGTGATTCCTATTTTAATAAAAGCAAGCAAGAGAGGAAAATTAAGGATAATAAACTGAAAGGTTTTCACAGAGAAGTGGAAAGTTGAACTTTCCCAGCCAGTCCCTGCAGTTGAATCTGTCACTTTCAGGTTGCACCGATGAGGGATGCAGCAGTGGCAGGGGTGGGCAGCACAGCCTTGGGCTGCAGCACCTTTGGGAGCACTGCAGGTGAAATGCAGACTATAGTGCAATGATTCCCATTTTAAAAACCCAAAATTTCCATCACAGAGGTATTTTCCCAACCCAGTGCAATCTGATTCACTGGGAATGAGCCAGGAGAAGCACACAAGCTCAGAATCATACCAAAACTGATGCAACAGGCAAGGCATCAGTCAAAAATGATGCTAAGTTGTTCAGCATCACACTCCTGAACTTGGGAGTGGCTCATAGCATCCTCTCCCCCTTACTGGATGTCAGACAACCTGATTCCCAGCTGCTCCTTGTTTAGAGTTGGGATATTACCTGGAGACGTGAAATAAGACAGCAAGATCAGAGGGAAAACTTGTCCAGCTGTAGTCTTAAGCAGGGCTCCTTTCTGTCAGTTCTCAGCAATAGTCTCTTAACTGAGCTCATCCTGTAGCTCTTCCCACAGCTAGGGTACAAATACATGTCTCTCTTCTCTCCAGGTTCTTATTCTTACAAAAGTTCTAGAAACTCTACACCTTTGAAATCTCCTCTTCACCTGTCAAATTTTGCTAAGTCAGCCAGCAGCCTCCAAAATTATTAAGACACTCTAACAGTGCAGTCATACATGTCTCAATTCCTTCAGGAAGAAGGCTTTTAAACTCCTCTACCGTTATATTGTTGTTATTTTAGCATTTTCTGCATTTCCCTAAACTCTAACCTCTACCTTTTACTACAGAATTCTCATCTTGAGACCTTTCGAGACAAAGAAAATGCAAATGGTGTTGGTAATAATGGAAGCATTGAATTTTATTAGTCTTAAGAGTAAAATTCCACATTACACCCATGGCAGATCTCAAAAAGGTAATCTGGTGGCCACAATACAGCTGCCTAATTGTGATACAATAACCTAGGATTTGTTCTCACAGATGTGACATGACAGAAGATACAAGCCACGTTTAAAAGTATGTCAGATTGCTGTGATGGGTAAAAACTGTCCCCGTCAGCACCAGGCAGCCTATTTTAAAACTCCAGATGCAGCCCTGACACCAATCAGCAGCTAAAAATGAGCCACCATTCCACCCACCGCTACACTTGCATGATGACAATAGGCTAAGTTAACAAATAAATAAATAAAGAATGAAATAAAGTGACAGCTGGCAACTTCACCATCCCTGTCTACACTTTCCTGGGAGCAGAGTTAATATTTTGAGCTGTGCACGCAGAACGCTTTCAAGGTTTTTACTCTATCAGAAAAGTTCCCAAACTGTGAGGCTGACAGCTGCCACCAACTTAATAGCTATGCTAAAGTTCCTGGCACAACTTACAGTGACTTCTCCAGAATTTAAGAGGATCTTCAATGCTGAAAGAAAATTGCAATATATTCCTTAATAAAGCACATTTCAATGAAATGATGAACAATAGAGCTCAGAGAGAAACTCCTGGCCAATATGCTACCCACCAGCTGTGGTGCCATCGCTGCAGCACCGTCCTATTACTTGCTATTTTTATGACAGTAGCACAATGGCCACTGATAATCAAGAGCTGTAGAAGGGATCACCCTCTCCAATTAAATCCCTACTTTTTCCCCTTTCAAAAGGCTCCTGCAGGTGAGCTGCTTCCCACGTGGTCTAGGGGCTGGACACCCACCCCAGGCCCCAGCCAGAGGTGCCCACCAGGCTCTCCCTGCCTGGCCAAAACTCAAGGGCACTACAAGGAGGAGCTGACACCCCAGGGCTGATCTGACCCAGCAATCCCAGATAACCCAGCAGATTCGGCCTGGTGCCATGGGAGACACAGGCCATGATGGACCCTGAGGACCTAGAAGGCAGCAGGATGGGTGTCTGCATATGGACAGGGGCACTGCTCTGCCTCAGGCCTTACCCACATGGGCACAGGCTGGCATATGACCCACTGCAAAGAGCTATGCTCTTACCAAAAGGAAAAGAAAGCCTACAAACACGAAGGAGTTTAGTGGGAAGGAAATATCACATGCAGATATTCTGTTCCTCTCACACTGGCTCTCTGGAAAGATAAGCAGATGAAAACTAATTTGTACCTCCACTAGTTAAAGTAGTAAAACTATAATTTGTCCCCAGAATGACCAGGATTTAACAGTACAGCTTTCTCTTGGTTAAGAACATCTTGATTCAACTAGCTCAATCATATGCAGAGCTATCCTTGTAGCAGTCACATCAGTGGAAACAGTCACAGCAATTAAAATACACAGGATACCTCCGAGAAAGCCACAAAGCAGAGCTCATCCGAATCCCAGCACAGGGCACTATCCAGCTCCCTCACGGCAGACACCGAGCCTCAGCACCAGACAAAATGACCTTTTCACTTGGGGAATTCTTCCCATTCGAATCTACACTTCTCTAAAAAATAACAACCCAAACACTGAGGTGTACAATCTGGCATCCCCCTGGTGAGGGATTATTGCTTCTAGCCCCTCCCCCGATGCCCTGACAGCCCACTGATGGATCAGATAACTAGATGAGAATGAAATGGAAAAGCAGTGGTTCTGGTAATCACACCTTGCACCTCCCTGGGACAAGGAAGCTGCTCTGAGGAGTTAACAGAGCAGCTAACGATCAGTGCTGGTACACGTGGCCCCTCCATACTGTGTTTGAGAACCTGGGCTCTGCTACTGGTCCACATTGCTGAAATGAAAAAGGAATTAAGAGATGAAAAGGGTTATTTTAATGAAGAATTGACTTTTACCGTAAACATTAGAGCTCTGCAAGACACAGACACCCTGCAAAGCATTCACTGATCACTCCAGAATTTACTTATACCAAGTACCACAGCACCAAGGCTTAATTGAACTTCCTTTCAGGCTAACACAGGGACTAGAGCTAAAGCTGGGCTGGAAATAATGCTTTTCCAGATTTCACGGGGAAGCCGTGAAAAAGCTGACCTTGATGTGCACTTCCTGTACACACCCCTTGAAAGCACCAAGGTGAGAACAAACAAGTATGAATTTCCAGTTCTTTTTTAACACAGCAAGTTATGCTTAAACAGTTCACATGTCTCTTGTACGGCTCCTCTACAAGTTGCAGCTGAAAGAAGACACAGGAGTCCACAGACGACTGTCTTCGATGCAGTTCACTTAAAGGCATATCGAAGCACAGCATGCTGTTATCTGGATTACCCTCCACAATAATAAAGTGGCTAATATGAAATATACCTTGACAAATATGCCCTTTTTATGCTTATGGGATTTGACAATACTCTGCTTTCCTTGCACAGGCTGTTTAGAAGGGAGTGCTATTATCAGATGTCACAGGCTGCTCTGTCACCTTTGCATATATCACACAGAGGAGCGACTGAGGGCATCGGAAAGCTGGACCCATCCTAAACATGACAATCTTGAGATCCTTTTTGCCCAGAATACTGATATTGAAAGGGAGAAAAAAAAACAGGAAATCCAAGCTATCTTGAAAGCAATCTAACTTTCCTGTAAAAAACAGGTACAGAAATCACACTGGAAATTCTGTTTTGAAAGAACTTTGAAATAGTCTCTCAATTCTTACTGCATTCTTCAGATGCTCTGTAATTCTGTAATGTACTCTGTAATTCTGTACTAGCAGCCACATAGTATGCTATTACTAAAGGCAATAGGATCTTCTAGGTCAAATCATCTCCTGGTTGAGTTACACCAGGAGAATTTAGGGTTTGTATGACACTGTCACATTAAATAAAACAAACAAAAAATCTAGAGAAGAAATATAAAGGTCTCAAGCATTTGAACACAAAGGAAACAGGAATGCAGAATATTGCTAGTGCAAGATGATCCTAATGTAATAACATTCAAATAAAAGCAAAATAAGAATAAAAATGAAATTTGCTGTCTTTATTAGTAAAGAATTTCCATTTGTTTTGTTGGGTTTTTTCCTAAAGAAATGGTAATTTAGATAGGGAGAAAAAATTCTGTAGAAATGCTTTTTAGTAGCTGTTTCAATTAAAACTATCTTAATGGATTCTGCATGTTCTAACCCTAAAGACACTTCGGTCAAGACTGACACAGAATCAAGATCACTAATTACTGCAGAAATACAGCAATAAGAAAAACAAAATGAAGAAAAATCCATCTTCCAACAGACAAAGAAGCACTAAGAGAAATAAATATTCCTTCTAAGCTATTCACCTTAACCAAGTTTCAAAGCTTATCTAATAAGACAAACTGCTATGAAACTGTGTAACTTTTTATTCAAGGTCAACTATATCTTCATTATCTGTTTCAAAGTTATGTTTTTCCTCAACTGACAACCCAAAGTTACATTAGATTACAGTTCAGGACTTAAAAAAAAATAAAGGGAATAGTATCTTGAGTTCCCAACAGAAACCTTTCTTCAAAGGAAGATTTGAGACCCTTACACACCTTCTAGAAAACAGCATTTACTTAAACTGTGGAAAGTGATAATTGGGACACTTACCACCTTTGCTAAACTAACAGTTTATCAAGTATTTTGAGAGCAGATCTTTCACAATTATACCCAGGCTGTGATGGGCACATTGAAATGTGGAAGCTTCTCATTTGGTAAGTTTAGGGACGTGCAGAGTCATGCTTGTACCGTGCCAAAACAAAAGTCATCAGTAACTCTTCAAGGCACTTCTGAAAGAGCACTGGTGGTGTGCTGTACAACAAGCATGAAAGGGTTGCAGAAAAAAGGGTTTGGGTTTTTTCCACCATAAGTTATTGGAGGAAAAAAGAAGATCCAGACCCTCGTTTGTGTGCTGCACGCCCAGAACCTTCCCTGTGCTTCAACCCAAAGGTCCCACTGTCCTGAAGCTACTCACTGAGGACCAGAGTCCTGACAGTGGGTGCTCATCTTATTTGAGACAGGTTAAGTACAACTCATGGGATGACATCTATGGTCTTGCTTTTATAGAGAAAGATACCAACTGAGCATCTTTAAAAGAAACTTTAGAAGCATCCAGCCTTGAGGAAAGCTTTTTTGTTCTGTGCTAGTGTTAAGACCATATTCTCTCATTAAGACTGCTAATGTTCACCTATATTTCTTTTAATCTGGAGACAGCATTGAGTCAGCAACATCCCAGGTGAGGACAGTATTACATGATTAGAAGGACCTCTCACAGTCCTGTTCCTTAACACTAAAGTCAGAACCAGCCTCCCAAACAGCTGCTGACATGAGCAATGCTATGCCATGCAGCATGAGCGGATGGCATGGCAAATGCTGCAGCATGGACAACACACATCATTCAGAAATGCTCCCTACTCGAGTCCAGGAGCAATAAGTAACAAACAGCAAAGCAGATGCTGCACAGCCTGGCAAAGCACAGGCTCTGGGCAGACAGGCAGCATAACAACCCACGCTCTGTGTAGTACCAAGAGCTTAATTTTCAGGTCTGCTCGAGTCCTGAGCTTTTTCTTTTTTTAAAAAGTCACTGTTGTGGTTCTGAAATTGAAAGTTTGAGACCTTAGTCATTTCCTGCAAGCCTAGGCCAGTTTAGATCACTGAGGACTTATGAAAGAGGATGCAAAAATGATGATCTGAAAGCAGCCCGACACACAGAGGCAGAGAGGCATGGATGTTTTTCCCCTTTCCCTACATTGTAGATGTGTTTTGTGTCCATGATCTCCCCAAAGACTGCAGTTACGTTGCTGATTCCTTCAGCACAACCTATGTTTTCAAACTCTGCTGATCTGAACACATTCTGGTTTTCAGAGTATGCTTCAAAATGGTCCTTCCTACCGCCTCATCTCTCCTTCTCATTGGTTTATTGCATTAAGCAGCCTGTAACTATTATCTCCTTCAGTAAAAACTGAGGCAAAGTAACGACTGGGCATTTCATCATTTTCCTTCAAGAATTATTTGTTCTCTTTCCCAATAGGTAGCAGAACTGAACTGTTTTTAAACCATTTTCTCATTTCCAATGTACTCAAACCTTTATCTTGTTCCCTTTTAGACCCGTTACTAGCAGCACCAATCTTTGTAATTTAGTTGGTGCCCAGATATCCTTGCTTTTACTCTTCCTGGCAGTTCTTACTCTTTTCAATATCATTTCTCCCATATATTAAACATTTCTGCTCCTTCACACCTTTTCTTACTAGAGCAAACTGTAGGACACAGTACGAAGCAACAGCCAGCTGTATCAGTAGTAATCTGGCCTTCATAAACAAATACCTTGTTTCTCAAAACTAATACAGATTTTCTCACTAACCTTAAGTCAGTCAGAACAAAGCCACCTCTGAAAACTGAAATTTTAGAAGAACTCAGCTACAGTGTTCCCCAAATGTCCCCTTCCCAAACACAGCAGGACCCACTGCTGTCTTAACCCACCTCATCCACCCCCTGCAGCCCTTGCACCACAGAGTAGGAACAGCAGCGCTCCAAGGTGGGGATCTCTCAGGTGGGGATGTCTTTCCAACAGGAATGGGCATCTCCTCCAGCAATAGCCAAGAATTTCACCATTTTCAGGGCTTCATCAGAGACCAGGCTCCATTTCGATGTGGATTGACCCCAAAATCATGGGAAGTGACCAAGTGAGATAGAAACAACACTGAAGCCTCCAGACACCAGCCAGCAGAGACTCTCCTCTGGCCAGACCCTAACTTGAACCATCTCTGACCTCCTCAGCCATTTTCTGCCTTGACAGTTAGTCGGTAAATGGAACTGAGCAGCTCATTGCTTCTCTTCTGAGAGTAAATCCAACAGGTTCTTAAAGCAGATAGTAAATAAGACCAAATTTTTAAAGAGTAGACACTTGTACGGTGAATGGCAAATACAATGGTGATGGAGCACACCAAGCCAAACACAGGTGAATTTTGGGACCGATGATATGAACATACATGTCCTCACAGTCGCTTATTTCTTGGTCTTCTAGTTGAAAGCAGGCTCTTCCTTTTGGCTCCACGATGTAATGTCAGCTTGTCCTTTCTTTTCACCCATTTTTCTCTTTGCATGTATTTGATAGTTTTGTTTTTAATAAAAGTGGAAGTGTTCTTGGCATTTCTGCTGCAACAGCAGGGCTTGAACTTAAGGTCAAATGAAAGGAACAGTGTGTCCCGTTACCATGGCAACCATACCAGGCTAATATCAGGTACTAAGATATCAAGGATGAAGTGATAAAATCACTGCATTAGTTTAATAAACAAGTTCCATTGTCATCATTTTACTACATATACACACAACTCTTGGGGAAAAAAAAAATACCAGGTTTCAGGATTTGCTCTGCTTGGTCTATCTTTCGTTATCTAACCAAAATGAGAGATTACTGCCTTTCTCCAGCCCTTCAGAAACACAGGTGTATTGAGAACTCATTAAGGCTGCTATACATTTTAAAGTCACATTCCAGGTACACCAAATTCCACAGACCCTAAAGCAAACCTTAATTTGACATTTAATCTCGATTCTCATTTCACGTTCTCGTACTCTGCCTCAGACTGTCATGAATGTATAATTACATTTGAATATCAATCTTAACGTGTCAAGCTGCAAAATAAAGAGTGCACCTTAAATATACTTTCTACTAGGAGGATGGATGTGAAGGAAAGCCCTTCCCAGTACACATCCAACAGCCACTGCAGAAACCCACTACTTGCACATGTCTCCCCCATCCCTTTACCTGACACCTCAGCCCAAAGCTGGCTCCTGAGCAAGCAAGATTAAATACCCGTGGAGCTGTTGGACCTGGCTCCAGCTACCTTTGCAGCTGGTGAAGGGGACAGAATCTGCCAGGGCTGGATGCAAAGTAACTAAAGGCCATATGTTTTGAGGTAAGCACCTTGAGAAGCCTCTGGAAGCCCAGGCCGCTGCCAGTCAGCAAGAACACGTTATCGTATCAAAGGCCAGCGTGAGAGTGTCTCACCCAGCTCTGCCTTCCTCCTCACCTTGGGGGCAGACTGGAGTGAACAGCCAGCACCAGTGCCATGGGCACAGATCACAGCACCACGCTGGACTCAGAGTTGCTAATAAGATGTAGATTCGAAATGTCAGGTTTGGCTACTGATGACAATAGTGGCTAGAGAAATAATTAACACAGATTTCCATACTACAGATAATTTTGCAAATGGAAATGAATGGGGCCAAATGGTTCTGAGAATTCAAGATAACTCTGGAAAGCCAACAGAGTCTGAGCAATTTATTTGCAAAATCATTTGAAATTACTTTGCATAGTAATAGGATTCTGGAGCTGTGTTGTTAACCATGCAGAACAGCCACACTGATTGAGAGCTGCAGCAGAGGAAAACTCCCTTCCACAACAAGAGGATTGCGAAACATCTCTGTGCCCTCTTAACTAGACAAAGCAACCCCGACTCAGCCACCAGAAATCACCAGCACAATGCAGCTCAAAAGACAGAAAGGGTTCACCAGGCACCACCAAAATAGACACTGCTTGTTTCTGTTAGTCAAACCAAAGCAGCAAAACCAGGCAAAGTTCCTGTAGCACATGCTCGATTTCCTTGTGTGCCCCTCAAGAGTTGTATCATCACAAACCAATCTTTTCAGTATGAGATAGCTTAGAAAACATGCTAACAGCATGATCTTACTTACCTCTTCACAAATATATGCAGCCAGTATTTACCTCCCAAATAAAGTCAGACCAAAACCAAATTGCTGAGTTAAATAACACTCATTAGCTGCTACCAAAGTGCTGCTGAAACACTTCCAACTCATGCATTCATCTGCTTCTCAGAACATGCCATTTTGTATTGATCTTATGCAATTGTGTCAGCCCGACACTGGCGAGGTAAACACTACGCAGAGAAGCCCGTGGTCTTCCAATCACATATCTACACACAGCCTCGAGTACTGTAAGGATTATAGCTGTAACTGCCAGTTTCTGCTGAGAAAAAAACCCGTCTCTCAGGGCAGAAGGAGAAGCTGACCTAATGGGTAGGCTGTTTGAAAAGGGTTTGCAGAGGGGGCACAGCTAATCCTCGGCTCACAGTCCAGCCTGCAGATTGGTATTTTTCTATCCGTGATTAATGGACTTGACATCCATGTTCCCACAGCCTCTGCTAAACATGCAGTTCAGACCTTATTGTTAAATACCACCGAGATCACACAAAACTAAACTCCTATGACAGTGGAATGACTGTGCCAGAGGGCAGACTCTTCTGAGACAAGTATTGGATTACACCAGAAATGTAACACAGAATAATAGGGCACTACGAAAAGGTTCATGATCTTGGGCCCCTGAATGCCTTCTATCCTTAAAACTAGGCTGACCTTCTGAATGGAAAATAGATGGTGTAAGTTGAGAGATCTGACAACATGTCATCCAAAAATCATACTGGGAGATCAGAGGCAGACACAATGTGTTTATCCCATTTAAGTCAGAGGCACACACAATCAGCTTGACCGTCCACTTCATATTTAGTCACCAGTCAGAAATCCTCTGACCCCAGCACTAGTGAAGCCCTCTTCTCCAGAACTTGCACGTTTGCATATGAGCAGAGACACAGGATTTGGAAATAAGTCTTAAATCCTTAAAGTCCGAAGGTGTTTGGATCCAATTAACACGTAGAGAACCACATGTTCCCAGACGGAAAAGAACAAAGCTTCCAGACAGATAACCCTTTTTCCTAACTACTCTGAGGTACGAAATTTAACTTTCTACTTTCAGCACTATCTACACACAGAATGTTCTGGCTACTCCACATAATTGTTTCCCAGTCTCTCAGCTTCTGTGAAAACTGTTGATGAGTATTTTCCTAATTTCTGGGGTTTTTTTCTGTACATTTTGCAAAGAAGCCAATAGAACAAACCCCAAACCTAAAGCGTGTCAGTCTGAAATAGAAGAGCAGTGTCAGTCCGTAAGGGACGTTGTTTAAACAGTTAGCTCTGTCTGAACTATCCTTGTTTCAGGCTAGGAAGTATTTTAAACTTTAATTACTGCAGTCTGCAAGACTGTGACAGATCTTTTTCTAATGGGCATCTTGCCAAGATCAAGCATGAATTCTTCTTTTAAGGCAACCATACTTAATTAGTGCTTTAGCTAACTTTATGGTGCTTATGTGATTCAATAGACTACTTCTGGCTCTGGCAAGTACATCTGTCTGCAGTTTGGAGGTTTCTAGGGTCAAGTCTATTTTGCATACATTTTCACAGTTTGTCATTATGTCTATGTGTCCCTATAGATTTGATTTCTAAATGTAAAGTACAGAGAATAGAAAACTTCTAAACTTGACCAAAAAAAACCCTTACTGTGACTATTCCTACTGTACCAATATTCACTGCTTGATTGCTGCTTCAGTATGTTATTATAGAATTTAGATGTGTATTTACAGCAACATTCCATATGGGAAGAGAAATAACAGAGATGGAAGAGCTGAATAAAGATCAAACACGTTACCCATTTTGACACCAACCCTAAGCCAGTATTTCTTCTAGAGCTGCTCTCCAGTTTTGGCTTGTTACATGCTGCTTCTGCAGGGAGAAAACCCAAGGTCTGTATTTCATCCTTGTAGCTGTTTTTCCCTGAGCACAGACATAGCACTGCATTGTGAGCACGGGAGGCATCAGAGCCCATTTCCTTCCTTTGCTTGTCTTTCTGAGCCTCTTCCAACTTTCCACCACCAGCTCCCTCTCCTGCTTTTTCACAAGGCACCCAGAGAGCGAGCTACTCTGCCTACTTCCAGTCCTGTGGCCTATCTCTCAGTTACAGAACATAGATGTATCCAAACATCATCCAAACACACAAACACACTGATATTATCTAAAGTAACTCTCCAGTTTCCTAACTTTGCATTCAACCCAGTGAAATGTGACACTGCAGAGCTTAGCTGGTCAGACTTTTGGGTAGCTGGTGCTTCACCTGAGGGTTCCCCAGAGCAGCAGAATTGTCTTACATTTAAGCATCATGTAAGGTAGTTCTCATTGTCACACCCCACTAGCTTCAATGAGGTTTAACTCCCTTGTTAGCTGTATAAGACATGTTTCAGCTCTGCCATCAGCTCAGAGTATAAAATGACATCATCCCTACAAGAAACTCCAAACAGAACTTTCAGTTTAAATCATACAAGTGTCAATGTATGTGTATATATAGAAGTACATATTTCTGTAGTGTGATTCCCAGACAGAAAACTTTGCAGTGCTTTCCAGTTTGTCCTCGTGAGGTCCTGGGGGCAAGAGGACTCTGAGAAGCTAAGCAAAGAAGCCAATCAGCATCAGAGTGCTCTGTCCATGACCAAGTGCCAGTTACATTTTGTGACGCTGGGTCAATGCCTGTTTTCCTTTTCATGCCTTTTTCTACTTCTGCTGCTGCCTTGACCTTTGATATCTTGATAAAAGGAGCACAGCATCTCACACGTCCCTAAAAATAAAATAAAGTTGGATTTAAAAGCAACACTGATTTCACCTGCCACTCCTTAAGCAGAGAGGGTAGGTACATTGTGACACTGAAGCAGACAGCAGCTCCCTGCCATAGGGATCATGTTCTGGCTAAGGGCACACACAACATTCAACATGCAACATCTCCACTGTAGGTTTGATACCTTGAGCAAATATTTTTGCACTTTTTCAAATTATTTTTGGTGAAGAGAAAGAATCCAATATTATACTCAGCTACATCTTTCACAGCAGGACAGGTCTGTAACTTCTGTAGCCCACATCTTCTTGACCAGGTGACTGTTCCAGCTACTGGAAAAGCACAGTCAGGGTGCAAGAGTGATGCTGGCACAAAAACACAGGAGAAGGCACTGGAAAAGAGAAATTTGCTATTACCTCTTGGACCACATCTGGGCTGCAAGACACTCCCGTGGCACTGCCTCTGCCCAGCAGAGCCCTGCAAGGCAGGGGGGAGGCCACGACCCCGGGCTCTCCCTCCACTGCATCTCCTGCATCCCTCCAGCTGCTGCCTTGCCTGTGCCTGACAGGGGAGATGACCGATTAGAGCAACAGACAGGGTTTCAATCGAGAGAGGAGCTTGTTTTAGAGCAGACCTGTCTACTTCAGTAAATCTCTGGTTTTATCAGCTCTGTGCAACTGGCTCATTTAGACCCGATCAGTGGCAGTCCATCTCCTCGCAGCCCCTTGTCAGCGACAGCCCTCAGGTGCCTAAGCATGCCGGGCTTGATACGAGTCAAACCCTGCTGTGAGCAGAGATTAACCTGCAAGATCATGCAGGGCACTTGACATGTATTCTAGCCAGGCACACTGAAACTACAGACTCCATCAGACTTGGTAAACTTTCCATAGCTTCTGTGTGTTCTGCATCTCATTTGCAGTCACTCCTAGAGGCTGAAAAAAATAACCCATGACCTGGGCAGTCTGACTACTGCACAGGAGCCATGCGAGCAGAAAGATTTCTAAATAGCCTTTGTACAACTGAGTAGCTTGTGTAGAAAACACGGGAATGGAATGGCTTTCAAAAATCTGCATAGCCATGTAGAAGATGAAATATTAATAGATGTGATATTAAAATATTATATTAAATTAATATTAATTCACCATTAAATTTTAAAGAGTTTCATATTGCATAAGAAAAATCACAGTGAAACTATCAATCGCGATTTAACACATGAAACCTATTATACAAGATCATTAAGCAGTGCCTCAAAAAGTGATCCAAAGAGTTTTCAGCAATTAAGATAAATTAAGTGAATTCTGTTTACAAACAGCCCTGTTTGTGTAAGTTCTCATTGGAAAGATTTGCCCTGTGTATGTTACTGGAACATCAACATGTTAGTCTTTTTCAGTTCTTTAAATATAGTCACACACACACATCCCCATCCTTTTTTTCCCCCCTTCTTTCCCCTTATATTTACTTTAAGCCATGAAAACTGTCCATTAACTTCGGGTTAGTTTCCTATAAAATATACCAACAAAGGAGAGTAAACCTCTGAATTCTTTTTGTGGTTATTGGATAAGGTTCTCAGAGCAGCTGACTTAGTGACAGCTGAAGACAAAAGCTTTGATTGCTCTCAATTGTCTTCTGACAAAGCAATGGGGAGAATGGCAGAGGGTTTTTTTCAAGTGAGTCTACTCAATTTTCACTACTACTTCCAAGACAGAAAATTAACTTCTTGAGGATCCAATTTTCCTTTCCATAAGTACACCAGTATTTCTTCTATCAACATTATTTATAAGAGTTGATGCTGATAACATCAGATTCATTTAGAGCACAAGCATAGGTTTTGTTCAGTTATTCCATCTGCTCCACATGTTCTTACAAGACACTCCTTTCTTCTGTCCTTTTTGTGGTATTCATAGTGCCCAAGAAATCACCCTCAGAACGTTACAGTCAGCTCACTTCAGACATGGGCCACCAGCCTCCAAGGTTACGATGCAGAATGCCTTTCACTGCACTGCCATGTTACCAGACTTTAAGTAAATTTTTCTGATTCCATTGAAATTTTGTCTGTGTAACCAACACCACGGGACCAAAATGCTGCTGTGAGGTTTCTAATTACACAAAGCCATTCTTCAGAGTCAGACAGTGCCCGTTTACAGTTCAATAAACAACTTGTCACAGTTGCCTGGTCAGAGCAGACCTGGATGTCAATGGGAACAGTTAGCACTGAGGTAGCGAAATAAATTGGTCCCGCGGGTAAATAAATTGAGCGGCCACGTGAATATGCCTCATCAGGAAAGACTGCAATTTATAAAGGCTGGGTAAAGAGTGGTTTACACACACTGGCATTTAAGGAAAGGCCTTACCATCTCTCATGTTTAAAGCAAAAAAGTTGAGCACTGGCCTTTGGTCCGTAAGTTGTGTGTGTGTTAGCGCAGACAATACGAAACAACGTCAGAACCTGCAGTAAAACAGGATTTTGGATATTTCTCTCAGTAAATAAGCACAAATAAATGTACCAGATTATGCTGCCTTTACATTTCCCTTGTGGAAGCACCCAAGGGAATCTGGCAGAAACATACTGAACATGCTTCTAGCCAAGATACAGCACAATTTCTCAGCTCTACCAGCACCGTCGGTATTCACCCACCAGTGAAACCCAACATGCACACACAGCACTGTGGAAAAGGGCACAATTTAACTCTTGGGTGTGATACTGCTTTATCCTTAACTCTTTAAACACTTACATTTAGAACTTTGCTTGTGAGTAATCTCGAGACATCAGTCTCGTGCAAGGAAACAAAGATTTATACAATCACTGCTGCTTACTTTTTACTTGACTGGAGCTACCTCAAAGGTCAAGCTTACAAATGATACTGAGCAGTTTGCAAACTAAAAGCTGTTTGTAGAATGTTTGGGGCTTGGTGAACATCTGTGGACTTATAATAAAAACTGAAGTGGTGAAAAACACCCCACAAACCAAATTTTAGATTTGTATCCGGTGTGTGCATATACAGGTACACACACGCACACGTTGCCTCAAACAGCAGGTGCTCAAAATCACGAGAGCCCACGCACCAAGGCTCCTGTTAATTCTGCACTCATTTGCACAAATCATCGTTATTTCTATCCTGTGTCCAGGCTGATGAAAAACTGATGGATTGCATTTTCTGGAGCACTTCCCAAATCAAAGGACATCAACAATGTTATTATTTCCATGGAAATAGTTTGCTTAGCCCTAAATTAAAATGTCCAATTTTAGCACATCAATCCATATACATCTATAAAAAGGAGGTGTGTGGAGAACAGTGACATTAGTAAAATTATATATAATTCTGAAAAGAATTAGCAAAACATAGTCTGTCTTGCTATTTCTTTTATTGTTCATAACATGTCTCCCTTTGACATTTCTGAAATGGAAGGAAAAATCATCTATTAGATTCCAAGTCCAAAGCAATTAATCATGTGAAAACTATTGAACTGTTTTAGAAGTTACCTCTTCAAAACACGTTACAGGTTTGCTCCTAGTATCATTTTGTTTCAGAGGTGTTTATAAATGACTTACTGAACCGAAATGCCTCATTTTCAACCCTTGGCATATACTCCAGTGCTTCTGAACTCGGTGCCCGTTACTGACCTACCACTGCAATTTTCTGTGCTTTCCAATAGAAACACAAACCACTCTCTTTTCTCCAAACTGCAATACCTCTGTTGGCCAGACTAGAGGAACAAGTTAATTTGCTCCTGTTTCTTCAAAGTCTAATATTATCTTTTTCCCCCCAAATCTCAAATTGATGGACTTTTATGCTAATTCACTCCCTTCTGCAGTCAAGTATCAAGTTAATTTTCTTGAGAAGACCTAGTTCTGTTGGGTTTTTTTTTCCCCAAAGTGAATCTGACACAAACTCAGGTCTAACTAATTACAGGCAGGCTTATAAGAACAGAATAGATATGGGTGATTTCGACAGAAATCTCTGCAGGAAGGGAAGAGCTGCACGTTACCGCACAATACGAGCGACAAGATCATTACAAGCTCCCTGTGCCTCCCTTAGCACCTCAGTCCTGTTCTCCTCCAATTTCTGTGTCCTTTTTAAATTCAAACACAAATGTCATAGCTTCAGCTCCTCTCTCACTTTCTGTCCTTACTGTGTTAGAAAATTAATTCTTTCCTGTGTCTGAAGGTTGGCTTTAATGACCCTGACACCTACTGCCCAAGACAACTCCGGCTGGCTCACAGATAGGCCTTGCCAGACCCTGATATCTGGCACGACCATTTCAGGGCAACAGGACTTTACCTCCTCAGAAGCATATTTCTGTTAAATTGCTGCTCTTTTTTTTTTTTCCCATGTAAATAATGAAGTATCCTCACCAAAAATTCTTGGATCATTTTCTCATTGTCATCCCACTTTGTTGTATTATAACACAAAAGTAGAAATTGCCTACTCAGAAAGTACATGAAGTTTTAAAATTCAGGTCAAAACTACAAGTAATATTTTTTAGACACAGCCATTTCTCTCTAATATTTTTCTCAACAACACACAACTCACCAGCATCATACTGCCTGTACCCAATACAAAGGAAATTCCCTCCAGGAGGCAGTCAAGCAACAGCTCAGGTAACAGAGGAAGAAGAAACAGCACAAAGTCAGCAGTCAGAGGAATTTATGGGCATGCAGCATATTCTGAAAATGTGGTCTTCTATTTAAGTGCATAATCAAGACTTTGACACTCAGGTAGAGTTTTAGCACAATTTTTTCCATCAGTTAATAAAAAAAAACCCAACCCCAAGAACACAGCTGCCACACCAATGTAATTGTAATTTAACTCTAGAAACCCAGAGACATCCTCAGCCTAAAATTAGCAAACACCACAACCAAATGAGGATGTGAAAAGCAAACTGACGCCAAAGGAGCTCAAGTAGATCTGAATCACTTTGCTCTTTTTCAAAGTTGGGCAATAATTCTGTGCAGCTGTTTAATTTCCTTTACAATATTTAATCACTTTAAAGGAGAAGATCCACCATGAAGTAACCTCATTCCCAGTTTTAAGTTCATACCTCTGGGATAGAAGTAATGCTGTATCACCACAAGAACTCCCCACCTTTTTCCAAATGAATACTGTTGTTCTCCTTCAACATTCCAGCCTCTCCATCTTAGGAAATAAAAGTCTTCTGTCTTTAGCATTCCCTGAAAGACCCACCTTTCTCACAGTAGAAAACCAATTTTATACTGAAGCGACATTGTTGGCACTACAGCACAACTGAAATAGCATGCAAACTGTAACCAAAGGCTGAGCATGAGTATGAAAGTCCTAAAAGGGATACTGACCACCTTAATCCTGGAATCTCCCCTCCTCTACTGAAAGCACACCTTTGCAACTTCCATCTTCCCTTAACACAGCATTATTTTAACATAACAAGTAAAGGAAAGCCCTCTTTTTTCCTATTGATTCGGATGTTTTTTCCTTCAGGTAAATGAACACTGAAATGGAGAGAAACTGTCAGTGTCATATTGCTGCCTGAATGAAGCCACTGTGTCTCTTATCACAGAGCAGAACTCAGAAACACATCAATAAATAAAGATGTATTATTCCAGACTGTCATTTTGGTTATTAGGCTAATGTATTCCAGAAGCAAGAGAGTAAGAACAGAGTGCTCTTCCAGTCAGTGTGTGGTTCTGCGGGTATTAACTGAACAGAAATACTGTAGCAGAGCTCCAATTTGCAGGAGCCTGCAGCAAGGTTGCATTCACAATAAGGTCAGTAAAAAATGGCAAACAAATTAGCAAGTAAGCTACTCCCATAAGTGTATAACACTTCCCATCAGTATTTTGTGGGAATGCAAACCATAATGATTTTATTGTTTTATAAATGTGGGCTAGCAGGTGTGTAATGCACATCAGCACATGCACAGCGGCGAGAGAAAATGACGGGTTGGAGTCCAACCAGGCATCTGATTAAAATGAAAAGTTCTGACTGACATCCCCAAGGAACATTAGCTCTTCCATAACTCCTTCTGTCCTCTGAGTAACACATAAATAAAGTGAAGCACGTCCACTTCAGTGTCCAGTAGCCCTCCTACACAAGGTATGAAACAGCAAGCTAATTTAGTCTAGTATCCTTCTGTCCTTTTCGGCATCGGGTACACACCGGCATGGAGCCACCAAGCATCACCCACAGCAAGCTCCAGCACCGTGCTGGGCTGTGAAGTGCACAGCAGCCCATCACAGCTGTAGAGTAACAGCTTTACCAAGCTGGCCTCGGTAGCGCAGAGCTCCAACAACGTGTGGAAGAGCAACGGGTAAGTCATCCGAACATTTTACTGCTATTTTTCATCCAATTTGTAAGCTCATGGTTGAATCCTGGTCTTTCTGAATTCAACCATACTCACTTCAATGGACTGAATAGTTCCCACTGCAGAGACCTTTCTGAAGCTATGTTCAATGGTAACGTTTTAGTTGTAGAAAAGATGCAGGGTGACATCCACTAGCCAGTACATAACGCAACAACTTACTCTTCACTCAATTTGCTGTAATTAAAAGAAGGCTTCACTGCAGTGAGGCAGCATTCCCTATCACACTGCACAAGCACTTCCTGGCTAAAGGAACTGAAAACAGATCATTACCTGCTGCAACCATGACAACTGCCAAGTTTAGAATGAGAGGTCACAGCAAGTGGCAATGGTTAAGGGGCTGCTGAGGCATGGCTGGGCTCCACCAAGTTCCTAAGGAAGTTCAAGGGTTTTCAGCAGGGAAAGCAAAATCTGGCTTTGGTGGGGCTGCAAAATAAGTTGTGAGGAGCAAGAAGGAGCAGCAGAGGACTATGAGAGGTCAGTAGGTAGTCAGGAGTGAATGCAGCTGAAAAGAGTGCAGGGAGTCTTGGAGGCTGTGAGTGGGGAAGGGATAATAGGTTTTCAGCAGGAGTTAGATGGGAGCTAGCAAGGCCACCATGGTTCCAAAGACCATGATCAAGGGTCTTGTTCCAGGTGTCCTCTTAAGCAAAAATATTTTTATTAAATAGTTTTGGCTAGCTTTTGTCTAAAGCCATTCCCAGGTGTCTCCAAATATCTCTCCCAGCATTTGCAGACACATGAAGGCAAGATCTCCTTGCATGACCACAAAGATACTTGTCTTCCATTCACACACCTTTCCCAAAGGTAAACAGGCTTGAACTCCAGCCATCACCTGCACACTTCTTGCAGAGCCAGAACGACATTTACATAAAGTATTGACACAAGTACTTGAACCAATCCATCAAGAACTATCAAAACAAGGCAGTGGTTAGTGATGCTGCTGTCTGCTTTAAGCAGCTAATATTATGAGCAGCAGAGCACTCCATCAATTTCAGCTTTTAGGTAGACTTTAGGGCAATGCTAAGTAGGAGAAGGTACAAAACACACATCTGAAGTTTTCAGGAAACACAATTCAATTACTATCTGTGACAAGTAGAAAAATTAGTGCCATCATTTAACAGTCAGTATTGGAAGGTGGTATTTTTGGTGGTGCATCTCTGGACTGGGCTTCCCTCTCTGGAGCTACTCTAAGGGCTACTCTTAGCTATAACTGTGTAGTCAAGAAAAAAAGGTTACACCATTACAACAAAGAACTCTGGTTTACGTTAGGAGGCTGTTTTTCAGTGCTCCTGTCGTACCCAGGTCTCAGATTTCTCTGTTTGATCTTGTCTCCATTTATTACACTTCAAGGATATTGCAAAGCTTTATGTGGAGCGTGGCTCTGTCCTGCCACAGGACAGAGCAGCACAAACTCCTTTAGCTCCTTTACAGTCCAACCTGAGATACTCCAGGGGTACAGGGATTTTTACAAGCTTATAATTAGATATTGAGAACAACTTTGCTAATGAGCGATTAAGCAGATGTTTTTCTTCTGGAGCATGTAGGTATTTTGGTTTTGTTTTTGATGAAGAGAACAATCTTCAACAGCAAACAAGTAATTATCCATTTAAAATCTAAGATGTGGATGTAAAAACTTAAAGTCAACTCTTACTGCAGTTGGAAATTACTGATCAGTAGTGTTGATTACCACTGCGGTTTTTCTAAAAGCTTTAAGATTAAGAGATATTCACTGCTCCTCTTCTGTCAGGTGCCTCAAAAGGAAACCACGAGAAGAGACACACAATGAAAAACAGCAGGTAATACCATATGAGACTCCTTATTAAAAACATAAAATGCCTTTCACTCTTGCTTTTATTAAGTCTACTTTTCAAGCCAAATGAAAGTTAGGTGAGCCGATCATAATACAAGTCACGTCTAACTATTTCATTATCCACGTCCTGCAGCACGATAGCCCACAGAATACCTTTTGAAAGCTCCGGAGTAACAGCAGCAGGTTGAATATAATGAACAGCATTACAAATGGGGACAAGAGACGACAGGTCTGGTGAAGAAGGAGTCTCCTGGAAACTGTATGGCTGTAATTACTGAGTGCTGGTGCTGTCTCAGTTGGCTTCGAACAAGGTAACCGCCTTCAGCAAGTTATATTTCCTCAGCCAGATAAAATGAAACCAGAGACACAAATATTTATGATACACAAGACATAACCAAAGTCATTGTCTGCTTTTATTACCTTATTTTTGTTGTAGCTTTGAAGTCTCCCAGATCTACAACACAAGAGAATTAAACAGTAGAGCACTGAATTATTTTTAAATTAGACTTCCAAAACTAGAAATGTCATATTTATAGGAAGATAAAATGCTCTTGTTTTGGGAACTCTGCTGCATGTCACATTTGTCTCTCAGTAATTCATCCAGGTTGTTGGTCAAAAAAGCAACCAAGCAAAATCCATCGAGCAGAGGTCAATGAGAGATGAGACCTCTGACTCCCTGCACAGGAGCTCCCCTCAACAAACGCTGAGCGGGAATAGTTTGCGTCATAAGGGGAGCGTTGGGTGCAGACCATGTGTTGCTGTAGGAGACAACAAGGCTGAGCAGCTTGGGCTAATCCATGTTTTCTCACTTGGGACCTGCTAAATTTCCGAAGTGGGCTCACTGGGACTTGTATTAGCCATATGCAAAAAGCCACAGGGAATGGCAGAAAAACATGTCCTAAATAAAAAGACAGTAAGATGAGGGAGTATTATCTCTGTTAAAGATATTCCTCTGTTGTATCTGCAAACACAACTCTTGCTTCCTTTTCTCTTTCCTCTTTTCTTCCTGGAGAAATCAGGAGTTCTGAAGATGCATTTCCTAATGTTAGAGATAACTGTTAGACAGTGTAAGAGAGAAGACTGGAGCTTTTGTATCACTACTCCTCATCTTGATGCTGTGCTTTCGTGGTCAATTATTTAAGAATTAAAAAAACCCACAAATCAAAAATAGAATAGGTTCAGAGAGGTGCTACAAAAAGCACTACAAGTTTGGAAAAAACCTCTTTATAATGAGCAATTAAAAAGGAGGGAAAAGTTAACTAGTGAAGAGATGAATAAAGGATGACACAATATGACAAAATATAACGAGTGGAATGACAGAGGTCAGCCAGGTGCACCTGTACAGCTGTCTTTCCAGTCTTTTTGAAGACTCTGTATCGCACAGTGCTCCCGATGATAGAAGGCAGCACTACATTTTGCAGTGGGCGAAGTGACGTATAAAAGGAGCCTGCAGAAGATACAGCGATGGCTTTTGGGTTACAGCTGGCAAATCCAGAACTTCATTCACTGATTACCATTTGTGGTTTACCTTTCACTGTGGAGAAGCTGCAATTCACCCACAGCACAGTTCTTGATCATCTCTCAGGCAGTTATGGCTCTGTCCTAGTTTGCACAGTCACAGTACAAACATTGGGAAACGGTACACAAAAACAGCCCTACAGCAGTGCGGCTGCAAAGAACGAAGTGAGAGCTGTGAAAGAGAAGCCATTTTACCACTCTCATCACAAGGGGAAAGATGGAAGAAATGCACCAATCGAAGGACTCCCAAGAAGGTAAAAACAGAGCAGGGCTTGCACTCAAACACATTTCCACAAACCTGCAAGTCTCTCATTTAACCTTTGTGAATGAGAAATTCATTTGATAAGGGTGTTTATATCCTTTATTGCTTTGTTCTTCTTGAGGAAGTGTAACCAAAGCTACAAGGCAAGCATGCCTTTGTCAGATCAAGCATGCCAGCATCAGATCAAGCAGCAAAACGGGGAAAAGCCTGAGACTATTTTGGGAGTCGAAGCAATATTAATTGCTGAGTCCTGTAGAAGAAGAGTGGCTGCTGTGGAGTCCGTCTTGCGAGAGGAACAGTGGCTTCTGTAACCCAAGGATCTGTGAGGTTAGGAAACAGGAACCAATCTGAACAGCTGTGCTTCAAACAAAAAGCTGGACCAGAACTGCCCAGATGCTAGTGAGATCACATGTCAGAAGATAAACATGCGAGGGTTTAGATCATAGGAACAAAGTGTGTCACATAACCGTGGAGTAAGCCATTACTCTAGCCATGGACTACACAAAAGCCGGTGGATTATACTGTGTGTGCATGTGCTAGACTGTAAGCAGCCTTGCACCCAAACATGTCTCTTATGCAACTCTTACATCCTTTCACAAGCAGCACCCACATTTTCACCCTGCCTACTGCTCAACCGAAACACTGCAGGACAAAAAGAAAAACCCTTTGGAATAAGACAAAGAAAAGAGTGACTGGTAGTAAAACTGAATACAAATACATAAAAGCAGAGGAACCAAGCCTGTCAGTATACATTCCCTACTACTTCCCCAGAGGCTCACGTCTTGCCATTACTGTACCTCCTGTGTCCTGAAGGCCTCTGCACTATAACCACCTCGCTGCCTTTTTTAACAGATCCCTAGCCTCCATCACACCTATTACCATGTTACATCCTCCCACTGGTACTTTAAACACTTTCTATTCATAGTACTGAGAATGGGCCACTTCACAAGGAGGGCAAGACAGCCACGCTCAGTCTGGAGCACACAGGTTCACTGTGAACTACACTCACACTGTCAGTACTACCAGTGCTGTGGTTTCCATCCGAGTGTTTGGTATTGCCAGTGGCCTAAGATGCCAAAAACCAAGCCTCATCAAAACTTGGGATGTCCATTTCTTTTACCTCCTGTATGAGCTGTCAGTATGCTGTAGGTCACAAAAGGAAATATCAACTCATAAGTTTTTTTTAGGCTCCCAAATGGTCTACCTTAACTAGCTGGCTTAGTGCACTGGGAACCCAAGACATGCCTCAGAATTTGATATGGGTAGAAGCACATGGCCCAAGTGAGACCTGAGGAGTTGCCACCCAGCCTTCCAGCAAAGGCTACCTTGCTGCCAGCTGCAGATTTACTCCAAATCTCAGTGTCCTGGGATGGCAGGGTGGGCAAAGGACTGCTTAGGTCACCAGCTCTACTCTCCTGACGTCAGGCAGCCCTACTATACATGCCTTTTTCTACAACTATTGACCTCAAACAACACTTAAAGCTCTTTGACGAGGGGTTGAGGAGGTAGATGAAGGCAAAGTTAAGATACTGCTTTTAGACTGAAATCATTGCACCTATTGAGAAATGGTTTTAATCTTTGCTACTAACAGGACATCTGAATCTGCTTTTGGAAACAAAAATCTGTCCTTCTGCAGAGGGTGCTCAGCTCAACTACAGATCAGCTGTAAAGGTGTAGCACAGCTTCATTCCAAACAGAGAAACATGAGCTGATTTCAATCACTGACTCCTAGATAAAACATTCAAATAAGTGAAGTGACAAAGAATATTGCACATCTTTTGCATTCTGATAACAGAGTGTCATGCACAGTTACCAAGGCCATTACTAACACACACACACCCAGCCATGAACAACTGAGGTATTGCTTGCTGGATATACGGGAGTTTGGGGTTTGGAGTTTTTTTTCATAAAAGAAAAAGTCATTAAAGGCATTTGCCATGGATTTTTGCTGACTATAATATTTGATATGATTGCCTCACACAGAGGGTGGAGGGTTTCTGCCGCATTGGCTCCCAACTGTACCTCAAATACAACAAAGCCATTTATCGGTGAATTTATATCTGCCACCATGTGATTTTTGTTGCACAAGCTGTCGTGTGTCAGGCTTGGGGAAGTTTTGACTGAGAACAACAGTTCAAGAGTTCCTGAGGTTTGAGGTTTCTGGATTTGTGTAAGAAGGCACTGAAAGAACTATGCAAACAAAGGACATCTCAGCCTGTAACCTGCTTGTTTTAGTAAAGTCAAAAGCCTTCATGGTTGTGTGCATCAAAAAGGAACGGAGCACTGGAAGGGGCTGCCCAGGTGGGGTGTGGAGACTCCTTCTCTGGAGATATTCCAAACCCACCTGGATGAGTTCCTGTGTGACCTATTCTAGGTGGTCCTGCTCTGGCAGGGAGGATTGGACTGGATGAGCTTTCAAGGTCCCTTCCAGCCCTTGTGATTCTGTGAACAGAGTTCAGAAGGACAGCCTAAACATGTTAAACAATTCCTGCACTGTACTACGAGTTGTAAATATCCACTAGCTGACATTTAAGAGCCCTGGATGACCAAGAGAGATTGTTCCTAAAATAACGTCTACAAATTCACTCAGATAAAAGTTTATTTCTCTATATTTCTGATCAAAAACTTAGGATGCAATTGGGAATACATGGCACAGTAGATTTGTCCTACAAAACCTTATAGCAGGAAAGCAATTGCAATCATATTTTGAGCAGAGGTTTTGAAAGAGGAAAAACAAAGAGCAAAACATAGACAATAATTGTTAATGTCAGTCCATTCAGACAGTATTATCCTTTATCTGTAGACTGCCTGTAACTCTCACAGTAATGACTTGGTAGGCAAGGCAACAAGCAATATCCTTCCCAACTTGGTTCTTAGTTAAAGTGTATCCCTTCCTATATGCTACATCACTTACATTGTTCATACTTCTGTTGATATCAAGCGTGTTGTGCTGCCAAGTGTGTTAAAGAATCCAGCATCTGTTACGTATCTTTTCCCTATTTAGGGTAAACAGTATGTATTTATCACAAGCCCCGTCTCTGTTGATTAACTGCCCTGTTTCTCCCTCCCTTCCCCATTTGTAGTTCTCTCAAATTTCTGCCTGGACTAAATCTCTGCCTGCACATACACCATATGGCACAACACCACAAATGAGATGAGACTAAGTTAATTGGTCATATTAGACCTCACAAAACAGATTTTAAGTTCAATTCTGAGCATTTTTTTGCACCTATGCAGAACACAGGGATGTTACCCAAGCCATGGGGCAACAGATTCTCGCCCATGTAAGTTATCTGTGCACAAAAGAGAGGAACATATCCTTCATAAGTCCCCCTATCCAACCTGACAGTTCCCATCATAAACTGGAGATGAGAGAATAACAGACACTAGTCACACCTTTGCTTTATGGAGATGTATTTGTGGGTATAACTGGGGTGTGCATCCCTGGGAACAGACACAGCCACATCTAGAGCTCCAAAGATACGTGAATGTCTTTCCCAAGCAAAGCAACATAAATCTCGAGGGTCCAGCAATTGCATTGCAGTAACTTTGCCTGCATACATCCTAAAGTCCAGCTGAGAGATGGCAAACAAGTGCCCTTTTCTGCTTTTCCTGATTTTTTGTTTTAATCACTTGAGTATCTTGGGATGGAGGGATGCACACAAGCCCCACAAGTATCATTCCTGTAAGCTTTCCTGACTCTTAAGCCTACCCACCTGCCCAAATTCAGCTGAGCATTGTCTGCAATAAAATATAAGGAAAAAGAAATCCATCACTTCAATACAGCTTCCAAATCATACCAGTGCTAACACGGTGTTTTAGAAGAATTTATATTTATTCAAAGCAAAGAGCAAATATGAAGTACTTTTCTAGACAAAGAAAAAAAAACTCATAAGAAGCAGCCTAATGATACAGTAATAAATAAGAGAAATACAAGGCTTCTCTTGAGCATGGACGTAAATCAGATGCTGGTGTGCTCCCTGCTGCTTGTGTGTGGTGTTGCTCATCACTGCCACAGTTTATACTTGGGGAAAAAGAAGTTCCCTTCATTAAAAAAATAAATAAATACTTAGAGGGTAACTGACTTCAGTGCCAACTCAGAAAGCTGAATGATGCCAGTCACAAACACAGTGTTTTCCACAGAGGCCACTGAGCAACTGGGAATTCTCAGGCAACATGACCAAATCCACTATGTGGGAAAACATCAATGTCACGATTTGTTAACTTCTGACAATTCACACAGTAGGCACAGGAGTTCCCAGTTGCTGTCCATAAAGAGTATCAGTGGTACAGGAATATATTCATCTTTTTCAAAGAGTCTTTACGTGACCTGTCACTGCTTCTTTTTGTATTGCTTTAATTCTCAAAACACTCGAATTTCCAGACAGAACTGTCCTTGCTTCCACAAATATTTCCAGAATCCTTTGTACCAAACCTTGTAAAATCATTCATCTTTGATATTTTTGCCTTTCCCCTTGCCTCACAGCTAAGAAGGAGAACCACCAGAAACATGGGCTGCAACTCCAAAGCAGACTCACACCGGTGAGTCACCTGCCCTCAGGGGGTACCAGCAGCTCACACAGCTGGCTGTGGCCCCTGGAAGGGACAGGGGACTCCTGGATCTGCCCAGGGACAGTCTTCCCTGGGCAGATCCAGGCATCTGTCCCCATTAAAAGGCAGATGCTATGGCTTTTCCTGGGGAACTGGGACATTAAGAAGTGGAGAGCACTCAGGTATGTTCCAGGGAAACATGGCCTGCTGTCAGCTCAGGTGCTTTCTTGGCAAGAAAGGGTTAGGCTCTCACGGCCAGAAAGCCAGAGCAAGTTAACATAAGACTGCCAGCAGTAAATGGAGGGGTGGTGGTGGTGTGGGCAGAAATTCAAAGCTAAAGAAATAAACAGAGTTGGCCATGTCAAGTGACCACCAAATGAAAGATTTTGGGGTAAAGTGCTGCCTGAACAGGCAAGTTTAGGACTGCTAGGCAAGATAGCATCTCCTTACCCGGCACAGGGAGAGGGGCTCTATGTGCATTGGGGTAAACACAAAGCATCACATCAAAGACACACCTGACTCCACCAGACATTTCTCCGCCTAATGGGAATAACCTGGAGGACCTCAAACACTGTCTAACAGCTTGGATCAAAGAGGACAAAGAAATATTTGCTGTACTCCAGCTGAATTGCAGTTTGCAGTACAACAAAGATAAAAGAGTATTTGTTTTTCCTCATTAAACGAGACTTTTTCAACAAAAATAATTAACTGTAGCATAACAGAGAGCTTCACTGGGTAAGAATTTTTAAAGCATGTGTTGAAATCCAACCATTCCACTGAAAATGGATTTGAAAGGCCATGCTGGAACAAAAAAACAAAACAAAAAGAAGATGTGAGGCTTTTTATAGAACTTTTTTTGTATTTTCCACTCTCTGAAAAGCATAACCATCACAGCAAATAAAAGTTTAATAAGTAAAAAAACATTTTAAATGAAAAACCATGATTAACTTATTAAGACCCATTAAGTGTATAATTACAAAGATTCTATTACATTAAGATACCAATTTCTTTAAAGCCAGAAATAATACCTGCTGAAACTTTAATTATTTAAATGAGAAGAGAAAGAGGCATGTTATCTTCTCTGACAAAGATTAAAATCAATTTAATTGCTTCTCTGCTGCACTGACATGATTCTTGCTGTGAGTCAAGCAACCAAAAAGGGAAATTAATACTGCAGCTGTTAATCAAGTGATATTTGTGTGCTCCATCTTATTATAGCAGGAGAAAGAATAACTGCTACTTCGGAGAGTTTGTCCACACTATATTTCATAGATTTTCTTTTGCTTCAAAGAGCACCTTTACTTAATTTGAGTTGCAGGCATCTCCAGGTGACACGCAGCCTGAGAAAATTGTATGTTACATTGTTTGATCCCCTCGTAAAAATTGTTCTGCCAAGAGTAAGGTTTGTTTCAAATTAAATTCACCCTCGGGTATGTGACTCGCTAGTATGAAATTACAAAGTCACACCGAAAAGGGATAAAAATACAGCTGGAGGAGGGGGTTGCCTATGAATCATAATACATCTCCAAGGAAGAAAGCAGGTAAAAAGAAAAACCAACAATTTCAGTGAAATTAGAAGATGCATCTGAAAACATGTAACAGCTGAGCACACGGCACAACCCATGGCTTCTGTGTGCTGGTTTAGGAGTGTTTATCCTTGCAGTGCCTTTGTTAAACCCCTGCGACAAGTGAATATTCAGCAACATCTACAGTCGGCAAATTAATGTACCTGATTGCAAGAAAAATGGTATTGCGAGATATTTATGAGTTCTGGAACACAAACCCGTGTGGTGCCTCATCATCTCTTATCAGCCCTTGTTAACTTTACAGATGATGAGAAGCACCAGAATAACTGAGGTTGTCAAAACTAATAGATCTCAGAGGCTCAGCACCGGCACAGTTCAGTTCCATCTACAGTCCATTTGTGAGAAGTTTTAACTCCTTCACTCCTCCTCATTCAGCAGGAATCAATTCCACCACTCAGGGTGTTACTTACTGCCCATGGGACCAGGTGGCCCAGGCACTGCCCTAGATGGTTCAGGATGCAAAGGCAGCACTTCTGGGGAGGAGTTTGTGTGAATAAAGTGACAGGCAAACACCAAGCAACTTTGTTTAAACAAGACTTAAAGCACTGTCTGGATGCTATTGGAAACTCTAGGAGAGAGTAAAATGAAGGCAAAATTCTTGGAGAAGAGGTTTTCTTGGGACCACGTGCGTATTTGCTAACAGGGCTAGAATCATTTGCAATGCTGTTTGTGCACTCAATGCACCAGCAAACATTCAATGGCTAGGTACAGAGCTAAATTAATGTTTTGAACTGCAAAACTGGTTTGAGACTGATTTATTTCAAGGAATCGGTGAAGGCAAGGAGTCAAATCTCTTTTCCTTCTAAATAATTTAAGAGGTTTCACTTTTATCTAATGCTTTAAACTGGGCACCTGGTCACTTCCCAGTCTCTCCTGCAGCTGATTGTGCTGCTATCCCAACCCTCAGTGCATGTCCAGTTTGGCCAAAAGCATCCATGGCAGATCCCAAAGGCTGGATTTTAGGAAAGGAAAGCTTCAGTGGTTTTCACAGGGATTTCGGCTCCATTTTAAGATCTTGTACATAAGCATTTGAAGGCAGACCTAGTCCTGAGCCTACTTTTTGGTTCACTGGGGACAAACACAAGCCCCTGCCTGTAAGACAGCCCACTTAAGCGTTAGTGCCCCACTTGTATTTTATCTCTTTTTTTCAGCAAGCACCGTGCTTTCCCCTCCCTCATCACTCCAGGAGAACCTTGGGAAAAACACCCCGTTGAGACCCACAGACAGGGAACATCACCAATGAACATAATATATTTGCTTCACTCATGTCTCCTGCCATCCCCCAGTATGGGGGCCAGGCAGGACCCATGCTGGAGAGGGACTGGAAACATGTGGCACAACAGCAGGGAGGAAAGAAAACATCAGACAAGCCACCAAGGCTGCACATGAACACTGCAGCATTTCATGGGATGTTTACTTCCTCTCTCATGAATTCATAGTTGGAGTACAGGGGAAAGTGAACCTGCAAGTCACACAGAACTGCAAGGAGTTGAGGACAGGCAGTGCAGGGGGCAAGGCACCCACCCTGGCCAACGCACTGAGGGCTGCAGGAGATGCTGCAACTCAGATGACAATGCCAATACACCCCAGGCAGCGAAATGGGGCCTCAGAGAAGAGGCCAAGAAATTCAGGGCACTATTCAGCAGAGGAACAAAGCCACAGAATCCAATAGTAGTCTTTGACCAGCATCAGAAAAGATTTTCCTGGCCTGTTTGGTAAGCTGCTGCGCAGGGCACTGTCTGCCTTAGAGCAGCCACAGAGGGGGAAGGCAGTGCCACTAAGAAGGACAGAACGTGAGTAAGAGTCCTGTAACCATGCAGAGGAAAACAAATCAGTCACGGAGATGAGACAGGAATAACAGCTAGCAGTGCCTGTGCCTGGCAACCAGAGGCAGTGTCTGCACGTGTGCTCACACTCGCCCGTGGGCTCGGAGGAGCCCTGGCCCAACACCACGCTGCCGGCAGCTTGAAACGAACGCGGCGCAGTCAAACTCCCCACTCCACTGACGTGGCAAACAGATATGTCCAGTAACAATCCCATCCTCTGGGGTGTGCAGCAGAAAAAAGCCCAGAGAAGCTTAGAGAAAGACAGTGATAGAATGAGTCCATTCCATTTTCCTCGAATGGAGCTTGGCTTGCTTTGATACCTGTCAGACGGTCTGTGCCATCAACAGACTGCCTGTCCGTTTCCAAGGTAGGATTGACTTTAGGGGTTGCTTCTCGTAAGAGTCCTAAGTGTAATTGTACACATCTCTAGGAATAAACAGAAGTGTTCCAACCTTGTTTGACAGCAGTAATCTCACGTTCCCTCTTTTTGCCCTCCCATCTTGCCCATTCCACCTCTAGTTGGCACACGCTGAGAAAGCCACAAGTGTTTGGCAGCACGTTTTTTCTATCTATATGGTTACATTTCAGTCAGGCTCATTCATATGGATCAGTATGAGAGCACTGTGGCCATCCACCTTGCCAGACTGAGCAACTGAGAAGGAATGCAAGAAAAAAAGAAGGGAATAAGAATAAAAAATCCTAGGAAAACCAGCCACAAGCCATAAAAATAACTGTAGATAATTCGGTAATATCTTTGTCATGGAACATTACAGCAAAGCGCCCAGAATTGTTGGGTGAATGCAATTCAGCACTTTCAGTCAGTCTGGTGCTCACCCTTCACAGGGCTGCGCTGCTGGAAGCAGTGTCCTGCCCTCCCCAAGGCAGCAGGGTCAGCTCCACACAAGCAGAGGAGGGAGGCAAAAGGGGAAGATCCATATGGGGCAGGGAAAGCTGGTGGGAATGGGAAAACAGGACAAAAGCTTCCTGGCTCCAAGATACCCATTTGAATCTGTTGCTAAAGAACAGCAACATCCAAGCACTTTGTGTGCGCTTTCAGCAGCTTGCACAAGATAGGCTTGGAAAGGTGAGCCAGTTCACAGCACTGCCTTCCCAAAAAGCTGTCCATAGGGACTCTAGAGAGCAATGCAGAGACACAACTGAAACAGGACTGAATGGTGCTGTGGCCCAGACAACATACACCTGTAAGCCATAGATCTCTTGAAAATGCTAAGCAGTGTTTCAGGCTGCTTAGGTCCGATGCAGACCCAAATGCACTTACGAGGATGGATGCCAGTACTCCTCTTTGGCAGCAACCTGCCAAGCAGAATCAGGTTTTGTTATTGATTTCAACTAAAACGAAGCACAAAGTGACTCAGGCCCTTCTCCTGGACATGAAAATGTTTTCAACATGTCTCACAACATGCTACTGTGGAAACGCTTCCAAAAGCCAGCTTCCTTTTCTGAGTACATCAACTTCCACAAGAGGCAGGTGAACACCAGCTGCTGTTACAAACCACCAGCCTTACACCCTTCCACTGCTCTCAGTGACACTGATTCCAAGTGGAATTTTGTACTTCTTCCCTCTCTTTGTAGGGATGGAGAGAAACACTCTCTAGCTTCTCAGCACGGTGCCAGGCTGAACCTTTATAACACTTGCAATACCCCATAGCCAAGATCTCTCTCCTGCTAGAAGCTGTGGTGTTTGTACGAGGGGCAGGGAGGCACTAAAGGGCAGCAAAATCTGATCTGATTTCCTTGTGAGCATAATTTCACAGAAGGAAAATGGATTAGAACACAAGGGCAACAGTACCTACTTTTCTGGAGCCAGGTAGATTTGGTGAAGGTTTCTTCAGGTTCCTCCCTACCATGGATCAGTCCTAACACAGAAAGTGTTACCAGAGAGCATGTCAATCTGCAGGTACACAGAGGGCAAGCGAGAGAGCTCCTGCTTGCTGTTCTGATGTGTCAAGAATGAAGTGTGTTTCTCTATAATCCTGCCCAGAACACCAAGGATCCATGTGAGATGCTCACTGGACACTACCATCCTGAAGAAAAATAGAGAGAAGGTGTTTTATAACCAACATTTTGGCCTCAACAGCCTTTCTCTCAGCCAACAGCGTTTCATAAGATTAGAAATAGCGTGTTCAGAACAGGTTTCTGGTCCCATACAGCCTGCCAGGAAGCAAAAGGACGTTAGAAGCTTATCAGGTTTCAGGCATCTGAAGTTTCCTTCAGCCATGCGTTCTCCCTCCTTTCCCCCTGACTTCTTTCAACGCTGATAATTTGCAGCTCGGCTGGCAGGAGCAGGAAGGAGGGAGGGCACAAAAGGTGTCCCCGCGTCTTTCAGCATCAGTACATTTTATATTCTGACAGCACGGGAACATCACTAACAGCTTAGCATACATCACTCCTGATGAACAGCCATCATCAGGGACACAGGGAACACACGGAGGGGAAGATATGAAGATCAGTGGTGCAGCTTAGAGATTTGGGAGCTGGGGAGCCCCACACTTCAGATGCCTAACAGGATTCTGCACTAGTGGTTCTACAAGGATGCTTGCAATGATTAATTCATGCTTTACTGCTGTATCACTGACATCTGCAGCCTCTCTGCCTCAATTTTAACTTCCAAAAATTACAGATTACAGTTGCCTACAAATGATGGGCTAGGGATTAGTTAATATTGTAAGGGGACCTAAGGCTTGAAAATGTACAGAATTGCCACCAACTACTGGAGGGGAAAGAAAGAAAGAAGATTTGTATGATGGATGTGTAATGCCACACTTTACGAGAGGAATGCACCCCAGCTTTTGTTCAGCATGTCTCACGTGAGAAAAAAACTAAATAAAAAGAAGCCTTTAAAGGTAGACAGCAACTGTGAAAACCCACACAAGATCAGAGCCCTGCAAACGCCGTGCATTTACAAAAAGAACAGCTATAGCTAATATCAGTGTAACTCCTGACAATCCTTAGCTATGGCTCCACAAACAGGTTAACTTGAGAGGCTCAGTGTGGCTTGTCGGCACGTTACCCACACATGTGCTGCTGCTGCCCCAGAACTGCCAGGAGCAGAGATCACATTCAGTGTCTGGCTCATGTAAATTAAATTCCATCTGAATCTCTGAACACTATCATTAAACACACATGCCTGAAGTGGTAACAACTGCAGGTCCTGTGTGACACCAGCAAACAAAACCTGGAATGAAATTCAACACAACACAATGCAATCCAAAGTGAGCTGATGTGGGAAAGGTCTTACTGCAGGTCTATGTGCTGAACAAGCACCTAAATCTTAAGGTGCCTGATTATATTGCACTAGTTGGGCACACTTCTAGATAATTATAAAGAAACATTATGCCTTGTACTGATAATTCCCCACACCTAGCACACGGTTTCACTGTAGCGAAAATGTGTTTCAAAGTCAGACCCTATGAAGGGAAAATAAGACAGAAACAGAGCTCAGAGGTTAAGTTAAATGCAATACAAGCAGAGAATATAGCAGTGATTTGCTGGAACTATTGCAACAAGTATCAGAGGCAGAAGCAAGATGCTGATGCTTTCTTTACCTTTGTCACATGAGAGCAGCTGCCCAGAGCACAGCTAACACATCCACACACTAAAAGTTAGGGAAACAATTTGCCAGCTTTTTGCTGTGCAAGAAAAAAGGCAAATACATACACTCGAGGCAAACTAGACCATCTCTGTCACTAGCTCCCTGCAATCACAAGCTTGTCTTGCATTTTGGCTCACAAGCACCTTTGTGAACCTGTCCCACACTCCACCTTCCCCAGGGCCTTCTGCAATCAGCAGCGCCAGCTGCCTTTTACACATCATAAGCTGTGGAGCAGAGAGAGAAGTCTTAGCATCCCTTTATGCTACAACCCTTTAGGTAGAGAAATTGGCTTGGCAAACTTCTCACCAGCTCTTGTGAATTTATGCTCTTTGAGACCAGTGTCAGGACAAGCAGGCCCAGCATTTATGTTTGATATCCAAGGTTCAAAAGGAATTAAATGAGCATGAGGTTTTGGGAGGAGGAGGGGCTTTTCCCCCAGGTATCTTCAAAGAGACTGGTAAAAGACAGCATTGTTTATTCCACCCCTGCCTCCTGGCCGGAAGGAAGCCCCCTCATACTGAGTTACCCTGTACTGTCCTGGCAGGGAGCAGGTCCCTGCAGAGGCTGGGGCTGGTTTGCAGAGCACAGTGCAGCTGAAGGAGGAGCAGGGACCTCCCTGTGCGCTCACAGACAGGTTGCAAGCGCCCAGAGCTGCCCGTGAGCTCTGCCTGCAGTACTTAGTGCCAGCTATCCTACAAAACCAGCAACACTTCAAACAAGGCTTTTACTACATGCAGAAGCTTAATAAATTTTGGCTGCCGTTAGACATCCATGGGGTCCGTTTGAGACAAGATTTCTGCATTCCCGATTGGGTTGTCACTGAGCCAAAATTATGAGATTCACCAGGATCAGCTCCCTGCTCTGTCAAACAAGGCACATTCCCGATCAGCTCCTTCAGTTTCCCACAGACCAGGGTAGCAGTTTCCTCTTTCCTCAGACCAGAAACCACACCAAAGGCCTTCCAAAGTTTTTCCAGAAAAAACAAAGCTTTTGCACGGAAAAAGCCAAATTCCCCAGGAAAGTTTTGGTTTCAATAAACTTCCACTTTCTGACATTTGTTTTGTCAAAAAAAATTCTGACTAGCTCTGTGACTATAACATGAAGTCTGCTGCACAAAAATAAACATTTACAGAAAGATACATACTATAAAATTAGAAAACTGTTAATTAGAGCTAAAGAGATAAAACATATGTCTGATACCAATGTATATTGAAAGCACAGCTAAATATAGCAGGGGTTTTTTCCATCACTGCAGTTATATAACAGCCTGTGCAGAACAAGATGTGATGGGGCAACATCTTGAGACAGCACAGTAGTATATCCTCTGGTCACTTCAGTGACATCCTGTGGATGTCTCATATCCTGAAGACAAAATATCAATGTTTTTCATGGATCTTTGACATGCAAAATGCAAGTATCAATTCTGCCTCTTCTATGGAGGGCAGCAAATTCTGAATCAAAGGTATTTCCCCTTAGAGGTGCTGTGGCTCAACAGCGAGCAAGCAGGAAAAGGTTTTGATAGCAACATATGGCTGCAGTTGATTATACGTACAGCATCAGCATCTTGCAAGGGTTGCTTGGCATCTGCAGAATCCACTGCTGGTACATCACCTGAAGTTATACAAACTGCTCTCCAGAGTTAAGAGAGGAAAATAAGTATCCAGTGCAAATACAGTGGGTAGTACCAGCTTTAAAGTGAAGGATGTGACATGTCACTGACAGAAAAAGGTTGTTTGGTCCATTTTTAAGTGAAGTTCATTGCTGGGAAGCAGCTAAAATCCTAATGTAGATAGGGACAAGATTATCTATGCTCTAATCTGGAGCCTGCTCCCCAAAGCACAGTGGTCCATGGCACCACAAGTTTTGTCCCAGCCAGGGACTGCTTGGAGCCAGCAGCCACCAGCCTGGGCCAGTACATGCCTGGCTGATTTGCTCCAGACCCCCTAGCCAGGCTCAGGACGAGACATATTTTGACACTGATGACCAAATGTATTGGATCTACTAAGAGGAGCATGGGTGCCAGTGGGAACCAAGCCAGGACTTTCAGTTACAGTAGCACAAGTTTCTGCCACCAAAACCAGAATTAACCACCATGACCAGCACCACAAACCCACCCAAAACCCCACAAACCCTAAAAAAGCAGCCTACAACCCTCAGACATGCCTGATTTAGTTTCCAGCAAAACAAAAACAACTACACCCAAAACCTTGGGTGGAAAACAGCAGAGCAATGACCTTAAAGCCACAGAGATTCTGGTCACATTTGCACTAACCTGAGCACCTCATTGGTATCCTCCAAGGCAGAGTTTGCCCTTCCCCCATCAAATGCTTAGTTAAAATACAGAAGTAATCAATAATCCTTCCAGAGCAGATACCATTTTCTGCATATGTCAAGAGTTTCCTCAATCATTTGTGCACTGCACGCTGTTTTACCATCCCCCTGCCCAGAAGCGAAGCTCTCATTACACTAAAAGGAATTAAGAAAAGCTGAAAGAGTTCAGAATGTGAGGCAGGCCCTTTCTATCACAATAGGGACTTTCAGGTTTTACAGAGCTGGTTATGTATCTAGAACAGATACACATGCAAGAAAGAAAACCACGGTGAAGTGGATTTGACATTCCTAACTAGTTGGTAGCGACTTTCTCTGGTAATGCTACAGACACAAGTTGAAAACAACAGTAAGAAAACATTTGTTCCTGTACAAAAAATTAAAACTTAATATTGCAGAAGAAAACCTCATTGAATTTTTATCACATTTTGCCCTTGCTGAATAATCTTGGCTTCAGCAGCTGCTACATGAAATGTAACTGTCACTACAGTGAATAAATAAGTAAGTAGTGCTATAATGCAGCTGCCCTCAGTAACAGCGTTAGCACAAGGCCTTCGGTGGTAACTGCAGACCAAACTAGAGTTGCATCCTGACTGGATAAAGATACACTTTTATATCACTGAACATCTCAGACCATAGGCTACAGAGCTTAGCCCTGATTCTCCCTCCTCCTTCAGAGTGGATGGAGAACAGCAGGTACCCTGCCCGTTGCTGATTTTGGCTTCATCCCTTTAAGCCGTTTCAACGAGAACCATAAAATATTCAGGTCCTCTCCACCTCTGGCACTCTCCTCCAGTAGTAAACAGTTCCTGTCATCCACCTCTATAGGCAGAGCCAGTCCAAACCCTCTTTCCCCTTTTATGTGTTGTAACACAGCCCCAACTCATCACAGGCAAAACATAGGTGATGGAAAAAAGCCCATGGAAAAAGGGGCAAGGTAGGATCAACTCCCTCATCTATGTCAGTCTGTAGATTTCAGCAGAATACAGATTCCAGGGAGAAAAAACATCCTGTTTGTTTTACTAGGAAACACCAAGAGCAACTGACCCATGCAGATGGACAACACATTTGGCAGTCTGAAAAAACACCAGCTGCTAACAAGCCGTTTTCATTACAGTTTCATAGCTTGCACTTATTTTTATTTTCCCTTTGAATCTCAGTTAAATACAATCTTATTTAAATAAAACCCCAACTCTTCAAGGCAAGTAATTTCCTTAGTGGACAAGCTCTTTTCATAGAAATGAAAGATGATTCTTTCATAAGGCCATCCTGGGCGAGCTTCTCCAGGTAGAGGTTAAACCATTAACAAGAAAAATAATATTCAAAAGAAAAAATGTAAATCACTCAAGCAAGAGCCAGGTGGGAAGTCTTGTTATCTACCCATTCAGCACTCCTGAAAACAAATCAATTCAGTCATTTGCAGGCTTGGCCATAAGCTCCCTGCAGGAATTATAGCTCGTGCATATACAAGCCCCAAAGAGTTTTATCCAAAGTTTAATCGTATGGCAGCAAAATATCACCAGTTTTATTGTATGTGCTAGCTCAAGTGATGAGATAACATCACATTTTTGAAAGGGTGAAAGAACTGAGTAGCACTGGGAAGGAGACAGAAATCATTTAAAACATTCAATTCAGCAGTTATTCAAAGAGGGGAAAAAACACCTAAGGCAGTTACAGAGGAAGGCGTGAGTGTACAGAGGTTTAAGTGTTAAAAGTAGGAGCAGGACCATAGAGTCAAACATTAAATCCAAATTAACGCATCAGGATTTCCTTCTCCCACCACATGGATGCTGACAAAAACAGTGAGAGTAAAGAAAGCCCATGTTTCCTGAGAGGAACCTTTTCATGTTACTGGGGTGTCTGCTTTGTGACATCGTCGGGTTTTGTTCTTCCCTCAAGTTGTCATCGCAGTTTTACACAAGAGTGTGGTAAGCACACCATTTACAGTAACCTCATATTACTTCTGCTCCAGTGTTGTCTCTGTCTTACTTTGTAGTACGCTGTATTTCCTCCCCATTTTCCTTCTCTCAGCCATTTTTCCCTCCTCAGTCTCTGCTCTATTGGTTGAAAAGCAACAATGCCTCAACCAGTATCTAATATGAATTTTAAACCCAGTATGTCTTCAATTCGTTCTCTTCAAAATGGGTCTTAAATCAGAAAGAGGAAAGCAAAAGCAGTTCACCACCACACATGGTAAGCAGCCCTGCGGTACACAGAAGGTACTTAGCAGCCTACTCCAGTACTGGAAGGCTGAAGGAGGAAGATTAAAAGCATCAAGTATTAGGGGAAAGTCAGTCTCTTACATCCATTTTTAAGCAAGAAGCCCAATTTGCAGAACAGCTGAGCTTGCAGCTCTCACAGCTGTGAAGAGGCAGGATCACACAGTCAGGCCACGTGCCTGGACACCCGGTTTCACGCTGCTGTTCTTGAAACTTGTATCATGGACCTGCTTATTTTGACTCCTTATTTGGCTTTTGCCACTGTCCTCATTATCAGGTTTCAAGAACTTCCAGGTGTATGTATTAACAGCTCTGGCAGAGAAAAAACAAATCTCATCTTTGAGTTGTGCTTGGCAACATCTAACTTTAACAAGTGTACATCTACATTGCCTGTCACAAAGACAGAAGGCCACCTTGGGCCCAAACTCTCCATCCCCCCAGAGAATTACAGATATGAAAAAAGAAAAATCAAAAGCCTTCTCAAATCCTCTGTGGCACCCTGAGCCTGTAAAACTAAACCCATTTTATTTCATCATATTCAAATCCCCACAGTTCCAGTGAAATTTAATTATACCTTCACTTTGCATAATTAAACAGTCATCACATGGCTTTCTAAAGCATATAAAATGACTGATGAGTATAGTGGTAAAACTTTCAGAAGTACTAAGTGGTTTAGGAGGCTACAGGTATGTCTAGACAGCAGCTAACTTGCATAAAAGCAGCACTATTTTGTGTGCCCAGCGGGATTAAGCAGCTCTCCACATACACCGTGTTTTGCAGCTCAACTACTCCTGGTATTTTATCTACCCAATTTACAGCTAGCTCAAGTAATTGCACCATGCAGAACAGATATATCCGGCATCCTGTTGATTATCAGATGGGACTCAGTATCTCAGCCACAAAGGAGCTTTCGAAGGGTTGGTAGTTTGGTAGAGCGATAACTACGGTACCATCCACTGAACTCTTTGCGCTGCTTCACTTCAGTATGTTAATTAAAGTAAGAAACAATATTTTTTCCTTCTTCCACACTAGAAAGTTTCACGTAACATGACTATTTTCCATCTTGTTTTGTATATCCCCTGAAGGACTTCTCAGACTGAATTCACCACGCTTTGGTAGGCTTCTTCCTCCCCAGTTTTCTATGCCATACTCACCCTTGGGGTACCCAAGTCAGCGGTCATTAATTCATTCCTCTTTGAGAGGAGGTGCTAATGAGCTGTGGCACCTCTGACAGAGGCAGAGCATTAAAGCTTTTTCTAAATTTTTTTCCTTTTGGAAAACTGGTATTTTATGAAGAGCCAGAACAGGATTT
Source organism: Colius striatus (assembly GCF_028858725.1). Taxonomy (NCBI): domain Eukaryota; kingdom Metazoa; phylum Chordata; class Aves; order Coliiformes; family Coliidae; genus Colius; species Colius striatus. The sequence goes on from NC_084768.1 coordinate 33,848,979, forward strand.
AAAACTCTCATTTGAAGCAGTATCTCTCCTTTTGTTTTCTCTCGCAGTCTGCTGTCTTTTTCAAAGACATTGTCTTTGCTGATAGAATGGTTTCTGAAGTTAAAGGGTGCATCTTACAAAATCCTTTCTTTATACAACAACACAGGTGATGGAGACCTTTCAAGCCAACACATGGAGCACAGAACATAATTAGCCATACACTGCTCTGAGAATGTACATACTGTGTGAAGAGAAATGGTTTTTGCCATTTTTCTCACAAGTTCTACAGAACCACTTCATTATACCCACAGACTGCTACCACTTCACATGGAAAAGTTACTCAAAGTGAGCAAGGATGGAACAAGTTGATTATTTGAGAAGATGTTGCTTTTCTTTTTAATTCATTCCTGCTTTAACAAGTGAGTAGGTCATAACATAAGAGAGTGTTTCTGTGCACAGCCTACGAACACACCTTATAAGAAAATGTGAAAAAGTATCAGCTAGGGCTCCTGTCTAAAAGATACATCATGCTGTACTTCAGGTAGTGAAACAAGTGCTTCACTTACAAAACTTATTTTACAGGGTTGCATTCAAGTACAATCCTAATGGAGAGGGGTAAAGAGTAAAAGGGGAAAAGCCCACTACCCATGGAGTAATAAATATGTACCAAGATGTGAAAGTGTATACATAATGAAACTCTATAGCACACGGGTGAGAAAGTCCTTAGATGACCAGACAAAACTCAAGTAAGAGCAGCATTCCCTGTTTTAGTCTCCAGTCATAGGAGGAAGGTCTTTCCACATTTTGTTTAAAGGTTAGAAGAGTCTTTTTTCTTCAGAGACTATTAACACACTCCCCAGATGAAACAGGTTTTTTTACTCAACTTCTGTTACTGTTTCTAAAAATGCCCCTTAGCCCAGCTCGATCACACAGACCCAATTACAGCAGTTCTGTAATGTAGCATTTCCAGAGATCCACATGTAGCTGAGAGGCGCGTAGGGCAAGGCCATCTAAAGTCCAGAGGGTACCCAGCCATGGAACAGCAATACAGGAGCGGTCTCCACTCAGGAAAAACAAGCACGAAAGCCCACCAGAAAAAAAATGAAACAGGTAAAGCTAATGAGAGACTCACAGAGAAGTGGAGAAAAAAGGGTTTTGGACAGGGAGCAGTGGGAAACACAAGCAGCACATCATGAAAAACTGGAAGTCAGACCTTCAAGTTGGTGCCACAGCACAGCAATACAGATCACTCCTGTTCCAGCTCCAGGCCCAGACACCTTTGTGTAAAGGGATGCCAGAAGCCAACACAGACAGAGGGGAAAGTGCTGGAAAACAGCTATCCAACAGACAGCTAGCACACACAAATATAAAACTGAATTAAGAAAAGTAAACAACCTGATTTTTCTTAGAAGGTCCTTGCCGAGGAGCTGCAGCACCAGGAACACTCTGCGACCGTTACAGACACACCCACCTGAGCCATCCCTAAATTGCTCCTGCGACACCTGAAGCCAATAATGCCTTTCAGCTGTGTCCCACACAGGCAGCTCCTGTGGTTTGAGAGGATTGCCCCCTCCTCCAGCCTCCTGACATCCCTCTGACAGAGGCTGTGGCTTTGTGGCTGGGGTTTGGGCTGCCTCACCTTAGGCTCAGGGCTTTAATGCAAACCTGCCTTTGGCATAGATTTAGGCTGCACTCACTGACCTGGATGAGGCACAAGTGTGTTTTCCTTCTATGCAGAGAGCAAACCACCAGAGACACTAAAGTCTTAAACTGCTGCTGCAAAAGTTGCTGGCATGGAAGTGCCAGAAGGTGTACCTGAAACAGAGGCAGCATTCCTCAGCAGGCTTTGCACAATGAGCCCTTGTAAGGGAGCACTGCCCCAGGCACGGGCAGCTGCCTGCCAGCTGTGCCCAGTGCTGTGGCTACCTTGTCTGAACCACGGGCAACTTGCCACACAGCTTCCTTTTGCCAGCGCTGGATGCCAGTGTGGGCAGGTGGAAAAAGGAAACAGCGAGGAAATTGGGTTACCTGCTCCAGCACTTTAACTCTTGGAAACAAAGTTGTAGCATTCCCTGCAAGTGTCATCATTACAAAACCAGCAATGAACACAAAGGATTTAAAAAACAACCCTCACTTACACGTTCACATTGATTTTCAATAAAGCCATTTGCACCTTTTTTTGCTTGGGCTCCAGGGTGACTGTCACCACTGATGTACAGACAAGATAGCTCTATATAATATCATTACTATCATTATTTTCTAAATGTTAAGTATTTTTTAAGCATTTCTGCTTCCAGCTGCGAGGAAAATAATATCAAAGCAAAAAAAAAAAAGGAGGGAGAGAAGAATGTCATTTGATTTTCTTTCCTAGTAGAACTGCCTGGAAAGCTGAAAGAACACATAACCTTACCAGATAAAGAGGCATTTGTTTTGAAACAGCAACACAGACCATATTGGCTTTTCAGCAGCAATGCTGCTAACAGACCAACCACAGGAAATTAAGAATGGACAGCTCTGGGAAAGCTTTTCATGATTCACATTCTAGGTGAGTAGCAATTTTTTTGTTCCTCTCTCAGCACCTTTCCACTACAAAACCTCCACGTACTAGAAGGCTGTCAGGCAGGAGCAAGAGGTCATGAGAAGAAATTAAAGTAATACAACCAGTTGATATAGGTCAACCTGGTGATACCAGACCTTCCAATTCAGGAGTGCCTTAATTCGGCTAACAAGTAGGATAGCTCCTGAAAGAGCAATCAGAGTGAAAATGTACAAATAGGAACAGGACAAGGCAGTAAAGAGCACCTGTTTGGCAATGCTGGATGCTTGACACACACACACACCCTGGGAAATACAGAAGGAGGAAACCTTAGAACAAACCCCTCGTCTATTTGTCATCCGCATATAGTACCTATGGGATCTGATTTCACTTTCCAAGCAGATGTAACTACAGCTGCTTCCCTGGCCAGCCATCTCCTCACGCCGCTGATGAATAGCCCAACATTCATCACCCAGGGATTGATCAGGACGGAGTCTGTGCTGGCTCCAGGCTTCAGTAAAAGTGTCCGAAACCATGCCACCGACAACCATGGGCTCATGTGGGGGTAATGATGCTGTTGCTATGACTCCTAAGCAGCTCTCAGACCCTGTCCAAACAGGAAGCCTGTGGGCAGTTGAGATGGTTGACACCAAGAGGGAGTTTCACACACCAGAGGCAGGTCCCCTCTCAAGCCCCCTTCCATCAGCCATGCGGGTCCCCAGCTCCTTGCAAGGGCTGCTGGCCTGCCTGGCTCACTTTAGGGACGGGAACCCGGGACAGGCACCAATTCCACATCTCACTCATTGCTATCAGTATTTAATATTAAATTTTTAGCATCACTATTTGCTGGGGATGAATGAGAAGGCTCAGATGATCACAGACTTCCCAGCCTGATGTGAAACCAGAGGAAAATAACAAAGTGGCTGATGCAGAATGCAGCTAAAGAAAAAAGTGACAAAAGGTGGTGTGATGTCAAGCGACATGCTTTTATAGAAAAAAATAGATCTTTTCAAGCAGTTGTTAGCTTTCTTAAAAATATAACTTTCAGTGAGAAGGGTAATGTACTTAGACTTGTGCAGGGTATTTGACTTGCCCATCCTGATGAAGGAGATCGAATGATACAAGATCAACACAAGTAAACATTTAATGTATTAGAAACAAACTGTCAGGTTCCAGCTCAGTAATTTGAAGTGACTGATTTTGGTGAGAAAATCATCACAAAGCAGGTGTGCTTGTAGGGAGTATCCCAAGGACCCAACTCTCAGAGAAATGGTGTTTCTCTTAGGGACAACGAAAGGAAATAGAGATTACCCACTGAAAAAGGCTGTAGAGCAGAAGATTAGGGAGGTGATCAGTAGCACAAGTATACCCCTCATACGGAACATTCAAGTCACATGCATTTCAGGACAGCCAAGTGTACATGTCAAAACCCACAGACAGTCTAAAAACAAAGAGTGAAAGTCAAAGTTTTTAAAGAATAACGTAAAAAGCACAAGGTTTTCCCCCATTTGCCCAGGTGTGGTTCCCCACACTCGCCCCCTGTGCTGCGGCTGGCCATGCTGCAGCATGGGGCTGCCTGGTCTCTGCACTGTTACATCTCTGTTTGTAAACTTTGGAGGCTCTAAACAAAAACACAGGAAAAAAAAAGTTTACAGACACCACGTGGAGGGAAAAGAAACCTCCCAGGGGATGCAGAGAGGATAAAAGGGAACGTTACTTGTTCCGGAAAGTGCCTCTCTGATGCCCCTGGATTTCTTATTGTTCCCAACATCATGGAAAAGTTGTGGATGTTCCCAGGTTCTGCCTCATCTTTCCAGTCAAGTGAGCCCTAAGCAAGAAACAACAGGCCACAGCCTGGACCCAGAGAGTATCCTTGCTCAGGACAGCACCTCAGCATGTGGTTAGAGTACACATCTGCACTTAAAGCATAGCTTTACACCACCTGCCTCTGGTTTCTACGCTTAAGAATGATGCTTCGTTTCTCGGCTGAGCAAGACAGGCAAGGGGAGCAGATTTTTGGCACATAAACATGTGTCCAGAGAGTAGGACTGAGCCCATGAATCATCAAATATGATCCTGAACGTTGCCTGAGAGTAACTTTCAAGTTGTGTCAGCTTGGCCTGGATTCAAAGGAGTAACCTGCCAGCCCTGAGAACCATGCATTGTGTCCTCCCTGACGCAGGGGGAAGCAGGTTAATTCTGGTTCGGACAGCCTGGCAAAGTCCTACTCCCCACTCACACAAAGTGATCCACTCTTCAAGACTTGTTTTGAAGGGCTTTTTTTTTTTATGGATAAATAACTGTTTGGTTTTGCATTGTGATCAATCACCACAGCAAACGGCCAATGATAGCTGAAATAACGGGCTGTGGTCAGAAAGGAACCGTACCTGGGGAGCAGGCTGTAAACATCCTTCAAAAAATGCATCCTCTATGGAAAGCTGTCTTCTATTCTTTCCAAACACATGTCCCAGGTACACTGGCACTTTGTGAATAAACATCTTAACTGCTTTAATTAAGGCAATATAGCTAAGCCCTCTGCTGCTGAACAACAACCCCTACTCCCTGAAACCTGCGGGAGGGAGAGTTTTGCAAACTATTTGTTTTCTCATCTGTCCATCATGACTCTTGTGCAAGACCAAGTTTGTGGTCTCTTCCATACTGAAACTCACCGAGCTAGAAAACGTAAGACTAGAAATATCCTGTCATGAATCCCTACTCCAGCATCGCTTCAGAAGGCATCCAATTGTATTGGTTTTAAAAGCTGGAGTCTGGTATCACCTTCCCCTCTCTCCCCTCCGTTTCAAGGCACACAGTAAGTTTCAGTGGTTTCAGAATGAACAGCTTCTATCACAACAGTTGAAACTGGCAAAAACACCAAATTCTAGAGGAAGAAACACCAGAGCTCCAGGTTTCAATGTTTGCAGGCAGAGCACAATGCCTCACATTTTAAGAAGAAAACAAGGGAAGAATAAGACTCTGCATCTTGTGCACTGCAATTTTAATCAAAGGATCTGAGAACATTTAACAACACATGGAACAAAATCCACAAGAGCACGGGCAGAATCGTCCAGGATAGGCAAAAACACCATCACAAAATCATCCCTGGCAGGCATTAGCAGTGTGTCCTGGAGCGTGTCCTTCAGTGAGAAGCCAGCCCAGACACCCCTTCCCCTGCAGAGCCGGGGGGCCCAGACCATGCTTAGAGGTTGGGGATTAAACAAAAGCATAACAATTTTTTTAAGTGCAATGGAAATAGTTTCCAGAAGGATTTAGACATGCTTTCATGGCTTCTTGCTGCCAGCATCAGCAGTGTGTCAGTCTGGCAGCCTCCAGACTAACTCCAAGGCTCAACAACGTTATGTGCACATGAGGGTCTTGACCAGAGGTTTGCTCTGGTTTCTGGGACACTCCAAAGAGGGACGAGAATGGTGTCTTTCAGAGATGCCTTCGACAAAGCCTTGGATTTCGCAGCTGACTCTTGTTTACATACACGTAGCTTCTTAATTCTAATTTTCATTCTTAAGTTAATTATACTTAATCATATTTCTTTAGTAGGTGTCTCTGTCACAGACACGTACAAACTACCTTCTCCATGAGGCACTGGGATATTTTTGTAGGTAGCTTAAAGATATTTTGTACCCTTAGCCTTTAAAGTACCAAAAGCTTTGAAAGAACAAATTCCCCAGATATCCTCTGGAGATAATGCCTTAGTCCTCAAAACAATAATAACCAGAACAATTGTCTCTCTTAAGCTGGAGAAAATGTGAAACGTCAAAAATGTAAAATATAAATCTCAGCAGCTTCTAAGGGACATACAAGTCAAGGAGGGATTCTCTTGACCCGAGGCACCTTAATGGGCAAGCCTGGGATCCTCTGGGACAGGTCTGTGCTAGCTGAAGGCACCCTGTGCACAGAAAATCCTGTTTCACAGCCTGTGGCTGAGGAGCCAGCACCTCTCTGTACCTGCTATGGGGAGAGGGAGGGAGAGGGCTGCAGACAGAAAGAGAGAGGACAGACTGAGCTCACTACTCTCCCATCACAGACTGATGGCAGGGCTTGGGGACAGGCACCGGGATATCCCTGCCCACAGCAGCCACCCTCAGCACAGGCAAAGGGGGCACAAGCCACAGTCGTTTTGCCACAGAAGGAAAACAGCTGCCCAGGGTCATGGGGTTTTTTGACTGCACTGAGGATGAAGGTCTGGACAGATATCCCCACACATACACATGCTGAGCTGCCACAGCAGCTGGGTCCTGCAGAGTCACTGGCTGTGTGGGCTCTGCATGGCTGTGATCCTGCCCACACCTTCAGCAAATGCAGAGTCAACCCCTGCCTGTGGGTCTACCTCAGCATGCAGTACGCACCCCAATCGGTGCACTTTACCCCTCTGTGCCACCATACCATTTGAGGGGATTCGCATACTCATAAGCTAGACCAGACAAGCTCCACCTGCCTACAGCACTGTGCTTATTTGTGCCCAGATCCCCTAATCCTAGGTTAGTGTGGACAAGTGTACATGAAAGACAGTTGCACCTCTGAACTTCAGTACAGGTACAAGAACTTACCTGAGGTGACCTGCCCAGCCAATGCACCTCAGAGCTGCTGGCAATGTCGTCGGGACATCTGTCCTGTGCAGTACACACCTGCCTGGAAAGATGTCTTTGTCCCCCCTCTTTCTGACCTGAATCTCTCATGTCACAGCTCCTGGGGCACAGCAGAGAAACCTGGCCAGATGTTTCAATTTCCTCATATTCACAGCTTTGATTGCATTAGACTAGACAGGATTTCTCCACTGGCACTACCCAGGGGTAATGTGAAATGAGTTATGAACATTATCCACTCTGCGGTGTACATATCTGATGCTGAGAAAGCCTTAATAGGGTCAAGTGGAATTTCATGCTTGAAGAATCTCATATGCTTGGACACGACCCAGCTTCAGAAAATGAGTTGATTGTATGTCTGTACAAAGGCTTCGGAGCTGTAGCTGCCGGTAGGAAGCGGCTGCCGGCTGCAGAAGTCCGGTGTGGTCTGTCCCCACGGACAGCCCTGTGTGTGGAGACAGCTCTCTGTCCCTCACAACACAAACCATTTGCTACATTAAATGGTTGTTGTTCTTTCTGAAACAGTGACTAGCAGCCCAGTGTAAGCGTTTGGTTGGTTTGTTGAAATGGACACACCAATTCACAAAGGAACGAAAACAAACGGTAGAGGTGGCTTTTGAGCAAGCAGTAACGCTGACTCAGCTCTTCGCGTGATCTCAGCAGTTCACATGCTTAACGGAGAGCAGACAACACATCATCTCTTCCTAAAACAGAAGCTGAAGGTCTTGATAAAATCCTCTAAATGTGCAAAATGGTACTAAATGGTTTAGTAGGAGCATCAGTGAGACCTGTCCCCCGTGCATCGCTCCCGAGGGGCTTAACACGGCGCTGCCCTCACCACTGCGGCAGGGCGAGCTTCAGGAGCCTGGTTAAACATGTCAGGACTCTGCAATCCCCACCCTCAGTCAAACCAGCCTGACACTGACTGAGCCCAGTGGGTCAGGAACTGACAGGGATAGGGGAGAAAAGTCAGAACTAAAGAACAATCACAAAATGTCTCATCAGGCTAAAAATCGTTAGCTAATTAAGATGATCATTTTTGGAGTCGACACACAATATGTTTGCATTGACTGTTATATACATAATCAATAACAATATTTAGCATTGCTGTGGTGCCTTCCGCATGCAGCACACACTGATTTAATCACTGACCGAGCAGCAGAGGAGGAAATTCTGATGCCTGCCTAGTTTTTGTGTAACAACACAGGAGATTTGTGTGCCAAAGCCCGGATCAGGAGGAGTTAAGATGTAGCACATACTGATCACAAAAGAAGAGGTAATTGTCGTAAGAGAAAATACATTTATTTCGTTCCAAGCACAACAGCTCACCCAACACACACTCCATCACGTCTGCGTGCCAAAGATTTGATCCCAGCCCGCTCAATCAGCTGAACTTATTAACTTTGCTTTGTGTAAATTTGTGGGTTTAATACCAGAGGAACTGTGGGAGCAGAGCATCCAGCAATCCATTTACTGCAGGCAGAGGCTGGTAACCGCACGCTTCAAAGGGAGGTACAAGAAACCCTTCGTAGACTTATATTGGGAATAGCCTGTTCAGAGAAAAGGGCCTAATTAGTCAGAAGATGGCTTGTACCCTGAAGCATAGGACACATTCGAAGGTAATTAAATATGAAGAAAATTAGCATGTAGTTCATGAACCACACAAGCAAGACAAAACTGAGCCTGGTAGCACTGAAGGGAACTATTCTGGTCACACAGAAATTAATACTTTTGTTATTAATGTGACCTTTTCCTCAGCCCCAATTTAAGTCTACAAGACACGGAGAAGTAAGGATGAGAATTTGGGAGCAACTCCAAGGGATGCCAAGGCACACTAGTGACAACCATGGCGTGAGAAGGAGGCAGAAAGGCAATGGCTGGGCTCGCTGCACCATCACCATGCCTGCTCCTGCCCAGGAAAAATGCCACACAGCACCACATGGCTCCGACTTTGAAGAAAAATGTGGAAAGGACTGCAAAAAGCAGCTGAAGTTACCTGGAGAGGAGCAAAAAACCATCATGAAACAAATGTGTCATGAAGGAGGGCATCATCTAGGAAACATGCCAGACAGGCTGGAGAGGCGCAGGGAAGGGCAAGGTGAGACGCACAGTGGTTGAGATGTGAGTCTTCCTCCCCTAGCTAAGCTGCAGGTATCTTTCCTCTTGTACTATAATGTCTCATCACAAACGACTCTGGGCAAAGATTTCTGCTCTCATCTTCCTGTTGGGCCTTCACCAGAGGACCTTGACACTTGGTGCTTTGGAACTCATCTCACTTTCATTCTTCAGTGTGCACAGTGACCTAGTTCTGCCCATATAACAATCTAATCTTTGTCTCAATCGAGAATGCCTCCTAATTTTCATCATTGTACCTGCCCAAGAACATTGATTTTTTGCAGCCCTGCTATTATTTTTCAAACTAAATCAGTTCTCCTTTGGGAGTCTGTGTGAAGTACATCCTCCTACTCTCACGTCTCCTGTTCTCCTTGCAATGAAATTTGTATGTTTTGATTCCTTGGCATTGCTTGCAGCCCTGAAACATGATTTCAGACCCTCTTCCACGTGAGCATTTCACTGGCATGGCCCCAGTGTCCCGGGAAGCCCCGTGATGGCCAGGTGCAGTGATCTCTGCTGGGTGAGCACCCTTCCTGCTTCAACGGAAAGTCTTGAAACTGGGGGAAGAGCAGAGCTGAACTTCAAAATCTCAGTATTTTCCACAGAAACACTATTCCTATGTCATTTCCATTTTTATAATTTATAGGCAGAGCAACACCACCCAGGGAGCAGCGGGGAGGGTGATGACCTTGCCAGACCCGGCAGACAGCCCTGCTCCTGGTCTCTGATACAACAAGAACACACTCAGCTCATCCCTTCTGGCAGCCACCACTTTGGCCACTGGTCCTAGAAGCAGCATGAGGTGCCTAACAACCCTTTAAAAGCCTGGGAGATTCATGTGAAAAGAAACACTGGCACCTAACTGGAAAAAAAAGACACTACAGAGCCATAAACCCCAAGTCAAATTAAGCAAGGCTTTCTCACGTATTACTGCAGGCAAAGAAGAAAAGTAACTGTATGTACAAATGGTGACGAGCCGTATGTTCACAGCCACTCAGCATTGAGCAGGATACCTTGTGTTTTTAATAGACATATACTGATTTGTATACACATCAGTGCAGACACACGAAGCAATTAATAACACGGCTCAAACAGATAGCCAGCCTGAATAATTTTATCAAGAGTCTGTCAAACCATAAACACAAAAGCCACGGTGTTGTCTTAAAAAGCTATTCATGGTCTGTATGAATTTGGAATGATGTGGCTGGCCAAGGTGCTACAAGTGTACAGAGAAGAAGAATTCACCTTAGGTATTGAAAGACCACCATAGTCACTTGCCACGCTTTCTGTTAGAGGCGCTGGCCTGTCTGAAGCACCTGCAGGAAGCCAAGGTCTGGCAGCCTTGTGTTACAACTCATCTCAGCTCCTTGCTGCAGGTTGGACACAGACCTCATAGTCGGTTCCTACATCAGGTGGAACTAAAGTCTGAAGCAGGTTTCAAAGACAGCCTAGTCCAGTGCCATCAGCTGCTCATCCCATTCAGTCTGACATTCTCAATACCACGCTGCCGTCCCCACAATCACAAGATTTTCAAAAACCTCATCTGGCTGGAGCCACAAGACTGGTCTCAATGAGGTTCTCCGATGTGCAGATCCCACGCTCGCTCCCTTGTGCCCCGTTCTCCTTCCTGCCCTTGGGGCAAAACCCGGGCTCTGCAGCCCATGGCCTCTGGGGAACAGCTCCGGGCTGGGCACGGGTGAAGAGCCGGCGTGAGGCCTTACAGCTTCCCTCATCACCCGCTCACTGGGCAAAGTAGAACTCTGCTTCTGCTTCCTTTCTAACCCAAACCAACAATTTATGTCAGTTTACATTTCCAAGACTATCACAGCAAGGAAAAGTGCCAGAAAGTTACTTTCCTTAAGCTGAAAGCCTACTTTGCATGTTTAGCTTCTGCAAACAAACGCAGCCTACACCATGTTTTGAGAGGCCCGAAGTCTGGCTCTGTGCAAGTGAGAGAAAAACTCAGGCCCTAAATCTTCTTGAAATACACGCAGAGTGTCTGTGATTACTGGTGGAAACGTGCCATAACACCTGTCAATCTAATTTTGGAAGCAAAATGTCCAACTGGATGGCATATTGCTAATTTTTCCTCCTTCTCTGTGATGCTCTGCAAACCCTGTCACTGCCTCCATCTCCCCAGGCCCGCAGCCATCAGCAGCGACTGCTGTCCACCCGTGTTTGATACCAGCCAGCACTTCTGATCCATGCCAGGGCTGCCCGAGGAGATCTTGATGAAATTTACAGACTTCAGGAGTTTGCATCTCTTTCTCTCCCTCACCACGTCTCTGCAAAATGTCCCAAGCCATTGTGTTCAGTTTCTGTCACTGTCATTAACCTAATTAGCCACAGGAAACAAAGAAATCAAGACAGCGTTTAACATGCTGAATTTCCAGAATGCCTTGCTGCAGCTTTTGTCTGTACACAACAACAGCATGTCGTATGAAGAGAAAAACTGGAAGCTCGTCTAAATTAGTCTCTGGAAATCAGAAATAAGAAACAAAGATAAACACTCATTAGAAATCCTTATTAACTTCTGCAGTTGTCTCGATTTTCTTCTTTTTGGAGAAACCATATTTATGCTGCATTAACTAATCAAGATTTAAAACTTCAGCACTACGCAAACCTAGAGTTACATAGCAGAGACATTAAAACACTAACTCCTGGTTGGGGGACAGGGTGTTGAAGGAGATGGCCATCGCTCCTTCAGCATGTATTTGTCTGTTTTATCAAGTTTAACAATTGCAGCGTGTCTCTGGACTATGGGGCTAATATAATTAAATCCTATTAACACATCAGGAATAAAATCCTTTAATAGGCACACGAGGCTTTGAGAGGCAGCTCATTCCTGAGCAGATTTAATATCCTTAAATTAAGCAAGTGTGAATGGGAGGATGAATCTTATTAAAAACTTAAATCTGATTATATTTGAAAATTATTGGTTTCTTAATGTAATAAATTATCCAATACAGACTAGAACAAATAATATATCCTAGCTTCACATAACTGCACTCTATAACAAGTGACAAACGAAATTAAGAATGACTGTGGGGCAAAAAGGAAGGTCTTTTTATAAAAGTCATTTTGCATAATGAAATACTTAAATCATTTTAACAAACACTGGGGGAGGGGATGGAAGATATATGTGCAGATGAAGGCATTAGAGCAGGACTCATTTTTCCTCTTCGGGAAGGGAACGCACAGGCAGTGGGATTGGGGTGGGGTTTTTTCCTCTAAAAATGCCATTCTGACGAATTTGTTGTAAATTTTGAAAAGAAAAGCTGAAGCTTATGTTGGTGGGAGCTGATTCCTTTTCCAGAAGGCTAATGCAAATGTAAACCATCTGCCACACATTCTGCTGATAAAGCTGTACTCCCAAACAATGGACCAACAGCACTGGAATACTAAAACATTAGCTCAACATTAGGGAAAAGTTTCAAAAGAGATTATAACTTCCAGGAAATAGAGGTATTTTTACTGTCCTTTCAGGTAAAGAGAAACTATACATAAATACACACATTTTCTTACGTAACATACATGAAGCATAGGTGGGGAACACTAAGGAAGAAATGAGTGTCTCTTAGGATCCTCTGCTATGGTATAAATCACATCAAGTCATTTGAGTAAAACAGAAACACCTCAAAGTTCACAAATAGCATCGCTACTTTAAAAGAAAACTAGAGAGTGTCATTATTTGTTAACTACTGAATATGTTTAGGCCTGTTCCCTTCAACCTTGGGCCATTTGAAAGCACCAGCAAGTAACAGCCAAGCAAGTGGTAGTTTGACAATCTGTAGTCTGAGGTCTTTAATCAGGAGGGTGGACACTGTCCAAACCCCAATGAATCAAAAGGAAAGCCCCAGTGGCATTTTAACCTGGTCCTGTGTGACACATTTATGAATGAAAGAACTGAAGACCAAAGAGTTTTACTTCCAAACCAGGTAAATCAAAAGAACTTCCTATAAATGTGTGCGAATAACGATAGCTGGCCTGAGGAAAACACCACAAAAACGCTCTTATGGAGATAAACAACAACTCAATCGATTAAACAACATGCCTCAAAAGGGATTCTTAATTACTTCGATGACAGCAGGCACCAATATAAGAATCTGTAGTGGAAAAGTTTAGGATATTTCTGTCATATAATGCAGCAGCTTCAAAGTGTTCCCATATTTGAGCCCTGTAAAACACTCCTGCGTGCGTTCCAGGCTCAGCATAGCTCTCCACGTATGGATCCACCACCAGAGCTGGATGTAACATCACAGGATTTTAAAATGCCACTTCCACCACTTCCTCCAGCTGTGTTCGGGCACCAAGCTGGGGGTGGGAGGAATAAACTGTATCATCACATGTTACAGTTCCTCTCAAATGCAACACCAATAACGTGAGACATTTTAAACTTGCTTTCTGTACCTGCCTACCAGGATTGATGTTGTTTCCAACCCTACACAGGCCGCAGTGAGAGCCAGCCTCAATACCACAAACCTGAGAGGTATTATGTGACTCTGCAAGTCTACCTTCACGTGCATTCCATAATTTGAATGTCTCCTCAGGTACAAAAGTATCACTTAATTGCAGAAAACAGGATTATGCCTTCTTTAGCAGTGGCTGTCCTGCTCTTCCTCAAAATTCAGGTAAATAAAAGGAGAAAACAACCAACAACAAAATAATCACCATGAGGCTGTCTGCGATTGCTGCCCGAAGTTGTGTGTGTGCTTTAGATCACCATCAATTTCCCCCATTCTCTTTTATCTGTTTAAGTAAAATAGCAGATAAATATGCATTCAATAAACAAAATGGGTTACTCCAGAATAAACAAAGTAACTCCCCACCACCACCACCTTCAGCTGCCACTACTCACTGCTCTCTAAATTTGAGGCAAAAAACCCCAAGAGTTCTGGTTGTTTCTTAGATGGATGACAGATTTTGTTCTAATTAATCTAGAGCACTGTGTATAGAAACGACTGCAAAAGCAAACATGTCTATTAACAAAAAGCAGTGATTACTGCTTGGCATTTAGCCAGTAACTCTACATAAGCAATGAATTGATGCCTGCAACTGTCTCAGTGCCATATGGGTTCTGCTGTAGCAATGAATTGGATCCAACGGAAGGTTAAGATGTGTCAGATTTAACTGGGGTTTAATTGATACTGGTAAAGAGGCTCTAAATAAAGAAACAGTGTGTGTGCTATTAGAAACAGGATGCATGTCAGCCTACATCCCCCAGCTAGCTGGCAACAAAACTCTGCTGAGACATCCAAAGGAGTTTCCAAACTCCTCACTTTTCTTCTTCTTGGGTTTTTTAATTCTTTGTTTTTTACATTTTTGGTGAAAAGAACAGAAAGAGACAGCAACAACAAAAACTTTAGGTTAAAAGGTTTACTAGCACTGAGCTGGAACTGAAAGAGCACTGCTTGGGTACACAGTGCTACTGGTGCTTCTGGTTTTTACATCCTAACAAATCTTTTCACAGCAATGCCACTCATTCTGCCCGACTGGAAATCCAAGGTAAAGTTTCCATTTCTTTATGAAGAAAACATCCCTAAATTACACGAGTGGCAAGATTTTACAGCTTAACACTTGAGAGCCAGAAAAGGCAATGTTACCTCCAAGAAAGATTCTGTCTTTATGAACAGCAACAAAACAGCGTCCGACCCCTCACCAGCCTCAGAAGTTACTCGTGTATGATCGTTATTTTTGTTCCACTGACAGCTCTGGTGCAATGAGCCTTTCATACAAAGTGACATGTACTTAGAGTGTAGAGCCCTGAGCTGCTCAGTGGGGGCGGATTAGTGCCTGGCCTGGGAAGCAGGGAGCTATGGAGACCTGCTGCCATCCCCTTCGTGCCTGGAGTGAGCCAGCAGCAAGCGGGCACGGCAGACGTCAGTGCTGGCTTCTCAGCCCAGACCACAGGCCTGGCTGGCTCCCACTCTGGAAAGGGTCCTGCTGCCTCCACACCACCAGATCTCACCTTGAGTGGCACCAACAGCCAAATGAAAGCCAGCACCTGCCAAGCCCCTCCAGCCATCCCCAAAGATGCTGTGGCATCCAAACCGCATCCAGACCCTCCTCTCCTGCCCAGACTCAACCTGAGTGTCTAAAGTGCCACTGTCCCACTATCCTTAGTGACAAATGCTGGCATTTGAAATAACAGCCCCCCTCTGCAGACCTCTGGTAAGGAAATAGAGATAAACTAACGTAGCAAGAGGAACAGAAACCACCCTCATTTTGCAGCTTTCCCCAGAAAAGAAGAAGATGACCATAGGACAACAATCCTGAGTTTTTCTTATTATCTACTATAGAAAAAAGGGATGTCCCAACCTCCTGTCACCCATCCTTTAGATATTTGTCAATGTTAATAAGATCTCCCCTCAGTCTCCTCTTCTCCAGACTAAACAGCCCCAGTTCCCGCAGCCTTTCCTCATATGAAAGATGTTCCAGTCCCCTGATCATCTTGGTGGCCCTGTGCTGGCCTCTCTCCAGCACTTCCCTGTCCCTCTTGAGCTGAGGAGCCCAGAACTGGACACAGGACTCCAGATGAGGCCTCACCAGGGCAGAGGAGAGGGGGAGAAGAACCTCCCTTGACCTGCTGCCCACACTCTTCTTGATGCACCCCAGGATGCCATTGGCCTTCTTGGCCACGAGGGCACATTGCTGGCTCATATTTAGCTTATTATCAACCAGGACTCCCAGGTCTCTCTCTGCAGAGCTGCTCTTCAGCAGTTCGACCCCCAGCCTGTACTGGTGCATGGGATTGTTCTTCCCCAGATGCAGGACTCTGCACTTGTCCTTGTTGAACCTCACGAGGTTCCTCTCTGCCCAACTCTCCAGCTGGTCGAGATCCCACTGAATGGCAGCACAGCCTCTGGGGAGTCAGCCAGTGCTCCCAGTTTGGTGTCATGGGGGAACTTGCTGAGGGTCACTCTGTCCCCTCATCCAGGTCAGTGATGAAGATGTTGAACAAGACTGGCCCCAGAACCCATCCCTGTGGAACTCCACTGGCCACAGGCCTCCAACTCGACTCTGTGCCATTGATCACCACCGTCTGGACTCTGATGTCAGTCACTCTGTGGTTTGGTGATTCTGTAAATTAGTGTAATTTTGACACTAAGCCAAACCTCACGTCTCATGATACAAAAAAAAAAAAATAATAAACCAACCCACCACATTTATAAAGAAAGCTGGTAAGTGAAAATATGGAACTGGGGTCTTTTTTAAGACTCTTTGTCTTCCACTTGATACATGTCCAAAGATATACTGCTTTCTTCTAACTGTTCCTCATGCTCAAGTGGCAGCAGCCCATAAATATCTCTAGTTTCCTTAAAACTGCTTTGATTTACTTCCTTAAAAAAGAAACCACCCATGCTGAGACCATGATGAACCTATGCTAGCTCAACTACAGCCACCTTTCTTACTTTAAATTTGGGGTTAGAAGTAGGTCATCTCTTTACCTCACATCTCAGCAACACCTGGGGTAGCCAGGTCCATCTTGAGAGCCAGCATATCTAGGTATAGTTACCACTTTATTCCAAGAGCAACCCAGATATAGGGAATTCTCCAATAACATCTTTGCTTCTTCCTCCCAGATCAGCATATTTCAGGTTCGTGTTTATGACTAGTTTGGCATTTATACATCAAATGGTATAAAGCTTCCAGCTGATAGCCTTTAGTCTTTTTGCCTCAACATGGAACTGTTGCAATTCTCTATGGCTGTTCTGGCAATTTTTTAGCATGATGTTTTATTGTGCAACTAACTTATTTTTTGCAAGGGCTGTGATACAATTTTGGTCCTTTTTGACAGCAGTGGAAAATGTTTTCTAGTAATTGTAATGATTTCTTTTCACTTTGCTTTGCTGGCAATGTTCTAATCCCACAGGTAGCTTTCTGCATTGTTTTTAACCCTGCAGGGAGGAACAACTGTGTGACATACTCAGCAAAGGAACCATTTACAGTAAAAGGACGTTGTTCCATTACTAATATTAAGAAACAAAGACAAAAAACAAGACAGGGAAATAGAGTAAAACCAGCTGTATCTGTGCAGCTAACGTTTGATATTTGTCAGAAAGACGTAACAGAGTTGTTGCTCTCTATATGCAGACAATGGAATCAATACTGTTCTACAAATAGAACTATGACAAAGA
Organism: Colius striatus; assembly: GCF_028858725.1. Lineage (NCBI taxonomy): Eukaryota > Metazoa > Chordata > Aves > Coliiformes > Coliidae > Colius > Colius striatus. The sequence goes on from NC_084768.1 coordinate 33,866,348, forward strand.
AGAAAAAGTTGTTTGTTGCTTATTAATGCCCAGAAATACCACGTGCTCGATGTACTTCAAGCCAAACGCAAACCCTGGTCTGGTGCTGTGAGGAACATGGCAACAGAAGAATTATTTTCTACTGTATCTTTAACGCCCCACTGGCTGTCTTGCCTGAAAAGCAGGAGCTTGATTTTCCTCCTCTCCACCCTTTCAAACGATGTATGTGTCTGAGAGACAAGATTGCCACATTACTGCCAATTCTCTAATACACAGGCTTGTACCCTGGAAATCAGTATGGAACACTGCACTCACATCTCCCCTAACTTTTTACAGCCTTTAAATTGCCAGTCTTCTGACTACATTTCTTCAAACAATATTGCCATCTGACTGATATCAATCAAACGTATTGCCCTCTGATGTCAGAACTCACAGAGTCATCCCACTTGACTGAATTTTGATTACCTCTGTATTCAGAAAAGCAATGTGCTGTTCTTCAAGAAATAAGGAAAGCATAGCGACGGTGCATATTAAATAAACAGACTATTGGCTCCTGTGTTAGGGAAATCATGCCAAAGACATTAACTTTGAGATTCCAAGTTTGCAAGCACGTTTTGCTTCCCGAGTGGAGGTAAGTTTTTATAGTATAATATGGAACAGAGAATATGGATTTAGAGATTTAAGCTCTGATGTCAGGTTTTCAACTGTTGTGGCTCACAGGTTTCCCACATCCCACCAGTCCCACAGTACTAGTACCAGAGGGGGACAATGCACCTTGCTCTGGTGCCCGGTGCTAACTTGTATATATCACAGCACAGCAGATGCTACCACCCACCTCCTTCCCTCCCTGCCCCCCCCCCCCCCCCCCCATTTAACTACTTGTACATTAAAGCATGAAGCAAAAACAGAAGCCTTTGCTCAACAGGAAAAAAAAAAACCCAAATCACACAGATATCAGATTCCCTACTGTTTAAGTCAGATGCAAAACACTGCACTAGTAGAGGCACAAAGGATGGAAGTCCAACTAAAAGCCTCAAGACCACTGATGGTGATAACTGCTGCATTCAGTCAGTCCATGTGGAAATTAAGAGAGACCAAGTAGCTTACCATGAAACATCACATGAGAAATGGTCTACAAAACTGTGCTGAAAGCAAGTCATGACTCTGATGCTAGGGATCTTAGGGGGACTGGACGCTCTCTGATGCTAGGGATTTGGGGGGGGCAGTAATATTTTCCCTGTACTTTAACTCCTGCAGTACCCTCTTTCTCCATGTTCTTCCTCTTACTTCAATGACTAGTTCCTTAATAATTACACCTTTCCCTCAACAAAATAACAGGCAACTGCAAACATTACCTCCATTGCCACCACTCCCACCCACATCCCTCCACCCGGCCAGCCCAAGGGCAAGAATGGCAGACTTCTGTCTCTAAGTCAGAAACATAAATTTCAGCAGCATTACCTTTGCAAACAGGCATTTTAAAAGCTGTTCAGATGAAGCCACTGGCCATCTTTCAGGCCTGAAGCTGATCTTAAGTACGTGTTGTTCCACACCTGAACAGAAGGGCAGAGCAGTTCCAGGACAGGAGATCAAGGATAGTCTAGTCATACGAAGATAACTGTTTGCAGACCAGGCAGAGACTAGTGAAAAAAATTCCTTTCTCCTCATATGTTTCAGCTGCTGAGGAAATAGGGAAGATTTGCATACCTCAGAAAGGGGCAACTCAAGCCACCATCAGGGGGAAATAGTTCCCAGACTTGTGAATAACAAAATCAAAAGGCCCCTTCTAAGAGACAGGACCTCAGGCAGCTGAAACACTAAGCTCTCTAGAGGAAAAGATCTTTTGTTAGTAAACTAGCTACAAAGACTGAAAGGGGGAAAAAAAACCCAACGATCTTCTGTTACCCTGCTGAGCTTCCCTTTTCATCCCTTATGTAACTGAGTGGGCTGTAACCACTCTGGACTGGGTTACCGGGACACCTGCGATGCATTACCCACCCCAGGTGCTGCTCGGGCTCGCTAAATTAGCACACTCACTGTGGCTTGTGTTTCAGGCAGCGTTGACTGTGTTCTGCCCATGTCCCTCATGAAAATTCAAGTCTTTTGCAATCCTTAGCTTTTGCTGCACTCTCACTCCATCACTGTTGCCAATACATAAAGTTCCTTGGCACATCAGGGCAGAAAAACTGTTTCTCTGGATGGCTCATTTTTCCAGAAATGACATGTGTCACAAAGCACCTCAGACTCCTTAAACCCTGCATTCATTCCCAGCCAGTCAATATATTCTCGTGCCCTTGTATACAACCTTCAGTGCTTGAAAGGAAGAAGAATTAACTTTTATAAAATCAATCCTCAGTATTCCTGGCGTAACTGACCGTATTGTCACACCTAAAGCCTCTGCTTTTTCAAACAGCCTCCTCATCCTTCAGGGGGAAAAAACGAAAAAGATAACACCTGCTGCCTTAATTCACACCTTCAGAACAAGCATAAGTATTTATGGAGGTAGCAAAACTCTATGCCTTCAGAATTATGTCCTCCTTTTTCTGGAGTCAGACAATGTGACCACTCACAGCATCATTTTCCATTTCTGGGCCAGGCAAACTGGCCTGGCCACTCTTTGCTGAGTCTGATCAAGCAATGAGACATGCTTGAGGCTACACATAATTCTTACAGCTGCACTTTGAAGAATGATTTTAACTCAAAAGGGTGGTGGGTTTTTTTTTTCATTTCAGTCTAAATGGCTTATGGTGACATGTATTTCTATTGGTCAGCTAAATGAAAAGATTGGGCCTGCCAGACATTACAGCACAGGGGTTGTGCCCCTCAGAAAACACCCCAAGATTTACAGTCTCGTGGGCAGTTTATATCTGTTAGTCTTCTTTCTTAGTCTGCCTTTTCTAAGGCCATTAGACACTTCTTTTGAGGTGTCCTTACAACACAACTTGTAATAAATTAAGAGACAAATACAAGTTTTCTGTGCTTCTTCACAGGGCTGTCCTTGCAGACACACAGGCTCCCATCCCACCAGGAAACAGTTCATGCATTCAGTATCCATCACAAATGCTCCACTTACTATCCCAGTTTTACTGCCTGGATGAGCATGTTTAAGCAGAAACACCAGGGGAAAATGCTGGGCACTGAGGAAAAGTGCCTGGGAGCAGAGGAGAGCAGGGCTTCTCGCTGGGAGCTGGTGGGGCAGAGCCACCCCTGCCAGCCATCACACCCTGCAACCACAATGCTCATTGCATTAGTAACGGGATTTCCTTTTGGAAGGAAAAAAGGCTGCAGTGTTATAAGGTCATCATATTTGTCGTGTCCTCATCCCCTCACTGGCCCAGCCTCTCTCCTCTGTCTTTCCTTTCTTAATCTAGGAATGCATTTGCCTGTGACCATAAACAAAGAAGAATATACAGAGAGCTCAAGCTTCAAAATCCTGCAATCTATAACCATATGTATGAAGTGCTTAACTAGCACAAAAGGGCTCCTGAATGACAATAGGAAAAGCACAAATGTGACTGAAATGGCATCTACAAAATTAAGACTCAAATCTTTGGCACTGCCTAAAAGCATCAGTTGCAAGCAAATTGCACGGGTGCTACATTAGCATGGGGAGCAACCTTCCCCCAAGTCACTCACAAGTAAACCCCCTGGTTGAGGACCGGTAGATTTTGCATCATTCAGGAAGAAAATTAAAGTAATCTTTGAGGAGCTGGGCAGGGCACACAGTAACACTGGAAGGTTACTATGTTCTGGTCACCTGTTTAAAAGCTGTTAGAAGCTGCCACCTGCTTTTCAGAGGAAAACCACGTTCAAATGGGACTTGTATCGCTTGAATGTGATTAATTCTCTAAGGCATGCCCAGTCACTATTTTTTCAGACATATTTCTTCGTTTCCCTTTGGACAGCCTGACCATAAATCTGTTGTTGCAAATCTGATGGATAACACTCCCTCCTCTGGAGCAGTCATGGTCTGCTTACAGACAAGAAGGCACTTCCACGATAAGGCTCAGACCATGATCTGGCTTTTCAACACTCCTAACACATCAGGGTGCTCCTACTTCCTTCCTCAGCCCAGTCTCAACCTCTTCAATCTCAACCTCTGAGTCCAAGTTTCCACACTTGTGCAAATGGAGTCATTGCTGTTTAAGAGAAGGCAGGGAACTTACACACAGCAGGTCATTTTAGAACTGCAATGAGGATATGCAGAGATAAGTAGGCTTGGGACTGGTTTAATCCATAACCTCCCTCAGAAGATGCTCTAGCCAGTGCAGGAAAGGTATGAAATCCAAACATCAGAATTCTACCTAAAGGCTGCCCCTCCATCCACAGTGATTAGTGTGGGGTGGGCTGCAGCAGCCAGCTCTTCACTGAAGTCTACCAAGCACAGAGAAATATGGAGAAAATATGAAAGTGTCTTCAGGTGTTTTTTAGGGAATTAAAGGAAAACCTAGGGGATAATGAAATAATATTTTTGTTAGCTATTTCAGCAATTCAGAGTACAAAAGATTAACTTGCAGGAAGTTTCACAAGTCAAACACAGGAGAGGTTATCACCAGAGGACACAATAAAGAATCCGTTTAGCCTGTGATCCCGAGTGCTGCATTGTTCTTTAAAAGCTGACACAATGCTGGGAAACTGTGTGCTGTGCTGTCAGCAAACACTTTCAACAATATGTTTTTGGACTGGCAGCTCCTGCTTTTGGTGCTCATTTAAAACTGACTCTTACAAAGCTCTTTCTTTTATACTGTGGCTTACCACATTTTGCTGGACGAATTCTTTCCTTCTTGATTTGATGCTCAGTCTTCAAACAACTTACCTTTTATTTGTCACATTAAGCACAGCACAGCAGCACTACTTTTGGTATTATCCTTCAGTGTTATTTTTCTGAAGCTCTGTCAGAGGGACTGACCTTCCCCTCTCTTGCCCTGAGTCAAGGGGTTGCCACCAAAGTCCATGTGGAGCCTTTTCTCTTTACATGCTTTTCCATCCCTGTATTTTGTCGCTGAAGGCTGCGAACTTCCCAAGGGTCAACAGAGCATCACCTCTTACTGATGGTGCCACAGGCCAACACATCGGGTACATACAGCATAATTACACTCCCATGCAAACCATAGGTGTTTGATCCCAGTGAGGCGTTTTACAAACCGTGTAGTTACCAACACTTCATTTCAGTTCCTAGCTGCTGTGACAATTACTCCCAGGAAAACTAAGCATAAAGGTTCAATTTTACCCTTCATCAGTTCAGAATCAATTGTTTTATGAGCTCCATTAGGAAATATTTGTTTATGGACATGCTCCTCTGGACCAGAATATTTGTATTTCTCTACCACTGGTTAGGAGTTCTCTTCCGCAGAGACCCACTGTGCACGCCTCTGAACAGGTACCAGCATGGGCCAGGCACAGTTATTTAACTGCAGTTGCACAAGACAATAATTTTGAGCCTATTATACCCATTCTGCAAGGTCTTTTACAGAATTGTCTTTTAAAACAGTGATACACTCAGGCAGTCTAGGTCCTGAAAAGATCAGGAAACTCAGAGAAGCTTTAACCATGTATCGTATTTTAAGCTAAAAAGGAAAACTACAAAGGACAAACCATTGTATTTGTCTTTGTGACCAATTCTGCACTGCCTTGGCCCGTTTCAGGGAAGCATCTCTGTTCGGGAAAGCGATCACGGCCACATTCGAAGTACACACTTGCTTAGGTGTTAGCCTGACCACAGGCAGTATTCGGGCAGGTCTTAGAAATCAGCAGCCTTATGAAGGTTTGGACAGTCTGTAGTTTTGTCTTTCTCATTCTGAATGCAGAACACAAGCCCAGCAGACATTACAAAACATTGCCAACTGCAGAGCGGAGAGGGTAGATACTGATAGAAAGACTCTATCTGCCTCTGGTTCCAGCTGTGCAGGGTACCCTCATCTCATACATGCAATGGAGGTGAATTTCCCATTTCATTCATTCTTACATCCTTGATTTTAAGACTTTCCAGACTTTCTGTTAGGAATGTGCATTTCCAAACAAAGCTTACTCCAAGCTATCTCTTTTACAGCATAGGGACCACCACAGCAGCTCCTGGGTCCCCTCATGGCACTGAATGTTGCTACGAAGACACGCACGTGCAACAGTGCTGTGCTGCAATTGCCAACAAATAGTCCTTCCTGTTTAAAATTTCACTCCCTTCTCGTATCACCTCCAAGGAGCAACAGACAGATAGAGATATCTGCAATCGGGAGAAAGAGGCCTTCACAGAACCTCCTGCCCTGCGGTAACTCACTGCCTTTACATCCCATCCTGATGGCTGGTTGCTTCCCCCACCACCACCGTTCTCTTTCCATTATGACAGGAAACGATGAGGCAAGAGGAAAAGACCTGCAATCATGAAGCAACCCAGCAATAGCTCAGCTAATAACATGAAATGAAACGCATTGTGCTTCCCTGCTCCTGTGAGAGAAAATGATGAAGCACAAACCCAGCTCTCATCATTCAGCAGTCTGGCTTAAGGAAAAGGGAAAGAAGAAAAGAGGTGCCACATGACAGCTGAAGAAAAAGATTCTGGCCCATGTAACAGAAATCGTTCTCTCTTCTATATTACATAACCAACCATTTTTAGGTCTGTCTTTGTACTCACACCTGTGAAGTCGTCAGACCTGATGAAAGCAAAGGGATGCTACAGTGTCTGACAATAAATCACATTCCCAACAAGCAGCCACAGCCATCATGTTCCAGAAAGCACATACATGTTCTGTTTTGCATGTGGATTATTCCCTCCTATAACTCACAACCAAACTTCTCATTACATTTGCTATACTCCAAGAAAAACATTGATGATTGTAACATGGGAAGACAGTTGCCTTCTTCTCTACTTATTTGCTCTAAGACTACCCAAAGGAGTGACAAGTTTATCATGTTTAGTGTCCTTCCCAAAAGCTAAACTATCAGAAATACAATCCAGTAAGATAACACCTTTGCAGCCCATTCCATAATCTTTCAGTGCAATTTTTTTTAGTAGAGTTTTACCATTTTTCCAAAACCAAACAGATTTGCTGTTTTCCACAAAAAAACAACCCCAACCAATCAACCAAAAAGGTTTGAAAAGCACTTTCAACAATTTATTGCCCCTCATCATATTTTCTGCCAATGTCTGGATTTTGTAATCCAAACCTTTATTTATTCCTTTGGAAGCCTGACTTTTTGGGGCAATAAAGGAGAGTCCCCTCCAACAACAGGGCACAGGCAGTGGTGTGCTCTGGGTCCCACTCGATAAGCACGGCGATATGAAAGGAGAACAGCCGAGCTGTCCTCCTCCCAGCCTGTGCCACTGCAGCTGCTGAGCTTTTAAAGAAAGTGAGGAGTTTCCAGTCTCTACTACTCCAGGTGCTCAATCTGAACAAAGAGTCAGTATCCTCGGGATCACAGAGAGATCTAAACCTCTTCTGCCAAAGACATTACCAGACGTTCCTGTTCTTCGCTCCGATGATTTTGTAATAAACATCAACTTTTCAGAACCTTGCAAAGCATTGGGTACAAGATGAGTGGGTACAATATCAACCAAGGTGGGGTTTTTTTTCAAATCGTGTCTTTTAATCTTAAATACCTCATGTTACATTCAATTTGCATTACTTTTTTTTTCCTGTTTGTGTTATCTCTGCCTTACTGTGCATGCAGAGATTACATATTCTTTGCTATTTTATAGAGGAGCTCTTTGAAAATAAGCAAAGGCATAAGTCAGTTTATGAGATGCAGAAATGTATTAGCCCCTGAAATCATAGCTTCCCATATTACTGCAGGTCCACATTTCTTTGCAGCATTTTCATTTTTATCAGTGTTTCATCGGAGAACAATGAAAAACCAGTGTTGCACATCCTCAGGCTCACAAGCAGTTGAGAAAGCATCTGCCATTACAGGAATATACAAATGCTAGGTTTTTAACAAATACCCCGTGTCACTGTGCAGATGCATCAAGCACACACATATAACCTATCAGCAGTAGAGGCACATCCATACTAGATGACTTCATTCTAATAATGCATTTATGTCCTGATTTATTCAAACTCTATGTGACGAGCTCAATTATAAACAGAGACAAATTAAGAAGTGTGTGATAATCTTCGGCTCAGAGACCAGCACCTACTGTGGTGGTCTTCTGCACAGGGATAAATTGTCTACTTAAAAACCACCATGCACCATAATTCGGAAGGAAATAACCGCCTTTGTCGTGTTTGCATCTATCCAGCAAAAGGAAGTTAGAGATTAGTACTCGAGATATTTTCCTCAGTGAAAGAATCCACTGTCTTCATACGCTTTGATTTACTCTCTCTTCTTTTTGTGTTGTATGTTGATAAAGGATGTTGTACCTGTCCATCAGGCCTGGTCTTAATCTCTGTAACTAACTCAGCTCCTGAAACACCTGGGCTTCACTCAAACCACTACCATTTGTAGACAATCATACTACCAACTGCAGCAGAAAGGAAGCAGCTGCCTGCAGCCAGGCTAATCTTTAAAAAAACCTCTCAATATTTTCCCTATATTTCACTTATAGGGAGGAATATAAAAAAAGACACCAGAATTCATCCTGCAAAGTGATATTCAGTGTACAACATTATGGCAGTAGCTTTATTTCCCACCAGTTGCCAATAGCTGGATCACAAGTTGCCTTCTCTTCAACACAGTACAGTTGATTTTTCCCTTTCAAGGCATTGCAAGGCACTCTGCAATGGGGCAAGGGCCTGGCGCCATGGGGGACGGTGTGCTGGGGTCGGTGAGGGCCTGGCGCCATGGGGGACGGTGTGCTGGGGATAGAAAGAGCCTGGTGCCATGGGGGACAGTGTGCTAGGGATAGAAAGGGCCTGGCGCCATGGGGGACGGTGTGCTGGGGATAGAAAGGGCCTGGCGACATGGGGGACGGTGTGCTGGGGATAGAAAGAGCCTGGTGCCATGGGGGACGGTGTGCTAGGGATAGAAAGGGCCTGGCGCCATGGGGGACGGTGTGCTGGGGATAGAAAGGGCCTGGTGTCATGGGGGACGGTGTGCTGGGGATAGAAAGGGCCTGGTGTCATGGGGGACGGTGTGCTGGGGATAGAAAGAGCCTGGTGCCATGGGGGACAGTGTGCTAGGGATAGAAAGGGCCTGGTGTCATGGGGGATGGTGTGCTGGGGATAGAAAGAGCCTGGTGCCATGGGGGACGGTGTGCTGGGGATAGAAAGAGCCTGGTGCCATGGGGGACGGTGTGCTGGGGATAGAAAGGGCCTGGCGCCATGGGGGACAGTGTGCTAGGGATAGAAAGGGCCTGGTGTCATGGGGGATGGTGTGCTGGGGATGGCAAGGGCCTGGCACCATGGGGGACGGTGTGCTGGGGATGGCGAGGGCCTGGCGCCATGGGGGACGGTGTGCTGGGGATAGAAAGGGCCTGGCGCCATGGGGGACAGTGTGCTAGGGATAGAAAGGGCCTGGTGTCATGGGGGATGGTGTGCTGGGGATGGCAAGGGCCTGGCACCATGGGGGACGGTGTGCTGGGGATGGCGAGGGCCTGGCGCCATGGGGGACGGTGTGCTGGGGAGAGCTGGAGGCGAGGGGCCTGGCCCTGCCACCGCCACCGCCGAGCCGGCTGCCGCCTCATGCGGGCACAGCCACCCGCCCGGTCGTGATCCGGCCCACTCTCCCCACGAACACACACTTCCCAAAGACATCCAACATGCATGGCTCCCCCTTGCCCAGCCTGGGCACTCACCACTCAGGAGCCAGCCATCCGATGCCTCCATGCTCCTCTTGGTCTTCTTCACCCTTTCTCCCGCTCTCAGCTCTTTCCAGCTCCACGCAGCCCCGCAGTGAGCGGAGCTCCTCGCCGAGCTCCTCACCAAGCTCCTCGCCGAGCTCCTCACCAAGCTCCTCGCCAAGCTCCTCGCCACTCCCACAGCCCATAGTCGCCTCAAGACAAAGGCCATGCCATGGCGGGCTCCTGTGCAGAGACCCTGCACGGGGCTCACAAGCCACACTCCAGGAGAACACTATGCCTGCTCGGCCATGGCATTTGTCTAAATAACAACTATACACGAAAAGGACCCAAATGTTACCTTTGATTTGAACATTCTTACAAATGCCTGTTGAGTGACGACACCACGTGCCGGGAGCACACAACGCTCCGGGAGCCACGGCATCGCCCCTGGTCTGACTCACAGCACTTATTCCCTGCAGCTTGTTGCTCAGAATGGGACAAATGCTGGAAGATCTGTGGACTCACAGCACTTAGGAGCCACAGTACGAAGCAATGTTTGTTTTGGAAATAAGATTACAACGTATACAGCGATTCATAAATATTTGTGGTTTATAATTGCTCCTGCAAATGAGTTGGCAAGTCAACCCACTCAGGGATGGGGATCTCCCCTACAGAGGGAACGAGCTGCAGAATTGTAACTAGCTTCCTCTGTAGTGCCTGTGAGCTCTGGTCACTTTTCCTCTCTTGGAGCTCTTCCCTCACAATGTGCGAGGGAGAAATTACTGATCTTTTGCTTTGCAGTGCCTCCTTACTTGGAGCTGCGTGGGAAAGGCTGCCGTTCCCAAAAAGCAACGAGGCCAGCAGGAACAAAGCAATGGTCTGTCTCAAAATAGAGGTGATGTTTCATTCAGACTCCTGCAGTCCCTTCCTCGTATCATACAAGAGAGTGCATATACTTAAGGCTATGCTGCCACAAAGAGGCAACACGCTCCGGCTCCTGCAGCACACAGACATCCACCCGTCGGGATCCAGACAGGAGGACAACCAGACTGACAAATGCTATCTACAGCGATATTAGCCAAATCCCTAGTTATACTGGGGAAACCAGAAGCAGCTTGATTAGCCCATGTCACTGGGATAATGCACACCCTCAAGCCTGCTTTTCCTGCAGTCCAGGTACCTGGAGCACCTGGACATGCTCTCCTTACCCTCCCTGACCTCAGGATGTGTGGAGGCTAGAGACCCTGCCCCAGGGCTGCTGAACCACAAATCAAGGGTGCACACAGAGGAATCGCTGAGTCACTGCTCAGCACTGCCTCATGCAGGGTGGAAAGGAAAGGGAGGGAACTGCAACAGGCGCCCAGCAAGCCTCATGGACATCCTGCCCAACAGCAGAGCTGCACTCTCAGGCCTCCAGCACAAGGGCTGCCTCTCCTAACGGAAAGAGAAAATGGCCTGTGCAGGATTTGCCTTGGGAAAGACCACTCTTAAGCCCTCCTTTCAGCCCACTCCTTTCCACATACTCCCCCCCTAGACAGATAGGTACACACACTTTGCAGCTTTGCTCTTTTCCTGCACTGAGCTGGACCCTCAAAGGGGAATTCAGGCAAGAAGCTGCAAGGCAGAAGCACACCACCCAGCAGGTCCTCCTGCGCTACACTAGTGCTGTCCAGGACAAGCTCGCTGACGAAGTAGGCTGAGGAGAGGGAGGACGAGCATGCCTACAGACGGGGGAAATAAACACGCTTACAGCCACCACAAAGAAACCATCCACGTTTACCTGCCCCCAGAGAAGCCCTCCATTAATGAGACGGTGATGAAGGGCACACAAGAAAGCCCAGATGTGCTTAATTAAGCTGGGCAGCCAGGAGTGTGTTTCAAACCAAGCTGGACCAAGTGCACGCGCTTCAGCTGAGCACAGTGGAGGCCTCCTTCTCCATTTTGGACACCAGTCCCTTTCTCTCCTTAGCCTGTGTACCTGGCAAGCTCCCTGAGATGTCTCCCAAATTCCAGCAAGTATACCAATTTCTGATCATTTGTTGCTAAGCAACACCTTTTCTCTCTCTCTTTCGGGTGATTTTTTGTGGGTTTTTTTTGGTTCAATTACACTGAAAAGCCCAGGATGTGCTGGATGTGAGCACAGAGAGATCTGCTTAAAGTTTTACTGATGCCGTCACAGACTCCCTGATAAAAACGAAAAAGTTAAGACTCAAAATTTCCAGGTGTTTTTTTACCAGAACACCACCCAAAGCAGCTCATGTCTGTGGGAGACTGACTGTGTTTCCTGTATTGGTCTTCACATGGAAAGCAAGGTTGTTAACACTATGATGTGACTGACACCTACAGCCTCGTCTCTCGCTTTGGGGGGCTCCGGTGCCAATCAGCTTTCCTACACTCACCCTCTCCTTCCCACCCATCCTTCTGCTCAGGTGTGTGACAAAGGACCCATTTAACCAGTTAACGTAAACATATACAATCAAAATCCCTCGTGAGAGGTGAGGCCAAGCACGCAATACTAGTGGGGGATTTTCTCTTCATTGCAACAGATTTTGGGTCAGATGCTAAGAAAAGAGTTGGGCCTTTTATGAACATCCTTGTGGACACGAAGCCGTTCCTGTAACAAGGCCGGTGAATCCGAAAGGGTGTTCGGCCCCTGAAGGGAAGGTCCCGCTGGCACACCAGGACGTCACTAGTGCACCTCCTAGAGAGGATGCTGAAATAAATGTAAATAGCTCACTAATTATGCATGCACCACAATGGAGCATCTCCAAAGCAATTAGGGATGTCCATCCGTGGCAGCCGCACCCGCAGGCTGAACACAGAGGGCTCGCGCTCCCCAGCTATGACCAGGGGGTGCTCACGGAGGGTTTCCAGGCTGCGGTGGGGCAGAGGGAGGGAGGGAGGGAGATGGCATCTCCTGAGCCTGCTGCCTGCCACTACCAGGGATTTGAACCATCGCCAAACCAAGACGTTCCGGGCTGATCCTTGTCTATCGGAGACCTGCGTTGAGGAAGGCTGAAACCTCACGTTAGCAGAGAGGTAAAACCAGATTGTTTTTAAACGAGCTGAGCCTCAGCAAAGACAAATATAGTTCTGTACATTACCAGGGAAAATGGTGGGAGCTATGAGAGGGGATGAGCGTAGTGACAAGTCAGGAACTAAGATGTTTCCCCTTCCCTTCACCAATTAAAATTGTCTTTTATTTCCATGTCATTACTCTACCTGTAAAACCAAAGGATTTGGTGTAAATGCTTCATTATTTTTATAGAACTCCTTGTTAGACCTTTTTAATCCTTGGCACTAGAAGTCATTTTGGAATTATTTTCCTGCTAATGAAAGTACGGTCTGTGCTGGGAGATGCAGGAAACTTGCTTTGTAGCGAGCACAATTATGCAGAATGGCACAAATTTCGCTGTCATTTGTAATCCTGAAGCTCCCATGGAGCTATTGAAGCTACACAGGCATTGCAGACAAGAAGCTATTTTAACTCTTAGACACTCTCCTTTTTTTATTTTTATGACAAGAGCTATCACTTCCCACTCAATTCTTCTGCTAAGACATCACTTCTCTGCTGCCAGCTGAGCCGAGCCGTCCTGCCACAGCGACACAATGCTTCTGGGACAGAGGCTTTGACCACAAGCCTCTTTGGTCACACCTGCAGGAGCCAAACACCAGGCGAGGCTCCTCAGGGAGCTGTTGCCCTTCTCAAGCCTCCCCTCCGTTTGGATGTAAAAGCTGGTACTCTGGGGACACTCCTGTGTCCTCACTCCTGGCTGCGTGGTGTGGTGGGTGCTCCTGCCACACACTCCATTCTGTCTTTGTCATAGAGTAAAACAAGAAACACCCCTCAGCTTGAGGGTCCTTTATGCTTCACACTATGGTTACCCAAGCCAGTGCTGCCTCCTGGTGATGAACTTTCTGTGCCCCATGCAAGCGTCTATCTTGTTGTTGCCTTTGTGATATCCATTCATAACTTCTCCTCCTCCCAGAGAATATCCAAAAATGCTCCTACCCAGGAAAGCCCGATTCCTCCTCCTTTCTGCTCTTCAGAGTTATTTCAAGCCTTATATGTTACAAGAGGCACTCCAGCTCAACCAGAAACAATTTTACATCTGTTTGAATGATGCCTTCTACACCACAGCTCTCTGCTGTTTAAAGGCCACTGGATGAGAGGCTGCTGCCCACCGTCTCCCAGGGGCTGCCCCGTCCTGTACCTCTCTTGCACCTTAATTTGGAAAGCAGAGGTCAGTGGCACCCTGACACAGAGCCCTTGCTCCTGGCCTGGTTACCAGGTACCCCCTGCCAAACGGGAGCAGCCAACACCACACTTGCAATACTGACCTACATTTTGGTGTAGGTGCTGGGTAAAGCCTCAGCTGCTTTCCTGCGTGGGCTCAACCTCATGTCAGCTGTGTGCTCCTGGCGAAAGCACTGCTTTCATCCCACTCTCCTCTCAGGCCAGCAAAGTCTGCTTCACTGAGACCCTTGAAGGTGAAAAGACAGATCAATACACTTTCCCAAATGAGGAAAGAGCGGGTGGTCTGGAAGCACAGTGCCTTCTGGTCAGAAGGCCCCGAGATTACCCTGGGTTCCGCTGCTTTGTTTACCTTGGGCATGTGGGGAGCTTCTCACAGAGGGCTGATGTTGTTGTGGCCGTGCTGGGGAGGACGTGCATGGTCAGGGCCGGGCACCAGCTGCCCCAGCAGCACAGGAGGCAGGGCCCGCAGCGGGGGGCAAGCGGGGCTCACTGGGGCTGCCGGCCCCACCGGCCAGAAAGGTCTGTCACACACAGAGCAGGAGGTGGTTGCCATGGGAACCACCTTTATTTTCCCAGGCAGAGCACTCGGATGCGTGCAGCCCACCAACTCCCTCGCGGTGGTACGTGGCTGTTTTCTCAAGGGCTCCTCACTTAGGACAGCTCCTCTCTGCAAGCTGCTGTTCGAGAAAGTGCTTTTGGGGGGGTATTGCAATTACACCTGCACTAAGAAAGGCAGGTGTCCGTCTGGAGAGAGAAGGGGAGCAAAGGGGCAGGAGGTGGGCTGTGCTGGGGGCAAAGCCCAGTGGGCACCCATCCTTCGGAGCCACAGAAATAAAGGGCAGCAGTTCCAGGCAGGATGCCCTGCGTTGAAAAGTGTGTGACAGAAATACAACTGCAGCTTAAACACATTGTGGATATTGTTAATTGACTGATCAATTACAGTGGGTTGCACTGGAATTCCCTAAAACCCAGAGGGACTTTTTAATAGCCACCTGCAAGTTTAAAGAGGTACCTAGGTGGAAGCTGAGAGCTGAGATCAGGGCATAACAAGATGGGTTTATTTGGGTATGGTTATTAAACAGAAACAAACACTCTGTTCAAAGTTTTAGAAGTGACAAACGAAGGGCTGGATAACGCAGGTGTGCACTGTACCCCCTTCCAGAGTGGCAAGAAAAACCCACCAGAGATGCTTTGTGCCCAGAACTGAGCTACCAAAAGGAATTAAAACCCCCACAATTACAAACCAGCGCATTCACAGTCATTATTTCTTTTCATCAGTAAACTCTCCAGAAACAAACATACAATTACCCAACTGGAAACCTTCTGCTCTGCTGAAGTCGAGGGTGAACACTGGATTCAGAACAAAACGCGTCCGAAGGGCGAGACGCAGTCAGTTTCCCTGGGAAGAAGGCGTGTGCCGCATGAGCAGAGCATTCACAGCTCTCCCTCTGCAGCCTTCAAGCATTTCCCTTTTTTTTCCTTTTTTTTTCCCCTTCTTTTTTTAGAAAATAAAGAAGCAGGGAGAGCTGCTTCTGGTTTACAGGCTACGAGACGGGATTTGCAACGTGCCAGATTTTGTGTGGTCTAGCGAGCTGCTACTG
Source organism: Colius striatus (assembly GCF_028858725.1). Taxonomy (NCBI): domain Eukaryota; kingdom Metazoa; phylum Chordata; class Aves; order Coliiformes; family Coliidae; genus Colius; species Colius striatus. The sequence goes on from NC_084768.1 coordinate 33,881,898, forward strand.
GTTCAGGGAGCATACTATTTGCAACTGTTTGCCTGGATAACAGCACCACGTTTCATACCCCAGTCATACAGAAGGTTTATAATCCAAATGTATTAGTACTCAAATAACCTCACGCTGAAGCAGGTAAGTGCTGCTGGAGGGAAAACAAATAACCAGAAATCATGTCTGGGGAGGAGAAATACCACAACAAACAAGGAAAGCGAGGGAAGGTGCTGCTACTGCTTTTCCAGTGCAGTGACTGAGGTGGCTTGTGAGGAGCTTTACATCCCTGGAAGACAGTGTTAAATTATAACCACACTTTAACCATTCAAGTCATTAACAAGATGATTCAAGCCATCTCCCATGGAGGACTTGATTTGTGGGTAGGAACACACAGGAAAGGAGAAGGTGCTCTGTTGCTTGAGATGTTCTGGAAGTATTACTTAAATTACCTTCAAGTCATCAGATAATTATGAACTTTCTTTTCCTTTATATTTATATGGAATATTTATTGAATTGCACGGTGTGCTTTTACAATAAAGTGCTTTTCACGTTGGTTTCTTTGTTCATCCAAAATAAAACTGACAGTTATCCTTTTATAAGCTATTCTGAGAACATTTTCTCTTCTTTGAAACTGATTGATGCACTACTTTAAATGTTCCTGCAAATATCGCTTCAATTCAAGTTTCTGCATAATGTAATAAGAAGATAAAAGAATTTTATACTTCAACAAGAGACATTACAAAGCAACTAGAGACATTATCAAGGGCATTAACAAGCTCCTAATAGCAATAAAACCTTTTAACTGTCTGATGTAGAACATGCTCCCACCAAACCACCACATATTATGGTAATTGGCTTCAATTTCTGAATCTTTCATTGTAAAGTTACGAAGAGTTAGGTAGGACTGGAAAGTGAGCCTGGAAGCCACGGTTTAGTTGCTTATGTTTTGTGGTTTGGTTGGGTTTTTGTACTACTGTTATTGTGGTGTTTTCTGCACAATACACAGAAGCAGCAGGGTCCCAGCAAGCAGCAGCAGCGTTTTATGTTCCGCCCTAAGGTTGCTCTTTCTCTCTTTTTTTTCTTGTTTCTCAGTATTTACAGGTATGTGGTTTCAGTCCTTGTAATAGCTCCTCATTTAAAGGATATTAGCATGTGTGAAGTACTCATATGTCAGCCACTTCCTATCTCCCTTCACTGAAACACTCAAAGTTTATAAAATCAAATATAACTTAACTTCAGGGCTTGACAGTGACCTTGGGAGATAATGTGGTATATGTTGCCTACTTTTTCTCTTGCAGGTTCCCCTCTCAAAAACATAAAACTCAAGCTTCATCCAGGGTCCCACGAAAACAAGCACAAAATTCAGGGAGCTGTAAAAATGAAACCAGAACCTGCAGCAGGAAAGTGGCAAAGTGATGTGAGTCCCTCTGGTGATTAACCTGCAGCGTAAAGCCATATGTCCTGCTGACATGTCTATTGTGCCACACCATTCTTCACAGGCTGGCAACCTGTTTACTTGAGAAGGGCAATCCCATTGGTATCTGGAACCCTGCTCTGAAAAAGAAGCTGTCCTTTCACGTCTCTGGAACAATCCCAGCTCAATGGACAAGACGACAAGAAACAAAGTACAGCAAAAGAAGCTCCAAGGGGAAAAAAACCCCAAAACCCAACCAATCAGAAATGTGATAATGTTTACAGACACTACAAAACCTGTCAGGCTCGATCCACCTCACAGTGATCTGCCTTTGGGCTGTATGTGCAGTGTTCACAAGAGAAACGCACGTTGGAAGCACCAAACAGGATACCTGGGCTACACACGCCCCCCTCTCTCAGAAGAGGCAGGAACTACCTCGTTAGGGAAGTTCTTGCTGATGGTGTGACAGAGGATCACTTGGACATCACCAAGAACACCAAAGCACAGCATGCAATTTCTACCTGCCCTGGAAAGCAGTTCCACCATTTCCTGTAATGTTTAACAGCACAATCCTTTCATTACAGTGCAAACTAATCCTTCAATACTGCCATTATCAAAGGCTGCTTTAATCAGACTCACCCAAAGGTTCGTTAAGGTTTTTGACAAGAGCACACAAGCACTACACAGCCACAAACGCGCTTTCAGCACGGTTGCTAACAAGCTCCTGGAGCCTACCGCAACTGAAACGAAACCAGGACAAGCTCCTTTCCCCCAGAGCTCTGTGAGTGTGCTCTTCCCACTGCAGCTACTGTAAAAGTTTGAGGGATTAATAAAGAAAAAACAAAAAACCCAAGCCCACAAACCACAGAACCTAAAAAACCCTCTAAGGAGCAACAGGAACAGAATAAACCTGCAGTGACACCAATTATGAAGGTGGAACATTTTACCAAAGTAGTGTAACTGCTGTGACTTCACTTTCACACAACATGAAATGGAGCTTTTGCCTGGCACCAGGCTTTCCTTGCAAATTCCACACACATCTGTGCAGCCTTGCCTTCTGCTTCTTCCAATCTCCTCTACCTCTGGTGTTAACTCATTAACTATTAGGAGTGGGATATCAGCCTTTTGCAAACCAGACCAGCATGGCTGGGTGCTGCACCGTCTCACCCGCCTCTGAGCGGTCCCAGGTTAGAAGAATTCCCTTGTCAAAGCGGGACATTTTCTAGTCCTTTTTTAGAAGAAATGAGCAGAAAGAAGGCAGCAATCTTAGAGCACGGAAAGGGGACTCATCAGGCACTGCCACATTGTCTTCAGCCGAGCACACGGTCCCGCTGCCACCGCCCCAGGAAAGGCGAGACCCGCCACCTCGGCCTCGCCGGACTGCCGCGGGCTCCCCGAGCTGCCCCCTGCACCGCAGCGGGCTCGGGCACGGAGCTTAAACCCCCTTATCGCTGCCTTGGAGTCCCGCACCGCAACCCCAGCCCCGGCCAGTCCCGCAGCGCGCCCCCGCAACCTCCCCCCGGCCCGTCCCGCGCCGCGCCCCCGCAACCTCCCCCCGGCCCGTCCCGCGCCGCGCCCCCGCAACCTCCCCCCGGCCCGTCCCGCGCCGCGCCCCCGCAACCTCCCCCCGGCCCGTCCCGCGCCGCGCCCCCGCAACCTCCCCCCGGCCCGTCCCGCAGCGCGCCCCGGCCCCGTGCTCCCAGCCGCGGGGGGTGCGGGCGGGGGCACGCGCGGCGCGCGGAGCACGAGCGGCCCCTGGCGGAGCGCGGCGGAAACACCGGCGGGGAGAGAGGAGAGAGGAGAGAGGAGAGAGGAGAGAGGAGAGGAGAGGAGAGAGGAGAGAGGAGAGAGGAGAGAGGAGAGAGGAGAGAGGAGAGGAGAGGAGAGAGGAGAGAGGAGAGAGGAGAGAGGAGAGAGGAGAGGAGAGGAGAGAGGAGAGAGGAGAGAGGAGAGAGGAGAGAGGAGAGAGGAGAGAGGAGAGAGGAGAGAGGAGAGGAGAGGAGAGGAGAGGAGAGGAGAGGAGAGGAGAGGAGAGGAGAGGAGAGGAGAGGAGAGGAGAGAGGAGAGAGGAGAGAGGAGAGAGGAGAGAGGAGAGAGGAGAGGGCATCCCGGGTTATTCATAGCTGTGTGGCTGTAGTCACTGCAACTGGAGACAGCTCTGTTTGTCTCCGCAGGGGTCTGGGGTAGCCCAGGCCCCACTGCTCGATGTCTCTGCTCTTGACACAAGTTTTCTCCTCCTGGCATTCGGGATGGGGGGCAGGGAGGGGGAAGAAAAGAAAAAAGCGAGTAATGTTCAAAAATGTCGATTCACCTCATTAAAGTGTCGTTATCCTTAGGAAGAAGATCTAACAGACAACCTGCTGTACATGAATAGGGAATGCTATTAAAAACTTCCTCAAATCGTGCCCCTTGCTGTGCTTAAAAGGGCATCTGTGATATTTGGGGTCTAATATGGACCCCAGTTTCAGGCAATGAACCTCTTCTTTAATGAAGACACTCAGAGGAGCCCCAAAGTGCCAAGCTGCATGGAGTGGGGGGAGTGAAATGCCCTTGCAAATGCCCAGCTGCCCCCAGGCAGGGGAAGGGCTGGAGCCAGGGCTGCCCACTCCCTGCACTGCACCAGGACCTGCCCACACAGCAGGAAAGCTCCAGCAGCTCCACGGCCTGCACCTAAATGTAGTCCTCACAAAGGCTGCCGAGCTCTGCGAGCCTGAGCTGCTCTCCTGGTACACAGCAAAATGAAAGCGTAAGATCAGACAGTTTCTGGTTACAAAAATCAGTTTGATTATGATTTAGAGAGATCAGTGAAATCAAATAAACCACTGAAAGGAGGATAAAAAGCTCCTTTGTAAGTTTCTACTAAATGTCACTTTATTTGAACAAGAAAGGGAGGAATGAATGTGAGGAAAGCAAACAGTGAGAATAAACTCAGCCTTAACTAATGATTAATAATTGCTACTTACCTGGCATCAAAAGGCACCACAAGAGCCTGGGGGGGACAGAGCCCTCACAGGCACTGGGCTGCCGTGCAGAGACCGGAGGGGCTCATGCCAAACCCCACTCGGGAGTCACCTGACTCCTGAACATGGTGCCTCTACATAATCTCTCCTATGTCCCCATAACCCCCAAACACAGAGGTCAGGGAGCCAGGGAAGCACAGCAGCCACCACAGAGACAGAGCCCTTAGACCTATGACTCCACAACTACCACCTTGTGAGATAAATTGAACCCCCACACACCTACTCCTCTCCTAACCCTCCTTGTCAGGGACAGCGCTGGATGCTGCCTGTGCCGAGGCCCTCACCTCCCCACTGTCCCTAGGGTCCCTATTTCAGGCCCTGTTTCCCTCTCCCTTCTCCTCCCACTCCTAAAGGACTCACAAGACTTTCTCCACGGCCGAGAGCCCCAGGTGAGCCTCGGCTGCCTCCCGCCGGGGCTCTGCTGCAGGTCGCCTCCAACACTCGACAAGGAACATTTTCCATTCCGTTTCTCATTTCCGACTCTCAACCTCCATCATACGATCTCAGGTTAGAACAGCAGGAATTTTGTACAGCTTCTCTAGCTCAATATGATCTTTCTGTCAGCTGCTGGAAAAAGATTAGTAGATGTTAAAGCCAAAAGTCAAAACCCAGCTGTGATTTGTCTCCAACCTCACCCTAGAAACTTAACCTCATCCCAAGCACAGGAGTTTTCTCACTGAAACCGAGAGCTTGTACACATGAACCACCACTGGTAACCTCAACACCCAGCACAGCACACTTTCAACCACCATAACCAGATTTTCCTCAGCTGTCCGTGTTTTTTAGTGGTTGACACGGTGCAGCAGCTAAAATGGGAAGTCCCATGTGGTTTCAGCTACTGAACCTCTATTTAAGAGCTGCTCGCTGCCCTGTGGGACTGCTGACACTGCCTTTCCCGCTGGCAGGTGAAAGAAGAGCGTGAGCAGAGCGGCACTGGCTCAGGGAACCAGGGCACCCAGGCAAGGGCTCTGAGCAGGGACAACAGGGAGAGGGAGAACACAAACACTGGCAGGAACGTTCCCCTGGGCACCCCCAGCCTCACGGGTGATGCCTTTGTATTTAATCAGGAAATACATGAGGAAGAAAAACACTTCCCTGGCTTTTCCCCTTGCACTCCTGAGACCAGGGGGAAAGCTTCTGACAAGAGGAGTCCTTCTCTGCGAGGGTTGATGGTTTTCAGCGCTCCTCCCCGCACAGCTCTTCCAGGTGACTCAGAGCAAGCCCTCGGCCTAAGCCGAACGCACAAACAGCTGAATAACAACACGTGAGTTATATGTATTGCACTGGACTAGCAGAGACCAATGTTACTTCTGGCACTTAAAACTGTTCCCACATCTAGACTTCATGCATCATTTCACAGAAGGAGCCGTACTCCTTCGTTAGCTCTCGTGGCCATACCCCGGACTTGTTTCTTTCATATTTTCCATCTGCCTTGTGTCAGAGCAATGGCTCCTAGGCCCACCAAAACACAGCACCTGAGCCCCAGGAAAAGGCCCACAGCTCTGCATTGCCTTCCACCTCCAGCGAAGTCCAGCACAGAGGACATTTTGTTCCCGCCACCAGCCCACCCCTTCCAGCCTCACAGCTGCCTGCGGAAAGGCAAGAAAAGCTTGGGAGTCACTGTCTGCCTCCTAATTTTACACCGACACCTCAGCACAATGGTCTGCCTGCATCTGACTTTAAGCATAATTTAATGCTTGTTAACCAACAATGAGGAGAAGCGTAAGCCCTGCGTCCCTTATCTGATGCCCTCCCTCTCCTCTGCCGAGAAAGCCAGAGCATTTGCCTTGTTCTGTCTATCATCTTTGGTAAACACCAATCACTGGCGTAAATCTGATAAGCAGGCTGCCTTCTGACCTCTTTGTTCATGTTTGTGTCGTGTATAAACATGTTGCTGGCAGTATTTTCTGGTGGTGAACTTTGAGGGTCTCTTTCTTAACCCATTAAACAGAAAGGCATTATAAGAACATAAGGGAATTTCAAAGCCTTATAAATATAGGATTAGGAAACTTGCCAGCAATATCTATTGCTGACAGCTGACTTTATTAAAGTTCATCAGCATTAATTGCCTCATTGTTGAATGACTTTTGCATGTAATTATCACCAGTCTAAACACAGACTGCCTCAGGTACAGTATCTAATGTGATGGTGTGTTCTGAATCCTATTAAAATAGCCAAGATGCAGCAGAGATCATTCTCTCCCTAACAGTAAGGAAGGGAAAGAAGCAACAGAAACAGTGGGGAAATTATTTTGCTGAGCGTTACTTGGTCTCATGCCGACGTTTCCAGCAATGCTCTGGTGTGTCACGGATGCTCAATCAAGACTCAGAGATGCCAATTCTAGACCAGTGTCACTTTTCTCAAGGACAAGTGAAAATTCCTGCGCCCCACTAGAAAGAAAAAGCCTGAGGCATGATTGCTATAATGGGCTTTAAACGTCATGCTGTATTTTAATAGACAGGAAGATGGATACATCAGTGTCTAAAATAATCACTCTTAGATTATATTTATCGGAACAAGGCAAGGCTGGTGGTGTAATCTGCAGAACTCTGAGCTCCAGCATTGTGAGCTAATGCCCAGGGAGAGAGGACACACACAGCCCCTTCTTTGAACTTCTGGGCTGTTTTAAGGTGTTTTTCCAGATCTAAAGGCTCATCATCAAAGACGAAATTTCATACTTTTTCTTCATCAATCTAAAACCTTCACATCATATTCCTGCCCCCTTCCCAAACCGCACCCTCTCAATAAATCAGTCCATTCCTGTCCCCTTGCCTCAACGCACCAGCTCCTTTGAGACTGAGCAGAATAAGCTCTGCCCTTCTGAAGCATTGAACATGCAATGGACCCGTGAGAGGGTTTTCAAACATCTTATCAAATTTTGCCAGTTTTACGTGCAGATTTATTTAAAGTCTTCAGAAGGATCACCTTAAAGCCCCAATATCACCTCAGGAGTGAGCTGCTGGACACAGCAAACGCTGCCGCTGCCCAACACCCACCACGCTCACGTCCGTGCCCCCCTACATGCGCACCGACCCATCCATCCCCTGCCAAGGCTCTGGGGTGACCTGCCATGGAAAGTCCCAGCCAAGACTGCATGGCAGGCACAGATTAACAGCAAAGCACTTCAAAACAGTGCTACGCGGTATTTACAAATACAGCATGAAAAGCTGAGTATCTTGTGTAAGGGCTTTCAGCAGCGGAGGAGGATTTGACTGCAGAACACAGACAGCTTCAGAGATTCCACAGTATTTCTAAACACTGCTAAGCTGTTCTCCGTTCGATGCCGTGAGCTGTCAAAAGCTTTTGCAGTTCTCTTGTAACGTAGCTGGAGACATAAACGCTTGAATAGAGACAAGACTTGTCACATATTACCTTCCCCTACCCCTCCTCACGTTGCTTTTTCTCCCGAGTTTATTAGCATTAATAACTGGAAGCACTGATGTAGCCTTTTAGGGTATTAGACCAAACCTGTAAATTAATGCATTGGTTCATCACAATTCATTAATCAAGCCTGTGCTGGATTTAACAGACAGCAGATTATTAAAGACACCAAATTACAGAGACAAAAAAACCCCGCATCTCCCAGAGGGTCAGATGTAATGTGAATGGTTTTGCATAAAACCATAAACCTGCTATTAAATTAAAAACAGGCAAAAATTATGTCCTCTGCTTATCTACAGTGGGTTTTTTTAGAAGGGACGCTACGCTAATTTACTCCTTAACTGGCCCTGGTTACACGGCAGAGGACTAAAGGTTAACTGCAATGGCTCCTCTGATGCTTGGTTAAGCAACTTACACTAACACATCCTGACTGAGGTGAAGAAATTAATGAAATTACTCCTGTAATTCATTACTAATGGAAAATTGTCAATGCTTTCAGGCGGCAGTTCACACCAGCCCTCTGCAGACACGGAGCCCTGGTGCAATGACTCATGCTCTTATGCTTGCTACCCTTACTTCAAGCCCTGGCACCATTCATCACAGGCCAGCTTTGTTCCACGCCAGCCAGCAAAGTTCAGCCACCTTTGGTCTCGGTAGCTGAGGTCTCTCTGCTGCTGTGACACGGGTTCATGCCGGAAGGAAAAATAACATGCAATTTTCAGCATCAATCTAGGGAATGCTAGAATAAAGAGATGAGAGACAGCAGCAACGCAGACAGCATCCAAAGGGTACCCAACACAGGAGAGACTGCCACTTGCTGACTACTAATGCCAAAAGCAAACCAAGGAAATGAGTGATGTTTACACACCCATCACCAACGAAAAGCACAGCGCTTGTAGCCAGCGGTGAAGAGCCTGAATGAGGCTGCTCTGCTGCCACACACAGTCCTGGTTTCCTCACTAAACCACTGAGCAGAAAACCAAACTTAGAGAGGATAGCAAAGTTGTCCATCCCAAAGGAGAGACCAACCTGCAACTATGGCAGTAGCGGCCATCTGCAGATAGCAAGAATGTGTTATGTTCAGTGCCTCTGACAAGAAGAAACTATTTTGTATGACCTGACTACATCTAGCACGACACCCCTAACAGAAGCATTACTTTATGCTAATTTATGGGACAACGCTAGCTTACAGCACAAAGTTTGTTTACAGTTGTGGGGTTATGCTGGGAGGAAGCCAATAAAGATAATCTTTATGATCTTCCCATTGATTTGCTTTTTGTTTGCAAGCAAGAAAGATACCGTTTCTGACAGGCACAAACACCCAGGAGACAAGGGCTGAGCCGCACGGCTCCCAGCAGAGCAGCGGGGTTACGTTATGCAAACACAAATTAAAGCTTGAATAGCAGTATGGTTTTCCCCCACAGGGAAGAGTAGAATTAAAAGAGGTAGGGAAATCCCTATCCATACAGGAACTCAACAAAGCACAGCCAAAGCTGCTTTGACTCCGTTCTGTGCCTCCCGCTATGGAAACGGAAAGAAGATCTGGCCCAAGGAGACTAACACCAGCACAGGCAGAGTTTGCAATGGAAGATGACAGCAGATTTGCTGTCACATCCTTCCCCCGCTGCCGGGAGCAGAGCTCAGCAGATGATGCTCAGCAGGCATGGGCAGAAGATCCCTGTGCACCACCTATTTTAAGTGATACAGGATGTCCTGAGGAGAAGCCAGTGCAAGTAAAAGCCAAAAGGAGGAGGAGGCTCTCTGCAGACACTGCCCATTCCTTACACTCGGTCCACAAGCACCTCATTTAGGGAGTGAGTGCTGAGGCAGACAGGATCCCTGTGCCTCACAGATGATATTTCTCAGGACAGGCTTTTGCCAAGTTAAAAAAAATCAGCATTTCTCAAAGGTCAGTGAGGGGTATTACCAGAACTCTTAGTCCCTCTCCAGCCCACCCCAGCATCACCACACACCCACAGCAAAGCCTCTGCTGGCTCCGCTTTGCAGTTGTTACTCCCACAACCAGGACAGCAACAGAGGAAATGCAACCTAGAAATCAAAGGAATGGTAAGGTCTTCATGGACAAGGGATGCTTGGAAAGGTATTGGGTGCAAAAGCCTCTAGTTATGTTAGTTCATACATAAAAATGACTTACACTTGTGAGCTAATTCCCATTGGGCTGGGCACTGGGATCTGTGTACACACCACACAGACAGATCACAGTGTACCCCATCAGGAACAGTCTCCCTAGTATCCCCAGTCCCCACTGGACTGCTAACACAGTGCAAATCATCAGCTCTCCTATCACGTTTTTAAGGCTTTATTTGTAACGCCACTTTCCTTACACAGTCCCATTCGTTACGCCAGGCGTCCCAAAGTACCGGTGGGGGGCAAGGGGGGCAGGGAGAGACCTCACACACAGGTAACGCTGCTGCACTGGCAGGCAGGTGGGAACAAGCACTAGTTTAACAGCAACATCAAAGTGTCTGTTCCCAGCGCTATAAAAATTACGAATTTCTCATGTTTAACGTGCTCCTTAATTATATAAAACTCCACAAAGAATAACGTGGCTTAAATTTATCATGCAAATGCTCTTAATTTATGACAGCTTGCTACTTCAAACACAAGTATTAAATCTCTATTAGGTTCGTTGAGGAAATGCACTAATATGCATCGCTAAGGTCTTACATTTCTAAGCAGCGGTAGTGTTTGTTAGATGCAATAAGGATTACCTTAATTAAAACACTATCCTCAGAATCTCAGAAGGTTTAATCCAGATCTTAATATAGGGCACATTCATTATCTATCTCCAGTTAATAAAAATATGACCTACTTTGGTTACATTTTAGAATTAAACGTTGATTACCATTTTGTTAATAGAAATAAGATACTAAAGACTTTAAAGGCAAGCCAGAAGCAATTTTGCCAGCCTAATTAAAACACTATTTAACGGCCTCTGAAGGGGCTTTATATTTATTCATAACGTAGAGGTAGGCTTCTTAGAAATGTTTTCAAAATGTTGAATTAGACAACAGAGTCCTAAAAATATACCTATGGATAACAAGTGAGATTTATAACCAAGCAGCTTAAAGCAGAGCCTGAAGAGATTCAGAGGAGAACTCCCAAAGCCCACAGGGACACTTTGGAACACGCGAGCTGTTCTGATAAGCTCAACAAGACTCCTCACTTCTGTAGGAGGCGGCCTGTACCATGTGTCTTTGCAGAAGTGAGGCTTAAATTAATCATAACACTCCAAATGTAGCATCAAGTTACTGCTAAGTAGTAGTTTCCAAGGAGACGTGATGCTTATCACAATACGGTGCTGCGGCACAGCCTGCCAGATCTCAGTCAGGATCTGAATGGGTTAGTGCACTTCTCAGCAAAGAGCAGCTTATTCGGGATTAGACCAGGGATGCAGCGGGAGCAGAGGGAAGGCAAAGTTTGGGGAGAGAGGGGGAGCAAACGCCCTCACCATAAAGCTGTACCTCCTGCTGCCACGTTAAATGGGATGAAGGGGTCCAGAGGGACCACGGCCAGCCAAAGCCTGTGCTCAGAGACCCGATGGGGCTATTGCTTCCCCAGAGCCACCCACACACCCCCAGGCACATCTCAAGCCCATGCACAAAGCTGCCTTTTCACAGCACTGCTCAGCAAAACGCGGCCCCTGGTACATCTCATCCCTCCATACAGTACCCTGGGCAAAAACATGCACCCTGCAGAGGCAGCAGGGCAGGATTTGTCCCTCAAACCCACACACAGCTGCCACTTACAGCACTTGAAAACAGGATTCTTATTGCTGAAGGTAAGAATGTCAGGTGACAGCTGAATCCAAAGCCTTGTCCACTTATCACCCAACAAAAACTCCATCATTTGGTTTCTCTCAGTAAAATGAATTCAGATTGGACACAGGTTATTGCTGGGGTTAGTCTGTTAACAAGTTTTGAAGGACTGGAGAATCTCACTGCTTTCAGGAGACACAGTGTTCACAGCTTTCTACTAAAAGTGATTATAAATTCCTACATTCTAAAGCTGAAGGTATTACAGGTGAACAATGTCATAAACCACTCGGGGATTCTCCCCACACACCCCACAGGGATGTCCTCTGCAACACACACACACCACACAGGGATGTCCCTCTGCCACATACACACACACCACACAGGAATGTCCTCTGCCACACACACACCCCACAGAGATGTCCTCTGTCACACACACACCTCACAGGGATGTACCTCTGCAACCCTCAGAAGCTGAACACTGAACACAAGGAGTTAGTTTTATGTGAGAAGGAACTTTTTAAGGGTAAAAAACCTGATGACATTAGAAAACTCGTCGTAAATTTAACATAAAGAGGTCTCGTCTCTTTATCGTGTACATAAATGTCACCCACTGAAAGACTGTTGTCACAAATGCCTCCCGTGAGTGCCAGATCTGTCTGTACCATGGCATATAAGATGCTTGTTCTTCTAGTGATCTGCACTTTTCAGCAATTATTAATTCCTTAAACATTTAAAACAGACCTTTTCAATTGTGCTTTCACCTCTTGAGGTCACTGCAGCAATCTCAGCCCATGTGGCTCACGGTGCCCCTTTTAGCATTCATTTTCAAAGACATATAAAACACCCAGACTAACCAAGAGTCAAAAGCAGACTCCTGAGGCTAAGATCTGTTTTTCCCCAAAGCTCTTCCGTATGTTAATATAACTCCCTTTTACCAGGTTTCATGCATGAGACAAGGGACTCTAAAATATTCCTTATCTCAGGGAAAGCACAATAGTCAGGATTTTTCCCCTTTCAACTCTCGGCTACTCCTCTCCAGGAGAGCATAGGCTGGAAAGATGATAAGGAGAGTATTCTAGCACATCTATCCCTCTCTTTCCTCTATTATTAAGAAAGTGAAAAAATAAAAAACCCCATTACCTCCAAAATGGAGGCAGGCTTTTTGTGAGACAAGCCACTCCTCCACACCGTGGATTCCACCACAGGGACTCGTAGTGGGCTCAGTATCTTCTAATGGTTTCATCAGTTACTGTTAAATTGGTTTCAGATGGGAAAAAAGGATTTTCCTTGCACTGTGCTAAATAATTTGCCTCCACATAGACTGCATAAACTACACTTCTGAAGAGGAACAAACAATTATTGTTCCATTTATCTAAGTGACAGTGGATGGATCCTCACAGAGAGGCAGTATGCATCCCACATTGTTGTTATTTCGCTGAGTTGACTTTGGCTCTTTGGTTACTTTCTTACACTTTACAAATGGAAAGACATTTCATGCTAAAAGCACAGAGCACACATTCTGCAGCACAGAGCTCTGGAACTGTGGTCTTTCCATCCTCACGAGTGCAAGATGGTCCCTAGTGTCAGTGCTAGAATTACCCACACATAAAAGCAACCTGTGTAACAAACAGGACAAGGGAATGGCACACAGTGTGTGTGGGGTGACAAGCAGCTGTCCCCAGAGGCACTGTCAGGATCCTCTCTGACACAGCCAGAAACCAGCCCTGATGCCCACCCAACTGCTCACGATTGCCACAAGGTTGGCTAGAGACAGTCAGTGCCAGGAGCAGTCTCTGCCTCCTCTGCCCGGTCACAGAGCACATCGCTGTCCCCTTTCCTCCAGCCCCAGTTGCCCAAACTCACACCCACCTGCTGCTCCTCCACAATGCGGCTGCACTTACACCAGCAGTAAAAGGAAGCCCACTGCTTTCGGCAGACTCACTCCTTGAACAAGCAAACCTTTGCTCTCCTCCTCCAGTCAGCGCTGGCAAAGGCAGCACCTGCAGTGCCACCCAGCCTATCCTGACCCCAGCAGTGTTCTACCGCTGCCAGCTATCCTCCAGGGAAGGACACCTCACCACTGATACCTCAGGACGCTGCCATCAGCACTCAATCGCTACACAAGCCCTTTTAATTGCTCTCCTGTCTACTTTCAGTACAAAAGAGGCTGTGAAACAAAATGGACTAAAAAGCCATTTGTCAGACACTGCACATTTCTGATTTTTACCACACTTTGAGCTTTCCATCAGGACAGCAGTAAGCAGCAGCCAACCACTTGTTTTCTGCATAGGTCAAATTAGCGCTATCCATTCTCTACACAAGTCGAGGAAACATCCAGCAAATTGCTTCAGTGGAGCAGTCAGATGCTGCCAAAAGTGTTCCCACAAAGGCCTAGAGAGCATCCAATCCCCAACCAGCAGGCATCAAGGTCTAGTTAACACTGGGAGTTCAACTCAAGAGAACTGTGATTATTTGACTACTTCCCACAGAAATCAGTATTCATTTCTTACTCGCAGGAATGGAACAAGTGACAACAGGAAAAAAGGCACAAAGTTAAGGTTCTCACGCAGAGAACTCTGGTATCGTTGCAGACTCTGCACTCGAGTCACAACAGCTAACAATGCACACAGATAATCAATCAGGGGTACCTGCAATGGGAAATACCACCCCAGTATTGACCCCTATCCCATGACCAGCTGTGTTCTAATGCAAGATGCAAATGCATTACTTGTATTGCATTGCAAAACACAAAGAGAACCAAAAGCGTGGCGGTTATTACCTTATCAGCATAAAACTAAAGAACGTATAAGTAGCTGAAAATATTAAGAAGTCTGGTTTTGGAGTCCAAGGAGTTTCTTATATTAGCATCTCAGGCAATTTTTTCTGTCCCTCTGAAGAGCTCCTTTCATTGCAGGTTAATACTTTGAGGTTAGAAAACACAAACTGGTATCAATGTAAAAGCCAATATGTGGAAACAGCGCAGAACAGCAACTGCAAAAATGCTACACTGGCACATTTACATTTCAGGTTCTATTTATGTCTATAATTAATCACAGAAACAATCGTAACTTTCGCATAAGGTAACATAAAGCATGCAAGCAAAATACAAAACCAGAACAGAGTGCTGCCAGTGCTGCATGTGTTATGCACAACGAGACAGGATGGTAATGCTTAGTACTACCGTGAGATATATGAAAGCTGATTCCAGCCATTGCACTATTTCATAATATGAGCAATTTCAGCCTCAGACTCTGGCAGAAATACAGCATGTGGAACACTTCATCACCTTTTTTCAAATCAGCTGTACCATGATTATGTTTGTATTTTCACAGACAGAGCTAAACAAATCAAGGGACACTAGGTTTTAAATCATCCATACCTAGGGCTTATTAAACTGTTTATAAAAGAAACAACGTAAACGGAAATACTTTTCCACCATGAAGTTTCTTTAGGCTCATTATAGTATTTCTGCACATAACTTATACTGATCTTGGTGGGTTTTGTGGTTCATTCACACAGAAATAACATATAAGTAGTCATTACAGGAAAATGAGATACAACTACAAAACCGCAAAAATTCATGCTATTCACAGAATGATCAAATCTACTTTCAATTTTCTTTGATTGACTATGCCGAGGACTTTCATCTGTGAGTTCCTACAGTGTCTCCCTGCAACAGCAAATACCTCAGCAAGCGCACGCATACGGCACTCAGGAACCACGTGAAAGGAGCAGGAGTGACCAGGTGCCATTGGCCAACAAACCTGCCCCAGCCAGGCAGTGCCATCCCCAGAGCTGTGCAGATAGGCAGATCCCCCCGTGCTGCCACTCGGTGCCAGTGCCCCACACTCAGGGCTCTGCAGGCTCCTCAGCAGCACAATGGATCCTTCAGGTGAACTTATGAGTTCAACTCATTCAATTAAAATGAGAGGTTAACAGCCGGAAAGAAGTCAGCATTGATGAAAAGAGGCAGCAGAGAAGAAAAATACTATTGATACCTTAATGATTTCTGCAGAGAGCACAATCAGCATCAGGCACTGGGGAACCCACCTGGGAGAGCACCATCATAAATGTCTCCTCTGCAGGAAAGGCTTCACGTGCACAGTTGTTTAGAAACAAGATGCAGGAAACCAGGCTCTACCAGCCATGCTGCTCGAAGAACTACTTATAATACAATATCCACGAGAAAGACAGCTTCTTATTTGTTAAACCATTTTTCCTTTGGGGATTTCTTTTTCCTTGCAATTGAATTGTCTGACTCTGATAGCTATACACTAACTTTTTAGACACTGATACGCTCTCTTATTGGTTCTTGGGAGTTTTGACTTTGTTTCCCTGCATTTTGTTCTTCTGTGTCAGCTTCAGCTCCCTCTCAGGGCAGAATACACACCACAGTGTGCGTCTCGATGACTTTGGTGCCCTGGGGGCCCACGGGCCTACCCATTTCTTTTTACAATAAATGCAAATAAACCATCAGTTGACAGACAGCTGCAACACCCTTCCAAAAAGAGCAACCTTTAAAAATATTGTTTACTTGTCTGAACACAAGATATCCTCCTACCCTTCAAAATAAGTGACTGATTGATGGGCAGGCAAAAGCATTGCTTTGACAGGATCAGGCTGGCATCCGTTTTCATGTTCTCTGCTGTCTGAACAGTATCAAGCTGATCAGATTTGTAATTCTCTTGAAGCACATCAAACCAAGCAAAAAAACTGCAGTCCCTTCCTACATTGGAATTGTTGATTTGTCCAACATAAGTTAGTGAGTAACAAATTCAATCCACTGTATAAACTGCTCTTCACAACTCGTGCAACACAGAAATCATCTGCCTTCTTCCAACAGTTTCATTTAGGGAGAAGACGAGCACAGATCAGGAGAGAGCTGCAACTTACCAAGTCATCATTTGTTCTTTCACTTTTTTCACTTTCTCAATGGGCTGTTGCAGAACTTTAGCTCTGACCAAACAGTTAACCAAGGGGACATCAGGCAGCAATGGTCAAGAAAACATGAGTTTATATCCAAGTGCAACTGGCAGTCGCTGACCCCTCAAATGGCTTTTCCCATGCAGCTAATTACAGTGGCTTCTATAGTAGGAAGGAAAAAGCTGGAGACATCTTACCCTGCAAGTAAGACAATCAACAATTGCGTGTCTCAATTGTTTCTGCAGTCACAGGCAATTTGAGATCACATGATTTGGTACAGCTACTCAACCCAGCCCCTAAAACCAGCAGAAAGCAGACACAGCTGATCCAGATGCACGTAAGACTTTAATGGACAAGACTGGGATCTATGTTGTGCTGAAGGACCTTACTACTCTCTTTCCAGAAAAAAAGTGGAGCATTTTAAGGTAAGGATCTTGCAGAGGACATAAATTCCACCTGGAAACCCTTATAACACTGAGAGTAGCAAAGAGATACTGACTACATTTTCTTACACTGTTCAATGCACAGGTCTCTTCTTGGGTTTGGTACTTGTCAGACTCACTGCACAGTATAAGGAGAGAGCCGCTGCATCTCTTCAAGACTTTACACTCCATTGACACACAAGATTTCAACACAGATATTTTAACTGAGTATAGGTCAATTCTGAAAACTGTTTCATATCATTTCTTCATGACTCTGTCGTATTCTTCTCCATAAAAGTAAAAATTGATGGAAAATTAAGACTTTACTTCCCTCAGGAAGCTATTTCCAAATAGTACTGAACAGATTTGCAAAACCTGTTTAACCCAGTCTGTTTTCTACTGTGCCTGAAGTACTCTATGTGCTCTACGAGAAAGACTCATTAAGAAGAGCTTTTGCTGCTGTCTCATTAAATAAGCCTCAGTGCCTAAAATAACAGGCAACACATGTATTCGAGACACTCCGTATTAGGAAAATTACCAAACTCCTTAAAAACTCGAGAAACTCTCAAATAGTCTACAACCCTTCAATGCATGTGGTATCTCAAATAGTAAAACCTAAAAAATCTTAACAGCTTGCTTTAGTTGCTTTGCTTGTATACACAGAGGTATGATCTCATGCTCTGAATATGAAAATCAAAATGCCTTACATCACGACTTGCCAAACCACACTACGGGAACCAACCACCCTGTGGAAACCTTCTCCCAGGATAACTGACATAAATTAATTTACACTGACTTGATCAGATCTATTCAGCTAGCAAAGAATGTATGAGACATCTGGCTTCTGGGAGCGAGTTTTAGAGAGCAGTAAAGCACATGTTTAGCTACATGCTAAACCCAAATGAAATGGCATGGCTAGCTACTGAGAAATTCATGACTTCAACACATTACTGCTGGATAATTTATCTAGTCTTGCTAGGGAATGGCATTAGGTAAAACAGAAACAAGGGGATAGTAATAATTCTAAGAAATAAGTATCCAGTTCTCCCTAGGCAAACAGAACTTGACAGCTTAATTTGTAAAAATTATTAATATAATCTGTAACATCACACTGAACTAAAGAACAGACTAATGATTAAAAGCATGATAAACTGGCCAAGGCCACTGACCAATCAAAAAACATAAAGTTCAACGTAGGGAAATTTTAATAGGGAGTTATAACTTAACAGCTTCTCAAGTGACAACAGACTTAACACGAGTCTTGAGAGACAGAAGAAGTTTGTACCAAGGTATCTAAAAATGCGCTGACAGTAAAACAACATAAAGTGCAGAAAGGAAGCCGTAAACTAATTGAAGAAACTAGCACCACTGGATTTACCTTAGCTTTTTTATCAATTGAATTCTCTACTTGGGTGGTTTTATACATTTCAGAATAAAAACTAACATTCCAAAAGACACTATGAAGTTTTTTTAGGCCTCAAGTGACATGAGCTCTTCCTTTAAAATCAACTGTCTGACATTTACAGTCACATAAACAGAGAAGGAAAAGTTAGCAGATGAACATACACAGGATATTAAGTATATGCTGTCCTCACATATTCAAATCTGTGTTTGCAATGCTTTTGATAGAAATATCTTCATATAAGCTTTCAAAGCAAAATTAATCATGTTTTCTAGCAGGCCATTATGAAAAAACACTACCACGAGAGATAAAAGCCAAGACATTGAAAAACAGGGACTGCAAAACAGTCTAACTAGAATACTATTATTCCAACCTGATTTCTTCCCAATCTCTGATGCTCGCCACTCCCTCATCTCAATTAACTCCACACTCCTTGAAACAGATTATCAATACATAAATGTCAAACAAATATAAATTCTTAATGTGTGAATTGCCTTCTCCATCTTGCAAGAGGATGGCCACTTCTGGCACGTGTTGCAGAAGAGCTTTGACATTGTTTGTCAAATCCGTCCTTTTATCTTCCATTAGCACCTGAGTCAACTACTGCTTTGGTCAGAGTCCAGTGGGGTTTTTTCATTTTATTTTAAGAGAGGAGGCACAAACTCTGAGAAAAGAGTTGAGAGTCCTGCAGTTTCAAATTCCTTTTGTAGCTCATCCAGCGTTGAATACTCTTTGACTTCAAACATCTGAAACCTGCATTGTAAGACGGAAAGTCATGAATATGCCTAGATTTGTCACAATGTAATTATCAATTCTGTTACTTTTCTATCCACAACAGTGTTAAATTATACCTTTTGTGCTGTGACTCTACTTTTGTCTCACACAGTACACTGATCATTTTCTCTTTGCATTTCTTTCCGCTTGAGTCCACATCTACCTTAGAAGTTTTCTGAAGAATCAAGTACTCCTAAATGACAAAAAAGAAAAAAAATAGACTAAATGGCACCCAGTATCTTTGAAGTTCAGTAAAATGCAAAGATCTACATGAAACAGATGGGTTTTTTTCCAGAACATAGCAATCAAACTTTGAAAGTGCCCATTCCAAAAAGTGGATGACTGTTTCTACTCATCAGCTTGAAGTTAAGCACAGACTTAAGAGATGCAGAAAGCATGAGTTTGGAAACACCAAACATTCTCCTCCAGCATCACCACAAAAACCTGCATAACGCAGTGGGCGTTCGTAAGCGCAGGTAAGAAGTTCAAAGCCCAGGCATGTCCTGGGAGCACCGTGAGTCTAAGCCAAGGAAGGAGATGGTTAGTAACGAGACAGAAATATGTCTGTCACTAACTTCTCATCACATTTTTTTCTGTTCTTCTGGGGCATTTGGAAAATACAGGAGACTGAACCTAGGCATACGAGAGTTAGGGAATACGGGGGTATAATTATGATGGAAACAAAGCAACATAGGCCACAGGTCTACAGTTATCAGTGGTTTCTTAATCACAGAATACTTTCTTTTTCTTAAACACAGGATAAAATTGTTAGGCCCTTCTACTCTCCTAATGATCAACGTACTTCCAAAATTGCTAATCTCAGAAAAACACACACAAATATTCAGACACATAGGTTTCAGTGGTAAATCAATAGAACTAGTCAACATTCATTGTTCCTGCACCTTAATGTTGCTCCTGTCACCTTGGAGAAGAATCAATATGATCTTGCCCATGAACATCAGTCTTCCAGTCAGTCTTAGATCCGAAGCCCATTTTTCCACAGTTTTGATGTATTTTGCCTTTGCTCTCATGTGATCTAAATGCAAAAGGAGCATCCAGGTACCATCCTGTGTACTTGTGCCTTTTGATAAAGTAGTTTTTTCAGTGCAAACTGTTGCTGATTGCTTAATGACATATTTAAGATGCTGCTGTATCCAAAGAATCAGATCATGTACCATGGGTTCAGAAAGATGCTTCTTTGCTTGTTCAAGTAATTTCTCTTTCACCTCTGTACATTGGGCCCTTGTAAGCTGGTCTGAGTCAACAGAAATATCTGGTAGAGCTGATGGATAATTGACTGGTAAATGAAATAGCAGCTTTAAAAGTATATCTGTATCCAGCTGTTCTTTCACATTGATTTGAATTCTAAACGTGATTCCATGCGTTTCTGGAAAGTATAAAAAATAAACATTAATAGTTTGCTTGAAGTTGAAATACATATATATTATTAAGTCATGTTATTTCTTCTAGTGACTCAATGCAAATGACTGCCGTTCTATATAAAATAAAGGCTGTGGGTTTTTCTGCAGCGTAGGGGGCTGCAACCAACGGCTCAAGTTACACTTGCAGGGTATTCTGAAATGAAACACTTCCAAATCATACTAGAAGGAAAGTTATTAACACATTCTAAAAAGCATTCACACCTTTTGGCTCTTTCAAAGTCTAGACAAGACAGTAATAAAGAATTGTCTCTCTTAGAAACACATAAGTCAGCTCCCCGAGCTCAACAGCAGCAGCAAGGACACCCAAAAATAGTGACTTTTCTGTCCCTATCTTTGCTTCCAGATATCTGTGAGGCCTCTAACTTCAACACCAGTGCACAGCAAATAGACTTGTACTAACTGTTTTTGAAGACAACCATTCAACAGCAGTTCTGCACTAAAGAGAGACTTGGAAAGAAAGAAGATTCTTTTTTTCCCCTACAACTTTCAGAGTTAGTGCTTAATGCTTAATTCTTTTCTGTCAATTTCCCTACATTTTCAACAGTTGGACTGACATAATGAAAACATCTCTGTGGTACATCTGACCTCCATCCTACACATGTACTTTCTCATACATATGCATATACTTAAACAAATGTATGTGTATATATCTGCATATCTACTCAAAACCTGTTGTCGGTCTACTTTAGAAAAGAATAATTTTCAGAGTGAAAAGGACCCATAGGGTATGCAGCAGGAAGGACAAAAGGCCACATCCTCCTGAAAAATC
Organism: Colius striatus; assembly: GCF_028858725.1. NCBI lineage: Eukaryota > Metazoa > Chordata > Aves > Coliiformes > Coliidae > Colius > Colius striatus. The sequence continues at coordinate 33,903,206 of NC_084768.1, forward strand.
ACAAAATCAAAGACCCTGGATACGAAAGCTATCTGAAGTAATCCCTGCAATAAAACCTTCTTGACTAAAACATGTTTCACAGAAAAACAATACAAAATTTCATAAAGTGAAAAGTGGAGACAAAGACTAACCTACTTTTGTTCCTCTGCCATGAAGAAAGAGGGTATCAGATAAAAGATGATCTTCTTCAGATGATTTCTGCTTCACCCCTTTGATGCGTTACAAACACTTCACCCCTTTTCTTTAAAAAATTGCTAAAATGTCAGGTTGATTCATTCTACAAGGGCAGCAGAAGCCAGATTTGAAAGGCAGATTAGAGCAGAGCTGAGTTTCAGAGGGGCTCTTTTGAAGTGACTTGCCTTCTCCCTCTACCTTATCTTGCCTTCCTTTACATGACAGTCAGATGAATTATGTTTGATTACCATTGCTGATGGCACTAACCAATCTCAGTGCTCTCTATGATTTTATATTTAAACTCTACTAAGTAAGTGAAAGAACCTAAAAGTGACTTGGACAGACAGAAGCACTTTAGAGAGCTTGTTTTCAAACCTCCTTCTGCAGTCATATGAAGAACTCTCTAGGTCAGAGCAGTCACAAAATAAAATAAGCAAACCCTCCAAACCCCATAATTGAACTCTAGTGCTCCTATAAAGACATCTCCAAACATCTACAAACCATAAACAGAGTCAAATCCAGTGCTGAAAGCAGTAGACACAAATCCAGTGAACTAAATGAAATTACACCCAACTGTGCACACACCTACAAGCACTGCACGTCAAAGCCCTGTTCCCTTCCAACAGAAGTTAGTTTCCAGTCTTCTAAGACCCTATATGAAAAGTTCCAGATGACTCTTAGGGCAAGTTTATTCCTCAGAAACCCACCAGCCTTGGAATAGACCCCAGTATCCACAGCAGCCATCTGGCAGCCTGTGGCCCTTGCTGACGTGCAGTATACAGGAGGACCTCAAGTCTTCCCATTCCAATCTCCCTCTTCTGCTGCCTTGACAAATGGTTCTTACCGAGCACCACCAACAGCAGCTTCTCTGCCATTACGCTCGGCTTGGTGCACACAAGGAGAAAAGCCTGCACAGAAACTCCTGGGACTCCCCAGCACCCTCTGTACCACCATGGAGGGTTTGCACACACACCTGAGTGTTGTCCCACACACAGACTAGTGCCTTTCTGATCATCCTCCTAGGGTTTTTTCACTAGCTTGCTGTAATGGACCTCACACTGACTCTGAGGTAACTGAGGGATAGACAGGCCAACCCTGCCCCTTCAGCAAGGGCCTCCTGCTGCAGTGACCATACTCTGAAGCCTGCAACAATCTCACACCTTTCCCTGTGCTGATGCCCTAGCCTGCAGGGAGCAGCGCAGCCCCGCGGCCCAAGGTGCATCACCCCGAGCCATCGTGAAAAGCCCAGCTGTGCTCATTCACATCTGCCTCACATTTACTTCTAAAAAGCAGAATCGGTTCAAAGCATTTGGGGAGCTACAGCGTCTAAAGTTTATTTGAAGGCTGCAGCATCCATTTTCTGCAGCAGCGCTGCAGCGGCTGCCAGAACAAAGAGCAAACACCACCACTCTGCCTAACCATGCTCTGAGAGACAGGTCCTTCGCACACTCTGCACGGTATGAGCTGCCCTCACCGCAAAACGGGGATCACTGCTGAAACAAAAGGCTAGCTATGACTGTTCTGCTGGTATTTAATGTGCTAATAAGCCTAAACTCAATACATTTCAACTCATTTTCCCTCATGGCTGCGTGCTTATCAGTGTATTCAGCTCTGGAATACTTCAGATTTTTTCCTATGTTCCATGTCAACCAGACAGATATCCCCCTCCTCTCCTGCCCAAAGGCATTTTATGCAACACAGGCAGCCTATTTTTAAATTCAGAAAACGGCACCTACTAATGTACAAGCTGAGAATATATAAATATACTTTTATACCAAGCTTGGTGAGCAAACCAGAAGAGAACAGATCAACAAGTAAATTACGGGTTTCTATCTGTAATGCTATTTTTTTGTAAACAGATATGTAAGGTTAGAAAGATGTGCTGTTTATTTTAATTCATCAACATGCTGGTTTTGATACAAACATATTTTACATTCTGAACACTTAATTGTTAAATGCCAGAAACACAAAGCTTTTAGCATACCAACGGACCTGCAAAACATTTTCTTAATTCCTCAACACCACCAATCCCCAGTGGCCTGCATTTTGATCCTGTGGATCTACAGGCAAACTACTCTTCACGTATTAGAGACAGTGTAACAGAACAGTGTTACTGGAAGCTACTTCTGTGCACCATTTGTCAATGACAATTTACATGGCTTGAAGAGATAAAGCAAACATAAGCTAATGAATCAATCAAAAGTGAACTGTGTACAAACTAAAGGATTCCGTAGCTCCAACGTGAAAGAGAAGCAAATTCCTAAAAGTAAGAAAACTACCAATAATCATTGTTGCAAATAATCTTTTCAATTCCTGCAGAAAACAACGGAAGTCAACTCATTACACACGACCCCAGCATATCATGAACACAGCCCAGCTAAAGGCCCTGCACGGTCATGGAGCATTGATGTAAGTTTAACGGCTTGTTCCCGTTGTGCTGCAGGAAGGTTTCTAAGCCTTTTAGAAGCTGGTAACTTTCCAAAACAAAATCATTTTTCTGTGTACCTACATTTCTCTCAACAGATTTGGAGGAACAGACACACGTGAGCAATGTTTAGATACAATCATGGTTTTTAAAACAAACATCTGTTAAGCCTGGATACTCTGTTTTCAAACAATGCCTGAAATAACATGCCCGAACTTTTTAACAAAATAAAACTGAGTGGGGAATGTTTCATAAATTGCATTTTAAAAACACATCTCTAAACACTAATCAAAGTAATAAAATGGCAACATTGTCTGCCTGTACTGGATCAAGAGGTGTGCCACACAGCTGTAGGCACAAAACCATTCCGCTTTTCCATTACCCCAGTTCATTGTGCTCCGTGGAGATGCTGATGTCTCCATCCCTCTGAGGCTGTCTACACACAAAGTCCCCTTTTCAAACAACCACTTGATGTTCTGTGCTAATCTATTTCAACAATTACTTTCAAATAAAAGACTGGGGTTTATTCCAATACTTTCTTAGTACCTTTTTAGTTAGTGAGTCACTCAAGAGCTGCCACATGTAATTTCACACCAAAGTAGCAGATTCCACAGAATCACGGAAGGGCTGAGGTTGGCCAGGACCTCTGGAGGGGATCTTGTCAAACCTCCTGCTAAGGCAGAGCTATGTACAGCAACAGGCTGTCCAGGGCAACGTCCCAACGGTTATTACAGATCTCCACCACCTCTCTGGGCAGCCTGTTCCAGTGCTCAGTCACCCTCACGGTAACAAAGCATCTCCTTACCAATCACAGTTCTTTGGGCATGAATACGTATACAGACAAAATGTGGCAGGAGGCCACTAGATCCATTTGTAACAGCACTCTCGAGGACTTTACTGCAGACCATCCAGCAGGAAGCCTTATGCCCATGACTCACTCTGCTGGGGAGCTGGGCAGCAGCCTGCAATAGCTATCCAGGCACTGGAGAACAGCCATACATAGTCCATGCATATATACTATGTGTGTGTATATGTATGTGTCTCCAATGAATATATGAGAGATCTGTCACACCCTTGGTAGGCACTAAGCAAAATTTTCTTATGCTCTGGATCTGAACAGATGGGCAATCCTTGAATACCTGTAGTAACTGCTCTTGTACACTGGGACTACTGAGATTTATTCTCCCTTGCTGAAGGGGCATCTTCACAGCACTGCAATGGCACAGACTGATTGATAAAAGTAACCTCTTAAAAATATGTTCTGACCGGTAGCCACCACGGCTGGTGCAGAAAAAGCTGCTAATCTCCCTAAACAGCAACTAGCCCCTTCCAGCTGCTGCCTTTCGCCTACCACAAGCTTCTTGCACAAAAACAACCCCAGTTCCAGCAAAAAGCTGGAATTACGAAAGTCCCCGCTGATAAACGAGCAGGCCCCGCTGGGATTTGTGCTCTACAAAGAGGCCAGCAGCAGAGACACACAGGCGAGAGGCCACCCCGTCTTTGCCGGCGACAGCGAGCCGCCAGGCGACCGGCGCGAGCCCATCCCCGCCTGAGGCGCCGCCGCCGCGGGGCTGCCTCGGGCAACCCGAGAGGAACGACCCGGGTCTGTCGGCACAGGAAAGCGCGGCCGCCTTCACCTGAGACCGCCAGCACCTGGCAGGCGTCCGGCTCGCAGTAGATGGCGGCGAGAGCCGACAGCTCCTCCAGCGACAGCTCCGACATGGCGGCGGAGCCGAGCGCGGGCCGGGCCGGGCGGGCGGCGGTGTCCTCTGTGGGCCGGCAGGGGGCGCCGCCGCCACCCCGTCCCCCGTGCCTCAGACGCGGGAACGTTTCTCCCTCAGCGCGCCGCAAAATGGCCGCCGGGCGCCAGGGGAACGCGATCGCCCCGAGGCCGGCCGGGCGGCGCAGCCCCGCCGCTCACTCGCCAGGCCAAGGCGCACGGAGGAGTCGTTAATGTTTCCTGTACTCATCTAGGCGCTTCGTAGTCCCGCTGACAGGCGCCTGACTGAGCTCTTCTGTGGCAGCATGGGCTCCGAGCTGTGCTCCTCGCACAATAAACATTCGCTGTCTTCCTGACATGGAATATTACTTTTATATTTGGATACGTAGTAATGCAAAATCACTTTTAAACGCAACGGATGTGCGAGTCACGTTTTTTCAGGAAAGTGCAACACGCCATTTTCAATCCCCTGAACTGTGTTGAAAAAAACCAAGAACCAGAGCTGGGGATGAGGGAAATAACGTGAAGGGAAAGGCGACAGCAGCTGTCAGAAGTGCTGCCAGGCAGCAGTCCGTGGGGCTGTCACAAGCCTTCCGTGGAAATTAGCCTTAAAAGTGCCTTGTTCCATTATTAGAGAACTTTCCTGCCCCTGGTCTTTCCCCCCTTCTCCTCATCCACTTTGCATATTCCATTTTACATGTTTAAATAAAAAAGTCGATGTAAATGTCTTTTAAATTGACACTATCACAAGACATTGGGGTCCCTATGAATAAGTTACTGCACTCTGACATTTGGAAGTCATCAAATGAGACAGTATAATGTCAGCTTGATATTTTTCACACTATGAAAATATCAGCTTCATGTCAAAGATCTAAATTCCATCTTAATGTAATAAATTTTCTTGTATTCACAGACTAGTGAAAATGCTAAATATTTAAATTTGAAATGAACTTCTACAGTTACAATCTGGCCTTCATATTCCATTATTATTAAACTGCAAGTCAAGTTCTTATTTCCCCTCCTCTTTTTTATAACGATTTCTTCAAGCACTGCAGCGTTTGACAGAGTAACATCAGCCATATTCATTCCTCCAAACGGATGCTTTCCATGTGGCAAATAAAAACCAAAATCTTGCTGTTTAGAGTCGGCCTATGTTAAACCAGCTCCAGCATCCTGTCATAAATCGAGATGCCACTGGTGATACTGGTATTTTACACTTCGCCTTGCCGGGCAAACAGAACACGATGTTTCAGATGTAGGTAAGATTAATCTTGCCAGTGATATTTGCAAAGGTGGTGTCTTTTGCTTTCCACTCTGTAATTATGGCTGCTATCAATTAGGTGTTGCATTGACAGCTACTGGTGATTATATACAGAACTGTGAGTTTGGACCCGTTTTCACTTAACCTCAGCAGTGAAAAAGAGAGGAGGAACAGACAGACATTTGGAACATCCATCCACATCTCTTTGTCATTTTCATGCCAGCCACCCTGGCATCCCAGCTACCGCAACGGTACAGGTCCTAAAAGCATGTGCTCAAGAAGGTATTAAAGGACCACTGGGAAGAAAGAGGCTAAAAATCATGGCAGCTGCCCATTTTAGGGTCACAAGACAAACACTAATGAGGGAATGTAACCACAGCTGAGAGCGAAAGCCAACCTCACAGCAACACAAACCACATCCATCTTTGGGCACTGCAGTGCCTGTATTAGCTGCTGCTGCAACACCACTGACAGCCCTCATGCTGCCAGAATGGTGTTCTGACCAGCTAGAACTGTTTGTACCGGAGGTAAACAGCCCTGACTTTTCAGACACATGAGAAAGAAGCCATTACCTCTGCAGTAACAACTGGAAGTCTTACCACAAGGGTAGACGTGTTCCCAAAGGTGGCTTGTACAAAAATAGCAGAGAATGCAACATGAAAACCTGTAAAAAAATCACTCCAAATAAGCTAAAAGGCAAGCGTTTAAGGAAAACAGGAGCAACAATCCCTGTAACTGTGAAAAGCTGTGATAGAACATGGAGCTGTTTCTCCTCAGTCTCCTCACGTGCAGCTGGTAGAAGCTGCCATCACCATCATTTTTGTCTCAAAGCACGTGTTTTTTAACAACAAATGTACGTTGGAAATTAAAGCTGCCCAAATTTGCATGGTTTGTTCTAAGGTTGAAGCCAACATCTTCATGCGGTTTTGCTCTTTTCCTTTTGGAAATGAGCTGATGAATTCTCGTTGATATATATTTTAAAAAGCCTTCTCTGATCCCAGAAAAAAATCAAATCAGAGGAAAAATCTTTTCTATTACTCTTCCTTTTAAGTAGTTTAGAAGCAAGTTTGTGGTGTAACAGTGCTTTTTGAAGGCACTTGCATTTATCCTCCATGCCTCAAACTGCTCTCAGTGAATTCCCTAAGACACTTAATCTTCTGGCAGATGGAAACTCATTTTTAAAGTCTACTAATGATCAATTAAAGCACTAGCTATCTTCATAGACAGGAGGTTTATGGGGTCACAGTCTTCAGAAGCTGGAGGCAACAGCAGCAGCACGTTAGAAAAACAGGTAAAACTTTCAGTAGTTACCACAAAACTGACAAAACACTGGAAAACAAAAATCACTACTTTAATGGGGACATTTCTGGGGCTGCAATATGTTGAAAACAAGTGTGATGGCTCCTGTTTTACGAGAGGCCATGGTCCAAAGTGTACAAGGAGTAAGGACAAATGATGCAACTGTCACATTCATCAGTTTGAGATTCTTTCTCTAGGAGTCTGGGGATCCATTTCCTCTCGAAGGAAACGCACATGACAGTGACTAACCATCTAATGCAAACTAAAAAGGATGCTTTTCACAAAATGGCATTTCTAGGGTCACCACAGGCCCTGCTGACCGTTGTACAAAGCAAGGGAGAAGGATGCAACAGAACACATTCGCTTTCAGTGAGAGTGAAAATGCACGGAACTGCCCACCAAAAACCTGCCGAAAACCTGCACTACTGTGTATTTTGAAAAGAGAACAATATATCTGAAGATACTTGTGGGTAGGGAAGGAAGGGTGAGAGCCTGAAGACATCAGCACAGCTCACTGAGTAGCATGGTCTGCCCTCCAAGTAAGTTCAGCTGCTGTGGAACCTTACTGCATACATTTTGCTGCAGGTGTAAGCAAAGGGGGAACAAGGACTGAAGGGTCATTTAGTTTAGTAACTGCTGGGGACAGATCTCTCTAAAAAAGTAACAGTCATGGTTTGAAAGGGGCATTAGTACCCCTTATAAAAGTACATTATTGAAGTCTAACAGCCAGGCAGTGCTCCTTGGTTTCACCAGTTCCTTTTGCTCTCAGGTGCTGAGCTTACAGCAGCCTTTCATCACAATTCAAAAATGGCAATGCAGAACACTCAGCTTTGGCAGCAGCAAATAACCCTCAACAATGGACACAAACATCTTCTTACCAGCAACACAGCGTCTTTCTCCTGCAGCAAAGCAGGACAGAAATTCTGGCACTTAGGTGAAAAATTCTTGAAGGGCCCACAGCCAGGAGCAGTGGCACAGTGTGAAGGAGGAGGGAAGCTGTTCCCAGGGGAGAGGCAATAAATAAGCCATGAGTAACAGCAGAGCTGCTGCTCCCCTTTCCAAACCGCCCACTCGGACAGCGCAAGGGCACAGCGGCATGGGATGGCTGGGGGCAGCCCGGGAGGACAGGCCTCTGCACTGCTCCCTCTCTGCAGAGAAACGGGGGACTAGAGATACCTGAACACACAGCTGATTTTGAAAGGGGCCCTGTTTTGGTGACAGTGCCCAGTTTCCCCTCTGTGTCTGTGCACAAGGCTGACCTGGTTTGAGACGCTGGGCTCTGGACCAGGAACCTGATGCTGCTGCTGCAGGATTCCCTGAAAGGGCCTGATCAGGAGGATACTTCTTCACTTTCCTGAGCTTCATGAACTCTCCATATCCTTCTATACTTGGAAAGAAAGGACATAAAAGTATTTATTTGTGCATATAGACACATATTACCTTTAATCTAACCTAAACAACAGTTTTACAGTAAAAGCATCAACTTCAACTGTTGTTTGTCAAGTTTACATTAGAATTCCAATCACTCTGACATCCATCTTCTGATGGATACTGCCAACTCCACAGGTAAAGTAACCCAAACCTCAAAGTGAAAACTCCCCGTTCACTTTGTTAAGACTTACTGCTCATGGAAATGTATTATTTTAATTTACAACTCCAGGACTGTTTAAAAGGAGAAAAGGAAGAAGATCCCTGCACTTCTCCCTTCGAAGTCCCAGACCCAGGATGAATCCACTTGTTGTCACGTGCTCTTATTCTGAGAGCCACTGCTCTGGTTGGCGAGCACTTAACTTTAGTCCTTGGGTTTTGGTCCTGTACTCACCTAAAGGAATGAGCAGTACGTATGTAAAGGTGTGGTTAGTTCCAACAGACACATCCAAGAGTCATCGCAGTCACTCTTACAGCTAAAAATATCATCACCAAATACCAAAGCTAGGAAAAGTATATTTATTTGATTCTCCTTTTTGTTTGATGTCAAAATAGTACATTTAGTTAACAGCAGCAGAGAACAGTTGCGAGTCTGTGTGAGACGGGACACAAGGGCAGACAAAGGCGCGAAGGGACACGTCACACCCTTCCCCAGGCGCAGCAGCAGTTACAGCCTCCGTGACACTCTCAGCATCACGCTGCCAAAACCAACACAGCAAACTCCTTCTCTCGAGGCCTCTGAAGCACTACACTCCACTCTGGTGTACTTTTTCCACACAGAATTCTGCCTGTATCAAGTCACCAAATCCACAAACCAACCAAATGACCCCCCTTCCCCCCCAGCAGCAGTGACCCAGCCTCGCAGACAAGCTCACACACCTCTCACACAGCTCACCCATACATTGCCCACTCAGAGGGAGATTTCCCTTTTCCCTCTCCAAAGTATTTTTCATTGATATACGTACAAACCACTAAAAAGGTGGAAAAAAGAATGAGGAAAGCAGAGGGGTAAGAGTGTGGGTTGCTCTTAGGACCCTGGACTCAAGGGCAACATTTGTTAGCATGCACAACAGCTGCCTCTCTCTGCAGTGGGAACCATTTGTCTCTACTAGGACCTCAAAGCACGGAAGCTTCCCTCAATTTCTCCCAGATGGGAAGTTACATCAAGGGGCTTTTCACTCAGGGTGAAAAATAAAGAAAAGAAACTAAAGCAGCTTCCACTGTCAGTTAAAAACAATCACCTTCAGAAAACGAATGTACAGCTGGTTCCCAGTTCAGGTTGTGAAGTTTGACAAAGGAAGCCTCTCCCATTTGAGAAGCTACAGTGTGATATCCTCTCACTCCTTTGACTCCCAAGTGTTCTGCACGGAAGACTCCTTCTCAAGAGTAATACATGCTGAAAGGGAGGAAGAGTTTAAATTTAGGGGTAGGTGGCACCCAAAATTTACCAAGCCATGCAAGTTTAAAGCTATTACAGTGGAAGATTAAAAAAAAAGAGTTAAGTTTCCCTTATTAAACACAAACATTAACTAAATCTTGAAGCCACACAGCACCGATATGTGTCACTCTACAAAACCCTCGTATCACTCATTTCCTGGCACTCTGGATACCCCTTAAGCCAAGTCAAGCACACATCTGCAACACACCTCACCATAAACACTGTGCAGAGAGGCCAAACCCCCTGTGTGAGTCCATCTGCAGCAACAACCACGCTGGGGCACAGCGGATGCAGCCCAGGTGCGAAACACACATGCACTGCCTGGCAGTGTCCTTACATAAGGCTTCATTCTCTCTGGAACATGTTACATGAAACACACTCAAGACATGAAAATACTACAAGGATACAGTTTTCTTACATCAGAAAACAAACCTTTTAAACACAAAAATAAATAGCCACGAAACACCAATTTTATCTCCTTACACAAACACTGCTTTATGAGTAACTGATGCATTTCCCACCTCTAACAGACATTCTTCTGTCCAAAGACAGACTGCAGGCTAAGGCATGAGTATATTCTCCTTTCCAACTTCACATACGATTAAAAATACTCATCCTACACTGAACAGCCTTTAACAGAATGAACTTGCCTGAAGCTTTCTGAGGAAGCAGGAATCTGAGCGGGCAGAGCGCCCACATGAAAACCAATACAGACATACAGGCATGGCTAACAGAACATGCAGTTTGAAACTCTCCGGTCTTTCACCCTTTACTCATCATTTACAGATCATCTGTAAATGATGAGTAAAGGGCAATCCAATACTGTAGCTATGAGGTTTCCAGTTTTCACCAGTTAGGTAATACTCAAAACTCCAGTCAGAATCCAAAACCCAACCTATCTGGGTACAGCAGCAGAGCCATGAAATGACAAGGCATCCAGCTTATGCAGCTCTGTGGCAAAGTAAGAAAATGCTGCCCAGCTCTTGAGAAAATTAAGATGCATGTTTTTGCTGCTGTAACTTTATTATTCCACTCAAAGCACTATAAAGCATCACTGTACTTCACAGCAGTTTTCCCCATCCCCCCTTCCCACCCACAACCAACACTGGTGACGATGAAACGTGACAGTTGTAGCACGCTTCTATTGCAAGTCCTAGTTTCAACTTATGCCAGGCGGGCAGCGGTTGCTTCCCAAGGCAGCCCGGAGGGGCAGTCAGGAGGTCCAGCGCCACCAGGCCACCTTGGCCCTGTCCCAGACGGCTGAGAGCGAGTCGAGCGCGGGGCGCACGTCCAGCACGGTGAACTGGTAGTTCTGATCCACGGCCCCACCGTCATAGTAGTCGATAACGTAGCGCACCTCCCTCCCGCAGCGGTCCACGATCCAGTCGTGCCTGTCGAAGGGCAGCTCATAGCTGCGGACAACAGAGCAGGCACACACTAATGAGTGCTACGAACCTGGGAGAGGTGCAGAGTCCTACTTACGAAGGTCTGCTTATCCAGCCACGGGCACAAGATCCCCACCAGTACTTCTACCTTCTGGTAACTGGAACTTACCATTCCGAAACATCTGAAACTGAATTGCACACCCTGCTTCCAGACCCGTGCCCTCCCACCTCGCCGGCAGCCCTTCCCTCCTGCCACATACCCCATCCACGAGCGTATCCTGGCTCTGGGTGAATACTCCTTGGCTTTGCCCCCAAACCGCATCAGTGACGGGCCACACGGACATTCCCTGGGCACACAATTAATAAAACAAATTAGTTTTTACCTTTCAAACCAGTCCTAAGCGTTTGAACCACTACGGTCATTTGTTTTAGGAAACAGAACAGGAGAAAGAGCAACAGCCAAAAGCTAATTCCGAGTGGTCTAAACCAGCTGCTTTCCAAGTTGGAAAAGTCCTGCAGTTTCTAGTGGCACTTTCTGCAGGTGTGATAAAGGACCTTTGATATGCTCCACACCATTGTTCTAACTTATCAACAGAGCAGTTCCCAGCAAGTCTAATCCACAGACTGAATAAAGAACAGAAATCACCCTTCAAACTGCAGCACAACAAAGACCATGGCATTCCAGAGAACAGTTTCTACAGATGGAGGCTAGACTGACCTAAAAAGTGACACTTTGTTTCACACCACTCACTTGTAATCTAAGTTTACATCTCCATATCTTTTTTGTAAGATAAAAGATCTCAATTAAATGATTTCCAAATAGAACTAACGTCTCCATACACACGCCACCAAAATGCTCATTTTAGCAACACTGTAATTACTCAGTTCCAGTAAGCTCTCCTCTATAATCTTTCTCCACAGTAATCACAACACAGGATCCTACAAGACCATAGCACCAGAGAGCAGAATGTTTCTGCAAAAACTAAGAGACAATTCTCCTTTCAAAGACTTCCAAGAACACGAGCAGAGCCAAAGGATCTGCTCTTCATTTCTTAAGCACATACCCAGCGTGAAGAGCTTCCCACTTCAAGATCTCCTTCCAAGCCTGTTCATTATTTTGGTTGTGAATTTTAATGATGTTGGTCATGTCTTCACCTGTTATGTCATCATCTTTCCACCTCCACCTAAAAAACAACGATTTGAAAACCATGACAAGCATTACAGCACAACTACTCCACCTTCCTCAGTTTATCTGATGAGCTTTTGAATCAAGAGGTTGAAGGTTTTATACAAAGGCACCAAGCAGGTACAGAAACTTGTCTCCTCTGCTTAAGCATCCTGAGAATCGCTTCATTTTCTTGGTAACATGTAGTTACCACAGTCATCATCACAGAGATGCACAAATTCCGGGCAGCCACACACCCGGGGAGAATCCCACGGACGCTCCTTGGGCACGGGGTCCTGCAGGCACCCTGCAATGCCCCTCACCCCTCTGCCCCTGCACCATGGACACTCACCCGCTTCGCTTCCTTTTCAAGGAGCAAAGCATCCAACACACTCAAGTGTCCCAGCATCAAAGCGTCCAACACCCAGTACTTAGACAAGCTGTCCTATGAACAACATTGACAAAGAACTACTGCTGTTTTAACTCTTAACTACCTTTAAAGCTGATTTGTTTAAGAATGACAAAAAAAATGATGACTGGAGAATGAGGAAACAGCAGCACAGGAAGCTTTTCAGGCCACAGGAGCATTTATCAGTCAGTTGGCTCTTGCCCATACCCAGTTCTTGTAAAGACTGAAAACATCTACTTGTCAAATAATTGTCACAGTTTTAGCAGTTCTGCAAAGTCAAGGCAGCCGTTCCCACAATCACAGAACTCTGGCTGTCGTTTGCAGGATCAGCATGAAGCCTATGTAAGGCTCACAGCTGGCAATCCTTTGTTTGTCCAGTTTGTCCAGGCTCATGCACGGGGGTTTTAACAAAAACATTCTGAGCTGGTGGCAGTTGCCTGGCACTCCCCACCACCCTGCCCAGCAGCAGAGATGACACAGGGCCTTTGAGACCAACTCACCCTTTAAAATAAAGCTATTTATAAACCCAGCAATTTTTCAAAGAGCTAGTTATTATTTACTGTTTAGAGTCCACAAACTCTCAAATGACATCAATGAACAACAACTAACAATGTCACTTCATGACTTTCAGGCTCACAGACTCCACCTGACAATCCAGGGTGTACTCACCCTTTTCTCAGCATAGCATTCCAGAACATTTGCTCTGAAGGGTAGACCCATTTCTTGTCAGAACGTGCTCTAGGAATGGAAGATTCTTCTCTAACAGTTGAGAGTGGAAATGGCTGATCTGGGGATGGCTGCTGATTGGGAGGAGGCATCTAGAAAACAGGGAAAAGCAACAACAAACTGGAGAATGGAGATGTTTTTAAATGTAAACAGTGTCTAAGAAAGAAAATAAAAACCAAAGCATAATCAAACAGCTGCTACAAAGTTCATGAAGTTTAGCCTTTCTGTGAGTCCATCAAAACTACCTCCCTCTTCTGCAGCAGAACTGTTTGCACAAGTTTGACAGCTGAAGACTAAAGGAACCCTTGGGCCTAAAGCTCAGCTTTGGAAAGAGCTTTCTGTAAATCTGCAGAGAGATCCGAATCAGAACTTATCCACAGTTCCATCACACAGAATCTCAGCCCACTAATGTATGGTAAAAACCACGTGTGTAACTAACAAACAGAAACAGTAGACAAGACAAAAAGATCTGAATTTGAAGATGAGAACTTTAAGTAAGATGGAACTTGTTTTTGTAGAAACACTTGCACACAAAAATGAAGAAAAGCGGTGTTAGAAACTGAAAAATAATGTTATTTTCCAGAGTCCCCACCTATCACTATTTACATTTTGGGGATGGCATTTCAGGAGAAATGAGACTGAAGAAAAGGTCTGAACTAAGCGCAAGTTACCATGTTGCTGGGGTCTATGTCATCTCCCACTTGAGATGCACCAGAAGTCACTGGACACGCTACAAATTCATATGCCCTTTCCTGATGCGCAGGAACATCGTCTGCGTTCTCAGCTCTGCCATCAGGAGTCTTCCTGTGCATTGGGCAACCTGAAATACAGGAAAAAAACAGTGCACACTTTGCTACAAGATGAAAACCCTAGGCCATGACGTGACAGGAAAGGGACAGCACTTCACTGAATGCTCATGTAAACACAGACTGGTATTTCACTTTTTCTTCTAAGCTTTGGAGCAGTTTTAACTGTTCCCTTTGCTGCATTTTAGGACACGGCACTGTGACACTATCTAGGCTTCTTCAGTAGTCCTCAAATGCCCATTTCCCACCCCATGTTGCTCCCTAGACTGAGCTGCTTGTACTCAAGATTTCCACAGCAATGTTTATCTAACGTGTTGACTAACATCTTCCCTCTCCAGACATTCATCTCACACCACCCCTCTGCTGCCCTCTTCCAGATGCATGCTCTCCAGCAACGACCTCCTGCCCCAGGCACCATCTTCATGGGGGCCCCTGCAACCCTCTGACCCTCTGAGGTGTGAGGGGACGGAGCTGCAGGGCAACGGGGAGCGACCCACAGGCCCTACAGCAAGCACCTGCGTGGTGTTTGAGTCAACAACTGACTTCACGGGGCGTTACTTGAGAGCATCAAGTCTTTATTTGTAGAACCGTTTGTTTGGGGCTCCCCCATCCCAATAGTATTCGGTGGTTTCCCCGCGAGAAGCGTCCTCCACGCAAGTCCCCAGAGCAATTACCGCGCCTCGTCTCCTGGTGCATGGGGCACTGTGCGGGCGGAGCGGCGGCCGGGGCGGACGCGGACAGCCCCATGGCCCCGTTGGCCGCGCCGGTCCAACGGCGGTTCTGGAGCACGAGAAGCAAACGTCCGTAACGCGAGACGACACGGGTGACCTACCGAAGGGGACGCGAGCACAGTGACCCTGCTGCGCCGCAACCGCCTTCGGCAACAAACGGGCTTAACGCCACACGCCAGGTTAAAAGCGGGCTTCAGGAACAACCGTCCGGCCTCAACAACCCCGCAGCGCCGGGCCCGGACGCGCTGGGACTCCCCAGGGGACGCACCGCGGCCCGCAGCCGCTTCCCGCCGCCCTCCCCCGCACAGCCCCGCCACACCGTTACACACCCGTGACCGGCCCCTCGCACGGCGACCGCGGGCAAGGTCACGCCCGCCCCCTGCGCTCTGCCGGACCGGCCTCAGCGCCCGCCTCCCGCCGCCTCCGCGCCTCGGCCCGGCCCCGAGCGCAGCGCGACCCCGCGCACAGGCCTCGCGAGAGCGCGGCGCCACCGCCCCGCCCCGCCGCCCCCCGCCGTCCCGCGCCACCGCCCCGCCCCGCCCCGCCGCCCGGCCGCCCCGCCCCGCGGCGCCACCGCCCCGCCCCGCGCCACCGCCCCGCCCAGCGCCCCGCCCCGCGCCACCGCCCCGGGGCGGGGTCGCGTCGGTCCCGCCCTGGGACACGCCCCCTCGGAAAAGGCCACGCCCCCTCGCGCGGGGCGGGAGCGCGCGGGCGCTGCGGGGCTCGGGTTCGCCCCCCGCGCCGGGTAACAACACAACCGCCCCCGCGCCGCGGCAGCGGGAGCCACGTGTGCTCCTGCACTCGCGGAATGCGCCACCAGCACCTCTCACGTACCGACGTGGATCCTTTCCCGTGTTAAACTGGGGCGGAGCCTGAGGAAGCTCCTGAAGAAAGCTGTTAAATATCAACCCGTCGAGAAAAGTATCACAGCTCTCGGAAAAATGCCTTACTGCAACGCCACAAGTGCCGTTCGGGGCTGAGAGGCTGCACGTAGCTGCGGTTTGATGACTCAGAACACGGAGCTCATCTCCCACCAGCGCCAGGCAGGCGCTGCCGCCCCATCGCATCCCGTCAGGGGGCAGCTCCAGCTCGGCTGCGACAGCCAGTGCCAACCCTGCAGGACCGCTCAGCGTTCATCCCATAACGGGCACTCTGCACAGGCTGGCAGGTGCAAGAGGCACGTAGGGAGACACAAGACAAACGTTCATCATAAATCATTAAAAAATTACAAGTGATAAAAAAAATCTTCTTCTTTTTTTGAAACATACTGTTTCACTGGAGCAATTAAGAATAAAATTAAGAATAAAATAAAAGCGGGAAGGAATGTAACCTTCTCGTGGCCCAGTTATTAGATGAACGTGGGATGAAGAAACCCCAAACCTGGAAGAGGGGTTTCTTGCACTCTGTGTACGTATTTTGGTGCAAAGAAAGAAACAAGCAATTCTCCCACATTTCTTTTGAAAAAGTTCAGAAAGATGAATCCAGACAAAGTCTCATTGACACCGAAGCAGCTTTAACAAGCACTATTTCAAACTACATAACTACCTGCATTTAACAACTTGTTCTGGACATTCCTATCGAGTGCTTTTAAGGACACACTCATGTACCCCCTTTCAAAACAGAACCCTCCTCATTAAGGACGTTGCCATTCAGTGTGAACACGAAATAAGAATACAAGTATAAAGAAGTATCAGATAGTCACTCATTTTTCCCCTTTTAGAGTTTCATTATGTAAGAAGAAATCGTTTCCTACCCCTTCTGCACACAGGACCTATCAGCACAGCACAGCGAGAAGCTGAGTTAGGAGAGCAGCCCCATGTCCATAACCCAGTCTCTATGGTATGCCTCAGGAATACATGAGGCTCATCCCAGCACTGGCCGAGTCTCAGGCATCTTTGGCTTTGCTGCAGCCACTAAGGCTGCATTCACAGTAACAACTGTGTGAGCAGCACTAAAGACAAATCATTTTAGTCATCACTTACTGCACTTGACAATGCAGTTAAATCACAAGAGTCTCCTGGAGACCATCTGACATCTCTGCTTCCAAATATTTCAGTCAGTGGCAGAACAGCTCCAAGGTAAAACCCACTTTCTCTCTCTGATGTTCTCAAACAAGGAATTGGTTCTACGGCCTCCTCTCAAAGCACATTATGCTGCTGATGCCAGGATGCTGTCTGCCTGCTTTCCACCACCACTCTCCACTGGAGGCAATAACTGCACTGCTGATTGGTCATTTTAAGTAGCTTTCACCAGCTACAAGATAAGCCAAGTAGCAAGCATTTTTTTCCTCAATGTGAACTATTACAAAGAACACCAAGGTCACAATCACAACAAAGTACACAATCTTCTCTTGGGTGCACCACAAGCTGAGCTCCAGAAAAGCACAGCAAAACAGAAAGATCCTCCCAACAGCGGTCCACCATCTAAAATATGGCAGATATTTCATCTCCATGGTGGATAAACACTATCTGAAGCAGCCATAGCACAGAATTATCACACCAGTACAAGTACAGAAAACAAAGTTTTCAGCAAGAACACAAAGAGTCGTTAAAAAAACCCCACAAACCCAAAATGGATAAAACAAAGAGCAACTTTGCACCAGAATACAAAAAGAAATGGATATTCAAAATACTGTCTATATCCTGGTATGTTTCTCACGTTTTAAGGCAGATTTGTTGAATTTGTCAGGTTCAGAATGGCTTGCTGGAAGACATCCCTTCTCCCAGACACGCTTAGCCCCTCCTCTCCACCATTCAGCGTTACAGGCCGCCAGTGCCAACACGACAGCCTCACACCGAGCCAGCACTGTCCTTCCTCAAGCAGTCGGAAATCTGACCTATATAGCATCTGACCCCAAATAACATTTCCAGACATTCCCAGTCACATCCAAACAGACCAACAAGTTAATGAGTAGCTTTCCACCCTAACAGTGTAAAATTAGCACCTCGAGAATATCGCTTACAAATGGAACTAAACACCTCTTAAAAGGTGAGAGGAAAAAGTCAAATCCACCGGAGTGATTTGTGTTTTCCTCTAGTAATTAACCATTGCATAATAAAAACCACTCAAAGACACAAGCAATTTGTGCGCTGGAAAGCCGGTGGTTGAGATCTAAAACGGCAGCAGCAGCAACTTTCTCTCAGGACGCTCAGAAACCCCCCGGGTTCCACGGCACAGTCCGTGTGTCCCAGGTGTGTGCTCACTGCACAACGGGACCTGGGGGCCGCCAAGCTAAGGAAGTGAATTGCCCGTCTCAGTATTCAGTGAGGGCCCATGTAGTGCATCCCATTCCATGCAGCCCATGACCAGGGGTGCTCTTTATCCCTCCAGCCTCCAGACAACCGTCCAGCTTCTGTCCTGCAGCACGTGCTGTTAGAAAACAGTGCGACGCAACTATATCATCCGACAGACGTTTTTCCTCAGTGCACAAAACGTACAGTGTGCTTTACATTCCTGCCCCAGTGATGGAACTTGAGCCTTTAAAAGTCCAACCACCTGATCCATGGTGGGGGCTTAGAGATACAGCATGGAATTTCAAGATGCCTTTTTTCCACACTGAGGCCGCAGAGAAGTGCTGCTTCGTGATACATTCAGTATAGGTACACATCAAGAAAGAAACTCACAAAATAAGCAGCTGTGTTCCTGTCCTTTATTATGAAGTACTGATACCTTGCATACAACATGCAATTTATTGCTCATTGACATTATTGCATATATCAAAGGGAAAACAATAACCAGCCAATCTCATTTGATGCAAGCTCCTAAACTGTCCGAACAAAGTGTGGAAATGCTTTACAACATCAATGAAGAGCAAACAAATAATGCAGGTTCTTTTTATTAATGAAAAGGCAATTTACACCCAGAACACTCAACCATTTGCCGTACTAGGGCTGATTACTTTCATCACCCATCTGCAGAACCGTTACATTGCGCGTTACGTCCTTGTGCTGTGGTAAGGATTGCCACCACAATCAGGCCACATCACTAGTTGACTTCAATAACGCGCCCCTGACCCTTTGTGACAGTGTTAGTGTTTACTGGAAACCAGGATTGTCAAGATTTACCAGAGATCAGTCTAGCACAATTTACAGTTTTCATCCTTGCTTTTCACCTAAGTTGGATACATTTATCAAGCTGCTTCTCAGACAGATTATAGAACACTTCTGAATCACAGGCTCCACTACTGTCACCTAACGTGTAACTCTTCTGTTCCACACAGGATCCGTACTTTGCTTTTGTATCGGTGAGCTGCGCTCACATGTTAGAGTGTTCTACATACACAGGCATCTGTCAATATAACAAAAACACTGCTTGACATGTGCAGGCCAGAAAGAAATCCAGGGTGTGTGGATGTGTGCATACTAAGTGTGCAAAGTGCGCAGCTGAGCTCATGATTAGCCCTTTTCCTCCTTTCCCCTATCACATGGGATCGATTTCTCTTGTGAAACTCAAGTTACAATGAACAAAACCAATACATGCTGCACTGCATCCAAAAATGTTATGTTCTGTACTGCAGCTCACTGTTAACACTTAAATGTTGGTTTCAAACCCAGCCAATATTTAAGAACATGGAAATGGGGAACCTCAGAAGCCAATTGCCATGCAGCACATTCCACTGGGTGCAGGTTCTCTCCCACTTAAATATTTATAGGCTCATAAAAGCACGTCCTGTCCACAAGACAAGTACAATGTTTGACATCCCACACATAGATTAAAAATAAAGATATGCTACAGAATATTTTATTTGCTTTTACATTTTCCATTTCAGTGAGTGGAAAGTTATAAATAGCAAACTGAATCATTATATGGTTGATACCAAGTCATGCTGAGCTCTTCAAAATTCACTCTCTCAGACACCTCCTTTAGGTTACAACCAGATTAAAAATTTATATACATGGTTATAATCAGATGCCCTCTCAGTGCAGGACATCACACAATGAAATCCAGCTCAGAAGAAACTCTGCCAAAGCATTTCTTATACCAAACAATCCAATTCCTTCTTCCTAGCTACCTTCCATCCGTTATTGAGCTATAAAGTGCTTGGTTCCTATAAATAGAGCAAGAATGTGCAAGGAGGTAGCTAGTAGAGTTTCACAAGGGATGGGAAACCTCACCAAGTGTTACCACTAACAGCACACCTTTCATCTTCTGTACCAACTTTAACGTTGTTCTCAGAAAACGCCAAGACCTTTCCAACAAATAAATTGTACCTGGGTTTGGATGGACGTTCAAGTTCATCAATATTGATCAGTAGCTAGTTCCATCCGACTGCTGTCAGGATCTCAGCAGTTTAACACCGCCCTTCCTACAGCTGTCAAACATAATCCACAGCTGGAGAAACTCCACCAGGAACAAATCCTTCCTTGTAGCCAGATAATGTTGCACAGTAGGCTATTAAAAATACGAGAGGGCTGCTCATGTTTTTCAAAGTCTTCTATATTTGTGTTTTTTCCATCTGAAAATTCCAGTCCCTTCCCGTGTGCTTTATTGATGGCTTTCACCAGCAGTCAACACCGTACCAGGCCCTATGCTGAAGTCAGCGTCAAGCAGCACTTTTGTTTCTCCTCCAAATGGCTCAGCAGAAGCATCCCAAAGCAGTTGTACAAACTTCTCTATCAAATGACCTTTGACAGAGAGCTTGTAGGTACATATACTGAAACACACACAAGCGTGTAAGAAAAAGCTTTCTTCTTACAGCAATCAACACCTGGTAACCCATTTTACACAGCTTAAAGTTTCATTTTCCACTGTGAACACAGATACAGAAATACCTGAACATTTCTGATACGAATCAGCCTGCTGATGTCCCAGCCACAGCAGTAGGAAGATGTCTGGACCTCTGTCCTTGTGTTCTTAAGGTCTCCTCCACCTCTCCCCTTAATACCTGCTTGAATGCATCTGCTCACTTTACTGTTAGGGTAACATTAGTTCTGCAGCATGAGTAATCTCCCCCCCTAATTTTCTCAGGACGGATGGAAGTCATCCCCTTCCAGACACTGCAATTAATTTCATTTTTAATAAATTTTAATACAAAATTTGGAATTGGTAAGAATTTCCATATAAAGTCAGCTCCCCTCTTTTTCCTGTGCATAAGATGCTTTTCATTGTTCAATGGAGTCTATTGTTTAAGCAACTGTGTTACTCAACTATGGAGCTTGCTCCAGACAGCATGTATTTATAGAGGCAGAGTAGGCTTCAGAGATGTAGTTCTCCCCACGGGAGAAGGCGCACCGACAGCCCACCCAGCATCCCTGCAGCACCTCACCAAAGCCCCTGCAACGCTCACCGAGACCTGAAGTGCATTTCCCCTCTGCACGTACTGTATCCACAAAATCAACTACAGAAGCACAATTTGCCCTACTGTTACCTGTGCAGTAGTTCTGAAAGTGCTATTTACTCATCTTTTGATGAAAAAGTGCAGCCATACGAGAAGAGAAGCTTGCCTTTCCTGCGTACAGCCTCACTGGTACACACAGACCCTCCCGTGGCCATCGTAAAAGCAGTAAAACAAGGTATCTGACCATCTTTTTACAAGACTAGCCCCTTCCATTTGATACGTCCATGGCAAAGACACCTGGTGACATACTCAAGGTCTGCTTTTACATTAGACAGTGTGTCTGTTAAAAATAGAAGTTTTAAGCCACTAATGAGATAACATTTTACATTCTAAAGGTAGCATTTATCATCATGCTACTTATCATGCATTTACTTTTTGCACAAAAAAAAAGCAGACACAAGCTTGCAACACTAATTCCCATCAATATTTTGCGATGGTGTTTAAATCAATAAAGTGCAACTGAAAAACAGGTGCTGCAGCCATCTAATCTGCTGTATTATAAACTCTCAGCAGCAGGTAAAAGGTGCCCTACACAAATGCATGCAGTACAGCACAACTCTGCAGCCTGTTTGCTGCAGTCCTTGCTGAATATGCCAGTGTTAATAAAAAGTTGTCTTCTGACACACAGGAGATGCATCAGGACATAACCGTAACACACAAAAACCCACCAAGTTACAAAACTTAAACCTAATGCATTGGAAAATGTTGTTTTAATTGCACTAATCCTCTACAGCAATCCAAAACATCACATGTTTTCAGATAATTATCCCACTGCCCTTCCATTCTGGATTGTTCCCCAGAGTGTACTATGCAGGGGTTTGTGGTTGGTTTGGGGTTTTTTTAATCTAGTTTTAGCCTAATTTTCTTATAGCTTGAGTCCCTTCATCTTTTGCCCCCACCAGACACAAGTCTCTCTACACATGAAGGAAATGGATCATTTCAGTAATGTTCTCCATCAAAACCAAAATGTTTCAAATACCAAAATATTCAAGTGACGCTAAGAGGGGATGAATTCTAAGGTGATAACTGACGACAACCTTTCTGAGACGTGCTCCAAATCATGTTTCTTATCATTTCCTTTCATCCTACTTCCTAAACAACAAAAGCACATTTCTACTTTCACGCATATTCTCCAAAATGTTTTCAATTTGCTCAATTTAAATTTCCTTTCAGGAAGCTACAAGCTATTACAAAACGATTCACTGAACCAGGGACTGTAAAATCACAAGGAAAAAGTATTTCACGTACACCTTTACATCACCAAGGTGATGGAATTGGGGAGCCTCTGTACTTAGTCTAGATTTTGCATCAGTTACACTGAAATCACCAATTCTTGTAAAAGAGAGCACATTCTGCAAATGTATAAAAGAGAGACTGTTTCTTTCAACAAAGCAGGTCACAGGATCATGTCTCAAAGAGGGTGGATTTACTGGTACCCAAGAGAAGGTACTGCACTCACTCAAACCATGCAGCTAAACACTAATCCTTAGCTTTCCCAAGGCATCAATGGATCCTTTGTCTGCCGGTTTGTGAAGCGTTAAAGAGCACAGAATCCAGAGAACAATCCCTGATGCCTCCCTCAGCCACGCAGGACTAGGAGATGGTTTTGGAAAAAGGCCTGCCCAGCCCCAACAGCAAAACTGTGAAACAAGGGTGAGGAAGGTGTGTATTAGCTCAGCCCAAACAACGCTCCCTAACATCACCTTAACTTGGGAACCAAACCTATGGCAGAAGCCTTGGGCACAAGTCTGCGTCCTGCTCCCCCGCTCACCCTCCAGCCATGGAGTTCAGGTCACCCAGCTCTGCTACAGGCAAGAGGGAAACAAATCATCCTACAGAGGGTAAACTTCTTTTTGTTGAAAAAATAAATCGCTTAAACAGTCTGCTACAGTAATTAGGATTTGCACCAAAGTACTGCATGAAGATGGATACTTTTAGCACATCTTACCAGAAGGGGATAATAAATAATAAGTAATGTCAAAAAAAACCCAAACCCCACACATCAACCAAAAACCACACCAAGTGAAAAAACAGGAGCTAATCAGTCCCAGTTCGGATTTAGGCAAAACAAAAACAAGCTACACACAAATATAGCTCTCAAATTCCTTTAAAAACAAGCCAGACCCCAGAATTTCCTCCAATTGCATCCTAAGTTTGATTCTACACTACTCCCGGATGACACGATTCCTCCCTCCAAACCTTTCAGTTGGCAGAAGGAGGGACAGGGTTATCTGTTGACAAATACGTGGTTTAAAAACATGAGAACGTGGTGCCTGCAGAAGGGAATTGTCATTCTGTAGAATCACCCTACAGCTTCACAGGAGCTTGGCACAGTTAATTCAGGAACCTTTTTAGTCAACACGTCAGAGCTGTGTTGTGATTAACAAGGAAAATGTGACCAAAACCCCCAACACGTCGTACCAAGCGCGTCACTTCTGTGGTAAGAGGATAAAAAAATATTCCTGTAAGTTACACATCACATATACAAAACAGTTTTCTCTCTTTACAATTAAACTTCCATCCACATAGTCACAACCTCCTCTCTCTGAAGAGAGTTGCAGCACTTGTCAAAGGCAGTAGCAGCAAAGGAAAAAGCACTCCCATAAGAATTATGCTGTTTCCACACATCACTCACCACGCTAACCTACAAAAAATAAAGTTCCACGGGCAATTCAGAAGATGTACTATTGCATGTAACCCAACGGAGCAAAAGCGAGTCCTTCCCATCAAAATCAGGTAACTGTAACAATTTTTAAGATATTTTGTAGTCTTATAATACAGCATCTTAGATAAAAACTGCTTAACAAATTTACCAAAACAGTTTGCATTCATATAAGGCAGAACACAAAGCAGCAAAAGGCTTCACAGAATCAAAGCTAAGATTTTAGCTTTTCTTGCAAAAATTAAGAAGTTGTCTAGAATGAAGTCCTGATAGTTATTCCTAGGAGAAAACATAGAAACGTGCCAGGAAAATCGCACCATTTCAGGAGTTCAGGGAGGGGGGTTGTTTTCTAAAAAGAAAAGAGATGTCAGTATTCACTGGACTTATAAAACACATTAATCTGAGAAACCTGAGTGAAACACTTTGAACACACTGGTGGGCAACAAGCGAGCAACCAGCCCGCTCCTTTCCAACTTCAGCAGCTTGCAACTGCTTCCAACAGACACGTGGGGCTCCTCTGCGTGAGCTGCTGCGGTCGGTGCTCCCGGACGGGATCCGCCAAGCGTGGCCCCGGGCGTGCAGGCAGTGTGGCTAGGGGGAAGGAAGGTCAGGACAGAGGTAATACCTTGTTTCCTTAGGAGGAGCATTCCATGGCAGAAACGTGCACTGTGTCAGCAAACTCAAATCACTTTCACCGCGGGAATTTAGTTGATGTCTACGGTTTCTAGTCAGATTTTCCATTCCTGTGAGTTTTGGCTTCCTCCCGTCCGATAAGACAAATGACTTTGTAGCATCCTTTTCCAATTTTGACCATCCACATCACATTCATAACATCCAAGACAACACTTGAGATAATCCAGGCGCTCTGGGCTGCAAAGCCCAATCTCTGGAAAGCCTCTGTTCCAAACGAGGCAATCACGTGGCTGTAGTAGACAGGCATGACGGCGATCCTCACCACGAAGAACACCACTGTCATCAGCACACCATTGATGATGTTGGCCTTGGAAGATTTGGGATATCCCAGTATTTCAAAGAACCACCTGTGAAAGAAGTGTTGCCAGGCAGACTTGAAGCCATCCCAGTAATAAAGGATTTCATTTCAAGAGCTTTTTTTGCAACTCATCATTTACTTAATGAATTGCTTCTACCTTTATCATTTCTAAATTACCCCACTGTGTCTTGGCTTAGTTGCAAATTCTTCTGCTTTGCTGCCTTTTTTTTTCCCCACTTAGGCTGTGTGTGGTACCCACTGCACTGCAGAATAACACGCAGGAAATCCTGATCAGACCTGTGAACCAGCTGACAGTCAGTGTGCAATTTCAGTGGCTGTTGTATAACACATTGTGATTCAAATCCTGTTCCCAAACAACTACAAATATTTGTTACTTCTTACTGCAGTTGGCACCAATGGGTAACTAAAATACCGCCTGATTCCCTCAGTGCAGTTCTAGGATTGTGTTGGGATATGGTAATCTAGAGAGACCTGGAAATTTCCAGTTTCTCAGACTTGGGGTTTTCTGACTGCTTCTGCTCAGCCTGTGACCAGAACTTCGGAACCAGACACTGCAAACGGCCCTGGATCATGTCACAGCCAGGTACGTTAGGCAACAAAAAGGCAAATCCAAAAATCCCCTCTTGCACTACTGCTACTGGGTGGTCAGTGCTCCTTAAAAATAAGTGTTTGCAGATTAATTCCTTACTGACAGCCGTAACTTACCATCACAATTTTACCCACCACAGTTCATAATTAATTACATAAACACTGACATTAACATGAAAAGATCTGAGTGCTTGGCACGGAGACAGCCTCCAATTAGATATCCCTAACAACACCGACAGGAAACACAGAGACAGTTCTGAGATTAGAACATCACTTTATACTTTAATAATAGCTCTTGGTAATACCAAGAATGCAAACAAGAAGCTTAATGTAAGTCATTACTGTGATCCATTACTTACTGCCTTAACAGTCTGGTTCTCTTCAAACTTAAGGAATAAAAAAACCTCAATCCAAAACATTCATGAATTAACGAGATGACATGCCTCAGTGCAAGGGACCTTTTCATTTCCTACAGTGATTTTGCTTTCCTCAGAAAGCAGTAAATGCCTGTATTCAAAGGCACATGATCTCGCCATCGGCATACTAAAAGTATAATGTATATTATTTTTAATATCTAGATGTACCATGAGACTTCCTAATGCCACAGTCTAAAAGCTAAGCATCAGTACAGGTGCCACTTAAACCCAGGATGAAATCCTGTCTGAATATCATACCACCTTTTCTTCACTTCCTCACTCTTCTTATCACTCTATTACTAAAATAAGTTTAAAGGAATGTTTGTTTACACCTCAGCTTCTCTGAGCACAAACTGCATTAGACAGCTGCGTTTGCGCAAATGAGAACAACTTCTGGTGAGCTCCATTATTCCACCCTGACCTCCTGTGAGTTTAATTTGCTAAACTGATGCTTGACAGAGATCTCAGCACAATCTCTTTTGTTCTTAGAGATCTGAGGGATGCTACAGCCTCATAAAATATTTCAGAGTTTACAATCACAATGCAGTACTGGCTAATACTTTGATACCCTGTTTGTAGGATCATAGTTCCTCATTTTCCCTACAAATCTTATACTTTCTCTACCAGGTACCTGGAAAAGAAACAGATGCCACACATGTAGGATCAGTGAAGCAGAAATACACTCCAAAAAGCACGAGTGAGGATGTTGCATCTGATGCAGTGAAAGATCTGATCCTATATTGCAAAAATAACGAAGAGGAGAGGACCACAGCACTGCCCTACACCAAAGTCCCTCTTCTCCTGAGGTGCAGTCCTCCTGGGGCAAATCCCTGTGCCCAGCTGGGTCACAATGGCCGTGGAATAAGGAGAGAGGCCACCCTTTCCAGAGCCCTGGGAAACTCCAGTGGCTGCCTTCCGCTGGGTATGTGGCATCATCCCACCTCTGTCCTGATTCCCACAGCAGCAACACTATAAGCAGAAGCCAAGGCAGCCTTCAGCTCTCACTGAGCTCTGTGAAAGAGCCTTCTCCCACCCTCTTCTCTGATCTCAACTGTGAAGATTAACCATTCTAGATATATTAAGGTGCTTTTCACAATCTAAGTGCTCAAAATAATTTCCAGAAGTATTCTGGAAAGTAAATAAAGAATATGCACTTATATTCCTCTTTGTATTCATATGCATATACATGTATATACAAATACATGCCCATACTGATCTACAGATGTGCAGTGTTGCAAAATAAACTTAAAATCATCCAGGGCAATGCAATTCCATTCCAGGATAGTCACAACAATCTTATCTTGTTTTTCTCCTGGGCCACAATACTACAAAAACAAAACCCCAATCCCTACTGAAAGTGATGGCTTTATTGTAATGATTGAATGGACATACACAGGCTAATAAACAATATTGTATTTGTGAACTTTTTGTTCAGTAGTTCCATAAGAGTCAGGCATTTCATATGAAGGGTAGTCTACTCTAAAAAGCAACTGAGGCTGAATATATCAGCTGTATTTGTACAGCTACAGCAGCAAAAGGTTTTCACAGCAGAAAAGGTTTCCACATAGTAACTCTTAGTGTTTTAGATATTATATATATTCCCTTTCAGCAGACCTTCAGCAACAACAACAAAATACTTCCTAAATGACAGAAATAACAACACATTAAAATGAGGAGAACTATGCAAAAATTCCCACGGACTTACCGCTGGTTGACAAAAGGTGTGGAGAACTCTGCAAGCAGGCGGAAGTTCCCAAAGTAAGCCAACAGACCTTTGCTCTGGTTAGCAAAACAAAAGGGACATGCAGGCATCAACAACATAGACGTGAAATCTCGATTAAAGGCTTCAAGTACACACAGAATGACACAACACCTCAGCTTCTTTATTAAAACTGATAGTAAGGAGTTTGCCAGTTGTGCTGGACCTCCCTGCCCTTTCAAAATGAGGATTGCCACAAAAGCTGCAGTTGTCCTTCAGTTATCTCAAACCAGTCGTTTCTTACTTATAAATAAATCTTTAAGAGACATTCTTTGGTTGTAGCATCCCATGACACAATGGCTGGGAAAGCAGCAGCTTGCAGATGCGGAGGAAAAAAAACCTGTTTTAAAACATTTCAGTAGGTCATGACTCCTCTTCCCCTACCAGGCACGTTAACACCCACTACTTCAGGCACTTTGTGTCAGTGCACCAAACACTTTTGTCACTGTGCACCAAACAGCCAATCTGTGCTCTTAATAAAACTCTTTCCTATCTCCAAGAGCAATTTCTAAAGCTAGACACTTGTAACTTTCTCTGAAGGTAGGAGAATGAGAGTAACACGTGGACATCCAAGGGCAGAGCTACATCCAAATAATGAGAACTCCTTTAAAAGAAGTTCACAGTAACACTACTACATTTACTCCAGAAACAAATAATGAATCTTCTGCATCAGGGATTGGCCTTGGTAGCAGTATTTTAATTTCTCTAATATTCATCACTGATTCTCTTTCATTCATGATAATATTAGTACATCTAATTATCTTCAACACTAAACCGAGTACTTACTTGTCAGTGCACTTTATCCCTTTTAAAGCATTACGTGGGAAATCTGACAGTAATCTGGCATCTCGACAGTTTTAATATTATAAGCCTGGGATTCACACAGTAAGCAGGGAAAGAAAAGTTGTAAATGAAGGAAATTGCATTTTATAATACTTCTTTATTTACTGAATGGACTTTTCAGAAGAAATTCGGGAGCACTATTCTGGAGGTCAATGGGATTCGGACCAAGTCACATGGGCACTCTTGAGAAATTCCAGCAGCAGCAAAGAGGAACTTAGTCTTTATCCCAGAACAGTATCCTTCTCTTTCCCTTTTCCCTTCAATGTATGTACGCCACAGCTATTGATACATACAGTTAATCACCCATTGTTTCCCTGCCAAAGTAATCGTCAACAAGAAGTCTCAGAGGATCAGTTGTGTTGTAACAGATTTAAAATACCAACACACCAAACAAGCAAAAAAAGGCAAAAAGAAAAAAAAACCAAAACTCCTCCGAAAAAACACACTCAGCTGCCTGTAGTACATTGGCCAGAGTTAGGGACAACTGACCTATGGCCTTGCAAATACAATCACAGGCAGAGCATAACCTCTTCAAACCATTTCCTTCTGATTTTCCAACTAAGTACTCAGACTTGTGGTTTTACTTGAAGCACTTTTCCGTAACTATGGGAAAAGTCCCTTTGTCAAAATCTCTACAACAAAAACTGAGGAGAGTTTTAATTTCAGGAGTTAAGTTACTCGTTTTTGTCGAAGGACTGTAAGATTGAAAAGGCATGCAATTACCACAAATGACTGGTAAAACCATTGAGAAAGTTAATGATGATTGAAAATATAAACTAACACACCATCCAGGGAAGATTTTGTTTTTAAACATTAAGCAAATGAGATGTAGAAAAGCATTGTCTTCAACCTCATTTGCTCGTTTTGTTACCAGAAAATACAGCACTCACCAGTACAAAATAGTAAGCATACAGAGCTGCCAAGTGATGTATTACAAAGAATTTGTCACCAATTGCCTTCCAGTAGTAAATAATAAGCAACAAATCTACAAGAGAAAAGAAATAAAGAAGAATTTATTATACTACCATTGACCTCACAATAGTGCCTCTCTGAGTTTTAAAGGTATAAATCCAACATGTCACACCAGTAGAAACTCTCTGAAGAGAACATCTTTATCCTAATGACTTTACTTAAGGCATTAAGCAACACTAACCTTCAAACAGTTGTGATACATGTTCACTTTCCACACCAGTGGAAGCACAGAGGCTTTACCTGAAATATTTCTGAAGGAAATCTCAGATCTGATGGCAAGACTTCACACTTATGAACCCAGAAATTTGAAACAACTGGGGGAAAAAAAATAAACAAGCAGGGGGAGGGGCTGTCTGCAGAGGCACAACCGATACACAAATACATGCAATAAATGCAGGGATGGGGGATTTCTGACTCAAAAAAGTAGTTCTATCAGTCAACAGGGAAATATTTACCAAAAATTATCTGCAAAGTGCACTTGTAACGAGAAGCACATTTGCTTTATTTAACTGGAATCTTCCAATTACTGCAAAAGTGACACAGTGGACCCGAGTTAACGTTGTAAGGAAAGCTTTGACACAAGAGCTCTTTCTCTTCTCCCACGACCGTCTGAGACTTCAGAACATTTTCTCTTCTGTAATGAAACAGGCAACTTCTGCCCCTACTTTCTCCAAATGACTACTGTGGACTGGAATATCAGTGGTCAAGTTTCTAAATCAAAAACTTTACCCCTGTGCCTTTTGCATCTCTAGTGAGTGCCTTCATCTCTTTTCTATTAGCTATCCGCAGGCGGGACTCTCTATCATCTGGCATAGTCGTTTCACTTCCTATTAATAATTAAACGTTAACTATATAAGGAAGTGAGAGAGAACAAGTGGCCAGGTTCAGGTCTCGGTTCTAAGGCATCCATTAATTCAGAATGAAAGGCTAATGCATAATTATTCAAAAATAGGTACCAGTGAATTTAAACATGGAGCTGAAGCTATTACATGAAAACCACAGACTTGAACTAACTCAGAGTTTAGCTGCAGGTGCTGATCACCAGATTATCAGCCTCACAGGGGTGAGAAATCTAGTCCAAGGGATAATCAAGTCCATGGTCCAGTCTCTGACCAGAAACTCCATCCTAATATGAGCAGCTTTCCCCAGAAATATTCCAAACCACAACAAGTTTTGCCTCGGTGAGCCAGTGATATCCCCACACACCATAAAAGAAAGGTCTAAAGCATTTTATAGCAAAATTCCCATGCCGAGTTTATTTGACAGTAAATAATTCAAACCACAAAACGTATGTAGGGGTAAATGCCATTCCAAGAGAGTAATTTAAAATGCTCAAGTTTAACATATGACTAAATTTTGGCTCAAAGTGAGATTAAAAGGTGGGTGGGCAGCATCCTATGGCCTCATTTGCCTCAGCTTGTACGGCGGGTTACTAACATTTTTCCAGCATTCTGAGATCACGGGAAGAAACAAAACACGAGAGAAAAGCTACAAGCTGTAGACACCCTGAAGGGAGTGGAAGGGCACTGCTTTAACACCTTCTCAATTGGGTGAAGCTGGAGTTGGTAGTTGTGTATCAAGCCATGATAAAGCTGCATACTGGCATTTCCTCAGGGCTTGGGGAGATACCACTCCATGTTTCACATCCACTGGCAAGATCCTGTGATTTCATCACAACCCAACACTCCATTAGCAATTCTAAAAGCCACAATAGAAACTGTATTGTATACACATATCACATCTCCAGCATAGTGCCTCAGTCTAAATACACAGGCATAGTGACTCAGTATAAACATACAGGTTGTGTGCGTTATACACGTTGCATAATTACCAGAAATGAGGTAGCCTGTGGTAATAGCAATATTCAGTTTCACAATTGAAGGGTCGCCCCTGTAAACATAAAAACACACAGTTACAGCCTTTCTAAGGGGGTACCTTGCAAAGGACATACACATACCGAACACACAATGTCCACTGGGTCACCTTACTCTTGGCCATCCGTAAGGCATTATGAGCTTCGGTTAAGAAAGGTCATTGCAACTGTTGTAAATACACCAAGTGACATTTGACATCTTTTTAAATTATTACTTTAGTAACTAAAGCCACAGATTTCTACATCTGGAGTGTGTTCTGTGCACTTTTAACTGACAAATTCCTGAAGCCACTAAGGCAATTTTGACCAAACAACAATTTACAAAAAGAAACGCTGCCATGAAATGCACCTGAAACAAAACAATATCAATCAAAATCAAGACAAAACATACTTAATATAGAACACTTTGATACTAGAGAATATATTAGCAGTCCATTTATTAAATACTCCTATTGCTTGTGAAGACAGTCCTTGAAATTTTCACATCTTTTTTAAAAACAAAGATTGACAGAAGGTTTATGGGAGGCAGAAACATGAACATCAATCTAGACATATATGTATTTTGTACATATAATAGGTCCCTGCAGCTGTTTCACACACACAGAGACACCCCACACTTGCAATAGCATTTCAATGTCCCTTTAAAATGATTCTACTAAACAGCAGAGTTTCCATCATGCTGACTTACAGTTACATCTTGGTTCTACGCTTTATTAATTTCACATGCTCTTTCAAATCAATTGCTTGTATTTGATCTATTCCACTTCACAGAGACACAATGTACTAAGACATTAATATTGACAAAATAATTTGGAATTGTCAAGTAGTACAGACATAAAAATGGACACATCACAACTGGGAAATGAAAGAATTATTTCGGTAACTAACACTACAGGGTTAGGGTTTTTTCGTTCTCAGTTACCACAGTACGGAATGGTTTGGGTTGGCAGGGACCTTAAAGATCATTCCTGTTCCAACCTCCCTGCCATGGACAGTGACACCTTCCCCTAGACTGGGTTTCTCAAAGCACCATCCCAAACAACGTTACTGCATTGTGCAAACACAACACAAGTGTAAGATGCCTTACCAGAGATGGTCAGCATTAACAGCATCATCGTACAAGAGAATATACAGGCAAAACCCACCGACCACCAAGGCGTGGAACGTGGACACTGTCCTGGAAAAGAGATCATAGTCACCAGGAGGTACTGCAGTTCATAACTGTCTATACTGCAAGGTAGGACGTTTCCAAAGACATTCTCAACTGCAACCAGATGGCTCTGTGGAAGACAATCATCTCTTCTTTACACTCCATTCAGCTGCTTATAAAATGACAGCTGGAAAAAACAGTCAAAAAGAACTGTGAGAGGGGAGGTGGGGGCATGTTAAATAGAAAGTCAGATCTTGGTTAGTAACCAAGACTCGCAGTTTCCTCCAGTTATCCCATATTTTACCAAACTGTCAAAGGTGATACAACATCCAGTTCTCTAATAAATGCTGCATTGTATTGTTACTGAATATTTCACATTCAGACTGGCCCACGAGCCCTACAGCAGTAGCTTTCTCCTTTCAGGTACCAAATTAATAGATGTCAAATAAATCCACCAAGTTCAGGTTTTGGGAAAAGGAGGATTAAATGAAATATCCTATCAAGGAAAGAATTTCTCACACATTTTAAGATGATTCTGGTTTTCAAAGAGGAAAGTTTGTACAACAAAAGCCTGTAGCTGAGGATTTGAGGCATAACAGCTGAATAACTCAGACAAACTTGCAGTTTGCAGCTTTACTTTGTTTTACACTCCTCTTATCCTATACAGTTATAGTAACCAACATTGCCTTGTCCATACTTTGGTAATAAATCCCTTCTTTTTTCCTCCAAAGACACCAGTCTCAAGGATACAGCCTGCATACACACTGCAGATAAGCTCTGAATGTTAACAAGCACTTCAGAGCATTACCTCTTCACAGAGGCCCTGGCAGGGGTCCTGCCCTTTTCAGTCCACATGTATTCTTGGAAGGTAGAACAATGCAACGGGCATGGCTCCAAAATGTGTAACCTTGTTCCTCTAGCCATGGGATTAACACAACTATGAACTGCACTTAAGACTGTGTACCTACTCTCTGCTTTCCCACTCATCAAGTGCAACTAGGAAAAAAAAACCAACCATATGTGCCAAAATAGCTCTACTGAATCATGGATGCTATTTGAAATCCGAGAACGCCGAAGTTTAAGGCTGGGTTATCAGAAACACCTTTACAACATATTCACAGCACTAACAATAGGCACATAAAGGTACAGATGCTGTTAGCTATTAGTCTTGGCTTTGTACATATTGAGTACATGTATTTGGAAGCCACTAATATTTTAAAAGTGCATAAGAAGTCCCAACTCCCCCATGCAAGATGTAAAGAAAGTGTCTTACTTCCTGTGGAAGACTTTACAAAGAAAGAGTAGGTTACAATCCCTCATCTGTTCCCAAAAGGTGCATTATCATCTGTTGGCTTTAGAAGACTCTGTAATTTTTCATAAAAGAAGTCTCTCTTCACAGTGTGTTTAGAGTGTCGTCATGCTCTTTTCAGCAGCTTTTTCAACAGTATTCCAAAAATGAATGGAGCAGATTAATACAGGATGAATAGCCAAATGTAACAAGCTGGATGAGGACATTACACTGACTATTATGGCACAGGCTGCCTTTTTGGGGGGTTTTCTAACAAAAAGAAAATTCAGTTATCAGCTTTAATGAAAATTAATAGTTTAACCAAAATGTCTACTCTCACAACACAGAATTAACAGAGAGCTAGGAGCTTTGCTTCCTTTTAAACAAAAAGCACGGCACATAATACGAGTGTTTGCAAAATACCTGGGATTTTTGAACTTTAGGAAAAGATGGTGCTGAAAGAAGGAAAATTTGTCCTACAATATAGCTCATTAGCTTGCAGCTGCAATTTGTGTCAGGAGTGGCTGTTTGCCCAAACCTCAGCGTTAAGCACACAAGCCATAACAAGGACAGAACTTGAAGCGGTAAGGGCAAAAAAAAAAAAAAAGAAAGGTTTCCTCCTTAACACTGGACTTTGAAGCTGCTCCATAAACAAGGGACAGAAAAAGGAAGTGCAACACTCCGTTTTAATATGGAATCTAGGTCAAGCCCTGTACATTTCCTTGAAACTACTGTCAAAGCCTGCAACCTTTAACTCCTCGTTAAACCCTGAAGAAAAAAGTTGCACTGATACATGGCATCCCTGCTCCTTTACTATTGATTTTCTTTTTTGGCACTGCAGTACAAAGATGAACTACAGAAGAGGTGTTAAGAATTAATGCACAAGAAATTAAAGAGTTGTGCTACATCTGCGTCGAAGTACAGTTTTTAACTTGATTTGAGTGTCTGCATACTCTGGGCTCCAAAAGCAACTATTTGATTGGTTCTTAATTCTTGGAATGTCAGAACGAACACATTGACAATACGGAAAGTTGCAACTCAAATGCTTGACTGCAAAGCCGTCCAAACAGTAACAACGTATTTTCGATGCTACAGCTCATTTCAGGCAGATGCCCTCTTCCAGGCCCAGCTGAGCTGATAAAAATGCGCAGCCATCCTCTGTGCCAGTTTCCCTCAGGACTGCCAACAGAATCATTTGTGTGAGCACTCCCTACGCCAGTTCAATATAGGACAAAATAACAACCACCTACTTTTAAATCATTAAAGTTGACCCAGCTCATTTTACTGGGAGGTAGTAACTTTCTCTACACACACAGCTGTCTGCAGAGTATGCAGACGTCCACCTGCATTCTTTGAACAAGTAAGACACTCCTTGGGGTGTCTCTTCGTTTTAGTGAAACACTGGAGTGACGAGGCAGCTTGACAAAACGCAGTGCTTGGTTAGCAGTGCCAACAGGCAATCTTTTGGAGAAATGCTGGCACAGTTAGCCTTTCTTTTGCTTTGTGTCCTCCTCAGGTGTAACAACAAGCTGTTGATGAATGATGCTCTGTGTTTCATGCCTTTTAACTCCAGAACTGGATGTAGCATTGGGCCATGATTTGCCTGTACATTAACATCTATACCCTGCTACCAAACCCAGGAGAAAAAGGTGGAATGAAGTTTAAAAGGATTCAGTCTGGGGTGCTGTATTGACTTGAGTAGTTCACCACCTTACTACAAAGTAGCCCAGAGATTACAGAGCAGCTTATTTCCAGCACACTTGTGACGTGTGAAACAATTCGTATGTTGTTACGCAGAGCACCACAACTCTGTGCAGCACTACGAGGACCAAGTTCTCAGAAAGCCTATTGTGCAATTCAAGGGTCACTCAACGTGGCCTAGAGGTAAAAGTTCAGCTCCAACATCATAACAGTTTAGTTTCTCTGCCTGCCTCTATCATCAACTGTAACACAGGGATAAAGTTAAGCTGCACTGATAGTCATTAACTGGCATCCTACAAAGCTGTCCTGGTAGACAGGTAATTATTCAAAGATCAAACTGAAATGAAGATGATGCCTTTCATGATGCTGCAGGGGGACATTTGCAAGACTATTTGAGCTGCTAATGCTGCCTAGAACAATGGAAACAACTTTTAAAGTATCCACATGATACGATCGTTACACAGCACAAGGAGGAACGGTGATACAGTGATAACGCATTTTGGGGGCAGTGACAGACGTGTAGTACACATTTTTGGCTTCAAATTTAAGAAACAGCAGAAAGATATTGCAAAGTTATAACAGGCTATTCAAGCATAAAGTATTGGCTTTTCAGCCACAGAAGCCTGTGTACTACATACACCCTTTCAGAGTAGTATATTGCAAACAAAAGCTCAGTCATCATTTAGTTTGCAATTACTACCCTATACTTCCTTTATGGCTTAAAAGAGAGGAAACTACCCAGGAAAGATTCAGTTTCTAACAGCACTCAGCTTTAAGAGACAAGTGTAATGCAGGTGGATCCATCCCAGTGACGGAACTGCAGAAGCACAAAGGGAGTGAGGAAGGTTTTTAGATTTGAGTTTCTGGAACTCCTTCCTGAATGTGCACACAGTGACTGTCAGAGCTTCCCCCCACCTCGCTTCTTGCATCCTACTTCACCACCAACACACAGATGCACCTGTCTAACCCTACTCACTTCAATACTACAAGTTAATTTATTAGAAAACCATCACTTTTACGAAAAAAAAAGGTTGTAGTGTAGTAGTACCAAGAAAACAGAGAGCAATTTGCTTTGCACCCAAAAGCATGATAGAGATACACCAGCATTTAGATCATGGAATAAATTGCAGCAGTTTTTATTTTCATGTATGTATGGAGGAAGGGAACTTTGGACTCCTCCTCTTAATCAGAAGCATCACAGAGAAGCCATTTAAAATAAATCCACTTCAGCTTACTACCTCTCACCAGTCACCTTTTTCTTTTGCTGACTTTCATTTGGGCATCACTGTCTAATAAAGCATTTAATGGACCAGTGTTTGTAATGCTGTGTGTTCAAGAAGGGGCCTCAGCATTCTACGTACAGAATTTGGCAAGCGCCTAGAGCCATCCCTCTGCTCTTTACAGATGTTTAACTAGTAATATTTTCTTCAGTTTTATGTATACAGACACAGGTGGTTCAGATGTTGACAATTCAGGTAGGTCATTAGCTATACTTGAGTTTGAACACTACCTTGAATTCCATTCGATCTTCCTTTTTTGGCTGAGATTGTTAAAACCGGGTGTTATTCGTGTTGACAACCAAGAACTTGCAACATGGAAAAGGAGCTGAAATACAGTGAAACTAGCAACAGCAATGCCAATAGTCAGGTTGCTGAAGGAAGCCATTGTTCTTCAGCCTGCAAAAAGAAGCAGAAAATAATTTCAGTCCATTCTCCATTTACCTATTTTAAGCAGCCACAGAAAGTGTTTCTGACAACTCTGATCAATGGAAATATTAATCACTAGAAGTTTCATCCTGCTCAACATTTCTACTTAAGCCTTAACAGTATAAAAGTTTAGGCATACGGTTGTATGTAAAAGTTGCCTTTTGCCTTGGGGTTTTTTTCAAGATTTGCATGCTACAGGTTTTCATTGCCCAGAGTCACATACCTATAGAGAAAGTGCAAGGAGGACCACTGACCAGGGCAACCACCAGCTCAGAAGCCTCCACTCTGTGCACAAGGCGCTCTAAAGTTGAAAAGCTCATCTCATTCTTACCAGGTTGACTGCTGCCAACATGATTTTAAGAAGCAACAATGAAATCAGATCGTAGCAGAGAGAATTTTGGGGTCAGCCTCGGGAAGCAATAGCCTCACTGCAGCTTTACATTTGTGTACTTTACAGAGACAGTAGCTCTCAGTTTGCACTTTGTTCGCAGTTGAGGGGCTCTCTTTCTGATAGCATATCAGCTATCACACTGGAGCTTTTTTTCTTCTTCATATGGAAGTCTAAACTTCAAACAGTTGCAGAGCACACTGAAATGCATCCCATCATCAGAGATAATGCCTTTTCCAGATGCTGGATGTTTAGCTATTTCATGATGTCTAAACAAATAGCTAAACAATTGCAAACATAAATATCAGTCTCTAAATGCTTCAGTCGCTTCTCCTGAGTCGTCAGTCTCAGTTTCTCTGCAAGTCAGAATGACATTTTCCTAGAAGCCACACACTGCTAAAACACATCTTTGGTTTGATGGTGTCATGAAGTGGTTTATATTCCAAGACTGGCAAAGGTTACAAACTCAGAAAAGTCAATTTGTATTAAGTTGAACAGAAAAGGGGGAAAAAAGTCAAATGGCTTCATTTAAAATATAATCTTAATCATTTTAATAGCCATTTAAATAACAACACTTAATTTAGTTTTACAGAAGAAAATATCTAAAAATAAAATGAAGACCTAGAGCCCAGCATAATGTGTTGTTACTACAACAAACCTAACAGTCAGCAGAAGTAGGTACAATTACATAATACACTTAAGATCACCTTTCATTCGCAGGCGTTGTAGAATGAGGGAACATGCCTGGGATTTTTGAAACTGTATCTAAACTGTATCTGCATTGCAGACGGAAAGGAACTTGAACTTTGGGGAAAAAAAAAAACAGAAAGAGAAGTCCACCAGTAAGAATATTTTTTTTAACGTAATACAATATTCTCCCTTGTAAATGAGGAGTGCATTGAAACACAGTTTGCATTTAAACTACAGCTTTAACAAAAGTGTATTACACATAGACTGGGAAAAAAGAAACTTTTTCTTCAATAATTTATAAGCAGAAGGTTCAATGATCTCAAACTTTTCCCCCTCCTCCTCTTTCTTTTTTCCCTTTGCTAGAATCGAGTAAAAAAAACCAAACCAAAACAAAAAAATCACTAATTACCTGAAAATTTCCTCTGCCTAGAACTCCCAGTAAAAGCTACAGCTATATAAGCAGAACGCAGGACACATAAGAGCAGATTTGTCAAGTAAAACCTATCCCACGCATGTTGAGTGTTTACTTCAGAACAGCTTGATGTGATCCTTGGGACTGTCTTCCTGTTTGGTTTATCCCAAAAGGAATCCAGCTTGCAAGCTCTGAGACAGCTATGCAACACAAACTACAGGGCAGCAAGCAAGAGTGATCAGAAGATTCAGTTCCTAAGTGCATTTTTACTCCAAAGTAAAATTTGAATGCACACACTGCAGTGCATTGCAACAGACTGGTTCGTTCTGGTTGTTTATCTGATGACCTGTCCCAGTTCTGCAGCATACAAGTCTTGCACACTTTTTTAATGTTAGCTTATTAAAACTTCCTATTTCAAATACTATCCTGGATATTCAGTATTGTCTCAAGTATCTTGCACACTGTTCTCCACATACCTCTCCATTTGCCTCCACTGATCAAAAAGACACAAAACAAAAACCTAGTTTTCTGCCTGTTTTTACACAATTCAAAGTACTAGAGACAGTAAGTGTTAAAGCTTTAAACTTTTCTGTTTGAAGGAATAAAACAATTAATTAAATGCTACGTCTTCCAGTTTAAACCCACTGATAAGTGCTGTACAGTGTCCCCTCCAGATTCTACTCGCAGGGACAAAACTTTGTTATTACATCATCTCATTTATAGTAAGCAAATCATCTCTTGGACCCATAAGAGAAAAAAAAAACCCAGTTGGTTTAATTCCTGAAGTGAAGGAAGTCAAAATGCACAGTGAAGACAATTCTCTTCAGAAAAAAATGTCAAAATCACTGAACATCAACCTATCTCATCCTTTTGACTAAATATCACTGT
The DNA here is from genome assembly GCF_028858725.1 of Colius striatus. Classification (NCBI taxonomy): domain Eukaryota; kingdom Metazoa; phylum Chordata; class Aves; order Coliiformes; family Coliidae; genus Colius; species Colius striatus. The sequence goes on from NC_084768.1 coordinate 33,942,858, forward strand.
TCTCACCATGCCACCAATTTTATTCATCTGCAATGACTATACCAGTACCTCTGAGTTTCAAAGACCCGACATAATCTCTTGGACAAAAGGAACCGATGCTTTGTTTTGTTTCCTCAGTACCATACTGTATTAGATAAGTAATGTTTCAGCCTGTGATGGGTGTGTTCATTTTAGTACAGGAGACTGTGGAATTAAACAAAGAACCTTCCAAGCATCCCTTGCAAGAAATGCATTACAAGAGCTAATCTCTCTTCTAAGGAGTCTGTACAGTTAATTTATTTTAAGAAGAAGCTACTTGCATGAGAAGTGCATGGCTTCCAGAAGTATTATATACCTATATCTCTCAGGAGTTTTAGTGGCAAGTACAGAACCATGATGCCCATGAAGGACAGAGCCACGACAGTAGCAGAGAAGAAAGGAGCCAGCCAACCTCTACAGTTGGTCTGTCAGATACTCATGAGAATTTTGCAAGACTGATTCCAGAAGGTGATTTCATATATACTTATCAAGATGTTGTTTAAGTAAAGGAAGTATCAAGTCCAACAATAATTTCATAATTTAATTGGGATAGAGTGCTGTATTTTAATTCAAGTTAGAGACCAGGTGTAAACATTGCTTCACAGGAGACTGAAGAACAGCTTAGCTATAAACATTCTCTCATTATCTCCAAGTTGTTTTCAACTTATACCCTGTTTTACACGAAAATTAACTTTTGTTTACCACATTGTTTCGGGTTTGTTTTTTTTAAATATTCACCTTGTTGAGCCAAAGTTTATCACTTAATAGAAACACAACAAACTTCTGACTACTTAGGTCTTCTTTACCCTAAGCATAATAGCAAGGGCAGCTTTCAAATACACTGTTTTTCTTCTCACAGCCATCCAGCAAAGTCTGATCAAGATACAGAACTTCATGGATTATACATGAGCAAACACTTCACATCTCAAACTGCATAGTCATTGATTACCATTCAGTCAGCTGATACTGTTTTTGAGCTAGTAGGCTGCTGGGTGGGCTGGGAGGTTGAGTGTGCCTACTTAGTAATTCAGGAAGAAGAGTACTATATCCAGGCTGGTTCTTCACCATCAGTTTTTTAGCAGTTTCTTCCCTGGCTTACCCCAAAGTATTGTCTTAACCACTCAGTTAGTAATTACAAGTGATCAGAACTTCACTCTTACAGCTTTTCAGTGTAGTCTTTAGTGTAAATAAATATCATCAAACACTTGAAACTAACAATTTTCAGCAAAGTATTGCTTACAAGTGTCTAGCACAGTAGCAAATTACTCTATTGACCCCAGTAATCCTGAAAATTACTAACACAACTTTTCCCTCAGGAAAGAGAAGCCAATATGCTCTTTTTCATCTGCTATTAACATGTGGTGGTTTTCCTGCAATTCTGTTTCTACTCTAAATCTAGAAGAGAAATCCCAACAAAAAATAAGACTCAATATCCATTCACTACCAATATGAAGCCATTACGAACTTCTGACAGAAACAAGTAAGCACTCACTGAAAGAGGGTAAAGAAGCAGAAGTTACCCAGCATTGTATCATCAGTGGCATTTAGCATTTACGTTCATCCGTTTCACAGATGTTTTCGCATCAATTTTTCACATCACAAAAACAAGAAATGTAACTGTATAGCCACAAAACAAACTAAGGAGATACAGAGAAAGGTATAAAGCCTGCAGCCCTTACTTTACTGAAGGCCGGATTTCAAGATGAGCTGGATCGATTTCCAAATGAGATTACGCTCCAAAGCTGCTAGTGATAGCAGGACATCCCATTCAGCTCTGTGCTCTCCTGATCCGTTTGAAACAGCCCAATCTAATCGTTGTAAAACTTACCACACTAATTTGCAGAGCCACGTGGGACTACTGACCATCTGCACATTTCATAAGCCCAGTAACAAAACATCTGCAGTGCTTGAGTCTTGCTGTACTGTTGGTTCTGAATGGTAGTTTTTATTGCTCCAACTGGATTAGACGTACTGCGCTTATCTTACTGAGCTCGGTAAACAGCGTTAAGGAGGACCACGACAAAATTCAAGCTACTCACAGCTTAAGCCATCTCCGTTTTTATGTAAGGCTGTCCATACTCCCAAATCCACTTTGCTTTCTGGTCTTAAAACAGCAAAGCAACTAGCTGACTGGGCACACGTTTTATAAAGACAGGGCAAGCAGGGCGCGCTGTTCGCTGCGGTATCACCTACCTACATCGACTTCCACAAACCTGGGAGAAGTTTGCAGTGAGAAAGCAACAGGGAACGGGAAACCCCCTCCCCTCGCCAAACTCGGAGGAGGTGCGGAGGGGCAGGGGCGCGGAGGGGCCCTAACAGAATCGCTCCCGAGCAACGCAGCGCTAGCGAGCAGCGCCGGGCGCTCCCCGAGCCGGGCATTACCTAGCGCTCGCCGTCAGCCGAGCCCGCCGCGCCGACAGCCCCGGCCGGCCGCAACGCAGGCAGGCGGGCAAGCGCCGCACGCACACGCCGCGCTGGCTCCGGAGCGCCTGGAGAAGGGGAACGGCCGCCGCTCCCCGCGCTGCCAGAGCGGCGACAGCCGCCGGCTGCGGCCCGGGGGCGGCGCCGCGCGGGGGGCGGCCCGGCGCGGAGGGACGGAGGCACGGAGGGAAGCGGCCGCTCCGCGCAGCCCCGCGGGGCGTGGGAAGGGGCCACCCCGCCCCCGCCGCTCTCAGCGCCGCGCCAGACCCGCAGCCCGCTCCCTCCCTCCTTCCCTGCCTCCCTCCCCACCCGCCGCACCTGGGAACGACGCTACCGGGGCCGCGCCTCCGCCATGCCCCCCGCGGCCACGGGACGGGACGGCCCTTCCCGGGCGCAGGATGCTCCGCCGGCGGCGGCCGCGGCGATCGGGTTACGGCAGCCGCAGCCTTAAAGGAGCCGAGCGCCCGCGGCCACCTGGCGCCGGGCTCCGCTCGGGAAGGCGGCTGCCCCCGGCGCGGCCCCGCCCGCCGCCGCCCCCTCGCCACCGCAGCTCCCGGGAGCCGCAGCTGGGACCGGGCCGCGGCCGCCCCCGCCGGCACGGGGGTGGGAGGCGGCGGCCGGCAGCGGCAGCCACCGCGGCACCCGAACCGCGGGCTGCGCAAACGCCACGCCAAATCAACGACCCGGGAGCGGCCTTAAAGGCGTGAGCGCGGCTCCAAACGCAGCCCCCGTGACGGCGGGCCGCAGCGGCCGCCCTGCGGGCAGGGCACGGCACGGCCCGGGGCCGCAGCCGCCGTCGCCAGCCGCGCAGCCCGCTCGCCCCCGCTGCGGGAGGCCGGGGCCCGTGCGGGGATGTCACGACGGGCTCCCAGGGCCCCAGATTCCGCTGGTAACGGCTTATACGCGCTGGGGGAGGAAAAACTCCTGCTAGGTATAGCATCTGAGCTGTAATCACCGTGCCTTTCATTCACACAGCCCCCGTGCCTGAAAGGCAGCACGGGCGAAACGCTGCCGCCGTAGCATTTGTGCACAGCACAGGCTCCGGGGCAGCACACCCCTCACACGGACAGCAGCTAGTGCTCCTGCTTGCACTTTTTTCATTTAAATGCTGCGATGACTTTTGTCATTTTTACTGTTGTGGAGTATGGAAAAATCAAAGAGAAGCAAAATAACATTGACAAAATTAAATATTATCATGAGCAATAGACTTACTTTTTTACTGACTGGAAAGTGTAATCGCCAGGACTCTGTTCCTCTTGGCATACTTCTATTATACACATTCTAAATCGCCTCAACTTCCATTTCCATGAAAGATTCTTGATCTTCCACATCAGTAATTTTAAAAGTCTCCTCTCTCAAAGAACGTAATACATATTCCTATATACCTCACACTAGATTAAGCTGCATGTGACAATCACCTGCCCCAACATCTCTCACAAGGTATCTCCCACAGCAGGAATGCTGTGGCTTAAGCCTGAACAGAAACCGATGTTGGCTGCCTCAGTGTGCTGACCTGCAAAATGCAGAAGCGCCAGCACTGATTATGGAGGGACCCACTGAGCCATTGAGCCATGCCTGCTGTAGGATTTGTAACCTGTAGGAGGTGGGCAGGGCACACCACCAGCCTCTGTAACTGTTTCAGACCATCTTGGTTTAATCCATTGCTGAACATAAATCAACTGCCAGATAAGCATTCGTGTAAACGTCGGAACTGCTGAAGCTTGATTTCCTATGGATTTGTGTTGTAGGGCTGACCAGCTTTTAAACTGATGTTTGCTAACAAAATTCCACAAGACACTCGCAGCTGAGCGCGGCAGAAGATGCCCTTCCTCCTTCCAACCTTCCTCCATTCCAGAAACAAATGGACAAGTAAAGACAGCAATATAATAGCAACACAACTTCTTAGTGAAACTGAGGTTAAAACCTCATCTCTTACACTGATGTCACGTCACTTTATTCCTCACATAAAGGAAGAGTTCAACCTATTTTCTCTTCCATCTAGTTTTTAATGAAACAGAACAGGCACTAAAACCTGAGAACTGCATGGTGGGATCATAAGCCATTTTAGGATGTCACCAACTATACAAGTTCTGAGGCTTTTTTCTTCAATAATTCACCTTCCAAAAAACAGTTCTCACTTTTTGTCTAATCTGGTATCAACTGACTTTGAAGCTTTTTTTACACATACTCCTTGCCCTTTGAAGTTGTAACAACCACGACAAGAGTCTTTCATATGGACAAGCAGTGGACCTCTGGGGGGACAGAGGATGTGCAGCAGGGTGAAAGCAGGAATAGTTGTCCTTGGGCCTGTGGGCACAGGCAAGGACTCTTAGCACTCATGGTTTAGAACCAAAGGCTCTGAACAAGAAGTTCTGGCAGATTTAGCGGTTATGTCTTCAGACGTTATTTCTCCCAGCTCCCTGAGGTCAAAATCATTCCAGCAGAGCACAACAAAGTAGGTAGTCTGTTAATACACCAGCCTGGGACCCAGCTTCTCCACCGCAAGAGTGTGGCAATACCTAGCAGCAGGGTAAAGCAGACATTTGAGAGTGGTAATGACTTAAACTGAACAGATAACTCTGCCAGAGCTCTAAGCCTCAAAATAACCCATCACCATTACCCACTTACAGGTTAGGAAACACCTAGAAGACAAATCAGGCTCTGCCCAAATTTCCATATCGGGCCCATGTACCACACAGCCTACCAATCAATTTCTTTAGCCCAGTGTGCTGCGTGGGTGAAAGAAACTAGTCTGACCTGCCTCACTTCTCTCTCCTTGGCCCACAATCAGCACATTGTCAAGCATGCAGCAGATCATGACCAGGGGCAATGCCATCTTTCAACATCCCAACAACACATGCTGGGATGAGCACCGACGACTGTAAAGCTGAGAATGGTGATACACTGAGGAATCCTGGCTGGCAAGTGCTCACCATGTGAGCATACTGCAGGATACCTCTCAGATTTTTCACACAGAGAATTTGCAGATAAGAGAGAACTGGCTACAGGGGTATGAAGGTGTTGGCAGTAGAAGGGAGGCCTGTAGATATGGTGAGATATGGCTACCATAAGTCTAGGTTGCCTTAGACTGGTTGTCTGTCCTTTTCCAAACATTCTCCAGGGAGACTTTTATAACTGCCTGTGTGTCTAGCATTGATGTATCTAACAATCTCATGAGGTTGGATGTTACTGCCTCACCTTGAACATCCAATGTCTTGCAATCCCCAAAGAGATACTCAGAGCAAACACAGGCCTGTGTTGTATGTGCAAAGCAATTTCAACAAAACCAAGGCAGTACTTTACCACTCCTACAAAGTGTTGCATGAGCTTACCACACAATTACTTTGAACATTTCCAGCAAGTCCTAAAAGTAGGAGGCTTACAGTACTTGTATGATGCAATTTGTGCACCTGTGTCTGCATCAGAAACACAGTAGCCAAAGGGTAGGATAAACAGTCACAACTAACTGGTTGCTATACAGTGACCACAGTTTGGCTTCCACAACTAGTATGCCTTTTCCTCACTCTCTTGTGAGGTGCAGCCACCATTCTCCAGCAGTTGCAAGCAAAACTTGACACTGCTAAATGGTAACTGTCGAGAACTTCCCCAGTAACAAATGCAACTTCTGAAGCAGGGAAGGGAAATACAGGTAACTGACTTGATAAAGCCGGGTGTAAAACAGAGGCACACAGGCCAAAAAATAAAACTCTATACCTGTCGACACATACGCTGAAAGACCACATGGAAGGGAGGGAGGACACAGAGGAAACACTGCAGGGTGGCACTTCAGGTATGGTAAAAATTTGTTGTCAGATGACTGCTTGTAACACTAAAATCTGTGGGAGGGATGTGACCATGAATACAAAACTCCACAGTACCCTTTCCTAAGTATGCCTGTAATTTCAGAACCGTGCCTCTCACAGCTGAGCGTACTTCTGCCAAGAACGAAGCCTTTATCATGGCTGCTGCACCGAACAGTGAGGTCCATGTGAAAAAGGAAAATTGACTTTCAGAGCATTGGAAAATTATTTCAGTTGTGGTTTTGAACTTACACAGGATACAACGAACCTTCTGTCTGAATTTACCAATTGTAGTAAGAATAGAGCCTTAATGAATGTTTAAAGCTTGATCAGTTTATGAAAGAAGTTACATAACATGGTGTTGTAGCAGCAGCAGATTGAACTCAGTGACCTAAAAAATGCTTAAATTTATTTCTGCCTTAGGAGGTTCCTAGGTCTACCTGTCAGCAGCAGGAGATGTTCCCAGAAAATCAATTATACATGTAAGTAAAAATATCACAGAGATGAAAGAACACATGAAAGAATAAGCACAGTTCTTTTCATAATGCCGTGAATCAAGAGCAAATCCACTGAAGAGAAAGTGTTACACTGATGTGTGTGAGAAAAGAACCAGCTTCATTGCTTGAAAATTGCTCAGGCCACCCATGGAGTCCAATCATAGTAACTGTAGGCAGCTAATATTGCAGTGTTTAATTCCAAAAGCCCACTGCTGAAAAGAAAGGTTCTAAATTTGGTTTCAGGAAAAAAAAGAAAAGAAGTTGAAAATAGCGAGAAAATGGTAAACACAAAAGGAAAGAACCAAAGATTTCATTTCTAAAACTCCTCCCTCCCCTCTCAAAAAATTGGCATGGAAAAAAAACAGAGTGAATCTGAATTCTTTGGGTCTTTTCTGTCTCCGTTAACAGTTGCTGAGCTGTATGCTTTCCTGAAGAGAAAGCGTTATCTTCCTTTTCCAAATATGTGTGTTCTGTGTGTTGATGCATCCTGTGTTATACCTGCCCAGATTTAGTGCTAAACAACATGAACCTTACCTGACTGTAACATATCCTGTCACCTTTTTAGGCAGCAGTGTACTAAACAGTACCTTCGCTTTACCCGATTTAGTGTACTTTCTCTAAATACACCCTCCCTTTTTCATCTTAGGACAGTTAGTTTAGCTTTCCTAGCTCCTGTCACCTCACCATTTGAAACAGCATTTCTGTCAGCAGTACTCACTCTCAGTAATGGAACAAAGGCTTGTTTCTGGAAAGCTGTCTGGTCACTAACTTCTTCCTGTATCTCAGCCTCCTTCTAGTTTTTCTGTCTTCTCCTTTTATCTCTCATCACATGCTGTGTCTTGCATCTAGTTACACCTCACCTGCAGCATCACCCTCTCTATTGGTATTACTGTCCTGATGATAATCGTCCAGAAGCTATCGAGGACCTGTAAAACAGCACATTTTGAGTTTACCACAGTGCACTAGAAACCACCACACCAATGCACATGTCAGCACTATGCCAAAACAGCAAACAGCATTCAGACAGATGTGCTGAGTATGATCCACAGAGTTCAAAGAAATGCCATCTTTGTTTCTTCTCCAGGTCATCGTGTCTCCTCCTTTATCCTCTATTTTCTTATCACCTTTTCCTTTTTTGTCACTTTAATTTGTTCCTTTCCACAGTCATCTACCCTGGCTTCCTTCACGGTCCACCTCACATTTCTCCACGCATTGTCTTTCCTCCAATGTGCCTGCACAAAGGACTATAACAGAGGCAGTATTGCAGCTTTGTTAAATGTGTCCTTGGCTCTTTAGTAAACAAAGCTGCACATGGCTGCATCTTTGGGATCAGCAAACTAAGAGTCTAGAAAACATTCCATTCCCAAAGGCTTAAACCAGAGAGCTCTGAGATTAACATGACTTCTTGGTTCTGAGATCGAGTACACCAGAAACAGCAGGAGGAAGCCTGAAATAATATCAGATTCTTCTATTCACATGCACATACTTCCTCCTTTCGCCTTGTGAGAGTCGAAGCCCTTAGCAACAAGAGCGCTGTAGAATGGGCTAGTGACTAGAATTTGATGATGTCAGAAGAGCAGAAAATGGAAGATGTACTTTGTAATGGCATACAGTTGAAAAGCATGAAATTGGTGCCAAGCAGTGTTAAAACCAAACAAATTATTTCTCAACAATTCAACATGCGAAGGGTCAGAAAGCAACACTTTTTTTTCAGACTGTTAATTAAAATCGCCATAATTCAAGTCGAGAAGAAACAGTGCTTGTTGATACCAGGCATTTTGTTTTACATGATAGCATCAGATTTTCAGGAGCAGCACATCAGGTAAAAAGACAGCGCACACTTGGGATGGTATCACTCATCTGTATGCTAAAGATAGCTTCCAAGCCTCGCTTAGATCAGTCTAAACTTTGGCACATGGCACAGCAGCTGCACAATGTTTAACTATGCCTCTTTCAGCATGCACCACGGCGCGGAAAGAATGGCTTGTTAAGATATGTTAATGGCAGATATATTAGCCTGTAAAGGTTAAGTAGTTTCTTCAGACAATATCGTTTCCTCAGAGTGTCTGCCAATCTTTAAGATTTTGCAGAAATTTGTCTATCATTTTTAGTGATTTTTTTCCATCCTCTGTTGGTCTGTGAAAGCCTTGAGAAAACAAGGAAGGCAAATTACTTAGTGGTATGAGGAAACAACGAAACCTGGGGCACATTCACATTAGGTATGTCTACATGCTGTTGAAATCCATCAAAGAACACTACATAAGAAAACAAGGAATTGTTTTTCATATAGTTCTCAAACACAGTGCTTAATATTACTTGTAATAATTATGTTTTTCAGAGACTGACGTGACTTTAAATTTGAGATGTGTTTAATAGTAAAGCTTTTTTATTTTACATTTCGGCTTAGACATTGTAGTGGTGGTATACATTGCTTCAAATATGTCCTACTTTTGGCAGCTGAGGAGCTCCAGAACATACTCATTTTTCTTTTGTTGCCAATAATGTCTTCTAGCACAGACCCCGCTTTTACCAGTGTTACTTGTTCAGACTGTAATTATTTGCAAATTTCATATTGGCACTATTACAGATTCTTACCTAGAGTTTAATTCTTAGTCTCCGTTGATATCAGTGACTTCCCTCCTCTCTAAAGCCTTGATCTGCATGTTATTTCTAATAGATTTCTGTCCCTCTGTGCAACTCTAGACATATGAAGGAGATCATGCTCTGCACTGTAACTTCCAAACCTGAGATTTAAGACAGCAGTCCTGGTAAGAAAGACAGAAAAAAAAGAAGAAACAGTATTTAAATACATCAGTGTTAAAACATACAATTAAAGCTTGTCTTTCAGACCAGGTGGGGAATTTTTTTAGATCTCCACCTCCAATGACACTATTCAGCACCATTGACATTCTTGCCAATGAGCAACGCTCGATCCGACTGTTTTACACGAGCATCTACAAATATTAGAACAATACTGAACATAAAACTCAAGGATATCTAAAAATAAACCTGTGTATGTGATGAATATGAAAAAAAAGGCTAAGGTGGAAGAGTTTCACCATAGAAATCTATCATACAAACATTATAAATCAGTTTGAAATGTACGTCTGTGAACTGCACCAAATACTCTGCCAAACTGAATGAACTGCAGAAAAATTGCAGTGTAATATACACTCATTACGTCTTGGTTGTAGGATTTCTTTGTTTCCAGGGTTGCACATTTCCTTTCGTTTTGATGCAAACATACACATTTTTGCTGTAGTAATTCTACTGGGACTTCTTAAAAGAACCAACATTTCAGCACCTGTTCATTTGATTTGCTGAATAATGGATATTGCACATCTGGAGCTCCTCTGGCAATGTCCTCTTTTTCTACATGGAAATTATGCCCCAGTGGAATCTCACCACTAAAAGCAGGAACTTTCAGATTCGAGATATCTTGGGCAACGGCACCAGCACATATGCAGACCAAGACATTCTAGTCCAATGCCATGCTCTGCAGTGCACAAGTCAGATGTGTTCTGGACACTCTGTACTGCCTGCACATGCACTGAGTACCACACTGGAGATTTCTGACTCACTGGATGTCTCACACATACCACGTAGCAAGCCCACGATGCTCAGAATTCAGTACATTTAATGCTCATGTATACAGGCCACCTGGCCACTGAACTCTTTCATGTCAACTTATCCTAGGGAAAAATACTTGAGGCCAGGAGCTGCTGCAGGTAACACTCTGCACCTTGAGTAATTAGTCTTGCTTTAGAAAAATACCTATTTCGGAAGACTCTCCATCTTACTTTTGTATTGTGCCTGTCCCAAAGAATTCCTGCATGTTGTAACAACAGAAAAAAGACAGACATCTGGACAAGAATACAGTACTTTATACCTCCATCACCAATGTGCAAGCTACAGAAATCAAGGCTTCTCACGATCAGATTCTTGGCTACAAAAACACATAACAAAGGGAGAAGGTAACAAGTCCAGGGCAGCGACTCTTCAGTTCCACTTTGAACAAACTTTTTGCCTTTGTGTGTATGATACTCTTTAAAAGTGATTGCAGTTTACCTTACAAAGTTCCTCAACTAGACTTTTTTAAAAACCTGTAACAACAGTCAAGGCTTATACAAGCTCATACACAAGGCTTGATTGCTACCTACTTAACAACTGCCTGTATTTCAAATCGCACCAGTTCTCAAACACAAAGGTACAGTCAAAAAGACAACATAGTTTCTCTTCAAAGTCTTCTAAAAAGAATATGAGATCACTTGGAAGACTCCTGTTTGAAAATGATTTCTCTTATTTATTTGTCTTTGATTAGCATTAGCAAATCAGAAGCTGCCACGAAAACCCAGCTGTTCACATGCAGAAAGCACACGGAACATTTCTTCTTTTCAGTAATGTATTAATCACTAGTCAGCAAAATAACACCATAAATTGACTCTAAGTAATTGTTTCACCATCACTGTTTAAGTCACAACAGCAAGAATCTTGACACCTTAACAAGGCATTAAACTCACAACAACTAACACAGATGCTGTATCATTCCCTAACATTCCTTTAATCTGCAATACGGGCAAGGACAGTCTCTTCTTGCACTGTCAGGCACAGAGAGCAGTGTTACACATCACCTGTGGCTGACGAAAAAACCTTAAGTGAGGAGTATTTGTTTTTAAGTTTTATCATAGAATGGTAGGGTTGGAAGGGAAGTTTTATGTTATCACATAATTAAAGACTGTTAAAATGTAGTGAATCCTATTGGCTAGAGATAGACTTTTAACTGTGACAGGCTATTGTTAACATGGTTTGCTGTGTTTGACATCACAATAGAAGCAACAGAAAGAATTTCAGATTTCAACATTTTAACATTTTATACACAAATGTACAGAAATGAAAATGCTGAGTTACCTTGGCCAGCCCTGGCACACTGTACAAAGAATTCAATTTGTTTCCATTGAGAGCTAGTAGAGTCATTACATTCAATTGACTTTAATAGGGTATGGACAAATCCCCAAATCTGCAGCCATACCTGGCGGCATTCCCAAAACAATAGTCAATAAACTACATATTTTAAAATGTAACTGGATAAAGAAAAGACACAGGAAAAGCAGGAGGAAATTAAAATGAAAGGCAATGTAGGGCAAAACCAGAACACATCATCTCTTCTCTTTTAGTATGACCAGTTCTTTCCAGCTCCAGCATATCACTAATTGAGTGCTGGACCTTTAGAATCTCAGAAAACTGTCCTTATTTTCAACTTTTCAGCTTTCAGCAGTGAAGATGCAGAGAACCCTACATCCTAATCCCCAAATACCCTGCAAAATTCATTTAACACTATAAATAGATGTATTTCCAGGAAAGTAATTACCAGGCTCCAAACTTACTTTAGGAGTAATTTTTAAAAGGCCTTATTTGTACAGGCTGAGTGGTCAGAAGCACCTGGTGACCTCCAGGATGAGCAGTACTTGTAAGATGCGAGACAGCTGTCTCCTTCTCCTGGCTTTTTGATAGACAGAAGAACATTATTTTACATTACGTTACAGGGACTGGTCCCTGAACGTGCTACCCAGTAATTCCAGCCAGCTGCAATATATAATTTTGGTGCTGTCTCTTACAAATGTTCTTGCTTTACAAAATCACACTCTGAACGCACCCAAATGGTTACCAAGCCCTGTGTCATCACAGCTACACGCGTTAGCTTTCTAGCCACACTGGAAGATGCAGTAGGTTAAAGAAACATCTGCTGGCAGTGTGGCTCATGGCTGTTGGAGAAAAACATTTTCCCTAGAAATTGCTACTTCAATTCTGAATTTGAACATGGGTTTTAGACCCAGACAAACGTCTAAAACCAACCTGCTTCCTCCTCCGCCACATCCCAAGACTCTATACAGAGAACTTATTGTTGCCAAAAAGAGGGAAATCTTTAAATAGTGGGAGGGGAGGCTACCTCGTTTATTGAGGTGGTGTAAACTCACAACCCCTTTGCTGTCTGTCCCTGACAGCAGAATTAGTCACCACAGCACACCACTGGAAATTAAAGTGTAAAGAATAGCAAATGTGAATGGGAGAAAGAATTCCATTTTAAAAGAGAATAAATCTCATTCTTTAGGGAATTTGTTTCCTCCTTTTTGGCTGTTTAGGACAAGCAGTGTTTAAGTGTTCGCAAATGCTGTATCTTTGTGCCTAAACAAATAGCAGTCACCTTAAATGCATACATGGAAGACACCAATGTTGTTTTTGCAGAATGTAGCTGTGTTTGTGGAGCCAGATACAGCTGTCAGTATATGGCTGTATGTAGGAGATGTAGCTGTGTCTGGAAGATGTAGATATACATTGTTTGCAAAAAATATAACTGTTTACAGTATAAAGCAGATGTGACAAGGGCTAGGATAAAAGGGCCTTAACACTAATTTAACAACAAAAAAAGGTCAATCCTGTGCCGATTATAAGGATGTACTATTGAAAATCTTACTACAGGAAGGAACTAATAAATCCAAGAGGGGTGCAAGAAATCTCAAATGGCTGGTAGGAATTTGCTAGCTGGGACACCCGCTCCTGCAAGAACACTTCATAAAAGTGCTTCACTGCAGAGATTGACCTGAGTCTTTCACAAGAAAACTTGTTTGTTTCTTACATATGAGAAGCATTCTTATACCAGGAAACACAGCACTAACTGTAACATTAACATAAATATTACAGATGTTATTGATTAGAAATACAAATCAGGACTTCTAAGACTACATTCCCATAATTGTAATGACTCAAAAGAAGGTAAAACTGCACTTAGCACAAAGTAACTGAAAGTAGCTGCTGCTAAAAGGTACAAATTTTGCTACAGGTTGGCTCTGATAACATCCCAGTTCTGCCAACAAGTGAGATCAGCCAGTAGCTTATATATTTATCAGCTGCCTCTTCCATCTCATCCCCAGTTGATCCCCCACGGTCTAGTCCACTGATTTAATTCAAAACTCCTTTCCTTCCCAACAACAGAATGTTTTACAACAACAAGGCTATTACTGTTCTAGAATCTTCTAAATGCAGCTTGAAGAAAGTGTAGTATCACCACTCTTTATGCTTCTCAAAACACCAAAAAAATAATTGTTTTCTGCAGAAAATCAAATGTGCTTATATGACACATCTTTGTTTTCAAATCACTTCTCCTATGACATTAGGGTACAGAAACCAATATTTAGATACATTTAACACATGACTAAGGTTTAATGTGATAAATGGTTCCACATTACAATGTTTCCAGTGGCAAAGCCTAAGTGGCTTCTGCCCTTTTCCTCACCCAAATCCTACTACCATTTTGCTAGCTTACCTCTCAGTTGCAGTCATGTAACTGTTTGTGGAGCTGCATTCCAAGCCAAAACAAGGCAAAATTACCTCATTTAAGAAAAGTACAATCACTCTTGTTCATAGCTCTACTTTTAGAACTCATTATTAAAAGGAAAAAAAACCCCTCACATTTATTCAAAATGCCAGTTAAGAAATCAGGAATATAAGGTGTACTGCAGTTGCACAGAAAGACTCTTGTTTAACAGTTAGATTACTTACAAGTGGAATCACAGAAAGTGAGTGACCACCAGATAGCCAAAGCTGCCTACATTTCATTTAAGGGAAAAAACTCACTTTTGTTTACATTCCAAGTGCAGCCTTTCCTATCGCAGACAAAAGAAAATGAAACACAAAGAAAGTAAGCTTTTCCAGTTCAGTTTTGTTCTCACCGGTGTAACTTTCCAGGAGACATGCACGGGATGCACTAGTTAGCTTCCACAAAGAATACTCACATACGAAGAGGACAGCAGTAGGCTTTTCTTCAGAATCTTGGCTCACAGTGGAAAATGGAAAAAAATACTATAGTGTTTTATGAAAACCTTGTTTCTCCTACCCAAGAATTTCAGAGTCTGCTTTTGGACACCAGTGATCAATTATTTAGAATGAGTGTGGTTTACTTCTCCTTCAGCACTGAAGTTCAAAGCTAACTTCCTGCGTTAGCAGCAGAGGTACCAAAGACAGCCCATGTAATTGCTGCATGTACATCACTTTCTGTCAAACGACTTCTCGGGGCAAGTGCACGGCTTCCTCCCAAACAGGTTACACACTCACGTGCAGTATTAGTCATTTTACAGACTGGAGAACAGTACCTAGCACTAGTCATTGCCTCCCTGGAAGAAATCCTTTACTTCACCTGCTTCACATTATTTAGCTGAAGTGGAAAATAAGTTTTTCGTGCAAGTCTCTGTTGCCAAGATTCCAGTGCTGTTTCTCGGAATAAAATGCCTAATAAAGAGCAGGTCTTTAACACTTCTCATGATAGAGAAATAAAAGCAAAGGGAAGACATAAGAAAGCCTTGTAAAAAGAATCCTTAAGTAAAACTGTGCAAGCTCCACTCCTCATGGCAATGTGAGGCACCCTACATCACTGACATTCTTTTCATCCAAAGGCAGAAGTGGAGAAAGGTCACCACAAACAAAATTAGTATTTGAATTGCCTATGGAGCTTACTGCTTTAACATAGTAGTTTATTTTCTGAAAGAAAAGGACTGTGGTGCTTTCTTCCTCCTTCTTCTGTAATTTAGAGACTTGCATCTCCATCATCCCTAATTATTAGCTTTATGTAGCTAATTCAGTGGAAAGAAAAGCAAACCTTTTAAATTCATGCATCATCAACAGAACTATTACACCTTGTTTCCAAAAGACAACAACTATTAAGCAGTGAGGTCACTCATTTGGGTGGAAGACCTTACCATGGTTAACAGTGCTTGTAATAGCCTCTGCATAAAACAATGGCAAAATTCTGTATTGCACCAACGTAAAGAAAAACACAATGTAATCTGCAGAACTGAGCAACGGGAAACAGATTCACTGGCACAAGGTTTTGTCAAAAATGCAAAGGAAATGTTCAGCTTCCAAGGCAGGGATGCAAAGAGTCCAACTTGAACATCCTTTGAGCCAGAGAAACCACAGCAGGCAGATGCAGAATTGCAAAGTGTTCAACCTGTAGTGTTTGTGCACTTGAGGTACAGGCACACAGCTGCCAGGTTTCATATGCTTGACAAGTCATCCCATAAACCAATGGTGTCAAACCACTCAATAAAGTTCCTGAGTTCATTGATCCTGATTCATAGGCCACGTTCCCCAGCAGATAAGGACGATGATGAATATACTCTCCTCTTTCCTAGTCATAAGCTGTACTATCTTACTCTTTCTAGCAAACGACCATCTCATCTGAGATTAGCCCAATGGCTGAATCATCACCATCTCCCCAGTAAAGGTTGGACGCTGACACAGACCAAAAGACTGCTGATCCATGCTTCTGACCAAAACAAACAGCTAAAGAATCAAAATGCATAAAACCAAGAATCGTGATCGAAATACTAATGTCCTCTACTTTGGGCATTCTTGTTGGCTGTGCCGAATTGCAGCTGCCTGTAAGCATACATACCTGGATACAGCTTATGCCTGTGCATGCTTGCAGACTCCTGCAGGAATTCCGTCCGTGTCGGGGAGCCACGGGGCCGCTTCAGCACGTATTTCTCAACTTACACACGAACTAAAGCAGTTGGATCCCTCTCCAGCCGAGCGCGACCCACACAGGCAGCGGCGGGCGCGGGACCGGCCCCGCTCGCACCGCTGGCAGCGCCCGGAGCCCCGCGGACGCGGCTGGGCACAGCCGAGGCGGTGACGGACAGTCCTGCTGTCCTCACGGATGAGCGACAGCTCTGGCGAAACTCGCACCGGAGGGCGGACGCGGCCCTCCCGCTGGCGAAGCCTCACACTTTATGGCCGCTGACTCGCCACACACCTGAGGGCAACGGCGCGGCCCCGCTCCGGGCGGCCCGCGCACAGCCGCGCCGACAACGGGCGGCAGCGCCTCCCGCCCCCGCCCGGCCCCGGGCCCTCAGCGCCCTCCGCTCGCACCGCTGGCGCGGCCCGGCGCGGGGACATGGCAGGTCGCTCTCCCGGCGCCAGCACGGCGCGGAGCGGCGGCCACAGGCGCGGGGAGGTTTGAGCCACGCCGGCTGCCGTACGGCGGGACGTGCCGCCTCCCGCTTCCGCGCGGAACGGCCGCGCGGGTTCTGGCTGCGCCATGGAACCCGTCCTGCCTGTCGGCCTCCTCCTCCTGCTCTCCTTACTGCTCGTCCCCGTGGCGCTGCTGGCGAGGAGGCGCCGCGGCCGGCAGGCCCCGCCGCTCAGGCTGCTGGTGGTGGCTGGCTCCGGTGAGTAGGGGCCGCCGCTAGCGCGAACAGGCCGTGCGGCGCGGTGCCCGCCGTGAGCGCCGGGAACTACGGCTCCCGGCATGCAGCGCGGGGCGGCGTGCGGCTGCGCGCCGCGGGGCACGCCGGGAGTTGTAGTCGCGGTGGCGGGCGTGGGAACGCTGGCCTGAGGGGAGACCCGCCAGGTTCGGCCCGGGCCGGGCCCCGCGTGCCCGTGGGTTTTAAGTTCTTCATCGGCGTCTTTGTTAAGCTTCGTCTTTATTTGGGCATTTTTGTCCGTATTTACGTCTGGCGGTTTGGCTTCGGAACGCTCCCTTCAGACGGCACACGCGTGTCACCCAGGCTATCAGTGACCACACTGGCCGGGACAGACCCGCGCAGCTTCCAACACAGAGTCATTGCTGGCAGTTCAGGGCAAGGCTTTGCAAAGGTGGGTGCACCCCTTACATATGTGACATTCTGTAATAATTCTACCCAAAGCAGCGCTGTGTGGTTTACCCGGGAGTCTCACGCGGGTCTGCCACAGGCAGTGCTGTTGTCCAAGCGTGTCACCCCACACTAAGGGGATGTACACACATACCCCGCGTCACCTCCCCAGAGCTGCAAGGCAATTAATTTGCCAAAATTAGACTACCTTGAAAACTTGCAGTTGACAAATTCAGACGAGCTTTGATGTCACCACCTCGGTATCTCAGTGGTTTTTGTGCACCCACTAGCTGAGTAACAATCCCAGGATCTTTCTGCAGTCTGAGTTTTACTGGCAGTTTTATGTTTTTTCATGTCTCTTTACGTCCACCAAGGCTGGCAGTGTGCTGGCTTTCTTGTTGTCCTTTGGATTCTGGTTTGTACGTATTTGAAAAATACATAAGGTCACCAGGCGAAATAGTTCAGGAGTCGGTTGGGATTCATGTAACGTTCAAGCCTGTTCTTTGAGGTGTTTTCAAAGTGGGAGTCTCTCGCTCTTCTGTGAATACGCAGAAGATTTGATTGAAATTTGTGACAGCTTCAACAAACCATCAGTCACGAGAAAAGCCCTCCAACATGATTGAAAAATACTGCCTGAAGTTGCATAGAAAGGTGGCAAACTCTCATATCCTATGCAGCAGCATAGCTCTGACAGTTGTTTGCCAGCTGAGAGTGCTTGCCTTGTATAGCAAAGGTCTCTTAGGAGGGGAATGGCAGGGACAGCAGGAGGTAATAGGAAAACATTTAGTTTGCTATTTTGGTCTGCAGCTTCCAGCAGAGTGAAAAGTACTGCATCCAGTAAATGGCTGTGCACATACTTACAGTTGCAGTTTGATGTCAAGCCAGTCCAGCCCAGTGGGTAAGAGGTGAGGTGGCTCCTCTTTATCAACACACAGGATCTTCTCTCTCCCTCTTCCACTGTTACAGGTATTCCTACCCATTTGAGGATAGCAGTTAGAACACGTGGCTGGAATTGGACTGTTTCTTCTGCCAGCATACAGCTTTTACATGGGCACAGCTGCAGAGGGAAATTGCTGCAGATTTCAGTCTGATGAGCCGGGACAGTACAGTCTAAATCTGCCCCTGCAGGTCGTGGGACTGAACACTGGATGGTGCATCTCTGAGCTGAATCCTGTCCATCTTTCTTTTGACCACTGCACCATAGTATGGCCCTTGAGCATGGGCTACAGGGTAATTCTTTTCCCAGTTGTTCCTGCATCACATCCAGGACGTCAAACACAGATGTCTTTCTTCTAGGTAAACCTGTTTCAGTCCCATTTAACTGAAAAACTTCTGTTGACATAGCTTCAGCAGGAGCTGAGTTGTCTTCATGTTGCTTAAATAGTCTCAACCATCCTTTAACTGAACCCTCTACCATCAGAAGTATGTCACTGATAACAGTAGTACTAACAGGTTTTAGAAAGAAAAAAGAGCAATTCAGCTGAAGAAATTGAAAGCTACATTTTTTTTAATGTATTAACTGTATTTTATTTTAACAGGTGGGCACACAACAGAAATCCTGAGGTTGCTTAGCTGTTTATCAGAGTCCTACTCTCCTAGACATTATATCCTAGCAGACTCGGATAAGATGAGTGAAGCTAAAATACGTTCTTTTGAACAAGAAAGGGCTGAAATGTTCTCCAGTTCCCAGGTAACTTGTTAAATATGCTCTTGTAAGAGAAAACTAGCTTAACCTGACATTCTAATTCAAGGCATTTTGGAAGTGATTGTTTAAAAGAACATTGTTGAGGTCAGGTATTAATTTCTAGGTACTGATAACCACTTGTACTGAAGCTCAAATAAAAGTGCCATTCTGTACATACTCATCTTTACGTTTCTCAAAGCAAACTAACTAAACAATATTGATTAATGCTGTACTAGAGAGACACTGAAAATGCAAAGTAAATATAACTACAAATGGCAAATGCCATTCTTGCTACCACTTTCCAGTACCTGCCTCCCTCACCTTCTCTGTGAGGGGTTTTTACCTCCTGGTAACACGTTCATCCATTTAAAGCAATGAGGGAACATGTTTGTAGGGAAAGTGACCATACAAAGGCAGCTATCTGTTGCTCAAGAAAAGCACCCTGAAAATGCATCTCTTGATTTTGTAAACCAGCTGGCCATTGAAGTGTTATTTGCAGCTATAAAAATACCGGGGCACTGATATGGTGGGATTTGTTTCTTTTCTTTGTTGTTTTTTTAGTTTGGCATTTCCCTAAATACATCATCTATTTTTTTCAAATAAATTTTATCAAAAAATGTTTTATTTACAAAAACCTTACATGAAATTGTATTATTTTCGTGTTTCTAGACTGTGTTTTGCTTGGATTTTAATATAAAGCATCAGTTACACATGTTTAAAAAGTAGACAGTACTTCTTAATGTCTGATCGTTTTCTGACGGATGACCTGACCAAACGCTGAACTCCAAAAAATGATGGCAATACCTTGTTTATATTTGTATCAGACGTTTGCTTGCTTTGAGCTCGTTTGCTGTATGATTAACAGACAGCAGCATGGCTCAGGTGACTTAAAATGCGATCCGATGTCCAGTGAGATTAGTAGAAAGATACTTTTAATTCAGAAATTGGAAAAAGTACAGTGGAAACAAATGTTCCAACTACAAGCATCTTATCCTTTTGAGCCAGTAGTACAACATGCAGTAAATGAATCGTTTCTATGGTATTGATTTCATACGATGCACTTCGGTTGACTTCAGCAGCGCTGCTGGGACAAAAGACTGTGGGACCCGGTGCCAACGATTTTCAGAATAGACCCCTTTAAAGTAATGCAGCCACTGCCAAGGTGAGCAGAAGGCTCACTGAAGAATGACATTAAGCTTACTTACCCCATTTTCAACTGGGAAGAAAATGGTTCCTTGCCTGCCTCAAGCTGCTGAATCAAGTGGGGATGACTTAGTTTAAAATTGAGTGTGGCAGTCTCTTCTCTCACTGTGCACCAAAGGATGAAAGTTTAGTAAAGTCGTTGGAGGTATTTCCTGTTCAGAGAGATCTTGTTTGGTAATTAGAGATTCACACAGTCATAATTACTTGCCTGAAAAATGTCCAATTAAAATAATGATAATTAATTTATGAAATTGCTTAAACCCACATATTTTATTAGAAGATTACGCAGTTTTCCACTAGTTCGCTTAGTTTTGCCAAACAGCTTCCCCTTCATACTTCTCCAACTGCCAGCAGAACATGTAGTTATATTTTCCTTCAATGCTGAAAGCCAGAGGAACATTTTTGGCTGTGTTTGAGTTTGCTGTCTGGATAACACATGCTCATTTTCCTTTGGCCATTCTTTTTCCACTGAGCAAAAATATTCGGAGTGAAAATGGAAGATAAATTTTGGAAAGTAAAGGTCACACGCTTCTAACATATATTTGCAAACTTTCAGATAGTTTTGGCACTGGAGATCATCAAGCACTTAAAAATCCTGTGTTAGTAACTTCTTACAGCTTTGAGTAAATTAAAGGGAGAAGTCTGATTGCTGCAACCCGTGGTCATCGTTCTCTTCCTCATCTTGCCAAGGAAGAAAAGTTTTCCAGAACTAAGGACTGGGCAGAGGACAGATTGCAGTAATGACCCAGGAGAAAGTCAACATACTCAGTTAACAAATTAAGATGTAAAAAACCCCAAGTATTTCTCTATCTGATTTGTGGTCTAGTGCAGTTCTAAAAGCTATACAGTAATCAGGGGGAAGAAAACGAAGCCAGAATGAGCATTTTGCTTACAAGCAGGAAAGTGCTGTACCTCTACCCACTAAATATCTTGAAAAAAGAAATCCAAAGTGCCTCCTATGAAAAGTCTCCAATCCGGGTGTCACTTGCCTCTTTGTTCTCCGTTGCCCCCAACCTGTAATCACAATTGTTCCAGCGGAGTGCCCCCAGTGCTGTTACGCAGGGAACATTCCACACTCAACATAGAGAACCTGCTTCAGCTCCTGCTGACCTAGCAGCAGGAAGAAACTTGTTGACTGAACCTTATACCACTATTGTCATGTCAGAGATGAGCAGACAGATTAACTAACCTTTACATAATGCTAATCTGACCACATGTTCCTTTCCAACTAGTGTTTCATGACAGATATACTATAAAATCTTGTTCCTCAGCATGAAAAAAGAACTACACAAACCCAGTTTCTTTGCAAGCATCACAGTATATTCAGTTAAGCGTATTTCAGTAATTCCCAGCAGCAGCAGTTTTCCACCAACTTTTCCTCACATGACTGCAAACCAACAAGATTAACTAGGTAAAGGACTACATCACTGGTTTTGAAATTGCACTATCTAGGCTTGCCAGTTTGGAACATATGTCTTCACATAACATGTTTCTGACTCCATAAAAGATACAAGGAAAAATAACAATGTACATCTAAAACACAGGGGAGCAATATCAGATGAGAGGCTGGGATTGCAGAAGCATCTGGCAGTGGCTTTTAAACAACAACAAAAATCCAGTTTTCTCAGCTTAATATTCAAAAGCTGATTAACATGACATGTGACATGACATTGACACCAATAAGCAAAGATTCAAGCATGCTTCTTGAAGAGCATAGATCAGTTTGATCTTTACTTAAATTCCAAGGGTAGATCTGCAGGAAAATCACTTTCAGTTTGCCAAATACCGTTCAATACCATTCTTACAGTGAAGAGAGCATCTGAGTAGTTCCACTGAAACCTGATCTGCCTAAAACTACCTTATCATACACATATTTCTTGTAGGACTGAATACTATTCAAGGGTCTAAACTCCACTTACAGCATTTCTTTTTATCATCTGAACTCTTCCAAAGCTTTAATAAACAGAGAGGAAGTGATAACCAGAACCTTGTTGCACACAGAGCAGGGGTCATGTTTATTTTTCTACATTCTGTTGTCAGACTAATGCAATTAGTTTCAACACCTGCAAATAAAACATAAACCCCCCAGTCTGTAACATCTGTTAATGCCCAAAGAACTATATCATGATGAAACAGTGTAGTTTCAGTAAAGAAAATTAACTTCATATTCTGCATTTATGTGTTTGGCATTTTATTTTTTATTCCTTCCACCTCATATATTAAAAACGGCCACAGTTCTTGCTATTCCAGACTGATTTGTAGTTTCTATTTGCTGTACAGCTATTGACAACATTATCTTCCCTAGGCACAAGCCACTAGGTTTAAGCTGTGACAATTAGCAATGGTGTATTTGAAGTAACTGTGCAATTTTCAGTATTTATAATGATATGTAGAGCCTTTCACGCCCAAGATGAGTTCTGTCAGTTGTATAGATCTGGTGTCCTATACATAGCAAAATAGTGACCATTGTCCAGATCTTACCAGTCCCAACAACGATTAACAGAGCACTGCAGCCACTATATTTGTCTTTCATTTAAACAGTCAAAAATTTCCTTGGCATTGGGAGTGCTTTGTTATGTACCAACAGTTCCTTGTGTAGTTCCTTTGTGTCAGGGGTGAAAGCCACCTATGAAGAGTGCAGAAAGCCTAACTACTGTTAACTGCCAACAGTGTTCCAAGACAAGCAGAAAACACTGAGTTTTATTAATTTGGTATCTTTTACACACAGTCAATAATCTTTACTACTTCCTAGGGAAAGAACAAAGAGAATGATTTCTTAAGCTTACTTTTTATGTAATGACAAGTTGCCCCTTCTTGGTTCTTTATGCAAATACTTTGCATTTTTGAATATGCATCTTGCATGCCTTTTGAATACTCACTGAGTACTCACTTAAAGGACAGTGATATTTACTGTCACATTTTTAACAGCATGCACTGGACGTTAGCTGAGAAAAGCTGTTACATTTTCAGCAGTGTAAATCCGCAGAGAATGTAACCAGGCAGGAGACAGAAGCGTCACCGAATTTGGATGGCACCTGCTTAGAACTCGGCTTGTGCCTGGGTGACCACGAGGTGGGGCACTACGTTAACGTACCGCGGGTGAAGCTGCCCTGGCTGAACTCTTGGTTAACTTAGGAATGTTTTAAAGTAACATTAGAAGAGACTAAAAAAAAATAGAGCTACAGTTGCATTTCGGTTTACTGCATTGCCAGGAGTGCCAAGCCTGACACTCAGTAAGTGCCGTGCCCAACATTCCCAGACTAATTTAAAAAAAAAATAGTCACAGACAGATCTAATAACTATAGACAGAGCAACAACCTTCTTAGATAAATAACAATTCGGCTTCTTGTGCTCTCTTCCAGTTCACCCTTGATCGCATTCCCAGAAGCCGTGAGGTTCGACAGTCATGGACCTCCTCCGTGGCAACAACCCTGTACTCCTTCCTTTACTCTCTTCCTTTGACCTACAAGCTGAAACCAGATTTGGTAGGTACATTTTAATTTATTGAGAACTTGCTAATCTGCATTGCAAAAGCATTTGGAATATCAAGACATTGCAGACTGACACGTATGCTTAGATTTACAGTTCACAAGAAAGGTATTTTTGAATGTAAAATTAAAGCTGAAAGGGACATAGCAGCAATAAACCAAGCAAGAGAGAACGGGTTGCACTGCCAGTGAACCAGAGCGGCAAGTACCAGTTTCCCCTCTCAAAGTTTGCAGGTAACATCAGAGAGGGTGTCACTCCCATGTTAATGCTGGCAGAGCTAGTGCAGACAAGGTTGCATGTTCTGATAATATCTCTCCAGGACTGCCACAGCACAAGGTGTGCCTGAAACCTGGTTATCCTGTTGGCTGCTCTTGCTCCTGAAACAGTGCGACCAGTCTGGAACAGGCAGGTTCAGACCAGCCTAAATAGATACAGATTCAGTTCTTGTGCTTACATGGACTTTTCAGTGACATGCATATTTATTTAGTCTTTGTCTGACTGACATAAATTCTCTCATCTAATGACAAAAACCATCACTGCTGAAGTGGCAACTCCTCACACTGTAGTAACTTTTTCAAGCTGTTCACAAAACTGCACTCTCATGCTAATCCCAACATTTATTTAAAAATATTCCACCCACTTCACCAAGGCAGCAGCATTCGGAGTTGTCAGGTTATGGAACTAAAATACAGACAGCTGGTGGATTCAGTTTTGCACTGATGCAGCACTCAAAATGTAGTGTACTGGCCTCCCAGGTTTAAGTCCTGCAGTTCTCTAAGGTAAATTTTGGTTAAAGCTGGCTTTTTGCTAGAGCTGTTGTCATTGTAAGGGGTCAGTTTTCCAAACTTGATTTTTTTTAAAAAAGGCATCATTTTAGTGGGATTTCAAATTAATATTTTTGGGGGTTTTAAGTATTTTAGTGAAACCTGTAAAAACTCACACATTTGCAAGGTTATTTTTTCATAATTAAGGGGCAGCATATCTACACCCACAGAGGATGTGTGTAAGCAGACACTTTTAGTCTCTCACTGTATGGCCAATTCCAAAGAGGCTCATAGACAGTTGTGATATTTTGAATGTTTAGAGAAGCTGCTGTGAATAATTTGATCTCATTGTTGTCAACAGTACTGGTCAGTTCCTATCAGATCAAAAGTTACTTTGCTTTCTCAGCTTTTCAGAACAGTTTAGTGTGCAGAATAACAGAAGTAGCTTTTTACATTTCTTATTTTTTAAGGCTATGCTGAAAGCTGGAGATAAAGTTACTAGGGCAGAGAAGGTGGCATAGTATTCTTTCTACGGCGATTTGGGAGGGGGCGTGGACAGGAATAGTAGAGGGATGTTTACATGAAGCAGATAGAGCAAAGGTAGGTAACAAAAGAAGTCACTTTGCTATGGCACTGGTTTCAGTTCATGAGTATACTTTTTAACCTACTACTGCAAAGGAAACTGACAGGTAAATATTACTGTGTAGCTTCATGTATTACCCAAAGTGTCAACAGGACATGTCATAGGAGAAGAGCAGGAAGTTACTAATCTAATTTCTTGGTTTCTTTGTTTACCAGAGGAATTTAAAGTGACAGTGTTATTAGAAGCAGTGTTGGAATTGACAAACTGTGATAAGCTGTCAAAAGCCTAATGCTTTGGAAAAAAAAAACATTTGTCCTTGTAAAGTTAGGGATATATTTGAGTACGGCCTGTAAGCCCTTTGCAGTGCTTAAGGGAACCACTGACTCAAAAGGTATCCAAAGAGCCCTTACCCATGACTGGAGAAGGGCTGGAGGGGAGTTCCCAAATACTTTTTTGCCAGTACCGTTGTCAGCCAGAGCAGTAGCTGGTACCACCTCTGGCAGAGGCATTATGCCAAACTTCATAGCACTCAAAAGCTTCTTGCATGCTACTACCTATGTGCATATCTTAGTGAAAGGATTCTGTAAAATACTGTAAAAGTCAGAGAGCTGTAAAGGTTTCAAAATGCTTACCAAAGGAGAGTGATTCAGGGATTAAAATGCCTCACGTTTCCAGTGAAAAGATTCTGTGTGGTATGTGAAACGACTGGTAGTATTTACTTACCTTTAGAAGAAAATGTCTGTGGTGAATCGCAGCTCCTCCTGCTCTTGGCACAGTGTAATACTTAGTAGTTTAAAAAACTAGAAAGAGTGGGACAAATGCTGGCATTTACAGGACTCATCTATTACTTTTGACATGGAAATCAACACCCAAATTTAGAAACAAGCACAGTATTACATCATGCTGAGAGCTTCGCATTTTTGAACAGTAGAGCTTATGGGTACTGTACATTCTCCATCAGGGAACTGTTTCTGTTTAAATGCAGGAGGGAAAGACAACTTTGAATTGCTTCTAAGTTACTTTTAGGTTTGTCAGAAATATGTGCATGTTTGAAGGAATGACTGAAGTCTTCCAGACACACAAAAGCTGGGGGGAAAAAAGCAGAAATGTTGCAGTTGTCAAGGAATGCAAGACAAGAGAAGTACTGCAAAGGGAACCCAAAACCATTAGGTGCACAAAGGCAAGATTTGGAGCAGATAGGCTTAGATTGGTTTAAGTAGCATATCTGTGGAGCTAAAATAGCTGTAAAGGGGAAGTAGCAAACCTAGCTGCTCAGGAGTTGCTTTCTATTGCTTATTTACATGAGCACTGAGTCTCATTCTGTATCTCACACTGATATTCTGGCAAGGCTTCTTAGTTTACTTTCCACAAGAAAGCAGATCCATCTAACCCTTCTTCAAGATAGTGAGTTCAGAAAGAACTGAACAACTTCCAGGAGACCTTTACTGTCTTGCAAGACTTGACCCAGGCTTGCAACAGCCCCCCCAGAGATTAAAAAATGTAAAAATTAGCTTAGTTGTTCAGTTTGATATCAAGAGGCCTGTGTCTGAGTTATGAACATCTTGCACTCTGCAGAGTTAAGCCCTCTCAGTGACATCAAACCAAGCAACAAAATTAAGACGTCAGATGTGATGATCAGCTTGTGTTCCTGTAGCCAAGAATTATAGAAATACAGATGTCAGAGTGTTTTGCAAGCACGTCTGTGCTGGGCAGTTTTAGGCTTCCTATGCAGAGGTCTAAAATCCAAGGACAGCAAGGCCTGTGTTGGCACACTACCTATACCTCCCTTCCCCCAGAAAAGCATTTTAAACCGTTAGTCAGTTGCAGCCAGATTTATTGTGCTGTCAGACATAGCCTCAAAGACAGCAAATTCCTACTGTGGAAATAGACAGCTGGTCAGAGAAGAGAGACTTTTATTGCCTTCCTTGGGAGAAAAGCTGGGAAGAAATGCAGGGCCGGAATAAGATGTTACAGCTATCATCTAGGGAAAGATGCAAATCTTGTAGACAGTTACAGAAAATTAGACAAGCTGCACAGCGATTTTTCCCACAGATAGACAAAAAATTACTGAATCTTACATAATTTGAGGTCCAAGGAGGAGCTGAACTCATGTTACAGCCTTCCTATAATATGCTTGAAGTCAGTCAGTCAGTAGGTACAAGTTCAAAGGAAACTGGTCTTTACTTCTCTTGCTGCTTAACGGAACTATTGTCCTTTTTGTCTCTGGGCCAGTTTGCCAACCCTGAAACCAGGCCTCCAGGTGATCCAACCCTTCGCCTGGGTTGTCATTGTTCCAGTCATTCTGGTGTACTGGAAATTCAAACTGAAAATAAAGGATACATGTGCACCACACAGCGGAAAACTTTACAGAGATTGCATCCAGTCCCTGTTTTCAGAAGGGCTGTGTAATTGGGTCAGCAGTTTGCTCCCCTTTAATGTAATTAAATTTCACCTAGAACTGTGCAGAAGTGCTGTGTAAAAGCTCCATTCATTATTGGTTTGTGCGTCCTGGACTCTTAGGACCAGACTTTTCTTTGGGTTTTTTTGCTTCTCTGGGGACACTTCTCAGCAGTTCCTACTGCCTCAGTGCCCCGTGGAGCCTGAGTTATTTTCAGATCACTGCTGTTTGGAAAAGCCTGGGTTGAATCAGGCAAAGAAGGCAGTCCTTCCACATTAGGGCCTGCTTCCCGTGGGAAGTCTGTAGTAAGAAGTTTATATTTGCACAGCAAGTACAACGGGCTCTGCTATCTCCCTCCCCACCAGCTGTCAGCTGAATGGGTCTCCCCTTTTCAAACTTCTGGAAGCCTGAAACCTCACAGCTGATTAAGCTTCCAGAGTCTAATGATTCTTTTATGACTGCACGTCCCATCAGACATGCCTGGTCCCCCAGCTGGTTAAAGTCACTACAACAAGCCTCTGGAGTTGTTACAGAAGTGTTCACACAGCAAGCTATATGAAAGAAGAGAATTATTTCTTGTAGCTAAGATTTTCCATTATTTGTGCCCTGCCCAAAATGTCTTAAGTTCATAGCACTTTAACAAATTGCTGTGACGAATAATAGGTTATTGTCCCTTCTATCACAGTTCTTAAAGAACTTCAGGGAGAGCTACAAGATCTGGGTGGTGGCATTTTTTTCCTGCATTCACTTCATAACAAGTGAACTTTGTATACTGCAGTATTGAGACTATCTGGTGTGTTCTTTTGTATACTGAGTCTTTCCACTCTATTTGTAATTCTTTTGGACCTGATTGATTTTATAACATGTCTGATCTACTTGTTTTTTCCTCTATAGTCAAAACAGAGAGGTAAGAGTGAGACCATGAGTGATAAATTATATAGTCTGAAGCTCTTCAAATCAGTTACTGTAAAGCTGAGTTGTAGCTCTGCTCCTTCTATGACTGCCAGTTAGACTTGCCTACATAAACACTACGTTTCAGAGGGAGGGTAGAGGGAGAATAGAAGTAGCAATAAAGGTGAACTGAGATCCTAGCTTAGATTTAAGCAGAGTTTAAATTAAAGATGGATCAGACTTAACTCACGACCTGTCAGGATCATTATGAACCTCATGAACACCCTGGTCACACTTCACACTTGTTAGGAAACATGGTTTCAAGTAAACAGTCTCATTAAACCTGACCCCTGCACCAGGCCATTGGTATGCAGATACAGATTGCCAACACCTCCAGTTTTTCATTGTGAAGGCATTTCAGGCAGGTACTTGATGCAGATTCTTGCTATACCAACTGCAGTGATTTGGCAGTAGTCTCAAAGATGTTTATATACATATTAAGTATCTGTTTTAGCTGACCTAAAATACCACTTTCAAGGTCTAGTTAAATGAATGCTTGACTAATGAAAGACACGTTGAGATTTGCAATTAAAGGCTCATTTTAGGCTGCTGTAACACATATGATTGTATTTCACAGTCTTTTAATTTCTCTCTTCCCTTTGAGTAGAAGCTACTATAAGCAGCAGTGCTTTTTCATATTAAGAGATGAGAGAAGCCCTTATTTTTAAGCAGTCCTTAAAAGGTTAGATGGCTTTCTCTCTGACCAAGAAATTTTAACCAGGTTCAGACTGAACCAAGGTGACACATAAAACTGCAGCAGCTTGCTGAAAACCAGCTAGTAGCCAGTGTTTGTGTCTACAGATGTAATTCAGTAACTACCATTTCATTTACTTGGCAAAAGACTTGTACTGAACTGGTTTATGTCCAACTTTTTCATCCACACAAAGTCAAATCTCCTTTGCTTCCTACTAAGTTATGATCAGCAGAAACCCACAGATCTGCTCTGTGGTTGTGTACGTAGGGCATTAGTTTATTCTCTAGCCTGCGTCTTCCTCAGTCATCTTTTTTTAACCAGCCTTCTCCCCACCTCACACAGTTTTTCACAAGACTCATCGACGCCACTATTTCTTGATGCAAACTTCTGTCAGAGATCCTGATATTTGGTTGGTCTCACTGCCTGTCTGGGTGCTCATGTAATGCTTTGATAACCAACACTAATGTTCTAGCAGACTCAAGCACTAGTGTCACTTTCCTACCTATCATTTATTATTATCTCAATTAATCAGTCCTGTGTTTTTCACGTTACATTTGGCAGCTAGGCCGGGGAGCGTGCTGGGCTCATGTGTTCTGATCTGCTTCCACATACTGCAGAAGCATTATCTGTATGGATGGAAACTGCCACTCCAAAGGCTTTTGAATCCCAATGACAGACAGTTTTCAGCTGAAGCACAGGGGCAACTTGAGTAGGGTGCCTAAGGTTAGCTTAGTTAAAAATAAAAAAGTCAAACTGGCATGTTTCTGTGTCCAAATCTAGATTCTCAGGCTTTCTTCACTAAGCTGTTGCCTAACTTCTGAGGCTCTTAATGACCCCAGTTATCTTTCTTTCATCAGTAGAGCCTCTAGGCATACCTGCAAACAGACCCGAGCTGTTTAACTCACTGCATTGTCAGATAGTCACATGCATAGCTGAACTGAGCTCTTGCTGAGTTCCAGAGACTGGAAGCTTCCCTCACTACTTTGCATGTGGATGCTGATTCAAATCGCATCAACTGGACCCTTTCCCTTGTCTCCCGCCCCTGAGGACACTGGTGTAGTAACTCCAGGTCAAGCCACTTCAGTGCCCAGAAGGCAGAAGTGACAATGCTCAGCAAGGCAGAAGTGACAATGCTCAGCGCTGTTACAATTAAATCCTCTTGTGAAATCTAGTTGCTAGTGGTTTTGTGGAACCTCTCCTTTTCTCCCATGGAAATATGTTTCCCTTTTCCCAAGCTTTAGTAAGTTGAGAGCTGGGGAAACAAAGGAGTTGGTGGTGCTTCTCAAAATATTTCATTCTCTGGTTAAAGTAATACTCGGGAGGAAAAAAGTAGCACACATTAGCACAAATTAGCACACTGTGTAGTTAAGCCCTTGTTCTTCCAGTCCTCTCTTCCCCATTCTAGCATTCACTGATCTTGTTTATCCTAGCTAGGCAATCTGCCTGTAGGACCACACACATCCTCGCTTGTTTTGAGGAACACCTCACCTACTGTGAGTATTGTATGATACTAGCAGTGCGAACCATACCAACAAGGTACACAGAAGTGGGCTGGAAAGGTTTTCATGGCAATGCTAGAGCTGCTGACCAGCCTGAACACAAGCTGATGCTATAGAGCACTAGAACTGTCTTTTTGCACCTCTGATGATTCAAGTAATTTAGACAGTAGCAGATGAAAGTGTACTCAGGTACAATTCAATTCTACCTTAATTACCTGATTTGCATCAGACTAGACATCTAGATTTTGTCCTGGCCTGCATTCTGCAGGTGAGTTCAAACAGCAACAGGGGATGAAGTTTTAGCTGGTTGTATTTTTCAGGTTGTGGAGGGAAGTGAACTGGATAAGATCTTCATTACCCAAAAGAGTAAGGCGGTAGGTAATGACCTTTGCATTGTCCAAACAGAACCTGTTTCATCTCTGTCCCCACCAGTGGCACCAACAAGGAACAGTTAGGAAAAGTTACAGCTTTTTTTAGAAAAAGCTTAAAGGAAATTTAAATATTGTAAACTCAAGGTTCAAAACTTGAGCTTGCAGACATGCTAAAGAGGTAAACTAGCCAAATCTGTAACGAGGACACTCCCTCCCCCATGAGTCGGTATTTGAGGGAAAGAGAAGTTGCTGTCTCTCTTAAATGCTCTGGCTTTTTGTTTTCTGCTTGCCAAGTAGATTTGTATTTCCCTGGAAGAGATCTTACTTGTAAGTGCATCACCTCCCCGTAGGTGAACAAAGTATCTCTTGCAACCATTTAGAGTTACTCATTTATGAAGAGAGTTGCAGGTTTTTTTCCTCTGTGTGCAGCACAGGCTTCAGTTGCCAGCAAAGTTACAAGCAGAAATTGATTCTTAAAGGTATGGCCTGCCACGTCTGAGCTGTTTTTTTTAATTATATGCCAAAGAGAACAGCAGTAAGAAATTATCTTATTCTCAGAATATGCTGCCAAATCAAAATGCACAATAATGAAACCCAATACTCTCGGTACCTGGAGATCTTCACTGAGAAGGATATACAGGAACCTGCGTGCATACTCCATGAGGACTAAGTTACTGTTTTCCTGGTATTAAAGGGGAAAATATTGATGTGAGAGAAAGTAAGTGCTGTGCCACAAATATTCTGGTGAATCCACAGCTGAGCTGTGAGTACAACCCTGGCGCTTGCCTCTCCAGGCTTGCATCTCGAGCTCATAAGGTAAATATATTTCAGTTAAAGTTCAAGGCATTTGGTTGCTGATGCTTTTATTAGTTTAATTCTACAGTTAAGGCATCTCCCATATTAAGAGAGCTGGTCTCACAGCTGCAGGGCTGTAGTGCCATTTGGGATACGCTGAGCAGTCAGCTGAACCAGGCCCTTGGGAATCATGGGGCACAAAGTGGGAACAGCTGAAACCAGGAAACTAGATGACAGCTGCCTCAGTGGGCAGCACTCAGTACTGCTCCAGGTGAAGGAAAACAGTGTTCAACTGGATACTTCACCTTATAAGGCATTAGATTGAAGTTTTCAAAACAGTAAGATAAATACTAAAAACAAGCAAGTGCTAATGAACTCATGAGGTGCTTTAATTTACATAGCAGAGTGCAAATGACATCACTGCAGATTCTCTCTTCCTGTGCCACAGAAACACAACCATCCCCCAGCAGAACAAGAAAAACACACAAACAAAACCATTCTTTGTCACCCTCTGAAATCATAAAAGGCATATAATCCTGAAGTGGCAAAACTCCTAGTTCCAACCTGATCTGTGCAGGAGCCCAAAACTAGCCCCACCATAAAAATGAGTATGTTAGTATGATTTTTCTTTCAGTTTTCCTTTCAGTGTCCAAGCACCTCTACCCAGTTCTCACTAAACATGACTGTTCAGTTTCCCTGTCATAGGAATTCTTCTCTGCCCCGTGTCCCTTGTTTCTGAAGGATCCTTCAGATTATTCTACCATCGTATTTGTAGTTTCGTGAGGGCAGCTTTCTGTGAGTCGAGACAGTGTCTTCTGCCCCCTGGGAGGTTTTGATATTTGTATGACATCTGCCACCTTTCTGAAAGGTTTATTATTTTTGTCTGCTGTTGTTTCTACAGTTTCTTACAGCTGACTTCTGTAAGGTTGCCACGTATTGCAAATTGCTGTTGCACTTGATTTTTGTTCCCCATTATATAAAAGTCCAGTTATCAACAACACAACATTTGTCTGTCTGCCATCAGCTAAAGCCACCAATGAAAATATGTAGTGCATAGATTACAGTCCTTTTAGCTGCTTTCTCTAATTGGAACATTTGCTGGCTGACCTTTGAAAACTCATTCCAAAGCCAAAATTCACTTTGCCTAGCAAGGTGAAAAACTTGTAAAACTTAGTCCAAATAGAGAAACTGCAGAAAATACCTCTATCTGAGGAGTTTTGTCAGATCTGTAGATGGTCAAAGCTGTTCATCACAGCTCAGTGAGACTGATTTATGCTTCTCCTTTTTCCTCATAAAGGAATTAAGGGATTTGTTTGAGGGGTTTTTTTGGGCTTTTTTACAATGAAGCCTTATCTGCAAACAAGCAAACTTTAAAGTGTCTTCTATGAGAGTGTGGCAGTATAGTCATGCTTTAAAACTCCTTTTTCTTCTGTGATAACTTTTTCTCAATTGCAGTCCAAACTGGTTTCCCACTTTCTCTCTTCCATACTTTTAGCTTTTTATCCTCCTTGCCTTCCTTAAAGTATTGGGAACAGCTATTCAAATTTGCTTGGCTTTTCTGACAAGCCTCAGAGATATCTTCTGGACTTTCCTCTCTTAACAGACTGAATGGCTATTTTTTGTTCCCAAATGTTAGGCAGCCATTGAAATGAAGTATTTTATGAACAACAGGTGAATTTTAGCAGTCCATCAAAAACACTAACAAAAGAAAACTATTACTAGATCAGAACCTTTAGGCCCACACTTGTTCCCAAGAAGCAGAAAATACCTAATTGGGTTTCTTCCCTACATTACACAAATATACAGAGATCATGCAGTTAACCCAGCTTGAGTCAGTGTTTTATCACTCCACTTGTCTTTGCCTCTTTTAGCAGTTCTCTATCACCAACATCTAGGCCCTTATTCCTATCTCAACTAATTTAGCACTATGGAGAAGGGAACATAACCAGGACTAAAGAGACCTGAGCAATGTACTAAACATACCCCCAGAGGCAGCTCCGTACCTGGCAAGCAGCACAGCCTGCAGTTCTCAGGCATGCATCACCCTGCAACAGCATCTCCACAAACCTGCCCAGCCCTAGGACACCCAGCAATTTATCGGCTCTTGTCCAGGTGGCTGAGGCCAGTCTCCGTGTGAGGCATCAAGAACAGCAGGTGTTCACAGTTTGTTTTGCAAAGCAAATCTCACATTAGTTTTCCACTTTCTATTAAGTTTAGGGGGACTTACGTTGTCCTCCCTTTGATGGCAGTACTCAAATGCTTGTTCATTAAAGACACTCAGCACATGTATGTTCACGTATTTATGAGAAAAACTGCAAGTTTCCTGCTTTACTCATTTCTGTTGTAACCAGTGGCCTGACATTTAATCCCAGCAAAGCTGTGAGCTCTGCTTTCAGTGTCTGAGCTGGTAAATGTCACTCTGCCACAGTGCTGCATTCACCAACTCTAAAGCAGCTTTTATCAGCGGTGGTGGCATGTGCCAGTATTCCCAGCGTGCCAGACTGCTGGCTTAGCTTGTTTTCTTTCAACAGCAGTAGAAAATATCTGAAACAAAAAGACAAGAACTATTCAATTTTGATATGAAATAGATTTAGAGAGGAAGTGCTAAGTGTTGTATTCTGATTCTCTACTTTAAAAACTATTAATACACAGATTGATTAGTGTATTGTACTGTTTGAAGTCTGGTTACGCTGAATTTGTAGAAGACTTTAGTATGATGGGTTTAGTTTATAGGCCTAGCTGTGAAGGCAGGCAGCAAGTGAGCCAATTTGACAGGTAGCTGGACATTTCTTTGCATTAGAGGCACATGTGTACAGACCTGCAGCACTGGCTTCTGGAATATGATCCCTTATGGCTTGTTGGCAGCCAAGTTAGACAGCTCAGTGATCAAGAAAGTCGATGGGCAGTTGCAGCTCAAGAGATCACAAAGGTTTGGTGCTGCTTCACCAAAGAAGGCTGAACCAAGTAAACTAGAGATCTTCGGAGACATATCTCAGGCAGCTTCATAGCTAAAGTAAATAAATATTGGGAAACATTTACCCGGAATGTCTGGTTGATGTTGTAGAGGCCCTGGTCCCTACTTGCCCAACAGAAGCCTGCTTCCTCTCCACAGCATACTAGTGATTGCCACTGGATTTCCTGAGAGGTACTTGTTTTCTTCTGGAGGGAGAAAACAAAAGACTTAGCTTTTTCAAGGTTCTCCAAAAGTTACTTTTGAACAGTGCAGGACAGCTTATCTTCTCTTACATGTTTAAGGAAGGCTATAGGTGACTCAGTTCCTTTCCACCATCAACAAGTTCATATGCTGGCAGGAGCTGAACACAGCAGCATTTCCAGTTCATAGATTCTGCATTGGTTCCTCTTTACAAAGTTCATGCTTCTTTCCTCAGAAGTTCCCCTGTATCCCTTGATGAGTGTATGATGTTGGATTACAAGCAGCGTGAATACTGGTCTCTCTTCCTGCTGATGGTGTGGGAAGGAGTAAGTAGTACTGGTCAGACCAGATTTTTGGAGGGGGATTGCCACTGACACCTGAGCAACTGCACCAGTTCCAAGTACAACGTGTCTCTAGACACGCACTGAGGGTTAACTGAAGGTTAATTTTTAATGATCAGGAAGATTGATTAAGTGTTCTGACTTACAGATCATGACCCCACGTTCAGATAAGGATCTCTTTGTCTGTTGGCTTCAGCAGGTTTGCATCAGGTTATCTTTCAGGGGACAATTCCTAAACCCAAGCATTTTGGAATAGGAACATATATAGTCAGAGTATTTTATGGGCATGTTACATACAGAGATCCTATAGAGCCACGTCTGCCTTGTCTTGTTTGAACCAATATGTGTAGAAGGGGCAAGAGCAAAGGATGAGACTTACCATCAGGTCATGATTTTTAAGAGATACCTAGCCCATCATTTTCCTGATCCTTTTTCTCCATGTATGTACTTTTCCATGAATCAAAGGGCATCTCAGAAGCAGTTTACAAGTTATAAATAGTCAGTGGAAGGTATAAATTGAGTGCATCATACCAAAACCTGGATAAAGTAAATGTATTTTTTTATTATTTTAATTTTAATTGTTGCTTTTCTGGTTTGCATCTCAGCAGAGCAGTAAGAGCAACTCATTGTGGCCTCATTGTATAGATTCACAAGTCCCATTTACTGTTATTTCATTACGTGATCTTCTGTGAGTACACTCAGTTTGGAATTCATTCCAGCATTTTCCTTGGTGTGTGTGTCTAGACACAAGAATGCTAAGTACCAAAAGGACTGGGAGGCAGTAGGATGAAGTGTGTGGCACAGTGGCTTGATGTAGACTGGGATTGTAATAATTCAGCTTTTTATAAAACCCAACCTACAGTTCTCAAGTTCCTGGCTGAGGAGAATGTTAGGATGTCTGCCTGACCTGAATCATACCTGAACTGCTGCTCTTTTATGTAAGACTATGGCAAGTCTTACAAATAAGTCAGGGACTGAGGTGAAAATCTCTCCTCGCTTTAGCCAGCGGGATTGAGCTTTCATGGTAGACAGAGGCTAAGGGAGTGCAGAGCCAGCACAAGCCCAGCAGGAAGATGAGTGGAAGGGCTCCTGGGAACGGGGATGCAGAGAGAGATGAATACTGGAAATCACAAAGAAAACCAGGGAGGAGAGAGTGAGTGGGAGACACCTTGGAAGGCTGAGTGCAATACACAGAAACATGGAAATGGGAGACACTGGGCATAGGACAGGGGTGAGGGTTGTAATGCAACAGAAAAAGGGCTTGGGGATCAATGATGAGGAGACAATATTTGTTCTCCAGGTAATATTTGTTTCCTTTGCTAAAGGAAAGGGGAAGTGGAGTTTATCAGGGGTGCACATTTTCATCTGTTTGCTTAAAGCTGAGTTTTAAATCTTAAATCAGTAGTCAGACTGAATATTCAACTCACAAAACAATAGATAAAAGAGTAGTAAATAAGGGGGTTTTTTTACTGTTTTGGTGCTTCTTGTGCACTTGTCTGAAACAGACTAGATTCTGCAGCAGGGACCCTAGTGAGTTTTGCCCGCACTAGAAGGAGAACACTCCAAGTTGTTTCCTATGCCTATGTTTACACTACAGTAACAAATGTTACTACAAACAGAGATACCTAAAGGTGCCTTAGTTACCAGTAGCCATGTACCAGCAGCACAATCAATGTCAGTGCAAATTAATCAGACTTATCGAGAAATAGGGCAAAATGCATGGGTTAGTTCACAGGCATGGAAAAGTCTCTTTGAAAAGCTGAAAGGCAGCGTGTGTGGTTGGTTAATGTCCTTGCTTGTCAAGCCAAATGGATGGAACCAAATCTTCCTTCTCAGCAGACTGTGGAGTAGGTTTTAAAGTGCCAGCACAGATTCTCTTGAAATCCTGTTCAACAGGAGGTTTGAAACTATAGCATATTACTCTGACTTTAGAAATCTAGTATGCAGAGTTGATGTGTTCAGCTGCTTTGCTTCTTAGCTATAAGACTGCTAATATAACAGAGCTGCACTTTTTTGAGACACGTGCTTGTGGTGGTTGATATGTAAAATTTGCAGATGAAGACAGTCCACAGCACGTTGCTTGTAAGGGACTTTCAGAAAATGTCAGCAAGTCTTGCAATAATAAATATTTCAACTAATATCAACAATGAAATCAGGATAATTTTACCTGCAGCATTACACTCTGTTGATTCAGATAAGAAATCACTGCACTACAAACATCACATACCCAAGAGAGATTCCTGAGGCCATTTTAAAGGAAAAGTACAGGTGACAGGGTTTGGAAGTAGTAGCACCCAAGCTGCTTTCAGCTGAGGCAAGGGATCTTGCCACAAAGGAAGGAAGAAACCATTCTGAAATGACTGCTACAGCCCTGAAACAGAAACTCTGGTTTATTTATTTCTTTGTTCTCCCACCCATATTTCACCTTTCACAAGCTGCAGGACTTGGAACAAAAACAAGCAAACAAAAAAGTGAGTTTATAGGATAGAGGGCCATGATTTTACAAAAGGACTCTTTACTTCCACGTAACCCCCAGCTGTGCAGCAAAGTGCAGATTACATGATAGTAGTTAAATTTGGTCAGAAATTCCTTGCCTGAAATCATTTTTGACACTCAAGTACAGTGCCTAATACACACTGGTTTAAATCTTTTAAACAATGTGTTTTCCAGTCAACCAGTGTCTAAACATGAAAGATCACTTTCTTTCACTGTTGACATCTGTAAGTGAATTTGAGATCCTCTGCTACAAGGACACGACGTGTATTTACCAGAACACTTTCCTTCTGTACGTGTGTTTCTGTGTTCTACTGTTTAGTAGAAGGGAAAAAAAGCAAAAAACCCAGCCGCGCATAGCAGCTCATAGATCCTGATGAAGGTCCTAATTCATCAACACATTCTTGCTGAACTCTCAAGTGTTTTGCTGACTTAAGACAAAGTTCAAGAGGTTTATAACTGGATCCCAGGTTTAGTAATCCTAATTAAACTTCTTTGGCCTTATTATGCCTTCATCTGTGCCCAGATCTCGTGATTGATACAACACAAAGCTGTGACAGAGATTGGAAGCCGGTTTAGTTATATCCCCATGAATCGAGGAATTCTGCTTCCTACATAGAAACTAACTGTGCCATCTCAGAGCTCTTCTCCTCCTTGACATGAGAAGAAGGATGGCACCTACTTTGAAACAGTGTCTTTTGTTTGCCCCAATCCACACACCCTTTTTCTTTTCATATTCACTTGCCACTTCTATTTTAAAAGACATCTTTGTAAGTTGTTTTTGCAAATGTAATGTTAGAGTAGACACACTTTTAATTCTTTGCCATGTGAAATAACTCATGTTTTACTTTCGTAACTGTTTCATCTCTTTTAGATATTGTGCAATGGGCCAGGAACATGTGTTCCTGTCTGTGTATCTGCTCTTCTTCTTGGGCTGCTAGGAATAAAGAGAGCCATCATTGTGTACGTAGAGAGCATCTGCCGCGTGGAAACTTTATCCCTCTCTGGAAAGATTCTTTACTACTTTTCAGATTATTTCATTGTTCAGTGGCCTGGTCTAAAGGAAAAATATCCAAAGTCAGTGTATCTTGGTCGAATAGTGTAACACCAGAAGACAAGCTTTACTTGAAATAAACTCTGCAAGCTCCTCACTGAAGAAATGAATTCTGTAGCAATTCCTTTTCAAGGATTCCTGCTAAGAAATTTGGCTGGTCCAGCAAAGGGAGTCAATTATAAAGCTGTTGCTACATTTAATTGTATTTGTGTGTAGTTGTATTTATCACCATCATGTAGATCTCTTCACCAATACCCCATAATGACCTTAAGTGTATGCTGCCTCTGTTTTCATCTAGTTTTCCTGCTATGTGAATGGCAATTTTTGTCTACAAATAAATATGGGAATTTGTATGAATGTAACATTTCCTGTAAGGAAACTTTGTGTAGTTTTCTAAATGGTAAGAAACAAAGTCTTGTTCTAGCACAACAGACTTTATTTCCTCTATGCTAGCAGTGAAGTCCCTTGTGAATACTTAGAGTATAAAGGAAACAGTTATATTAA
Source organism: Colius striatus (assembly GCF_028858725.1). Classification (NCBI taxonomy): domain Eukaryota; kingdom Metazoa; phylum Chordata; class Aves; order Coliiformes; family Coliidae; genus Colius; species Colius striatus. The sequence continues at coordinate 33,982,217 of NC_084768.1, forward strand.
GTTGGCTTCATGACAGTTTGTACTCTACAGTCTTCCAAAACCCCCAAAGCATTAAACTGTTATCATTTTTCCTCTGGGCTTGTCAAAGCTGTCTTTATAGTCTGTAGCGCACCTTTTGAAAACTATTGCTCACTTCTTAAGATAAATAAAAAAGCGACAAGTGTCATGCTGCAGGCACAGTACTTACAGAGTTAAGAAGTACTTTCTTCAGAGCTCATGTGCAAAAATCCTTAGCAAATTTACTTCACAAAGAGGAAACTGTCGCTTGGGAAAACTGGACTCGTTCAGGCTCTAAAGTACAGGGGGGAAAAAAAGCAGCAGTGCATCTGATTTTCAGTATATCCTGTTTTCTCATTTTCAGCACCTTGCTTTCAGCAGTACAATATGCACTTAAGATTTTGCTATGGAAAATGGTATGCTGTACACTGGAACAACTTCTAAAGGGCATTTTGTTGCAGATAAGTGTGTGAAAGCCTACTTTCGCATTTCACATTCATCTGGCAAAAGGTAATTCTACACCCTGCTTCACCTCTAATGCAATATAAACACATCTGTCATCTGTACACACAGAGCAATACGTGTCTGGCTACAGGAACATATACAAAGTAAAAAGCTCAGAGAAAAGCAGAAATGCTCCCCAAACTGCACGGCCCAACGCTGGAGAAACCAAGGGAGGCTCAGCACTGAGGCCTTTTCCTCAGCAGTGGCTGTCAAAGTCTTGCAGCAGCTATTCTGATAGGGGACGGGGGGGATGTGAAATTGAGCTGAACAGAAAACAGGAAACAAAGTTCTAGAGGAATAGTCTGTTTTATGAGGAAAATCATTAGAAATTGTCAGAAAACAACATGGAGAAAACTACCGTCATGCTGCTGCGAGGCCCTGTGGGGAAGACAGTCCTTACAACCTGTCCAGCAGGTTCAGTAATCCTCAGCATAAGCAGAGTCCCTTGATGTGGTCACATGTGAGTTCAGAACAGAGAGTTTTTGTGGGTTTTTGTGGGTCTGACATTAAAGAGCAGTTAATAGGTTAAGACTATGTGGGAAGGGCTCTCTGTGCAGTACATAGGTCCTTGAAAATGACCTGGCTGAAGTAAATCTGTGTGTGCAGGGCTCACTGGAGTGAGGACTGCCTTATCAGGACTTTCTGCACAGTTGCAGAGTTTGGTAAGTTGGAGATACACTGGGCTTTGTTATGGCTAAGGGTAGTTTATTTTAGATTAGTGCTCTCTGCGCGAATCTGTTTTGTGAGCGAACTAGAGCAGAGGGGAATGAGGACTGAGGCAAGCACTTCCTCTGCTCCAGGCAAGGGGCAATAGCACAGGATCCACACCCCGAGGCTTAGGGAAGCATGAGAAGAGAAGGCAATGAGTGGTTTCCTTGATGCACCACAGCAGCCCACTGGCCAGGCACTGAGGCCTGCTCCTCCACTGGTTCGTCCACACACACAGCCACAGCTCAAACGGTACCAGGTTCACACGTTGCTTCTGCTCATAGCAGTGCAGAACACAGCCCATCCTCAGCCTGCTCTAGATTTATACCTCAGTGAAAGCATCTCTGCCTGCTCAGTTCCTCCCTTAGAGCCCTGCCCAGGGTGGCATTTTGCTTTTTTGGTGTTCTTTCAAACCTTGGGTTCGTAAACTTTGTGAGTCTGGCTTTGAATGCTGGGGAGTTCCAGGAATTTTCTTCCACCTGTCACCTGCATGGCAACAACTGCTGCTAAAGGAAAGCTCTTACCTGTTCAGACATGTAACTTCCCACATAAATGCTTTGGAGGTAGCGGTAGATATTTTCACGAGAAGCTGTTCTGAAGAACTGAACTGCTTCAGGCCATCCGATGTGGAGAAATCTCAGTTACAAGGGCTTGGGAGGACTTCCCCTTTCACTTCACTGCCTGAGGGGGAGAAAGCCAAGAAAATCTCTGCCCGTGTTCCTCCAACAGCATGTGCTTTGGTAAAGAACACAGGTTAAAAATAACACAGGTAGCAGGTTAAAATGGCTCATATAAAGTGCTGTTTAATGCAAATGATGGACCATGAGAGAGTGGAGTGGGACTCATGTCCTTATGTCGCTCACTGATTACTGGCTCAAGTGCCAACTTGAGATAAGGACACTTACTTTGCAGCAGTTTATAATTAGTCATGGCAAATCAAAGCTTGAATTAGGAATGACCCAGAAGTCTGTAAAGTTGAAGCACCTAGAACTACTCAGGAGAGCTCAGAAGCTGAAAGATCATAGCCTCACTCTGACCACAACCTTCAACAAAACACTGCATTGCAACCATAGGGAGCAGAAGGCAGACGAGTCCCCGGCTTGAATTCTCCTAAAGGAAGTTTTGTTATCAACTAGATTGACTTTTCCTTGAAAAAATTATCTCAAGTAACTGTTAGGTCTCTCCAAAAGCACAGTGGAGCCGAAGTAAATCAGCATTTTTCTTTATTAAGTAGCTCTTATCTTTTGTTTTTAGTAGGTGGGTACAACCAAACTGTCACTGTTCTAGGGGAAAGCTGCGTTCTTCCTGCTCCCAGCATGGAACACAAAACAGCACTCCCAGCGTCTATCCAAAGGTCAATAACTGGATTCCTTATGGTTGGATTCTTGGGGGTTGCTCCGTCTCATTCTTTGCCTTAAATATTAACGAGGAGGCAAACATGCTTGTGTTACATATGAGGGACATTTGGAGTGAAACACATTACCTCTTTCCCATTTCCAAGAGAGGAAAACGTACTGTCTCGTGGATTTAAAGCAAAACAGGGAAGAAATTTATTCTTAAAGAAAACAAATATAACTTTATGGAATCACCATCATCAAAATTGGGAAATATTCAAAACAGAAAGCATCCAGGAATTCCTTCCCTGAGTCCTACCCTGGAAGCCAAGTGCTAAATGAGTTTATCAGATCATTTTGTCTATACATGCATTAGTTGACAAATATTAAGTGTTCGGAATTGCTTCTCTTTCGACCTGGTTATGCTCTAGTGGAGAGCATTTATTGCACGTACACTAAAAACCAGGTTAATGTCCTTTTAGAAAAAGAGGAAGGGAAGCCAAGAGGAGCGCCAGTTGGGCTGTACTAAAATAGCAGTAGGAGAAGAAGGTTGACTGTTGATAGAAACTACTTAGAAGATTATTTCCAAGTTATGCCTGAAGAAAGCTAAACAGGCTGAGCTGAAAACTAAACAGACAGATCTACTTTCAGCCAATGATAAGAAAGTCTCACAACTCTGCAGAGACTATTCCAATAAAGTTATGCTGTTCTGTAACATTTTAAGTCTTAGCTAGTGAGCTACCACAAATTACATCCAAGCAGTGGCCTGTTTTCCTGGGACAGGAGAGAAAGTAGGCTGTCTGTGTGGGAGAGAACCTCTGGGACAGTTAGGTCGTGGCACTTGCACAAAACCCCTTGCTTGGTTCAGTGCCAAGGGGCACAATCCCATTGAACACATTTTTCCCCAGTCTTCAGTCCTTGACAAAGAGCACAAAAGGTTTGCTGTCACCATCTCACTCTAAGGACTGCATCTCCTAGATTTTCATGGTGGAAATGAAGGGATCTAACAAACCTTTGCAGCAGATACAAGCTGCTGATCTCAACACTGCTTTTATTTCTTCCTTAAAGGAACTTCTGCTCTCTCAGCTGGAGGCACTGGGAAGTGAGCGTGTGGGTACCGGGGCTGCAGCCCTGACCATCCCATTTCACTTCTGGTAGTCTGCAGTGGTGTGATCAGTAAAAGCCTGACACACACTACTGCTGGGCTGGGAGAGGCATAAACGCTGAAGCTTTCGAAAGTCACTTTTTTCTTTGATTTAAAACTTACTATCCAAAGCAGAAACATACATTTTTATCTCACATTGGCTATTTTAAGACAATATAGCAGGGATAAACAATAAAATTATCTTCATAATAATTTTCTGCAACAGGTTGCAACACCCTTCTCAACCTTATATAGATAGAGCAGAGCAGATTGTGTTTATATTGCCCCTGTAATGCGTGTCACATGTTCACTGTTAGTCTGGACCCAGGTAAGAGTCTTTCCTTCCAGTCAGGCAAGGGACATCAACAACTATGTTGTACATATGGGGTTTGATCACTGGGGTGTGTGTCAGAGACTTACCAGCACTAGGAACAGATCATACAGCCCTGAATCTGCATTTTCAAACTGACTTCAGGAAACTAGTTTATGAAAGCAGTTATAAAGTGCTTGTTGAATGTAGTGTTTAAGACAACCATTCCCTAGGACATTAATTCTTAATTATCACTTCAGCAAAAATAGCTTTCCCTTCGTTACTGATGAACTGCAAATGGACTGCTCACAGGCAAAGATCATTTAACTGAAGCTTATTTAGTAGCGCAATGCACAGGGAGGGTGGTGTCTGTATTTTGAGACAGAAAAATAGTTCAGAAATTTTATAACAGAAAACGAGAGCTTTCAAAAAAAATGTACATTTAAAGAGAACTGAGTTGTAGCCTCGTACTAGATCTGACAGTCAGGGAAGTTACAGAACTGCCAGTACTGATCACTGTAAGGCAGAGCACAAGCTAGGACCGTGTGCAGTGTCTGAAGAAGCTCCCTGTCTCTCAGTCAGTACTTTTGACATTCTTCTTTTGCTGGCCCATGCTGAGACCACGTGCTGCACGAGTAAACACTGGGTTGTTGGAGGAGGTGGGCGACGAGGAAGGAAAGCAGGCTTCGAGCTTGCCGCACAGTTTGAATCCAAACCTCTCAGAAACTTGCATTTTACTTTTTTTAATCACCATACTTCCTTGAAGGATAATGATAGTCTCATGACCAGTATTGTTGAAATCAATAGGAAGTACTTTGAGGCAAAGGTCATCCTGCAGAAAGCAGCTTCATAAGAGGCAGGGGTTTGCACGAGAATTTAAGAAAACCAGTGGCTTTCACTGTAATAGCTTTGGATGGCATTTTTCATCTGCACTGCTGTTTTGCACTGCAGCGGTAATGAAGCAGGAAGAGAAAGTGATGTGATAGAAGATGATCAGCCATTGTTGACATGCTTATTTAAACTCAGGTGACCCTTCTGCACAGTGTAACATCTCACACTTTGTATATCTTTTTTACCTCCTCACTTAAGAAAAATTGTAATATGTTCTGTAACCCAGTTAATGTGTCAGATAGAAATATGCATGCAACAGAAATAAGCAATTCCCTGTTTAGCTGTGCCAGTGATAGGCTTTAACTATGAGTGTATCTGTGAAAAGATATGCTATCAATGCACAAATATCGGTTTCACACGTACCTTTTGTTATCTTTGCACATACCTGAGGAGCAAAGCTAAACAAGATGTTTGATGTTTTTTTCTAATCAGAGAGAGACTAGAAGCAATAATATTTTTAACAGACAAAAAGAGGGGAAGTGAGGAGTCTCTACAAGGAATGCTTCATGTTTCACACAGCTTGTAGCACTTAATCAATTAAGATACTATGCATATTAAACAAGCTGTTGTAACTTGATGCTTCAAGAATGGTAGCACAGACACTAGTCTGGTATTAGCAGATCTGCAATACTGTTCCACCCAGAACATTTCTTTTGGGACCTGGAAGACTTTCTTTAGGAGAGAGGGAATGTGGGGTTTTGGTGGGTTTTGCTTGTTTGTTTGGGGTTTTTTTTGGGGGGTGGTGCATGTGGAGTTTTGTTGCTGGTTTTTTCTGATACAGAAATCAGATATTCATGACTATGCACTGAGATGATCTTCTGGACACTACTGGGTTTAGACAGGTGCTCAAAGAGATTTTCTGTAAACCTCGACAGAAAGAGAATATTCGTAGACAGGTGAAGTTGTCCTTGCGCTATTCAAGCAGATCATTTATGAAGGAGCCCATAACAGCTAGGATTTTTTAAAATATTGAGACTTAAGGAGTATTTTAAACCGTGCAGTGAAGTACTTGTGAATGATCCTGCCCTTTCTGACACACAGTAAGTTCTTAAAAAACAAACACCTTTGGTTTAAGAAAGATATTTGTAACGTGGTATCAACAGCCAGATCTGCTCAGTTAGCATTACTGTAAATTCTGCTTTCAGCTGCCAGGAGTTTGGCAATTAGTGTTTCCTGCTTTATTGTTGTACAATGCAATTACACTCCACTGCTTTTCATTTATGATCCAGCTTGGGATGTCAGCTGACACCAAAATGAATGTCCTGACCTCCAAATCAGTGGCTTAAAGGATATCTCCCCAAAATTCACTTCCAAGATGAAGTCCAGAAATTATTACTCAGCAGCAGTAAACAGGGCCTGGTCTTGCAGGCAGCCACTTGCCAAAGAGCAAGCATGACAGCTGGGAGCCACAGTTAATGTTCTTTTCACGTCCACACTGAAAAGCAAAATATTAAAAGTAATGCTGCAGTACTTGTAAAGAAGCACTTAAGTGACATCCTGACAGCTCTGCACTAATATTTGTCATAATTCCTTGAAAAAGAAACCTGGCTGTAAAAGGGGCACTAAGTCAGATTTTGCAGTGTAGTTAGATACAAAATAGATACTTTTGAAAGTCCTTGGTGTAAGGATCTCCACTCTTCCATCATTTACAGACAGAAGCTGGCCACTGACAAGCAAAGGCAGTCACATCAGAGCACAATCCCAACTTAAGCATTTTTAATTTAACTCCAGACTAGAGAGAATTCCTGAAAATTTTAATCTAAAAAAAAAAACAGGAAAAAACCCACACAACATCTTTTGGAAATTCTGAAGTGTTGTGGGATGCAGTACAAGCATAAAATGGACAAGATTAATGATCTGGGATAAAGCGGCTAAAAACCCCAGGGTTCTACGTTCTGGTAGAGTCTGTTATCTGAGCATCAGCTGTTCCTAATTCCCTTCTCTCCCCCCCAAGTCTGAATCACATCCTCTGACATCTACTGAAGTACATTAGCAGGGACACGGATTATTTGAAACCTCTCTTACCTAAACAGATTTAGGATCCTTACTGTTGTAACAGCCGAGTCTCCACACCATGGAGACTGTGTCTCAGCTGGGCACTCATCACGAGCAGTGCTCAGCAGCCTTTTCTCCTTTGCACCATTTGAGTCACAAGTAACCCTGTAAAGCACCCTGACTATCACTTGCCGTGTATTATTTTGCTTTTCAAATTCCCTTAGCTTCTAAATAAAGCTTTACCATGGAAGTCCAGAGGAAGATAATGAACTAAATTTGACAAAAGGCAAAGCCCACAACATTTTCTCCAGCTTGTAAGAACACCATGTCAGAGGTGGGAAGCAGTTCTGATGGGGAATTAGTCTCATTTAGAAAATTCTACCTAGGCAATTAAAATATAAGAAGTCATGCAATTAGGCAGCAAGGAGAAAGTTTCTGTTCCTTTTTTCTGTATTCAACTTTTGATTATTAAGCAAGAGTATCATTGGATAATTACCCAGCCTTTTAAGATATCAGCACTGCTCAAGCCCAGTCTTGTTTCAGTAGGTGAGTGTGACGATTTTAGCCCAGTTCCTAAGGTCAACATGCTTTCATTATTTGTATTTGATGTCCAAATAAATATGTAAATAAATAATATCTGAATAAATAAGTTCAAATAATGCAACAGAAAGTTGCATAAAAAGTTGCCACATACTATTTTAAATCTGTTCTGAAGTTGTTTCTGGGGAACACAATAGAAGATGAAGAGAAAGACTGGTTGAACAAACCATTTGTTAGAAGTGAATTTGTGCAGACCCTGTTAAGAGTTGCATTCAAACAGAAACAAGGAGAACATGCTGAAGTGGCATAAAAATCAGATTTGGGGATTCAGGGAAGGAGAAAAATTGTTCAAATCGATTTCAGATGATGCTGAGTGGGCATCAGCCAAATGGTAAATGTAATAGCCTCCGTCCACATCCTGGAGAAAGAGAAATTGCCTCTTCAAAAATATGTATGTGGAAAGCGATATTTTGTCTGTATTTATGGAACGTTAAAGTGGTAGCTAAAAGCCAAAAATTATGGAAGCACAAAATATCACAAAGTTATTTGATCTGGTGTTTGCTTTAACAGGAGCACGCCAAGTCATTTGCCTACCAAAGTCTGCCTTTGATACACTAAAGCTGAGTTGGGTTTTTTCCCCTCATCACAAGCATGTGCTACAATCATCTCCCTTACAAGGAGCAGTTCTGGTGATGCACACTGTCCCTGCAGGCCGTTCCTCTCTGTGTTTTGCTTTATTGTTCTTGTAGGTAAAAACCACTGTGAAACAACACTGGTGTCTGCTAGTATTTATCTTGACAAATGGAATGGAACTGATCACACAGGTATGCCAGTGACACAGGCTGCAAATGCTTGAGGTGCTGCTGATGGAGCAGTGAAACCTACCAGACAGGAGGGAGAAATGGCTCTCTGCCCTACCTGCTGCAAGCCAACAGACTGACTTGCTGTTGTGATTTTTGAGGAAGAAAATTGTGAAATATGTCAGGCATTTTGAGTGCACAGCAAGCCCTCTGAAGTCCTTTGTTGCCTTCTGCTCTTGCACTGGTTCTAGCAAGTTAAAGCCCAATGCCAGCAACAAGCCTTTCACTCATGCAGGAGGGGTGCAATGGGGGGACACATGAGAACACAGGATCCTCAACAACAACCAGATGGTGGATAAGTTATGTTTTTAGTCTCTTTCTCTTATATTAGTTCTATGTAGGAACATATTTTGACATTGAACTATTCTGTAGCTATACCACCAGTGAACAATGCAACTACTGCATTTTAAAGGAAGGTCATGAATCTCAAAGATAAAGCACAAAGGTCTACCTTGAGCTTGTTTATCAACAGTTAGCACCACCAGATAACAAAAAAAACCTGCTGTTTTCATAAGAAGATGAAGAACAGAAGGAGACATCAGTGTTAAAAATCAATGAATGGATTAAGAAGCAAGCATTCAGATATTTTAACAATATAAATACACTGTTTGATTTAAATAAAGCTTAATCTCTACAAATACAAATATGTAGTTAAGTCTCACTTCAACAAGTTATTTTCTCATGAATGCAACATTTACGTCCTTTAAAATGAGATGCAAAGAAGAGTCTTTCCCAAACACAAGGCTCAGGCTCCCAGTCTGTCAGAACTGATGATTAGACCCCTTCTTCCATCAGGGATTTCCACCTTCCCTCCCCCCTCTTTTCAAGGAAAAAATCTGGGTCTATACTTTTCCTTTTTTCAACTGCAGTGTTTTAGGTTTGTGCAATTCTCTGAGCATTTTGGCATCATGTGCATCTCTGAAGACAGCTCCCTATAAGGGAATCTGTTCAAGCAATACAGAGAAAAGAACACAGATATCAGATAATAATTCCATCAAGGCTGAGTCTGGCCCCATGATTCAGTTTGTGGTATTTGTAAGAAGTCTGTGCACTTAGTTTTTCCAGATGTTGATTTTAAGACACTTGTAAGCCGGCCTTTTAGGTAGAATTAATGACTGTCAAGAAAATGTTGTCTTCTGCAGTCTGGTACAGAGGAAAGAAGAGTGGGCTACAAACACCTCACAGTGCCTGTAGTCGTTCTATAAGGCAAGAGGCTCTCTTGTGGGATGAGAATAGCCTGTTAAAGTACTTGAGAAGCAATACAGCACACATAGCGCATGGCACATTTAATTACAGTACCTTGGGCAGTACTGCATAGCCCTCAAATCTCAGCAGTGGGACCACAGCAGTGTTTTAAGTAAGTAACTGAAGTACAATATGAACAGGTGTTATACAAGCTTACCTAGGACACTGATTATTTTCAAAAGGAATCCTGATAAATGAAAGGTCAAGGAAAGTTTTGGGTCCTGCTGAGGCTCACCATGGCCCCGTCTGTAGAGCTCTTATTTTGCAGTTTCTTTGCATGCTGTACTAACACTTGGTCTTAACAGGCATCAAGCAGCAGGAATATGGGAGTCTTACTCAAGTCATAGAATCACTTTGGCTGGAAGAGACCTTTAAGATCATCAAGTCCAGCCTTTGTCCTAGCCCTATCAACCCCTAGACCATTTCCCTCAGTACAGATCACAGGATGTATTTATCCTACAGCTCTTTTAATAATTTCAGTCATGAAAGCTAATAACACCAGAACACTGCTGAGCGTTTTTGTCACTAGCACCCTGGGGTGCTAGTGTCACTAGCACCTTTCACAACACCAGGACTAGTTAGCACACAGATGTAGGGCAGGGCTGACTGGAAGAGACTCCGTCAAGGGTAAGGGAATTTCCAAAGAGCTTAGCTCGATGCCTCTTGGCTAAAGCAGGGAAGCAGCAGGTGCCTTCCCTGTGCCTCACCAGGTCAGTACATGCTCACTAGTACTTTTTTTCCCCCCGTGTCCTTAGAAGGCGATATAGTTGTAACTCAGAAAATGTAGAGCCTCATCCCCCTCCTTCCAGGACCTGATTATTAGAAAGCACGTCCTTCAGCCATCTCCCCCAGGGGTTACCTGCAGGCCAGAGAGCTCCATCCATGGCAGCACAGGGCAGGCTCTGCTCCTTGCCAGCCCCCTGCCCGTCCCAGCCTGGCACTGCTCCCTGCTCCATCTCCTCCTGCACATCACTATCTTTGGGCACAGTAGCTCCCACCTCCCAGCCAGGAGCCTACTCCTATGCTCCAGGTGACGTCAGACTCACACAAACACACCCAGGGATGTATTTTCTTCTTCTTTCTCTATCTAGCCCCAGTAACTACCAGCCTCCTCAGCTCAGAACTCCACTCCCTCAGACCAGCCATACCATTCGGTGAAGCCTTCACTTTCCCTTATATATCACCCTTTGGAGCTAGTCCTGCCAGATCAGCTTCCTGCACCCAGTTAAGCGCTCTCATACAAACTCTGACCTTCAGGGAAATTATCCTGCTCCTCACCAGCTGAGCCAGTTGATCAAACCGAGGCTCTTTATCAGGATCAGATGGGTAGGAAGGAGAGGGTGATGCATCCCAGTTGTGGCTGGGCTGAGTCCATGTGGAGCTCTTGCCTGTCACCCCTTACACATCTCTGGCACAGACCAGAACACAGAATTCACTGTGTGCATTTGATAGTTTTACATTGAGCCATAGTAATTTTATAGATTATGGTGGAATTAGACAAGGGATAATTTAGAGTTTAATAGGACTACACATATGCTTACAATAATTCACAAGCAAGAATGTTTGCAAGATTGTGGTCCGTGTTTCCAAGAAAACAGACTTTGTCTCTTCAGAGCTCTTTTTCCTTAGTTTCCAGCTGAAGTCATCAGCGTATGTTTATGATATTACATGTGGTTGCTGAAGAAGTTATTACAGTGTCACAAAGAGGATTATGATTTCAGGTGGGCAGTAATTCTTGTACAAATCCTCTTTCCATACAAAGAGCCTTCATAATAAGGAATCTAGAAAAATAGGGCAAAGATAAGAGATTTATGCATAATAAGCCAGATTGCCCAGTATGCTCCAGCTGCTCGATACTGCGCCAATGGGTTTGAATTTGCTTTGTGTTGTTGGAGTGATGCAAAACAATGTGTTTTTAACTATGCTCAAATACTTCTCGTACAGCCTTTTCCCATGGGGCATGAGCATATTGCTGATCACAGAACAAATGTCAGTAGTCACCCTACAAGATCGGTAGCTTCCTTATCAGACGTTCAGCGTCAGCGGGAACACACCGGATGGTGTTTGTGCCATGCTCAGATGAGGCAAAAAAAATTAAAATGACACATGATTTATTTGTGGATAATTTAAACCTGACTGTCCAGCAAGAAAATGTTATGCCATATTTTTGTCTGTTACTAATCAGGACCATTTTATTTCAAGGCTGATGAAACATATAATTTATGGAGCTGAGAAAAGTGTACCAACTGTAAATGTCTCAAACTTCCCAAGCCACTGTGTATTGTAGCAAATGATTGAGAGCATTAACAAATAAGGTTCTGATCCAACTTCACTCAACTCAATGGAAACATTTCCAAGGACTTTGGAGGATATTGAAACTAGCCCTAAATCATACGTTTGCTGAGGTCATGAAAGATGAGTTTATCCCAACATGAATGTCTGAAAATTAATGAACTTTCATTTGGTTGTGTGAAGCTCCATTTCCCTCACCCCATTCTTCAGTTTCCTGCTTCTCTTGCACGGTTTCCTTTTCCCAATGGGTAGCTCAGGCAGTTCTGCTTCCTTTAATTAGGAACAGCCCTGCTTGTTTTCGTTAGAGGCTGTGCAGCGGTGGAGTGGTTTAGGCTGAGCGGATCTGCAGCATCACGGAATGAAACCACCTCCTGGCTGCCCCGCGGCTCCCTCGGGACGGTTACAGCCCGACAGGGCTCACACAAGTCTTTTGAAAGAGCCTCGTCGGTTTCATCCGGAATTAGGCTCAAAACTTTGTCCTGAGTGTTTGCTGTGAAATGGGAGCACTGACCAGGCGCTGCTGCGGGTGCCATGTGCGTGGCTGGGTGGGCCACAGCTCCGGCAGCCAGTCTGGTGCTGTTTGCTTCTGACCCGCTAGTCCTATCCGTCAGTGGACCATCTTCCGACTTGGTTTTGGGTTTTTGGTAAATAACAGTTGTTAACACGGATCTGTATGTGAAAGGTTACCCTGTATGCCCGGGGTTAGGCTGAACCTGAGAGGAAGACAGTGCTGCATCGTTGGGTCACCACTTCCTTCAACAGCCCCTGCGCTGAATCTGTTCTTTCGTTCAAGAGTGGCCTCAGTGCCAGAGCCGCGCGTTCCGCCGCCGGCTGACCGGACCTGGGACAGCCCGAGCTGTGCCCCGCGCCGGGCGGGACCCGGGACAGGCCGAGCTGTGCCCCGCGCCGGGCCGGACCCGGGACAGGCCGAGCTGTGCCCCGCGCCGGGCGGGACCCGGGACAGGCCGAGCTGTGCCCCGCGCCGGGCCGGACCCGGGACAGCCCGAGCTGTGCCCCGCGCCGGGCCGGACCCGGGACAGGCCGAGCTGTGCCCCGCGCCGGGCGGGACCCGGGACAGCCCGAGCTGTGCCCCGCGCCGGGCCGGACCCGGGACAGGCCGAGCTGTGCCCCGCGCCGGGCGGGACCCGGGACAGGCCGAGCTGTGCCCCGCGCTCCCCAGAGACGGCCGGGGCTGTGCCCCGCGCCTGGCTGTCGCACGTACGCTGCCCCGTGGTGCGGCCGGGCGGCGGCTCGGCACCAGCCCCTGTCCTGCCGCACGTTCATCCCGCTGCAACCGCTGGCGCCATTTTCCCTGCCCCCGTTTGCCGGGGCCCAGTGTTTCCCAAAGTTTCCCGTGACTGTAACGGCCGAAAGGGATTCCCGTGGGCGGCTCAGCCGTCCCGCCCCGCGGCCGCCGCCCCTCCGCCGCCGGAGCCCCGCAGGGCCGGTGCGGTGCGAGCGGCCGGGGCCGGGCCGGGGAGGCGCTGGCGCCGTGTCCCTCCGCCGCGCTCCCGGGCCCCGCGGCCGCCCCCGGCGCATTCCCGCGCGCTGACGCCGTGTCCCTCCGCCGCGCTCCCGGGCCCGGCCGGCGGCGCGCGGGGCGGGGCGGGGCCGCGGCGGCCGGCGGCGCGCGGCGATTGGCGGGCGGCGGCCGCGGGGGCGGGGCCGGGACTTGCCGCGGCCGCGGGCGGACTCTCGCCTCAGCCCGGAGCCGCCAGCGCCCGCGACCAGCGCCCGCAGGCAGCGGGGACGCCGCCGACATGACCCACTTCAACAAAGGGCCGTCCTACGGGCTCTCCGCCGAGGTCAAGAACAAGGTACGGGCGGCGGCGCGGGGCTCGGCTGGGCTTTGTGTCGCGCCGGGACGCGCCGCGGGGCCCCGCCGCCTCCGTCCCGGGTCCCCTCGCCCGGCCCCGCGCGGTGGCGTTGCGGGAAGGACGCTCCTGCGGCCGCCGGCCCGCGCGGGGCCGACCGGGACGGGGGTGGGGGTGGGGGGGAAACGCTCGGCGCCGCGATTCGCGCCGCGGCCCCGCGCCGTGCCCTGGCGCGGGACGTCCCGCGAAGCCCCCGCGGGCGCCGTGCCCTCCCGCCGCGCCGGGCCGGGCCGGGCGGGCGCCGGCGGCCGCGCCAGAGGCGCGGAGGGGAGCGGAGCGGCGCGTCCCGGCCCCCCGCGCGGCGCATTCCAGCCGCATGACATCACGGGCACGGGCGGCGCGCGGGCCCCGCACAGAGCGCGCATTGTGTGCCGCGCGCCCCGCCCCGCCCCGGCCCCGCGGCTGCCCGCGGCCCCGCTCCCTTCCCGGCGGCCGAGCCCTCGCGCCTTTTGTGCCTCGCTTCCCGGAGTTGCTCCTCCTTTGGTCTTTCTCGCTGTGTGTAACAAAAGCGGCTCGCGTTAGCGTCCCGTTACGCGGACTGTGCGGCCGGCAGGGACCTGGCCGCAGGAGAAACCTTTGCAATAGCAATCACACCGGTGGGCAACTGGGGATGAGTTGGTGCTCTGCGTATTTATTCACGGGCTCGAATTCCAAACGTGGTTGTTTAATAACTGGTGCTTTCACACACAGGTTTGGTTTCAGGCGTCAGCACATCCCCAAATCCTGTTTTACTTGTGGCCTAGCAGCTCACTTTAAACATTGTGATTTATGCAGAAAGTCTCAAGTTAATGTGTTGGAAACTTTATGAAATACGCTTTCTTTTTTGACTCTCTCAGGACGGTTGAGGGGTTCCACTGCAAAGTTTGATGGCGTCACATAACCAAATGTCTTCCAGAGCAACTGCTCCTAACACTGAAACTCCGTGATTCACGTACATTTACAGTCTAAAAAAGACAGCAAAACATCTGTTGTGTGGTATTGGATGTGTATTGGGAGGAAAGTAAATGCAGTGATATTTGAAAGAATATTGACCATCACATAGTCTTAACAGCGATCCCTTTATGGAGACAAAGATGGGAAGGAGCTCTTTGTTCTTTATTTCACTTTCTTATTGTCATTGACTTCCTTAGGGCCTCCTGACGGGAACTGTCCCAAACCTAAAGCAAACAGAAGGTTTCAGACTGGTCTATTTCATGCCTTCACCCAAAGGGCCTTCTACTTTTATCTTGCTTGGTGTCTGTTACTGCACTCACTTTCTCTGGTTTCTTCAATGTGAACACTGCAGGGGGATGGATGTTCTCTGGCAGCTCCAGTTTACCTCTATGCAAGCTTCTGATGCAGGTCTCAGAACTGTCAGTGCCATCAAAAAATATTCAAATGCACCCAAGGCAAATGAATTTATCCTTAAAAAAAACCCAATCAGCCCACAAGCAAACAAAAAAGGACCAGGGGCAATAACTCCAACAAAAGACACAGAACTGAACTTTGAGAATGCTGCTGTCACTAATCTCTAATTTCAAAGCAATTCTGTGACAGGCATATCAAGTACGTGTTACCTGGTGTCTTGCATGGGTCTGTGCATTAGACATGTTTTGGTGTATAATTCTAGAGGATCAGGTAATAACACAAGAAATTCCTTTTTCCAGATCCTTCATCTCATCAAGATTTAAAGAAAAAAGTCTAGTTTCCAGCTCTTGGTCTCTTTTTGGTACTGACTGTAACTGCGCTTTGTAAAACACCGACCGTCCTGCAGACTCTTATGCTTTGATGGTTTTTCTTGGGGTGTTGGTGTTGAGTTTGTAAGAGGCCGAGTGCCTCGCTGCTTGAGTGATGGCAAATGTTAGGTACCTTGTTTCAAATTTTCAGTGCTAATGCCCAAGCGCTGGTTTTCTGCAGAAAACAGACAGGTTGATAGCTTTGCTGCCTGAGGGCCCAGCTGTGCTGGATAGAAAAAATCTTGGTACTGGTTTTTATTCTTTATTTTCTCATTTGGCATTGTATTTGTGTTCAGAGAGACCTTTTGTTTGCTGTGGTATTTGAACAGATTAATATGACATGTCCTAATGCTTTATAAGAATTTCAATTGATGTTCGAGATTCCATCCCTAAGCTTAAAATCTTTTAGCTTGGTGTTTAGGGCTTTTCTTTCTTTGCTTCCCGCTGCCACCCCCCTCCTCTTTGAGGCTCCACCCTGTTTTTGTTTTGCTCCTTACCTTATACTTCACACCGATGAGGTGTCTGATCTCTGTTATGGATCTCCTTTCCTCATTCCTACAAAGAAAGGAGGGATTTGTGTACTGACTCACAGCTGTAAGGAAACTTGTCTACATGAGAAACGTGTAGGTAGTCAAACGAGTGTAATGCCTTTGAAGCTGATTCCCTGTTTACTTGAGATCACAGAAGATATTTGATCCAAAACAAATATTCAGCGAGGAGCCCTTTAAGCTGCTTGAAATGCACAGTTTGTTCTGCAGGCAGTAAACAATTTTCTTCTTAAGCAGTGGGCGAGTTTCTGCAGTACGTTAGCATAGCTTGGAATGGTGACACAGGTAAAGGTACAAACTAGTGCTGTATTTGTCTCTGATATACAGCTCAGGTAGGTAAGAAATCAGCAGCAGCTTTTGCTCTGTTGTCTCGCTGCATAAGGTGTGGAGCAAACAGGAATGACAGGCAGGAGAAGGAGAGGTTCCAGTTCCTTCAGCTGCTTCCTACGGACCGCACCCTTCCCATGGAAATGACATTTATCTTCCCCCTCCTCCTGTGTTTGGTAAAACTACCAGTTTGATCTCCATGTGAAAGGAGGGATGGGCAGAATATGGTCTGTATGGGGAGTCCCAACTTTGCATTTGGCTGTCCCACCTCCTGACTCTAGTCTGTAACTGCTTCCCAGCCGTTGCTCTGTCAGGGAGCTGGCACTGGTCAGTACCACTTCACAGACTTTGTAGAGGCAGCAGAGTGGCCAAGATAAGGCAGCTGCCACCCTGAAAGGTCAAGCCATCTGGAAAAGGCAGGGAAACAGACTTTTTACACTGGAAGCTGTTAGGCAAATGAAGTCTGTAAACAAAATATCTCCTGTTTTGCAAATGTGCAGGAGGGCAGTGGTGTGTTCTGCTTTCCGCTTTCCTTCTCGAGGGCAAATACAGCAAATGGAAAAGAACTGAAGTGTGTGGTGAATAATGCTAACCAGTCCTAGGTGTGATTGCTGTGTTCTTCCTGAAACTGCTGAGGAGAAAATTCTTGTACTGTGTTTCAGTTGCTGCAGGCCAAATAAACAGATTTAATTGCTTTGTCCAGGAATTACTCCTTTTATGAATATTTTTAACTGGGAACCAGATTCAAGTAATTATTTTTCAGATTTTTTTAATTAGTGAGATGAAGTTTTGGCTGCCTGCAGTGGGACTGCTTGGCCTTCTCCTTCCTCTTTCTCACTACTTTCAGAAACAGTAATATTTGCCTTTCTCAAAAGCATCATTGTTCCTACTATGTACTTGTATTACTCTTCCATACTTCCTGTAGACTATTTTCCTTTAGCAAAACCTTAGGTAAATATGTTTTCTGCCTATAAAGTGTGTTGTCATTAGTGTTGTCTGAAATGACATAATAAAAGTGGAGATTGTATTGGATAAAGGCAATGAAAACTTACATTTGAGAAGGTCTCTTCTGTGGTTGCAGACAGTGTAGGATCTTGGTGTTCCCATTCTCTACGTTTAGCTTTTAAAGGAGTAATATCTGTGATTTTCAAGTTTTGAATTCAATTCAGGTGTTTGGTTTAAAATAAAATCAGCCTGCAGGATATTTTCTATGATACAAATCTTCAGTTTGTTGCCTGGAGAATAAATGAAAAACCCAATAATTTGGAGCTGTCAGAAATAGTATAATAGCAGTATATACACTGGCACCATCTCAGGACAGGTTTGCTCTCTAGGGCGTGCATCAGGTAAAGCAAGAGAAGTATGAACACACCACAGCAGTAATAAGTAAACCCCCAACAGATACCAAGTGGTGGTGATGAAACCTACGCAGCGTTGAGCTGACAGTTCATACCTAGGATACATCTCTTTTTAAGATAAGCAGAAGCGAGTTAATTTCCAACTTACCTTGCCAGCAACTTGGATGTTAACACTGCTGCCAGCTGCTTAAAGCCTGTGCGTGTCAGCCAAGCATCGCCCATGTGTACACTTGCCCAAGCCCACGGACAAGCAGACTTGCCATTGGGGTCCCTCACACAGCCCTGGTAGGTGGACGTCCCCTACGTCCAGTTTCCCTGATCAGCAGCCCCCAAGTAGGTGAGATGAGAGCGGCTGCTCTAGTGGCACTGGGCAGTTGTTGCTATAAACCACTGACATGGGAGTGAATTTCTTCTCCTAAATGGTTTAAATCCCCAGTGAACCTTGTCACGTCATTGCCAGGTTGACAGTTGTCTTTTGAGACACATGAGGACTCCAAAGCTGTCTCTTGGAAAGGTGCACAGCTGTTCTTGCCCTGCAAGACACGAGTTGTGTTAAGCCCAGTGCAAGGGAGTCATTTCCAGTTCTGTGCTTGGCTTACACCACTTTCTCTGGGAGGAACGTGCTGAGTGGCAAAGCCAGATCAGCTGCTGCTGCCTCACGGACATCAAAGCAGAGGGGGAGCAACAGAGCAGCGTGTGCTGTGGCTGCAGCTGCACGAGGGCAGCAGGGAGGGCCGCTGCAGACGCAGTGCTGCCCCAGCAGAGCAGTGCCCACCCAAAGGAAAAGGGAGGGTGTTTGCTGCAAACTTTGGCTGTGTTTAACTGCAGGAAACACACTGTCTCTGCACTTCCAGATTTAAAGCACTTGCTGTGAATTTGCAAAAGGTACTACAGTGACCTTGCTGCTGGTGGATTCATAAACTTTTAGTAGCACTTTTACTGGTGATAGAGTGCTAGCCCACAGTATACCTCCCATGGCCAGGGCACCTCTGAAGAAAGCAAATAGAGTTTAACAGAGTCAGGATGATTCAATAGGATTAGTAGTCTCAGAGAAGAAAAAGGTTAATTTGCATTACAGCAGTGCTTGCATGTTTCAAATGTACAAACAAATTTGCATTTTCAGTGGTTTTGAAGTTAGTTAGACTTATTTTTCTCTAAATTTTAAATTACCTATTATATTCCCATTGCCGAGTGAACACCCTTAAAAGATGGGGGCATGCATGCGTTATTTTGGGACAGTGCCAGTTTTTCTCACCTTTGCTTTCTCTTTGTAAGAACATTAATTCAGAGGCTTTTTCTTGCCTTTGAACAATTTGACTGGAGAATAAAGGATAGAAACCTTCTTTGTACTCAGAACTGTTAGCTTCTGTAGCTACATATCACCGTATACACTGTGCATCTGACACATCCTTTTAAGGCAAACTTTGTAGAGATTCCCATCCCCTATGGAACTGTAGAGGAAAGGCCTTCAGTAGAAACGGGCTTGAGGCCAGGACACGTAGGGCAATTTGAAACAGATTTTTTCTAAGTGAGATCATGTGAAAATCCTTCTTTTTTCTTTAAGAGGGACTCTTTTGCTAAAAAATGCTTTTTGTAAGTGTCTGATTCTAAACAACTGTTAACTTGCAAGCTCTATTCAGCAGCAAATGCTCTCTCGAGTAAATATTTCTGGTTTTGCAGCAGTGTCTCAGAGTAACTTACCTCCTTGTTTCTGTTTAGTTGAAATGAATTACAGTATTTTTCTCAAAAACAGTTTTTACTTTCTTCAGGTGGGTGGTTCCATGTTTGCGTTTGTTTTCTTTAGAAAAAGCCCAACAACACACATTAAAAAAAACAACCAAAAAAACCCCCTCAATAACCCCCTCTTTTTTTCCCCTCTTCCCGTGACCCCCCACCGCTCCCCAGACCAGTTCAGGCTGGAGTAGGTATTAGGAGGGTAGACATAAAAGCAACAAGAAGTGTGATTGTGAATCCATCTCTCGCCTGAAGCTGATAGGATTCTGGATGCATAAATTACAAAGACCTGATATACTGCAGGTCCTAGCTGGCTGCATTATAGATGAATTCTAAATTCTAACTCTACCCTGCTTAGCATGTTTTAAAGTATCATAATCATTACAGTTCGTGTTTCTCTTACAACTCTTTTCATGAGGTGACCACTTCCAAGATAGTTCTGTATGTTTCCTGGAATATAATCGAAGTTGTACATCACCCGTTGAACTTGAACAGGTCAGAGATATACCCAGGAAGGGTGTGGGGTGACGTGGAGGACAGGCAGCAGCAGAAACAGGTTATTATGTTTCATTCTTTGTGCTGATTTCATTCTCCCAGATTGTTTTTGCTGGTGGTAAAACAAGAGTATGAAGCAGCTGACAGGCAAGATCTTTGAAGGCTTGGGATGTGAAATCTGTGTTTCTGTGCTGCTAAGAAAAATGAGTATGGGGAAAATTAACTCATCGAAAAAACATGCTATGTGTCAGTTCAGAGAGTTTGATTTACTGCCTGTATGAAAGATAAATCTAGGCAGACTGTGCTATCTAGTAGAAGCTGAAGAGCTTCTCAAGAGATTGCGTCTTTCACCTAAATTACAGAAAACACAGATCAAATCATTTTGTGGAAGGATGAAGTAATAGTAAGAACGACAGAAATCTGTATTTTCCATCACAGGCACCTCAATTAGACTGTTCAGCTAAGGTGAGTTCATGAAATTAAATGGGAGCAGGCTGAGAGACACTCAGATAGGATCCTAGCAGTCAGTGGGAAACTAAGCACTATCAGCTGGGAAATGCTCTTTACCTTTGGACCTGCCATGACAGCTCATTTTCTTTTCAGTCAAGCCTATGACTGGGATCACAAGTGGCAGTGGGCAGTCACATGTCTGAGCTTACTGGGTGGGGGCAGAAGGTGTGTGACAGCAGCAGTCTTGAGATTCCTCTTTGACAAAAAGTGCGAGGAAGCGCAGCACTGGGGCCGTTACTGGAGGGCCGAGGGAAGGTGCATTGAGCAAAGCTTGTGTGAACAGACTGCCATCTTCCTCAGCTAGATGTTTTGAGAGGGATATTTGAGTTACTAATTAGCCACTTGCTGCTGGAAAACATAATTCATCTGGCTTTAAGTGAAGGGGATTTGAAGAGAAGAACAAAGGTGTACAGAGAGACTTAAGATCATCCCATCTTGTGGTCCTGTTTGGAAGGTGAAGTTGTAAAACTTGTCAGTACACTTGGGCCTTGGGGAAGGGCTACAGAGTTACAGTACAGTTTGCTTGGAGTGTGACATCTTTCAAAAGCTGTACTATTGGGGACAAAAGTCAGCTTACAAGAATATATAATTTCCTGGGTTGCTGTAGGAGCAACAGATTAGAAGAGTACTCTTAGGAAGCTAAAGTGGTCACTGATGTTAGTGTGTCTGGCTGCAGGCTCTGTCTAGCCTCTGAGAACCACTGTTCCACCAGAGCTACAGCAGAAGTGCTCTCAGGAGGCACTTCATGGGCTGCCACTAGGAAAAATAGATTGTTTTCAGGTTTCTCTTCATTGTTTATGCACCAGATTGTTATGTTAGATTCTGCTGCTCACACCTCAAAAAACTGGGCACCTAGGTATCAGTGAAGTCTGTCAGTACAGCAAGTTACCAGTATTTTCAGTGCAGCACTCAGCACATGGTTTCAGAGTTGCCCAGATTTGCTGTGTTCTATCAGAGCCCAAGACAGTCATCCTGGGGGTGGGTTTCAAAGCAAAGAGAGTCTCTTCTTGGGGAATCACAGGCATCAGGTTGGATCAATACTTAGCTGAGAAGAAACTTCATATCCCACTGCGTTTTCAAAGGAAAATAGCAATTATTTAAGATAATGGGTACTGAATATTACTGAAACCCTAATCTGTGAGACAATTCAAACTATTCAGCAACACGCAGACTAAAGACAGGGTGCAAGGGGACTGGATATCAAGAAGTTTAATGTATGGTGGCAGGACCAGAAGGTGCCAGAGTTGAAAGCCAATAACTATGGGGATTTGGAGTTACGATCCAGAAAACTGTGACTATGACAAGAAATTATAAGAACAAGGAATGTGTGAAAAACTTCAAAAATGGGTTTGAATGGGGGAGATGATCGCAGCAGTACAGCTGCAGAGAATGGAGGGGGAACCAGGGCTCCTTCCCAGGGCAGGCTGCATCCAAGCTGACCGTGCTCTCTGAGGGGGGAGACTGTAGCGTTTGCTTCTTGAATAGATTGCAAGCTGTTACAAAATCATACTGGACAGCCAGGGCGTAGAACACTCCCTTCTTCCAGCCCTCTGGTCTGTCCACAAACTCCATGCATGACCACAGGCTTCTCACTTGCAAGATACTTGGAAACTTTGAGGCATGGCTTATTCTCACTTCACTGAGTTTGAGAGGGGTGGCAGGAACTTTGGGTTAATGCTTATCCATCCTTCCTTTAAAGATGGTAGCCTAAGCTTTGATTTGCAGGGGAAACGGTGACATGTGGACAAGCTATCAGTTACGCTATGTGTAACAAAAAATACTGTTGAATGTTAAGCAAAATAGATACAGCTCTAAAATTCGTGTGCTAAGGAGCAGAGTGGGATATTATCATCAGTGTGTTCTCTGCCTTTCTGTACAACAGTCCGTGACAGGGAAAATAAACATGTTCAGATACCAGGGCATACTTAATGGTGGGTTTTGGTTTTTGAAGTACTTCCCGTTTGGCTTTCTTGGGCACATTTGCTTTTGCCTGCAGTCCTGGTCAACATATATAAAATTACAGGGAATTTTAATCTGTGCTTATGTCATTGGGTTGGTAGCTCAGATGGCAAGAGGCTCCCCTTGACAATAACCTTGGTACTCCATCACTCCCTCTTCTCATCTACTTTCAGTAAAAATTCAAACGTATTTTCCCACTGCCTTAGGTTCTCTGTCTCGAGTTAAAGGGTGTGCTACCTATTTATTCTATACCTGAAGAGCTACTATGCTTGCAGACAACTTGGAACTGTTCTGCAGAAAAGTGCTGTGTCCACGTCAGTCTCCCTGCCCTCTGAAGCTGAAGACTAGATACATAATCTATTTACATCATCAAATCTTCTGGTCAAAGTTCTAACTTACTTGTGTAGTTGAAATAAAAATGTGGAAGACACTTCTCCCTGCTTAGGAGAGCACTTACTGTTCTATGCCCTTTTCTTGGTCATGCATGTAACTAGTAAGCTATGAACAATTTTTTGTCCCACATGTTTTGCTGTGTGAATTCAGATGTGAGCTTGAGAGCTCTGCTCTGGAACAGCAGGTGATGAAGAGAACGGGGCAGTTCAGGTGCCAGTATCTAGAATTCTGGAGAATGATTTGGGGCTGGCTGTGTAGCCTGCCTGACTCTCCCTCCTGAGTGGCGAGGGCTTCTGACAGCTTCCACCTTGCTACCAGGAGATAATTACGCTTTCATCTTTCTCCGTATCATCATAAAGCCTTACAAAGGGGAGAAATATCATCTGATAGCAAACTAGTGCCAAGCAAATGGTAAAGCAGTATCAGGGTTGGTACCTTTGGCTTCTGCAAGACACATTGCTTATGAGGGTAGTTAGTACATAACTTCAATGCAGAGGATGTTTGTAGGCACCACTGAAACCATAAAACTTCAGTTTCACTCAGATTGTTCCAAATTAATAAAAAATGAAAAGTTGATACAGCAACAAACTGCTGCTTAAACTTTCAACTGTACACCTTTAGGTCTTGAAACTGGAGTTTTCCCTTGGCTGTCTTTATTTGTTTTCAGTAGCTTATGACCTAAATGTGTAAAAGTAAAATTAAAATCCCTGACTAGACACGGATTAAATTCAGTGTGTGATTAATATGCTGCCATGCTTACCAGCAATCAGTAAGCTTTCTCTACTGCATCTTTCGACTGAAAAATTGCTAATGTTGTGTCACTTTAAGCAAAGGTATAGGCCACACTCTGTTTCTTCTCTGTTAATAATATCAACACCTAAAACTTAGGGGTTTATTGATTTTTATGTCCACTTTGGTTAAAAAGAATTGTGTGTAATCTCTTCATATACTACCTTGGAGTAAAGTCCTGACTACTTCCCCTGTTGTACGTAGCCCTGTACTTTATTTACCTTCACGTGCCTTTATCACTAAAACTTCTGATCAGAGAGCAGTTTCTTCCAATGGTTTCTAGTGCTTTAAATTTAGTGTGCTGCACATGAAGCGTTTGACCTCTGCTGTGTGGGTGGCCAGCCTGAAGCTTCAGTCAAACGTTTCATCAGAACTAAGAAGTGAGTAGCTTTGAAAGCCTTATCTTTTATACATGCTTTCTAACTTAGTAAGTTTTGTGATTGTTAGTCACTGGGACCTGTAAAAAGCTATGCAGTGAGCTGAAACTCTTCCTTGGGATGCTTACAGTGTTTTTCCAGAGTAGCAACAGATGAATTCTTAAACTGGAGATTTGGCATATATGTAGCCCTTACTGTACATTGTGTATTGTGTAATTTGGAAAAGATTAGTATGAAAGGACAATTGAAAGACCATATGATATCATTTATAGTGTGAAATACTGGTTAACATCATCACTCAAACTTAACATGCTACAGGCACATTGAATAACTTGGAGGCACACAGGCAGATCGCTAAAGCTGGCCAACATAACTTCATTTGTTTCCAGTGATCTCTACACTTGATAAAACCAGTGATGATTGCTCTTGTGCTTCAGACAGAGGGAGGGTTTATACACTGTAAAAGGTCCCTATCAGGAAAGTCCTACCTGAGCAGAACAAGATATGAGAATCAGGTGTGAAGTTGTCAGAGGAATCAATTTCAACCCAAGGATTCTAGCCTGAGGCATACATTGGCATAAATGTGTCTATATCACCTTGTAATAGGCAAGTAACACCTACTCCTTTCCTCCCAAAACCTGGACCACTTGTTAGTTTCCTTTCAAAGATGTTTTTGTTAAAGCCATGTCTCTGAAGCCTCAACAAAAAGAGCAGCATTTACAATTTATCATGATCATTCAAGATTTGTCAGAACAAAGTAATTAACAATTCGCTTCCTGCCTCTGGTTTCAAACTTTCATAAAGCAATTGAGTCTTTTCTACAGTATCCTGAAACTGCGGCTTTTGTTGGTGGCACTGATGACGTACACTTTGAATAAAGCTGCTTGGCTTCTGCTTTCATCTTTACTAGATGATGTTTTTCTTTTGCTTGTAAGATTTAAGTGTCTTTCACAAAAGTTCAGTACTTAAAGGAATCAAATGTTGGTGTGTTGATTAGTAGTGATGGAAAAAACATAACATTCTTTTCATTTATATCAAAGCTTCCAGCTTCCCCCTGTAGATAGCAATCAAAGCAACAACTCTGATTGATAGACATATGGAAAATATGAACTATTCACTAAGTGTTGCATAACTTCTGGTTGTGCCTTCTGGAGTAAAAGAGCCAAGATTCAGAGTAAGCATAATGCTTGCTTCTGGTGGTACCTGGCTTGTCACTTTCCCTCTTTTAACTCCTTCTTGTCACATCTTTAAAACCAGATTTTTAAGTTTCGTCTCTAGCTTTTCAGGTGGATTTTCAAGGAAACTATTGCCACTCTTCCCTCCTGTAACCTAGTTCCCCATCGGTTCAAAAATCAGAACAAAAACTTCACCACATTTAAGTCAAATGGTACAGTACTGAAAGCAACTCCTTACTGAAAGCAGATTGAATGCTAATGCTTTTAGTGGCAATACAACCAGTTTCTTCACTTGTACAAGCACTTTTAAAATGTTCTGTTTCTAGATAAGCTCTGTAGTGATACCCCAAGACAATCTGAAACCTCTTGAGAAACTGCAGATTTGAGCACGTGGTAAAGTACTCCAACATAAAGTAAATCTTTTTTTCAGGAGAGTGATAAAATTCCATCTGATTACTTGTAAGTTCCCCGAGCAATGGCAGCAGCAATTTAATATTCACCTCAGGTGTAATCTCACACGTGGAATGCACTTAGTACCAAATGAGGAGCATTTTTGCCATTTTTTTTCCTTTATATATTTGCCAAGAAAGATTAAAATAGCCACACTTGCAGAAGTCTCTTACTGGCTTCCATATTTGCTTTTTCTTTAATAATATGGGGAAGTAAGAGAACCACGTTTTCAGAAAGTAAATGGTTGCTCATTTCTAACTAACAAAAGCATTGCAGACAGATTAACTTAAACCCCTCTCCATACCCCCATGCACATTAGAGTGGTGATCTTAATGTAGGATGAACTGTCAACATACACAGCCCAAGTTATCTGCTGTCTTCTAACTGGAATGTCAGAACATAACAACCTCTTGCCTTTCTACCCTGTTTCTTCTTTCAGACTGGTGTACAGAAGTATGTTACCTACTGGAGGTCTTGTCTATGCACACAACTAGATTTTGTGGGTGAGATCACTTCTGTAAGATCTCTGTAGGTTCTCCAATGTATGATGCTATGCTTCAGTCTTTTAGGGACATTTTGGGATCTCTCTCCTTTGCACAGATACTTTCACACAAAATAGTAACTGACTCAGTTATGTCCCAGACATAACATACTGCTCTCATTACACACTGCTCTTCTGTAAGTTTGAATAAGCTAGTTGAGTTCTTCCAAGTGTTACTGGGAGACAAATTAAAGGTTGTGATCACTAAGCCTTATCTCCATAGGAAATAAAAATGGCCATGAAAAGCAATTTGTAAGCTAATCACCAGATTTGAAAGGAGAAAGATGATAACCAAGTTCCTCATAGACCATTTTCAAGATGTTAACCTTCCTGTTATCCCCTTAAAAAGGGGCTACCCACCCTTTACTGGTGTTGCCATCACTGTAGATGAAGAATGTGGTTGTGCTGCTTGTGGTGCTAAACTGAAGGAAGGTACAAGAGGACTACCTGTCATCCAAGAAACAAAAATGCAGCAGCTTCCTCTGTGAAGCTGTGAACTTCACCTAGCTTTTCTAGTTTGATTCTCAGTTATCCAATATCCAAAATATATGATTAAAATGAAAGGGATGACATTTTCCTCACACTAGGCAGTACTACCTGAGCTTTCCTCCTTTTTTTCTTCAACAAGAAAAGGGGTATCTTGATTGCATTAGACCACCCATGGTCTAAGCACTAAGGTACTTGCACAAAGTTCTACACCTTAATCCAGCTCTGAATAAGGGAATGCTCTAGGCCATTATCCTGATCTGTAACTAAGACACCATAGCACCACTATCACAAGTAGTCTAAGGAAAATAAGTATTACTCTGACAATACAAAATAAGTATTACTCTGAAGTAAAGTCAGAGACAGAGGAATTTTCTACTCCCCTTAGAAGAAAAATAGAGACCAGAATACCGCATTTTTTATTTAGGTCAGTTTGGAGTTGGGGATTACTAATGCTAGCCAAAATATACCAGTTGTCTCCATCCAAGCAATTCAGATAGGTTGTAATTAGACTCCAGCCCAGAAAGGCCAGATATTAGCAGCTACTTGTACTGATGACTACTGTAAGACCATGTGTAAAAAGTCTGAAAATTACATTTTTATGTGAATGGCTTTACATTAGTTTCTTGTTTCAGATTTGTAAGAAACTGGTGATAGCTGAGCTGAGTTTCCATTAGTTAGAAATACTACCAGTACCGTCTGTGCTTGCCTGTCAGGTTTCTCACAGGAGCTCCCTCATTCTCTGTCTTGCTCAGACCCACGTGGGACAGCTACTACTGAAGGTGGAAAAGCATGGCCAGACTCTGCACACGTGGAGGTCACCTCTGCCATGAAATAATAACTAACTTGTTTTGTTTGCAGAAAAGTTAGCAATGCTTCCAATAATCCATTTCTCCAACTGGCCAATATTGTAAAGCATTGCAAAAGCAACAGGTTTAGGCTGAAGGATGGTTTGAGCTGCTTTTTTGTGTCTTCAAGGGAGGGGATTGAGAGGCAGAGTGTGGAGCAGGGACCCCATTAGCTGCTGCTGGTATTGTTGACCTTGACCAGTTTTAAGCATTCCAGTCACATGGATTATTTCTAGCGACTGCAGCATGAACTAATGTGCTGAGTAGTGGAGTCTGAACATCTGGAAAAGGAGTTCTTAAGTCACTTTGCTATCAACTCTGAGCCTCTGGTTGATGTCTTTAACTTCAGAGACAACTGGAGATTTTCTCTTTGTAATTAAGACATGACATCAGTTTATTCCATCAGAATCTTCCAGCAAGGCCAAAGAAAAGAGAAAGACCAGGCATACTAAAGCTTAACTTAAAGCCACAACACACAACCCCCAGAATCCCCAGCAAGATAAGTCTGATCATCACTAATCGTAATTAGCTAGAAAAGCAAAGCCACCATAATATGTAGCTGAATGACTTGAAATCGATGCTGTAAAAGTTCCCACAAAGCAATCTCCATCTGAGCAGCACTGATGGCAATTCAGAGCTCTTGTGTTCACAGCACACTATTTCATGTCTTTACTTCCTGCTGAAGCACAGCTTGGTATTTTTGCAAAGCAGCCATCACCCCCTGTAGCTGTTGAAGGACTCTTCACAAGCACAGCCTGCCTGACAGCCAGAGCAACTGTTACGTACTTCAAAGAACTGTTTGCAAATAAACATGTAGTAAAGCCATAAACATCATAGTAAAAGGGATAAAAGACTTACATCTGTACTCTGGTACTTAAGATGCAGCTTATAATCCAGCAATAAGATTACATGGTAGATGCTACACTGTACTCTTTGAAATGGATAGGGGCCGGGGAGGGGGGAAGAGTTGCAGTTTTCTCTCGTGAAGTAACTTTATAACTGCTTGTGTTACAGATTGCCCTGAAATATGACCCCCAGATAGAAGAAGATCTCCGTAACTGGATAGAAGAGGTTACAGGGCTGAGCATTGGTGCAAATTTTCAGCTGGGATTAAAAGATGGCATAATCTTGTGCGAGTAAGCATTTGTTAAGTAACCTTATTTTTAGCAGTTTTCTGGTTTTGAGGAAAAAGGAGGGACTTTCTGAAGACTTCCCTTCAAACACATCAACAATAATAGTCAGAGACAGCTGACAGTAGGGTGGGAGACAGCTTCTTTGAAACTGTGGAAAAGAACAAAAGCTTCAATCTCTTTTGTATTTCAGGAAAGATTTACAAGTATTTCTAAATTTAATGGTGAAGCTCTTTTCTAATAGTCAAATGGCACACAAAAATTCTTGTTAGAAAAGGACTTGTGAGACCTGAGATCTGAGGTGGGCATCCTGCATAAACCAAAAAATTAAACATTTTGATAAAACTAATGAAATAAAGCATGAGTGAAAATATTATATAATGCCTGCTCAGATGGTATAAGGATAAGATTTATTGCTTAAGCATTTCCCTTTTTTTCACCTCCCCAGGCTTATAAATAAGCTGCAGCCAGGATCAGTGAAGAAAATTAATCAATCAAAACTAAATTGGCACCAGGTAAACAAAAAAAAAAAATAACCCCAAACTGCACCTCTAACCCCTGCAACCCCCAAACAGTTCTTTTGTTCTGTATTAACAAATTTGCTGTGAATATGGTACAACGTAAATCTTAATAGCACCAAGTCGATTTTGACACTCAACAGCTGAGGATACTGCACATGTGAACAGCACTTAACAGCAACTACAGCTGCAATGGCTCATAAATGGCAGTTCAAGACACAGATGTAATACTAGTGCTTTAGCTGCTAGGTGAAGGAAAGCCATACAGCCCTACAGCAGGGCCTTTTTCCAAGCCTAAAAAACCCAAAACAACAGAGCTGTTAACTTTTTTTATTAAGTCAGAACTGGAGTTTTCCATCCAGGCAGTGCTGCAAGGTGTCAGGTCAAGAGCTTGCCTGTACCTGGACATCACTGTGGGAAGTGTCCTCCCGAGAAAGCAGATGGAGAGGATGGGGAGGGAAAGGACTTTGAACAGTCTCAGAAGAAATAGTTCTGTAACAGAACTCAGACATCAACATGGTGCAAACTACAGTCTGTATTTTGTTTCAGTATATCCAGACTTGGTTTCTTACCAGTGCTCTATCCGGCACTTCCCCCTCCTGCAGGGACTATCAAAGGCAACATGCCTCCAGAATAAGCATGGGAAGGGCTGCTGCCCAGAGTTGACTGTCTTTCCTGTTGCTTTGTCTGGCTTAAAACTGCCATGTCAGCCTCTTCATGGGCATTGAACACTGCCAGGTAGAGTGGAGGATTTTCATTAAGAAAACATTTTAACACCTCTTGAGACTCCAGAGGAAAGTCCTTACCCTTCCCACTCTGTATTGTTTTCAATTTCTACAACGTGTAGTGCTAAAAAACACCAATAACCCCCAAAGCTTAGTTGAATTTGCCCCAGGAGATGAGCAATACCTTTAAACCAAGTTAAGTGTTCTTGCTGTCCACGTAGTTATGTTTTTGTTTTGCTCAAAATGATCAATTGCTCAAGTCAAAGGGAAAAGTCAACATAGTGCCCAACCAATTTGAAGCAGTTGTTACATTAGGATTTCTCTTGGAAGCAACACAGTTGAGGCAGTTTTGCCATCAAAGCCGCCTCCAACAGAGTATACGATACTGATGGAGAGATGCCAGGCTAGATAAACCCTTAGATTGCTGAAGTCAATATTAAAAGTAATGAAGAATAATCTCAGACTTCCCACCAGTCACTTTTAACCACACCAACTGTTTTGTGCAGTTTGCACAAGGCAAAGAACTTGTGTAAACCAAGCAAAACAAACAATCAAACCATCATCAGAAACCTTTACTTAGTTCCCGAATTGAAACACTGAGCAGAAAACTGGCTTTTTTGTTTCTGTTTAGCTGGAGAACATTGGGAATTTTATCAAAGCCATCCAAGTCTACGGCATGAAGCCACACGATATTTTTGAAGCAAATGATCTATTTGAAAATGGAAATATGACTCAAGTACAGACTACTCTAGTGGCACTAGCAGGTCTGGTAAGTGTTTGTACCCCTGGAACTGGCACAAATCCACATGCCAGTCCAGGGCACCGCAAGCAGCACACGGCCTGTGGGGGGGAACAGATGCTGCCAGGCTGAGGGAGGGCAGAGGTTACACTTGGGAGGCAGCTCCTACCACACAGCTCTGTGGAAGGCTGCAGGTTCAGAGCTGGGGTTCCTGGTTGGAGCTGGTCTTGCCCTGGAGCTGTGTGTGCAGACACAGAACCAGGGAGGCTCCTGGGAGAGCACTAATCCTTGCAGAATATCTCTGTGAGGAGATCCCTGGGTAGCTTTGTGTGCCACCTCCAAACAGGCTTGGGAACTGCTGCCTTCCCTCACCCCCGACACAGAGTTTCTCCTAAGAGACAAACCTGTGTGTGGCATCACTTGAGACACCAGAGTCAAGGCCCCAAAGCGGGGCCACTGTCTTTCCAGTGGCAGAAAATATACTTTAAACACTGAATGCTCATATTTTCCCTCTTCCTAAATAGGCAAAAACTAAAGGTTTTCATACTACAATTGATATTGGTGTCAAATATGCAGAGAAACAAGCACGAAGTTTTGATGCAGGAAAGCTAAAAGCTGGTCAAAGTGTAATTGGCCTGCAGGTAAGTATGAAATGCACATCTGCAGTTGATGTTTTAGATTTCAGAACAACTTTGTTTCAACTAATGCATTGTTTATGCAAAAACAGCTGCACAATTACAATACATTGTTTGGGGGTTTGATTTTTGTAAGCAGTTGATTTGCTTTACAAGCTCTGGAAGGTTTTTGTGTTTGTTTTAAATCTACAGTAAGAGCAAAAAGAAGGAAAGGAACAACTAACATTGGTAGTATCATCTCTGTTCTCTAAAGCACTTTTAAATTAGGAGTCTTTGTGAATAGCTAGCTAGAGCTCCTTATATGGTAGATGCTTTTTTCTCTCTACTTTCCTTAACAGTCATAAAACTGAAAGTAAGTGGCATAAAATCTCAAGGTTCCTGTGTCAGTGTAATTGAATCATTACTGTCCGAGGTAAAAAGCCAATTATTACATTTTGATGCATACATCCATTTAATGGCAAGGCACAGATGGGCAAATGCCAGTCTCTGAAATGCCTTAGGATGACAGCTGCCTTTTATTTTTCCTTTTGAAGCTCAGTTGGAGGGGTAATTGTTACAAGCAGTGGTGAGGCTGCATGAGGAGAGCATGCACTGTCATTGCTGCCATCAGAGTCACAAACCACATTTGTTTCCTTGGACTGTGCTTGCTGTATTAATAAAAATCACTTTTTTACCTCTCCCCCCAATAAAGATGGGCACCAACAAGTGTGCCAGTCAGGCAGGCATGACCGCTTATGGCACTAGAAGGCACCTGTACGATCCCAAAATGCAAACCGATAAGCCATTTGACCAGACGACCATCAGCCTGCAGATGGGCACCAACAAGGGCGCCAGCCAGGTAAGCAGCACTGCAGGCACTGCCCCAGCCCAGGTACGGTCTGGCAGCAGGGAGAGGGGGCAAGTGCGGCTGTGCTTTTATGCAGTAATTGCAGGACTTGAATGTTCTATCAATAACCAATGTGTTCTGTGCTGAGCATCTTAATGCACAAAAACAACCTGGTGCTTCTAGAATTCCCAGCTGGCCACGTTATACCAGGCGAAAAATGTAACTTCAATTATTAACCTGAGAGTGAAAACCAAATTGCTCCCTGGGCATTACCTCAGTCCCAACACTTAGTATATCCAGAGAGGGAAAATAAACTGGGCATTTCTGCAAGTACTTTCTTCTGTGACTTACCTACCAGTGAACACGTGCTGCTGGTCTATGTTTTGCTGTACTTTAGTTCCTACTTGCAGAAAAAGTGTGCTTGTTGTAATCTTAAATCTAGTAATAACAGCTTTTGACCTTCTTACTGAACCTCTACAATCCTGTTCTATTAGGCTGGTATGCTGGCACCAGGTACCAGGAGAGACATCTACGATCAGAAACACATTTTACAGCCTGTGGATAACTCAACAATTTCATTACAAATGGGTACCAACAAAGTAGCTTCACAGAAGGGAATGAGTGTGTATGGTCTGGGACGACAAGTGTATGACCCCAAGTACTGTGCTGCACCAACAGAACCCGTCATTCACAACGGCAGCCAAGGAACGGGGACGAACGGGTCAGAAATCAGTGACAGCGATTATCAGGCAGAATACCCGGATGACTATCATGGGGAGTACCAAGATGACTATCAAAGAGATTACCATGGCCAGTACAGTGACCAGGGCATTGATTATTAGCTTTGCATCAACAGTTCAGTATTAGTCCATTATTTTATTCAGTAAGAACGAAACTAGGCTTGTGGAATTGTTACCCGTCTTTCCTACACACTATGCTTAATGTACCTAAAGAAATATTGCCTTACATACATTCCTTCTTCCTTTCTCTGCCCTTTCCCTGTCTAGTTGCCTTTAGTGCTGTAACAGTTGTAGTCTACAGCATAACCAATAACTGCATATGAAGTAAAAGGAATACTGTGAAGGGGGGAGTGCTCTCGTACAGCCAGGTTGTCCAACAAGGAGCTATGCATTTTCACAATCTCTGCCTAAGTGGGTATTTACACACCACATGAAGCCTTCATTTTACGTATTTACAGCCTTTCTGTTCTCCAGATAAAATAATTTCATGCTTAAAGTTAAATGTGGTCTTTGCCAGTTAAATCTAAGACATCACATTAGTGATTACAATAGCATTACCATGTTTCTAAGGTATAGTTTGCTAATGGTAAGTCCTGCATTAGACTTAAGTGTGCATTTGTGATCGTGTATTCATTCCATTATCACACTGACCAAACCCAAATAGTTGTCTTACTAAAAAGGGAGCTTGTACAAAGTCTTGAGCCAACAGAAGTCCCATGATTGATGGTGCATTTACCTTTTATTGTGCCATAATATATCCAAGTAGAAACGCTTTTTCTTCCTCAAACTGTATTTATTGCCACACTTCTCAAACTGATCCCAGTGTATTTTTATAAATAAATATTTTTTCTTAAAGGTATATGGGAGGTCCTGTCTCATTTGTTATGCTGCCCTTCTTACAGACTGATGCCACAAAAAACACTCCTAAGTCAGCCTCACCTTTGCCTGAGTTGAGGGTACTGTGGAACTGCTGTCTGTTGCAGTTCAGGTTCATTCTTTTCCATGGGATTTAATCTTAATAGCATCCTAAAAATCTCTTGGGACTGAGTGACAGTGACTTAACTGGAAAGGAATGTAGCTCCTTTACAGTGAGTTCACTTCCCCTCTACATGGCTGTGAGGTTCTGCTGAGCCACCCTTAGCTGTTCACTAACTCCCTGCCCTTTTTTCAAGGCAAGTGGGGAGCTGCACATACTTAGTGCTGCCTCTGCTTCTGCCCAGAACCTCAGACCCTCGCTCTGAGAACCCAGAGCATCCTTGCTTTACAATGTGAGGAGATGCCCCAGTCATTGCGCCTGCTGGTCTACAGTCTGAGTTCTTTAGCAGAGCTGAACATTTTCTTCCTCTCCATGGCATGCACAGCACAACAAAGAGTGTGCTACCAATAGGTGCCATTGTTGCCCATCCTAACTTTTGTAAAAAAAAAAAAGACACATTAAAAGTACTTTCTGCAAATCAACCTCATTTACATTAACATACACAATATTTACTCTTGTAAGTTACAGACTTGTGGAGGATTCTTCTCTCAAGACAAAAAATGGTTTGTGCTTTGCTCCATTAGCTTCTGTTATCTTTGTGTGTGATGTGGTGACCTGACTTTCAACTGACTAATTTGTTGCATAAGTCTTAAGCTTATTTACCTAATTGTAAATTTGAAGGGACCTCTGGAAGTCACTGGTCCAAGCCCTGCATCTGAGGCAAGAGAATTATTACCAGAATGTCTCTAAAGACCTGCCCTTCTGGAACTATAATAGTTCCCCCGCTTCAAAATAATAGTATTTAACAACTTACAGTTATTGTATTGAATGATGAAGAGCACTGCTTTGATAAACAAGAGCTTTGTTGCTTTTATAGTTGGGTGAAAGCAGACTCTGAAAGCCTGAACCATGCCCTCCCGCTCTTTCTGAATCCAAAACTGAAGCTTTAAACTGCTTGCCCACGTTTGTATGTACTAGAACAGGAAACAAAGCAACTCACAAGCTTTCCCAGTGTGCTTGTTTTCTTTCATCCACAGAGGTATCCGGTGGAATGGTAACAGAATTAAGAGCGAGTTTTAAGTAGATACCAGACAACACCAATTACAAACTGTCTTGCTTAAAACAGTGAGCTGTAATCCTTGTCTGCTTCCTGGTCTACAGACACCAGTGGTCCTCATCTGCTGTTTTTAAGGAATATAGTTATAAATGTACCTTCATTCCTTTGAATCCAATCTTCCAGAGCCATGGGAAGAAGTCCTCAGAGTACTGGGCTGCTTTGCAGGTCAGACATCAAAATACCAGCACTGGCTTGGACAAGCATCAGTACCCAAAGCAGCACCATGCACAGTGTCTCCATCCCACTCTCCCATCTCCTCCCAGGCCACTGTCGAGTGGCCTGGCTACAGTCCTGCAAGAAGGACAACCTGAGAAATGAGCACTAAACAACATCAGCTGTGGTAAGAGCTTTATCCCTCTAACACGGGAGGACTCCATCCAGCACACGGGAATGCTGCAGCTGGAGGTCATTGACACACTTGCTAGTGGAATGTATGTAAGATGGGGAGGTCCCGTGTTGCACCTGAAAGCTATAAAGCTATGCTTTGTGTACAACATTTAATTAAGGTATACATTCAGAACTCTTCTCTAAAAATACACATGACTCTCAACA
This sequence comes from Colius striatus, assembly GCF_028858725.1. Classification (NCBI taxonomy): domain Eukaryota; kingdom Metazoa; phylum Chordata; class Aves; order Coliiformes; family Coliidae; genus Colius; species Colius striatus. The sequence goes on from NC_084768.1 coordinate 34,017,574, forward strand.
CATGGTGACATGGCTGTAATTTCTGGACTTGGGTGCAGGATAGCATTGTGTAAATGAAACACAATTACAGCTTAATTGGCATTTCTCAGTACTTTCCTTCTTTAAAAAGCAAACCAACCATTGTAGTGTCTAAAAGTCTTCTCCCCTCAGACACTACAGTGAAGGCAATGCCACTGCATCACAATTGCAATGAACAGAACTACAGAAACATTGAGATTGGAAGAGACCTCTGGAGGTCATTTGGGATTGTCTGAAAACAAGGACATAGATAAAAAAATCCCTCTTTTTTTCCATCAGAGTTAAGAGCCAAAACATTCAGTGTGAGTAACAGCCCCCAATGTGTAACAAGAACTGATTTATTTTAACTTCCAAGCAAACCACTTGCTATGCAAATTGGTAAATATCATTTTTACCATGTGGAGACACCACTACCTTGGAAGCTGTCTTACTGGGACGTGTGGCAGAGAAGGTTTTACCCCTCTGCAAGTACCACATCTGCACACTTTCTCAGTGTGTAGTTACTGAGAGGTATTGCTTATTCAGTGTGATTGTCAGTTCCCACAGCATTCACAGGCAAGCACCAGATTTAAAATATGGGTACCAAGCAGACCATCAGCTTCACCTGCCAGGCATAAAGTAACTAAAGGTAGCTAAGTGAGAGTTTTAAGTAGACACCAAGCCAGACCAAATGCAAATTGCTTTGCTGAAACAGTAAGCTGTAATCAGCTACAGTACCTGAGAGGTTGTAGTGAGGCAGGGGTTGGTCTCGTCTCCCAAATTAAAGGCAACAGAACAGGAACAAACTGCCTCGAGTTGTGTCAAGGGGGGGTTTAGATTAGCTAGCAGGAGAAAATTCCTCACCAATGGGCACAGGCTGCCTGGGGAAGTGTCTGAGTCCCCATTCAGGGGGGATCCTAAAGCCACGTAGCTGGGGTGCTGAGGGATGCAGGTTAGAGGTGGATGTGGCAGTGCTGTGTCATTCGACTGGACTCGATCTTAAGGGTCATTTGCAACCTAAACAATTCTATGATTCTAATTAATCAGTTTCTTTCACCTTTTCATCATCTATCCCCTCTTCCTCAACTTTTGAGTGGCTCATGTTTAAGCAGACAAAAGTTAATTAAATGAAGAATAAGCAGCAAGTATTGCTTAGCATTCCCTGTCAGATAACAGTGTCCTTTCAACAGCAGGTCAGACATACGCTCACACACTGTCACCAAGTGACTTTTTTAGAAATGTTTACACATCTGTCCCTCTGCTGACTACAGCCCCAAGTCTCTTCACTGCACTCCTCCATATTATTTTACATTTCACATCCATGTTGCAGCTACCATTTCTATAAAGTATTAACACATCCCTTCATCTCATTGCTGTGCAACCACAGCTCATCTGCTTCTTTGTCAAGCTTCAAATCCAGATACAAACTTTTCTGCTTTGTCTTCTCAGTTGCAAAGGCACTGCAGCTCCTTCAGAGAGGAGGCAGTGGGTGGTTTATGACACTAACTTGCAAAAGCCATTCTCAAACCAGAATAATTAAAAGAAAGATGTCTACCTCATTATCATTAATTATCTTGACTAGAGAGAATTTCTATCAATGGTAATTTCCATCAGTGAGCTCAGTACTGTCTTTAGCTGGTTGTTCTCCCTGTTCAGAGATACAGAATAAATCAATACACAGCCATCTCAGAGTGCCTCTTCTGCAAACGTTTCTACATGTTCTGATCCAGGGATGACTGCCCCACAGAAGCAGGAAAAAAACTCATGGTAGCCGCCACCCCAAAGGCTAAAAAGGACAGCTTGATGACCTTGTCAACTCAGTATTTTTAGTCTGATAAAATGGACATTTACAAGGAATTTGTTTATTAATGACTTTCAGACCATTATAAAGAAAATCAGATGTACTGACACACAAAATACATCATTCATAGGAACAGATTGTGTGTCGTTTTACCAGTGCAGAACATACAACAGAGATGTAGAGAATTCATACTTTGTCCTGGAGTATTGGTGACTTGTACTTTTTTTCTATGACTTTTTGCTGTTGCTCATCTGCCTTCATAGCTCCTGGTGCACATCACGTGGAAGTCTACAGAGACAAAAAAAAGAGAGTCAAATAATTTGTAGCACTGTTGCTGTTACTGCATTTAAATAATGTAAACTGGGACAGTAATTCAGGTTCTTCTGTGTCTGAGATCTGCAGTCCTCTTGCAGGGAACAACCCCTTCTGAAGGATGCATCAATAGGCCCAAACAATGTAAAAATCAGGGACAACTATCCCTCTCTGTAGCAATGAACTGACACAGAATGCCCAGAAGGCTGCGTGAGAGTTCACTCCAGCCTGGTACCTGTGGAAAGCAGATCAAGCAACATCTGTTAGATTCATGTGAGGAGCCGCTCGCAGGGCACACAGCAGCAGCGGCAGTGGTCAGCAAGCCAGGGGTCACAGTGCCTGTTGCTGCAGAATCTTTCTCTGGCAGCCTTAGCTTGCCCCTGACACTGGGGGAAAATCATCCTGGATTCTGAACTTGCTGGGGCAGCTTCTCAGGTTGGGCAATTTGCAGTATTTTTTCAGATGTCAGCTAGTGAGTGTTTACTCTCAGGACTTTCCCAAGGCTGGGTGTGGGGGAACACTCCCTTCTGGCACCTCATCTTTTTTACCCCAACAAAAAACAGAGTAAACAAATATATACACTGGCAGAAGAGAAAGACAAAAAGACAGACAGACATAAAGAAAAAGGGGGGAGGTGGAGAGGGATGGCAACTAAACTGTGATCTTACAGCTTTGGAGCTTCATCATTTCCAGCATGAGATCACGCAGCCTACCACTCTTTGGACTTTCCTACAGCAGACATGTGAAGGACTCACTAAACAGGCTTTATCTCCCACCCTCTTCCCACTGTCTAATCTTCTCTCTTCTGCTGGGCACACTGGAGAATGGGAAGAAGGATGAGAACAACTATTTGATGAATCTATTTTGTACCAGCAGAGGGTTTCCTGAGGAGGGAAAGCAATAGAAGGAAAACCAGCGTATTGTCTACTCTGAGATGTCAGGAGATATGTGACACCCTACGTCCATTCTGCCTAGGACATAAGCACAGCAGCTGGCAGATAAATAGATATCCCACACTCCTGTCTCACCATAGGCTGGAGCTCTGTCCCATCTTCGCCGTTCTGGAAAGGTCTCGTGCTTCTGTGTTTTTGCCCTTCTGTTAACTTGTTACTCTGACTCACAAAGGCCTACAAGCAAAAACCAGGGTGAGGTAATCTGGGAATGCAAACCATTGTGCAAATAAAAATATCTGGTAAAGGAAGATAATTAGCCTTGGGCTAAGAAACTGTAGCTTGTTCCCAGCTGGATGACACTCACTGAGTGATACTGGGAGGGACTCTGCAGATGCAGCAAGGGTGATGAATGCAATGGCTGAATAAGAATCTTTTACACCTCCTCCTCCTACAGGAATGAGGACTGTGGCTGCCTGTAAGGCCTCAGCCTACTCTCCACCCCCTGCTGCTTATTGTCCTGAGGGCCACAGAACTTCCCTCCCACCACCAGATGTTTGTAACCTGACTGTAACAGACATCCCAAGTCAAGCCCCTGGATGTGTTGGGAAATCCCAAGTTCTTGTCTACATAAACAAACTTATTCTTGATCATGCACTGAGAAGGAGTTTGGATGTGCTATCCCCAGTTCTTCCATACAGGGTTACACAGCCTGCCCTGCTTGGAAGACTCCTTACCCTTGTGGGAACTCTTCATCTGAGGCCCTAGGGCATGGCTAATTACATGGAATTACAACCAGAGTTAAAGAGAAACTGCCACAAAGTTTGGAAGTGGAGAAAGGAAAGCCTCTGTTTCATGAAGCAGAATTGTCTGAAGAAGTATTTTAGCATTTGTCAAAACAGAAGGAGAAGAACAGAGGTCAAGGGTTCAGAGTTTTCCATTCCATAACATATTCCTATTTGGAACACGTGCTTAAGTACTGTTCTGAATCAAAGCCAAAGAATATCTATCTGCTTTCTTCTGTACAAAGGGTTAAGCCTATCTTTAGGCTGCCTTTTTTGTTGTTTTTGATTTCACAAAAATTCTGTGAACAGTACTGGGAATCATAACAGCAGCATTAAAAACCCCAAACTGCTCATCCGACACCGTCCTGAAGAAATCCATCCACAGCATCGGTATCATATGAGCTCTTCTGGCTGCTGAGTTTGTTTTTCATGAATCACTAAGATTTTCTTTGTCACGTGGCTTATGAAGGAAAAGACAGAACTGGCAACATGAAAGGAAAAAAAACATCTGTATCTTCTGTTATTCTCTTAGTATGGGAGGGATGGCATTCAAGTGCTTCAGGCAGAGCTGTTAACTAAAACTCTCCATCACTACTAGCAACCTAATGCCTCTCCTTGGAAATGCCAGTAATATGATAGAATAATCATGAGGGTAAAGACGGAACAATCAGTCCAGAGGCAGAAGTATTTAATCAAGATACAGAAGACGATATTTTGGTGGAAGAATCTGTACAGGTATGAAGGACAGCAACTCGAGTTTGCATGAAGTTTGTTCAAAACTACAGCATCCATGGGCTGTGAATGGGTACCTGACCTGCTGCTGGCAACAAGAAGCTCATTGTTTACTGTGGCTCATTGCTGTACAGTAAGTCACAATAAATATAAACATCTAACCTTGAGGCACCTCACAGATCAGTCTCTGCAGCCAGCACATCTATTTGTTTACATTTTTAATTTACCAACAATAAATTGAACATGTATCAATTAAGGCCTAAAAAGCCAGCCATTATTTACAGGGTATGACCTAAAAGAAGGCAACAGATCATAGCTACCACACAGTCAGAGGGAATAATTCACATATGGTTTGTATCCCTGAGCCCATCCTGTTCTAAAGTATTGAAACCAGCATGGGATTGTCAGTTCAAATTGCTAGGTCTTGGGGAAAGGAAAAGTCCCCAAAAGCTTAGTCTGGCTCAGATAGCTTTGCTGTTATCTCCAGGGTTTACCAGCAGCTCCTGGTCCATGAAGTATGGCTTCTCTGTAGATCCATCATTTGTTTCCATGTCGATAGTAAAGCAAAGGAACATGGTATCTGCTGTCACTTCAAGCACAGACAGAAAATTGTGGGACATCATATAGGCAAAAAATCCAACCAGCAACAGAGGAACTACCCAAGCTTGCAATTCACGATGGTAGTTAAATGCCATCAATCCTCCGAAAACAGTAAAGCACACAACAAACACCTGTAAAGGGCAGTGAGAGGGAAATGCAGCCTCATCCATCATATAGAAAAGATTCTTAAAACACCCAAGCCCTCCAAACCCTAAGCAAATACAGTGCAGCCAACATTTTAACAGCACATCTCATCTAAGAGACAGCTATGCAGTTTCTGGCATCACAGTGTCACGCTGTGTGTTCAATCTAACATGTAAATCCTGTAGGGAAGAGGCAATCTTTTACTGTGTATTTACCAAAGACTCATTGCAATGGGAACCCTGAGTGGTGCCAAGAACACGATCCTAACACTAATACATAAAACTCTGTAAAGACTACAAAAAGGGTTAAATTCCTCAAACATATCTTCTCTCCCAAACTCACTGTACAGCACTAACGACCCTGAACTTAACAAAGATAAATCTCATTTACTTTAGATACAAGAAAAGAGAATCAAACCCTGATTTTTCCCTTAATTTTCACGGAACAGTACTTTTCTCACTCTTACCTTTCCTAGAAAGAGGACAAAATCCCCAAAACAGCTAATGGAAGCAAGTTTAGCAGAATCCTTTGCCAAAATAAAGGCAGCATCCTTTGCTGATGTACAAAAATCTGTCCCATTTATGGCTGTAGTTGTGTATGCATGCTGAAATGAGGGAAGATAATAACACAGTGAGAGAGGAAAGACTCTTATAACCTAGATTTTACTTTAGCAAAATGCAAACCCTTAACCTCTATATGGAAATACTGACTTTATTAATAGAAAGAGTTATTATGCACAAGATAGCAATTTTCTTTTAAGTGACTATAATAACTATGCTTCTGAATATTTTTTCTATGTAATTTCCACCATTAGCAAATGCTGGAATAGGGATCAAATCCATTTCTGGACCCAGCTTTACCCAATTTATTTTAAAACACCACAGTTCCCTACCCTAATTTTTGTTAACAAATAAGACACAGTTACCACAAAACATTTGCCTGGAGTCACACTATCTAAATTTACTTGGGTTTCTTTTTCTCCTTACAAATCTATCCCAAGGCCGCTGGCAAACGATGTAAGCAAAACAATCAAGTTATGTGGCTACCAGGTAATTTAAAAGTTGTTGATTAAAAAGCTTGCATACGTGGCCCTTTTGAACAATTTATATGCTACTGAAGTTCAAGCTTATTCTGTAACCATAACATATACCTTTTAATGAAAGATGAGACCAATTGTGAAATGACTGGAGAAGAACAGCTAGCTCCTGGACCAGACCAGCGAGTTACACACCTGCCCTCCCTGAATTTCAACAGGCAGTAGGGGCACTCACAGTGCTTTGATGGATTTAGAATTTTACATGATTTCTTTGTGGAAACTTGCTAAGACAGGTGAGGTGGACAGAATATGTATTTTCATGCACTGGATTATTTTAGCACTTGTTGTGCATAACTTGGCATATATGTCCCATTTATGGGATTCCTCAAGGTTCTGAAAATGTATCCAAAACATCAGCCAAGAAAAACAGCACTCAGGATACCTAAAAAGTATGCTGAACTTTACTAACAAGTCTTACGAGTAGCTTCCCTTTACTCCAAATATGAGAAGGTGGATTATGTCACAAAACATTAGTCACGTCTGGTATGGTCAGTAAGAACCACAGTACGCAGAGGATTACTGCTCTGAAGGAATTTATATGCCCCAACCTGTACTTGGTGCTTAGATTACTTTCTGCTTCACCTGGAAGTGAAAAAAAAAATCCCACAAGTAGTTTGCTGAGAGTGAACTACACTGGCTGACTGCAAAACACTCCTGTTGAAAAATCTGGGGTTTACTTACGAAGTATAAAATGGCTTTGGATATTTAAGGGCAGAGAAAATGTATTTCTGCTGAGTTCAGTTTTACCATGCAGCATTTTCTGTTACTGTAGTGTAGCAAAGCTACATTGATATTGTCTTACAGCTGGAAGGAAGGAAGGAAGGAAGGAAGGAAGGAAGGAGGGAGGGAAGGAAGGAGGGAGGGAGGGAAGGAGGGAAGGAGGGAAGGAAGGAAGGAAGATAAAGAAAGACACATTAAATGCAGTCAAATATCCTTTGTCTCTTTTTTGTGGATACTATTTATGCCAATTTTTATTCTCTCATAATAAGCAAAAAAGAAGTGGAAGTAAACAGTGACATCCTGTAAATATTGTACTTACATAGAAGCAAATACCTCCATAAATGGGAAAAGTATAAATAAAGACCATGGATTTATTGCCTACTGCAAGAAAAATCAAAGACTTCACTGAACTCTACACAAACACGTAGAGTATCTGCATAAACGTCTGTTTAAACAAATGAGTTCTCTTCATTCCTCACCAGGAAGAGACACTTGATGTGCTCACTGGAAGGATGGGTTGTGATCTTGGCCAGGCTGTGCTGCAGCACCTCTGACAGACCATCCCCATCCCACCAAACCCCGTGTCCCTGACCTGCTGCAGCCGTCCCAGCACAGGGACCCGCTAGCCCCATGCCAACCCCCACCAGCCCCACGGCCCCAGTGCTGGGGACATGGCAGCAGGAGAGCAGGCAGGTTGATAGGGCCAGGGCCAGTCTGACTGGGCTACTGTTGCCCCAGGACACAGGCAGAGGGTACATAGTCCCAAGGTGAGCTCTCTCTCTGTCTTCTATCTGTAGCTGTCACTGCACGTTTCAGAAATGGACAGAGTTATCTTTATAACATGCTGTCAGCTAAGTCTGTCTCATCATTCCCATTAATAGACAGCCAATTGCAATACAAAGGGGACGAGGGGTTTCCAAGTTTGTTTCTGTCCCTTAAGAACTAAATTCAGAACTAATTCTGGTGGGATCAGTAAATATTTTGCCAATAAATTAAACAGATTCTGTATTTGGTAAATATAGCAAAAAATGTCCTGTTTTAAGAAGTTAATGTTGAAAATGCATGTGCACTTGTACAAACACTGTTTCCAAACTTAAAATAAATAATAAGTTGTTTGCACTGTTGAATTAGCTGTTTTGGTATCCAAGGAATGTGCAACAAAAAGGATTTCTGATAGTTATTAATGAGAAGAGTTATCTTGGAAAGACTCAAAATAATGCCAGAGCCGGAACACTACCTGCACAGGGATTTGTCATGTTGCAAACCAGCTGATTAAAAAAATGGCATTTAAAACAATTACAACCTCAACAAAGCATGTAAGTATCAACTAGTCATAATATCCAAGCAAGAAAGGTAGCCAAGTAATAATTCAGCTATACAGAGGGAATAAGAGACAAGGCAATGACCGAACAGCTGAAGGCTACAAAACTAGTCATTGGCATAGGTGAAGCAAGAAGGCTACTAGCACTGCTAGTCTGTGCTTCTGTGACAAGCTGAAGGCTTAGCCAAGTGACCTCACCTTTCAGCAAAAAATACATTTCTGAGAAAAAGAATATATTTGGGGGGTTTCCTGTTCACCTTAGACTGGGGTTGCACATGCTTTCTTTCCATATAGACCCCATACCCCAGTCCCACAGAGCCACAGATAAACCTACATGCTCTCATTAACAAAACATGTCTAACATTTAAAAAATGTACATTTCCACGAAACTCAGAGTTGCACAGAAACTCTCATCCTTACCACCAAAGAGCATCTAACACGTGTAAGCTATTACCAATAGCTGCAAAACATTTCAGACTTTGGACTAAAAGCTTACATAACCCATTAATTTTCCAGTTGCAGGATATGTGCAATTACTCAATCCCTGTCAAAGCAAAGATAGTTGCAAAGGCTAAGGTGGCAGATCACTGTCAGTTAAGAACCTGCTATCATTTAGAAACATGTATTTTAGGCGTTTTCTTCTACAGAATGTATTCTATTCCCATGCATAAAAGCCTCAGTGGACTTGGAAATATTTGAGAGAAGGGCAGCAGGAATGATCCAAAAGGTATGGAATGTCTTCTGTCTGGAGAACAACTGAGTATACCAGGCCCTTGTCTGGAAAAGAGATGACGGAAGGAGGACGCGGTGAGAGGGCGATAAAACCATGAGAAATGTGGAGAGGGCAGGGAGGGTTAGATGGCTTGCTGCTGCTTCCAGAACAAAAACAGCGCATGGGGAGGACCATGAAGTAGTAGGAGCCAAATTTGAAAACAGATGGTATTTCTTCTCATTGTAAGCTTTGAACTGCTGGACAAAGGATGCTCTAATTGCTAAAAGTTTGCATGAGCTCAACAGAGACTCGGGAAGTCCAGGGGAAAGGAATCTACTGAGATCCACAGACAAAATATACTCGGCTCAGGAAGAGTCCAGACTGAAAAGAGATTCAGAAACAGCATGGGGACAGGGTAATATATACTCATTCTACTTTGCATTCACCCATAGCCACTTTAGGAGATGAGATACTGAGCTAGACAGGCTCAGTCTGGCCCAATATAGCAATTATGGTTTTTATCTTTGCTTAATAAATTGATGTTTGACAATGGCAGTTTCTGCTATGGAGACAAGCAAGTAATAATGGTATAGCATACAACTGATCAGAAAGCATGGTCAGGAACAGTACTGTATCACCACCTTTGTGAAGAACACAAGCCTCCTCTAGCTTGGAGCCTGGGAACTAGACACTAGTTTCTCAGTGTTGGGATAAATAAATAAGGAATGTGAATGTTTACATATTTCCAAATACCACAGTATGCAAAAAACCCATTTAAAGAATACATCCTCCTGTGCCTCATCACACAGAATGTCAAGGGTCTTGGAAAAATTGACCTGCCAGTTTCATGAGAAAGGCTCTGTGGCTCAGATCCAGGCCATAAGATTCCTAATTGTTGAGAATAATTGCTACTTTGTCTAACAGCTGAATTCAGTCCTCCATTCTAGGACTTGTTTTAATAAAATGATCTTGGGGAAGAGAAGATTGCCATAGCAACACAATCTCCTTTAAAAAGCAGTAGGAGACACGCTCCTCTCACATCCCACTTCAGCTCTTCCTGCTCTGCTGGTATTTCCAGCCTGATCCCTGCCACCTCTGGGGGGCTGCCCTGGTTTGCTACACCTAGTACAACACTGTGCAGCTCAGGTCGACTTCAAGTGCAACATGGGCCTGTGAGGCCCCAATGGAGAGATGAGGACTTTGAGACTGGACGGGATTTTCAGCCACTCTAGTCCCTGGTTATTTCAGATTAGCACTTCATACTATTTCTTCTACTAAATGGAAAACTCCCTCTTTAAACTACTTAGGGCTTTTCCCTCTCCCAGTCCTTACATTTGGAGCTATTCCAGACTGCTGTCCCTCTGGCCCTTACAAAGCGTCTTCCAACTTCCAGACAATGTTTAGTTATGAACAGTTTACATCTACTTGTTCTCCTGCTGATCTTGTCTTGGCTCTTGTCCCTCCCTGCTGTTTGTCGTCCTGATACACTCAGATGGCAAGCCTTGCCTGATCTTACCTTTCGTTTGTCAAGGCAGACACACCAAGATATTTCAGTCCTCTCTTGGGAGACAAGCCTGATCACCTAACTAGCAACTTCTACAGTAGTATTTATCTCCCTCTTTCTGATGTATTTAATCTCATATATTCCAGAACTGCAGCCTTGTTAATTAAAAGTTATTGACCTGTGGTTTACAAACACATGGAGAACATTCTCCTCCACAACTTCCAACCAATAAACAGAAACAATTGGTTTTGATTCTCTGGCTAATTACCATCTGTAAGAAACCCTTCAATAGCCTCTGAATTTTCCCAAGCAGACCAAGAAGCACAACTTTCCTTTATTTCCACTTCATCTTATATTTTCAGTCTGGACTTACTGGAGAAAATCTTGTCTCTCAGCTTCCCTTGCTTCCCACACTGTGTGTCTACTCTCTCCATGGCTGTCCTCTAGTGGGTAGGACCAACACAAATTCCTCCTGGGAGGGCTGTTGGGTATCCTTTCCAGCAGCACCTCACCGCTACACTTGGGCTCCATTTCAGCCACAGGGGTTGGACCACAAGGATCATGATTTCATTGTTACTGGACTTGCTTACAGTGGATTCTGCAGTTCAGACAATATTCTTACCTGGGATTTCTGAAATAAAACCAATCTGAATGTTTCCAGAGAGCTGTACACAAACTGCTCTGCTTAAAACCACTGAATTACTGGTCACTTTCTTCAGTGCCTTTTCTTTTTTCCTTTTTTTTCCATGGGATACATAAAAGAGAGGACAAAGATATCACACAAGAATTAGTCAGTCTTGTTCACCTCTATCCTCTACATGGCTCATCCTACAGAGCAAGTAAAGATCTAAGGAATTTTACTTCCTCTAGGTGCATACATAGAGCTTCTAAAGGGAAAACATATTTAAAACACAATTTCAGCCAAGATTAACGTTTTGGACAATTGTATTTTCATGATGACTGAAAATTTAGCCTGACATCAAGAAGCAATTTTGCCAGTAACATGAAAGTGCAGTATTGTTTTAGGGAGGGAAAAGAAGTACTTGATGGGGTGAGGCACGGTGTATGCAGCAGTGCAGAGGAGAACTGTGGTCTCATCAGCATGCATGAAGTTTGGTTTTATCTAGGTCACTTCACAAGGCACTAAACCGCAGCCTCCCGATAGGCTTCCATCCAAAGCTTAGACAACCAACTGCCATGGATAGGTGGCCACCAGACAAACCTGCTTCTGTTTTTCCACACTAGACAGTTGCTGGCTCTCAGCACCAGTGAAGGGTCTGAGACCCAGCACCTGCAGGCTGACACACTGCCGACCTCAGCGCTGGCTGCCCCAGCGCCAGGGAGGCTGCAGCACTGCACCACATCACACAGAGCAACCACAGACTGCTCAGCAGCTCCTTCAGAAAGCCACGTGCTGCGCTTTGGAGCAGTTGCTTGCCAGCTGGCTGCAGATGAACCTAAAGCAGAAAAGCAAAGCTATCCTGAAATAGATACATTGTCTTCTTTTAAAAAAAAAGGTCACTGCAAGAAGGCTGTAAAGGAAAAAAAAAGCAAGCACTGGGACGTATCCAAAGGGAAGACTGCCACTACAATTTAAGAAAGCAGGAGACAGACAGACCTTGTAGCTCCCAAACCACATTAAGAAAAACAGTATATTCTCTTTACAGAAGAGAAATTTCAGTCTCATAGATTTCACTTAAAACAATTGGATGTGTTTTTCTGGAACATATCAGAGCCTGAAGCCATCAGAGCCGTCAGATGAAAAATCTGTGGTAATTCTGACAAGTGTTGGCAAACAGAACTGTCAAGTAAGGATAATGACTTTATATTCACAAAGCACTTTTCATCCAGATACAACCCAGAGTGCTCTACAATTGTTACTAATGGATTATACACACACATGAATCACTTTGTCCATGACTGAAATGGAACAGCTTAAGGAGTGAACTGTTTAACAGCACATAGCAACACTACACCACAGTTTAGCACAGGATCCAGTTGCAAGTCTAAGAGAAATTTAGGAAGGCAGGATGTAATTACCCAAATTACAATCTGCACAGGCTGCTGGGTTTACATTACTCCTCCTCCAAAACCCATTACAGGACACATGCCAATGTGTCAGAGTCTCACACAGCACTCAGTCATGATGGGAAGATGACAAGGTACCTTTCTGGCTCTATTTCAGTTAAGTTCCAGAAGAGTTAAGCAAAACTTAGCCGAGCCTGCAGAGAATGGACACCTCAGGGACACAAGGAACCATCAAAGTCAGTGTTAAATCCCACATGAAAGATGGCACCTCAGCCCAAAAAGTACTGTTTGATAACGTAACAGTGCACTGGGTTGATACTGCTTGGGAGTAAAGCAGCTCATGCTCCATCACCAATGTTACTTCCTCCAGCACCTGGTTTTCATCTGCAAGTTTCCCAGAGAGAAAACAAGGGGCTCTGTTTAATCCTAATTAAACTTCTGAATGAAGAGGCAGAAAGAACTTAAATCATATAAGCACAGTAACAACAGGCTGAAGAAAATAGTGCAGAAGTGACAGGAAAGCTTTTTTACGTTTTAGAGTTTCAGGTAATTATATGCTTATTACTATAGTGAAAGTAACACTAGAATAAAAGGCAAAACTATAGTAAGCAATGTTAGTGCACACAATGAGCTTTGGAACAAGCTTTGTAACAGCTGTTTCCCATTTCTGTAATTTCAACTCACACAAGAAAAATTTGAACAAAAAAATAGTTTCAAAATGTTAGAAACATAGGCACAAGCATTTTTTTAACCCCTCTCAAGATCTCCTCTGAAGACCATACTCCATACCTATGTGATATTTCAAGGCTGTACCCAGCAGCTTTCAATGATCTCAGTAAGAGCTCTTAGGAGTTCCATACCGTTACCTGAGCCATATGTTAAGCTGCTTAAAGCTGCAGACCTGCCTTTCCCCCACACACCTTTTTTTTTTACATTTGGCCACAGATTTTACAAAATTGAAGGTGATGATTTTCAATCTTCATTATTACAAAATGAAGAATGGGCTGAAATGTATTATTTCAGAATTCTTTTTTTAAAGAAATACGGTTGAGTACACTCTTTATAGAAACAAAGAAAACAGATACACTAATTACTCTGTGAAAAGCAACAATCTGAGATCAATGCTAATCCTTCACACTGATACCATTGCTATTAAAAATCTCATGCTCTTGTTTTCCTTCTCCTCTAACCCTCATCCAAATTGCCCTGGATTTGGAGCTCGTGGAACATCATCATCTTTGCCAAAAATACATTCAAACAAGCCATGATCCAACAGCAAAAAGGTTAAAACCAGAAGTCATATGAAAACACATATTTGCCTACAATAGATTAGGAAACAGGAAATCTTTTAAGGGAACAGGAGCTACAATACAGTCTTCCGAAACAAAAAAAAGGACATTACAGCAATTCATTCTTCTTTTAAGAGACACCTAGCATATAACAGCTGGAGAACATAAACATTAGGATGCTGGGTATCTCTTTGAAAGGCAGGAAGCAAAAGGGAAAGGGCGACTACAAATGGAAAGCCTGGAGTCAAAATGAACTCTGAGATTCCTCACCAAGTCCGTGACCATAAGATCTACTTAAAAAATGTAAGTCTGGAAAACTTAATCATCTCGAATCGGCCATTTCACTGCAGAAGTATTTAATCTAGGCTGAATTAAGGGAAAAAAAATTCTCTTCATAGTTGTGCAAGATTAAGCCATATTTGTGCACCTACTTTAAAGGAGACACAAGATCCTTTATCAGAATTGTCTTGTTTACTTCACTACTTCTCTCAGCAATGAGAACAAAGAGCACAACAGTCAGAGAGTTAGAAATCAGCATGAACATCTGATTTCCTTTCACATTAGGAATACCAGAGATAACAAAAGGCAACTGACAAAGAGAAAAATGAACTACTTACAATGATGTGTATAGAGCTGGAAAATATTTGGAGAAAAAGATCAGGAAGGAAAAAGTAGCAGTGAAGCATCTGAAAAACTGCTGCATGTCAGAAATCGCCCATTTTCAGTAAAACTACTTTTGAAACAAATCTGCTAATAAAACAAAGATATCTTAAAAAAAAAAAAAAGAGGATATTCTATCATCTGTTTTTTTCATCATGGATCATACTCCCAAATACACTGATAATGGAAATCAGACAGGAGTTCTAATTTCTGTATTCAGGACTTTCAGGTGGAAAACTCTGTACCTAGTTTAAAGACACATCTCCAGGTGGGTTTCTTACTTCTTCATTGTGTCCTTCCACCTGGAGCCTCTGTATTTCAGCAGTCTATCTGGCTCAGCTCAACAAAATGTTGTCTTATTACCTGCAGAAATAGCAAATGGCCCTCTGAAAAGGCTCTCTCAAGCTGTATTGACAAGTTTTCTAAAATCTTGCACATTCTATGTTTGTCAATTCACTGTTTCTTTGTAATTCTTACAAAAACAAGTTCCACCTACACTTGAAAAACTTTTGTTTGTTTAAATTAAGTGGTCAGCAGGAAACTTTGGCTTGCATGCACTGGATGTTGCTTTGGTAGTGCTGAAGGGAGCTGGCATATGGCACACACACGGTTTCTCGACTAGATGTGCAGAGGGCGCAGTGACTGGCGACAGAGTGTACCTGGTTAAAGTATCTTAAGCAACTCTCCTGACACCAAAACCAGCAGAAATAGCACTTGGACGGGCACTTTGCACTCTCCTGCAATAAAATAAAATGTTTGGTTACTGGACACAGAATTAGGTTCAAACAAAACTGTCATTTTAGAAAAACTTGCTTTACAGGTGACTGACTCTTCTAACACAGCATTCATTTAGGCAGCAGATATTTCCTTTAGGATGATAGGAATTGTTTTTAATCCAGACCCTTCAGTACTTATGACCAATGAGCTGAGTGGTTTTTTTTTTCTTCCTGTGGATGGAAGATTCTGGGAAAAGAAAATAAGTGCTGCAAACAGCTTTGTGAGCTAACAGCTGCTTGGAGAACAAAACAGGCTGGCGAGTCAGTAACCCTTACAGTACACTTTGCAGTGACCAGGGAGTATACTGACAGATTCTTAACCTTCCTGTTTATCAAAAAACCTTCACAGTTCTGAAATGACTGGTACCCTACTGAACAAAGATAAAAGAACAGGCAGAAGGACTTGTATGCACATATGTGTGTATTGACTTAGACCATACACTCATTTTTCAGGAAAAGAGGGGAAAAGCCTGTATTATAGCAGACCATTCATAGACCATTGACCTCTATTAATTTCATACTAAAACCAGAGCAGGAAAGATCAGTGTTTGTTCCACCCTACCCACCTCCATCATACCACAAGCTCAGAACTGTTTATCATATAAAAACTTTACCAAGCAAGACAAGAAAAAGACATCTTGGTAGCCATGTCAGCCTTCTGAGTTTAAATGGCTGAGTTTTTTTTCTCAGCAAAATGAAATTCAATTCAGTGATACTTGAGCCTTTTTAACCTTCTTTTTCCAGAGGTCAGAATGTTATTGTTTTGTCTTGGAAAGCAGAGATTATAGTCACTATATGAAAATCTCAGGTCCCCCAACTACCACAGCTTGTACAGAAATTCCAAACCTCCCAACTGTTTTTCAAAGGAGTTCTTGAAAATGTTCCAGGAATAAGTCAATTAAAATGGCAACTGTACATGCAAACTCCTGACAGCAAAGAAATAGTTTAATCTTATTGTGTATGGCTGGGAGATGATTTTGCTAAAATTGCATTGATCTGGGTAAGAACAGTTTATTCAAGACCTAGAGCAAGAGACTTCAACTGCAATCTCTCTCCTGATTCTGCTTGAAGACTGCTGTGTAGAAAACATTTGTGAATTTACCTGTAGACAGCAGACTCCTGCCTTTTCCTTCTGTTCACAGAGAACAGCAGCATTTTTTGCAAGGGTGGCAAAGTCTGAGTGAGGTCTATAAGAATGGAGCATCACTTCTCCATCCTTCAGTACCATTACTTCATCCCTCTATGGAAAGAGCCTCAATAGAAAGGGGTCATAGCCTATCCTATCTCCGGTGGAGAGGAGCAAGGTTACTTTGTGTGGGGATCCTTCTGTGGACTAAGGACAAGAGCTAATCAAGTGCATTATAGCCTCTTTTGCAGCAGTTACAGCTGTGGGTCAAGTCATATCCTCAGCCAAATACTTGGCAACTGGACCAAAAGGAGTTTGTAGCACACTGCTATAGACACAAAGACTCCTTCTTTGCTATTTAAATCTTTTACGGCTATTCAGATTACAAACCCACACACTCACTTATTTTGCTTCCTCTAGAGGCAGAAAATACCCTTACCTTCCATCTAGCACAACTCATCTCACCTATCATCTTTAAAACAAGTCCTTGCTTGATCCAACTCACCAAGTTTTATAACCAAGACTTTCATATGAAAGTGACACAAACCCAGACACTGACATGTCTTTCACGTATCTCATTATTATCTACAAGCTATAACCTACATATGTGCCTCAAGTACCAGGCATAGCCAATGAAAACACCCTGTCACAACTATACATAACATGCTTCAAGGCCAAGCTAAACTCTAGAAGACCCACATTTAGAAACTTTGCCTAAATCTTCCTCTGAAATCAGAGTTGTGGAACATGACAGTCCTCTCTCCTTGCCAAAGTATCAGAACTAAGTGCAATGGCATGTTTTCAACAAAAGACAAGAGATGCAGAAAAGCATGAAAGAAATAATCAAATCAGTCCAGATGTATTTTTCATGTACCTTAAAAGACGCAGATAATCTCTGGAATAGCTCTTATTTCATACATTCTTTCTCTAATGTCATTGAAAGGCTGATGACACCTTTCCTATGAAGATATTTTATATGTAACAATAATGTTTTTTCCCATCTTTACTTTTATTAAATTTATGATGCATTTTAAATGGGGCATTTTGCTAATTTTCCCCTTGAACCTCATAAAAAGCTGTACACATAAAAAAATAATAAAAGTGTTTTTAAGGTTGCTGTTTTCTGTCTTTAAAAATATCTGAGTTGACAGGGAAAAAAAGGAAGTACTGATAACTGAAATAGAAGGAACAACCCCATGCACCAGGACAGGCTGGGCGTTGAACTGCTGAAGAGCAGCTCTGCAGAGAGAGACCTGGGAGTCCTGATTGATAATAAGCTAAATATGAGCCAGCAATGTGCCCTCGTGGCCAAGAAGGCCAATGGCATCCTGGGGTGCATCAAGAAGAGTGTGGGCAGCAGGTCAAGGGAGGTTCTTCTCCCCCTCTACTCTGCCCTGGTGAGGCCTCATCTGGAGTCCTGTGTCCAGTTCTGGGCTCCTCAGCTCAAGAGGGACAGGGAAGTGCTGGAGAGAGCCCAGTGCAGGGCCACCAAGATGATCAGGGGACTGGAGCATCTTTCATAGGAGGAAAGGCTGTGGGAACTGGGGCTGTTTAGGCTGGAGGAGACTGAGGGGAGATCTTATTAACATTGACAAATATCTAAAGGGTGGGTGTCAGGAGGTTGGGGCATCCCTTTTTTCTATAGTAGCCAGCAACAGGACAAGGGGTGATGGGATGAAGCTGGAACACAAAAAGTTCCACTTAAACATAAGACAAAACTCTTTCCCTGTTCAGGTGAGGGAGCCCTGGCACAGGCTGCCCAGAGGGGTTGTGGAGGCTCCTTCCTTGGAGGGCTTCAAGACCTGCCTGGACATGTTCCTGTGTGACCTGATCTAGGTGACCCTGCTTCTGCTGGGGAGTTGGACTAGATGATCTCTAAAGGTCCCTTCCAACCCCTACCATTCTATGATTCTATGACGCTGAAGCAAATGGAACACAATGTAAGAAATCCTCACCTTATTCCCTTTTAAGCAAGTACTATACTCTTCACTTTTTTTTTTAAATGAATCGTACTTTTTAACTGTGATTTTTTTTTTTGTGTTAGAGGAATATAAACCTACCTTTTGGTTCAGGATATTATAAAGGTACAAGAGAATAATCCTTGGTATTCTCAGTATTGTGATTAAAAATGAACCTTTTACAGCAGTTCCCAGATGATAGCAAAAAAGAACTGATATGGATGACAGGATTGGATGGGGTGGTGGGTTATTTTTGTTTCTAGAAAGAAAAACAAACAATTTAAGAATATTTTAGAAACTTCTTCAGGAAGAGAAATATTGTATCTTTTCAGTGGAAATTCAAAGAATAAAGCCAATATCTCCTTTCCAACTTGAAAAACTCCCATTTTTCCTACTGACTCCATCTGAATGTTTTACCTTTATCCAAAGCAAAGCTGCCAAGTTTATAACTTTTATTGGATTAGTTTAATTCTTAAGCAATGACTGTTTTGATGTATTCAGTAACGGAAAAATATCTAGAAAAAAACTACAATGGAGAATACCAGCAGTGAACAACATCTGAGAACACTTTCCTGAACACCTCTCTCCAGCTTCTGTCATTTCTCCTAAGTCTCTGCAATCTTTCCTTTGACTGTTGTTTTGCAAGGTTTTTGTCTGTAGGATGAATACATTATTTCTGCTTTAGTGGTAAAATTCAAACTATATAAAAAACATATCACAAGTTCTCACACATAAAATTAAGATCTACCATCTACTTTTTTTTGCAGTTTGGTCAAATTTTGTTTGGATAATTAATAATTAAGCAAAGATACAAAAATTGGTCTAACTAATAGTTCTATTTTCTTGGTTCCTTTACAAAGGTCAGTTAATGTCAATCATTTACAGGGAGTAGTATGACACAGCTCTCAAGAATTTATATAAAAATCAGGAAATGAAATTAAAGCCATGCCCCCACCTATCTTCAAATTCTTTTAAAAAAACCCCAAACTCTATCAGATTAACCCTATAAATACCTAAAATATTTAAGAGGACTAAATAGCCCTAAGTAGCCCTTTTATAAAGCTACTCTTAAGCCTAACCCTTAAAATTTTACTCAGGCAACAGAACCAGCAGCAGTTTGACTATGTACTTATGTAAAGATCAGGTATTATATCACAAATAAGGTAAGTCCTGTTTTCATAACTGACTCCTTCAAACCCCCTGTTATCTTGAAGAATTAATAGTTTGCACAAGAAACTGAAAAATAAAAAGGCAGTAGTAAGACAGTGACTGGTTGGGGCTAAAAAGGTCCACAAATGTACTTTCGTGAACCATTTAAATAATATAATCTTATATCAGGACAGGTATCACAGCTCCACAAGGATCCTCAGGGTATCACTGCAGTTCATTCAAAACACTGAGTACTTTGCAGCTGAGAAGTTGTATTTAAATATGTGACTATACCACAGTATTTTAAATAGGAAATTCCAGCAAAGCAGTGGCTGCAATTAGCATTTCTGGTCTTACAACCAGAGGAACAGCTTGGGGGATAGTGGAATTTTATACTGAATAAGGCAATTGAGGGGTTTTTACAGTCATCAGGTTTCTGTGTTAGAAACACACACGTCACAATATGGATGAGTTATTCTATCCATACAGTACCACTGTTTCCTTTTCCCTCTGCACTGCCTTATGCCCAACAGTCTCAGCCAGTTCTCAGAATACAAAAGATTAAGTTTCTGCAAGTTAAATGTTAACCAAGGTTAAGAAATACAGAAAGGATGAAGTTGACTCTTGTGTTAATAATTTACTTGCTACTGAAGAGGAAAATGAAGAAGGGTTTTTTGTATTTTTAATAGGACTGAATAATGAGCAGGAATGTAAAAATCTGAAGTTCAGATAAATTTCTCATTTGGATGCTTTTCCTCACCTTCTCTTCCTAGCAAAGGAATTCTCACAAGAACAGGGTTTGACAAGATTTCTTGATTTGGATCCAAACAGACCAGAAAAACAACAAAGTTATTCCTTGTAATTCTGGCTCAGGGTAGGAAACAGGAAAAGGGCTGCTGAACACAACAGGTGATACTTGTGACTCTAAACAAGCTCAAGATTGGCCCTACCATCCACCTCCCCAGTAACCCAGGGTGAAGTTTCAGCCAGCTTTGTACATTATATAGCTGTAATCTGAAATGACTTTATCACAAGTACATACACAGTCAGCCATATGCATACATGTTGTAAGCAGTTCACGTTGTGTGGTGAATTCTGTGCATGGAGACTCCACTGCATGCACACAGGGTGGCAGGGTAAAACAGGCATCTGCCTGACAGACCAAGCAGGGCCACAGCTTGCTTCTCCTCTTTGGTGTTGCTATTGGATGTTAACGTGGGACCGCTTGATTTACACAGAGAACTCCTGTTCCAAAATCCTGCAAACATGTACTCAGTACCACATCAGCTTTTGATATTTTTCTTGCCGTCCATTCTCTTTATTTTCTTGTGAGCTCTGTGATACTCAATATCTTAACACTGAGTTCCTTAAGTCAAATGACCACACATGCATCTCAGCCTTCATTTTAAAACATTTTTATGTGTGAAGAACAGATGTCATTTTGACCCATTCAAAAGACACAGACATCTGAAAGGGTGAAAAAAGTGCATTTCTTTAAAAGCCTGTCTTTTCAGATCTGTGCTTATAGTCTTCGTCAATCCTGCCTGATCCCTTTCAAATACTTCCTAAAAAGAGATTTGACATAAAATACTTTGGAAGTGTTTAGGAATGAACTGTATATGCCTCAGTAAATATGAATCTCAGTTTTTAAAGAAATGAAATAAAGTACAAGGTTTGTAATAAAAGAGACATTATCATCAGTCTAATAGAGAACACACAGACTGTACTTCCAACTGCCCTTTTACCTGCTCTCAAAGCCCCAAGGGACAGGTCTGACTACATACATGCTGATGACTCTTTCACATCAGTCAGCTGAAGGACATAAGTTGGGCAAAGGATGTTCATAAATATTGCAGCTGTATAGGAAAAAGGAAGAGGGATCCTTTACAAATTTCATTCTGGTTTGTTTCTCAGTGACTTTGGTGCAAATCCATAAACCTGGACTTCTGACTTACTGCAAAATGTGTGCATTTCACCTCTCACTGAATCTATCAGAAGTCATGGTGCTGAACACCTTAGAAT
This sequence comes from Colius striatus, assembly GCF_028858725.1. Lineage (NCBI taxonomy): Eukaryota > Metazoa > Chordata > Aves > Coliiformes > Coliidae > Colius > Colius striatus. Next base: position 34,039,196 of record NC_084768.1, read on the forward strand.
CATATGGAAAACCCCAGTCCTCCAAATGCTTATACACTTCCTTAATTTCAGCCCTGTGCAGTGACATACACTCACTGGAGTTACTGAATAAGCTCAAACTTGGACAGGACAGTGATGCCTGTGACATGGGTCAAGTTATCATACCACCTTCCTTTAATCCCTCTTCTCATTGAAAAGGTACATATGAATACATGCATGAAAATAAACCCTCACGTAAAACAGCTATAGTAACAAAGAAGCTTTTTTTAAAAGACAGAACTCTATTCAGGAGTAATAAAAAATAATCTTTAAGAAAAAAATCCTATTTATGTGATAAAGTTAATAAGCCATATTTCATCTGAAATAAAAGAAGGCAAAATCCACTTTCAGTGCTGGTATTAGGGGTCAAACATATGTCACCTAACGTAAACCTAATATGTAAACCTAATTCAGTTAAAATGCCCCCCTGCCCTCCTCATGTGCAACTCCAGGGTGGCTGCTGGCTGTGCACCACAGTGCTGTGTGTACTGAGAAGCAAATTTCCGTAGGGAAAGGCCGTGCCATTTCCTCAGAGCACTTACAAGCAAAGCAGAAAGCCTCTCTGTGAGCTATCATAAACAAACTCCTGTGGCATGCCTTTATGATGCCGCCCCAGGGAATACATTAAAAACACAGAGCAGACAAGCTCAGAATTGCTGGAACGGCTTGAGATAACCCTTGCCCTTGATGATGCAACTGCTCTTGCAGCTAACCACTCCCTTCCCCATCCCAGCACTGCTCTGTCTCTGCAGGTCTGTGCTGACAGTGTAAAGGCCAGGAAGAGGGATCACCACCACAGAAAAATTGCATTTCCTCTTCCAAGCACAACTCTCTCAACACAGAACATGTCACCTGGCAAGCAAGAGGAGGGCTCAGCAGTAGATGTACAAAATGATCTCAATACAATTGGGTGCAGGAACCTTCTGTACTCTGTGTCCAGTTCCTGCAGCAGTAAAAAACAGCGGGAAAACGGAAGACCTTAACAGAGCAGTAAATGTCATCACAGCGTTCTACAGGTGCTTCCCTGCTCTGTGTGATGAAAATATGGACAGTGTCTTTGCCTTGGGGATTTAGATGGTGTATTGTACCAAAATGCACTGCAGTGCACAGCCCAGTAGATGAGCAAAATTGCTTTTCTTTCCTGTGCTTTCTCAAGCAAGCCAGTTTAAATGAACCCTTAATGCCTCAGCATGCAGCCACTAAGGATGAATCCATTACCAAAGCTTGAGGTACACAAATTTGAAGATGAGAGCAGCCCCATTACCCACAGAACCACAGTCACACTAGTTACTTGTGTTTGGAGCTTCAATAAGAAAAAAGGGAGAAGAAATGCAAGTTCTTCCCTTTTCAGTTCCTGTCATGGCATGCATGTAGTAGTGTGTATTACTCTAAAGATCTCAACCTTTTAAAAGCAGTATTTTAAGGTTTTTTCTGATCTTTTACTAGCATCAGCACTCAAGTGCTAATTTTCCAACAGAGGTTATCACCATATTCCCCTAGTACAAAATGAAGAAATACCTTAAAACGATGGAGTTTTTCACAGATCTGAAAATCTCATCACTAAGTGTAGAAGAAAAAAGCAATGAGGGTGAGTGAGCCCACAAGATACTTATAAGGGAAATGTTTTCAGAATGCTACTCTCTTCACTGTCAAAAAACTCAACAACGTTTCGTGAGATTAAAATCTCCCCCTACGCCGCTCCAGCACCTGTAAACAATTCAATTTCATTTTACAATATTGCAAGTCTAAAAACCAGTATAAGCCATGAAAAGTTGTCTTTTTCCCCCCCTCACTTCCTCTACATTTACATTTCAGGGCAGTATAAAATTCAAATAAGTTTGTTTACACGTCTCTCAATTCTTAAAGTGGTGTTAAAGCCTTTACAGTTAACTGAAAATATCTGTACAGAATGACAGATTAGGTGTTTATGCGGTAAGAACAAATGGAAACCCAGAGCAGGGATGAACACTTAGGAAGTGGTCAAACTGCCTATGAATACATGAAATTACTAAAGAGTTATATATTGCATCTCCATTTGGAGCTAATGCAGTCTTGTGAAGAGGGTCAAATTCAGTCTGTGCCTTCCTCATGGTAATTTCACTATAGTCAGTTGAGCTCTATTGGCTTGTACCAGGGCTCAATTTGGCCTAGTAACTCCAGCAGTAGAGGTGAGTCACATTAATATCATACACATTGTAAAATCTTACTCAAGATCTGGCAACAAGCAACATTATTTTATATTAAATTGGATTCCAAGATATTGACATCAATTGCAGTCTACGTGAGACTATTTTGCACAGAAAAACATCAAAAGTAAATGCTGGAAAATACCCAAAACTGTATGAGGGCAATTCTGCACTCACCTGTTGAAGTAACAAGTAACCACTGCCCCAGCAATTGTCATTTGCTGACAGGCAAGAATGAACTCACTAGTCCAGATAAGGCCAATGAAATGGTACCATGCCATGTAGCAAATTCCAGACAGAGCTCTGTATTCTACTTGCCCTCCTGAAGTAGTCTGTGCAGCACCTGGAGTTGGGATTACACCACTGTATTATTATAACACACCAGACAGAGAAAAATAAAGTACAGATAAGTGCTTCTGAGCCCTTTTTCTTATCTTTCCTTCAATAAAATCAGAAAATAATAAATTCAAGTGCTATTAAATTCTATCCGTTCTAACAAAGTCAGGGAGTCAAAATTTTGTAACTCAAATAGAACAGCTAAAAGTAGGAACAGTAAAGGTTTGTCTCCAGCAATACCACCAGGTTTAGACAAGCTTTATAGGTCTTCAGAATCAAAAGTCATTTGTCTGTAAATATATATCTACCATATAGTAACAATGCAAAATTACTTTAAAGTGCTCTGAAAGGATAAAAAAGTGCTACCTGGGTGCACAAACACAAACTGACACTCTAGATACTGTATTTTCTGAAAGAGTATCAATTTTAGATAAACAGACAAGCTCTTTGCAGTGCTGTACTGTTGGTACTCACAGAAATATTGTAGATTCCATTATGTTCAAATATATTTTAAGCCTGTGAAATGCAACATGGTGTGAAAAACCTACTGCTAAGATATATTCTCACAAACTCTCAGCCATATGAAAATAGATAATTCCATTTGGTAGCAGAATTAAGCTCATTTTGCACCATACAATTCACCTGAACACTTATTTTGCAAAGAAGGCATATGTCAGGCTTGGCTTCTGTAGTTTTGCGATGAAGACTGTGACAAGTGTTTGCATGGTAAACAATTTCTGTTTGTTTTTTACCAGCCTACTGAAATAACTACCTGTAGTACAACAGTAATGGCTTTGTCTTCCCTGGCCAGTCTTATACATGTGCATGTGCACAGCATTGTGCTCTGCTGCAGAGACACCAGGCACATCCACCTGTGAGCTCACCATCGATCACTCTGCTCTCTAGGTCCAGCAAACTGTTTTTGTTACTTCACTGAAATCTCTTTACCAATGTAAACATCTGTTTCTGAGAGATTCTCTGTCTTCTGGGCCTACTGTGCATGCATCACTTTGTCCACAGAAGTACATGCAATGCTATTTTTCCTATGTCAGTCTTAGTAGCACAGATAAACTTTAAAGCTATCCTAGAAAGACTGTTGAGAAAGGGATATGCCATTTTCCTCATCACTCCACTGGGATCTATCTGTTCACACAAGCTAAACTTTCTCAACAAAGCTTTGAAAATACCATTTAATTTGTCAACAGAATGTTTTTCTCCAGCTACATAATCTCGACTCTTTCTGATGTGCTACACACTCTCAGTGATAATGTCAACAAGTCAGTAAAGGATTGAAGCCTCTACAGCTGAATCGCCAAATCTGAAAACCTCTGACCAGTACAGATGTTGATCTGCTGCAAATGCTTCAAAATAAGTGTTGTTAACACTGCAAACAGGCACAAGTGCTTGCAGCAGAACTCAGGAGAGTTTATCCATTTGCCTGCAGCCTTGTGCTGTGCCATTAGCCAGGCAGCACCACACTGCACTGGTACAACGGTCAATGTGCACATGCAGTATCTTTAACTACATTTTGGTACTTCTGGACTTATGTCAGATGCTCTTACTTGGCAACTGCTTCTGCAAGGTTTTGCTGACGCCTGGAGCAGTAGGCTGTAAGGGATGAGAATCCCTGGGAAGTCTAGTCCAGCAGTTTCCTCATCAGAAACAAAGAACTACTGATCAGAAAATACTGACAGCCTGTTCACATGAAAATATGATGAGCCCTCCCCACTGTTAAATGAGGAAAGGTTCCGGCATCATGCACTGAACCTTTATTCTCCCTGCAACAGAATTCATTATGTTCTTTTATTTAGCTTTTTTCCATGTAATGGTATTAACAGTTAAGCTACCTGACTAAAACTGGAATGCCAAGGACCCTGCAGGAAATACATTTTATTGCTGGTTTTGCTACTGCACAGCTTTATGTGGCAGTTTTATTGCTCACTTGCATGTAGGATGCACTTTCATTACACAAAAGTCTCACATAGTAACCCACTCCACAATACATATAGAGTATTTATGTCATGTGGATTTCACAGCTGCTGCATGCTGAAAGGTTGAAAGACCTGCTTTGCTGTGCCACATGGCCACTTCAGTTCTGCTGTGAAATGCCACAGAAATTAGCAAACATTAAAGCTCAATAACCCTAAGACACACCAGCTTTTTCAAAGCACCACTGAACATGATTCCTGGCCAGATAGCGTTTCTAACTCTGGTTCTACTGTTTGTGCTGTCTCTAGTCTTGGCATTTCTCCTAGTTTTCTGGGACTTGAATTGACTCAGTCTCTGCCAGTCTTACCGATTCTCAATTAAAATGGTACTTAAGCAGGTGCCTACCTTAAAATGCATAAGTAGTCCCACCAATTTGAATTGGATTATCCATGATTTTCAAGTTAGTCATGCGCATAAGTACCTTTCCAAGTGCAGGTTATAGTTTTCTATAGCTCCCAAGAAGTTAGTCTTAGAGTAACAGTAACTTTTGGAGGGGATGTAAATGAGGTACCTGGGTGGTTGTATAACCATCAGCTGCACCATAGCTGAAGCAGGGATCAAGTGCTCTAGAGCTGTAAGATGCACAGATACCATAAGTATTATATAACTAGTGAAGACTCAAGGAAAGTGTTAAGAACAGGTGCAGCACAGCAGCAAGTCAATTCCATTTGCTCATCTCTGTGTATTAGACAAAAGATTACTGTCTTTGAAAACATTTTTTTTTTTTCAGCTTTCTTGGTATATGTGCATTTAAAATATAGTCTGCATAGCCCCAGAAAATGTATTTGTGAGAATAAGAAGTTAAATGTCAGAAATGAGAAAACCACCACTTGGATTTCACAAACTGAAGCCTGGACAGGCTAAATATTAGTCAACAGAGAAAACAAACTGCTCAAAGAGAGCATATATTGAGATATCGTCAGAGAAATACTCTCAGCTGTTACAAAAGGTCTCTAAAAGTAAAAATCAGAAGAGATGTATTCCATTTACAGAGCAATTGTAGAAAACTAGTAGAAAAGGCAAAGCTGTTCTGTTAATGCATGATTAACCACACAGTAGTACATGTACTTACTTTTACAGGATGAGTAAGTACTAGTCCTCCCAGAGCACCAAAATGGCCCCCACCAAGCCACCTTACTGTGAGCTGCTTTAACAGGCAGCATTTCAAAGGACTCATACTTGGTTTGAAAATTTGAAATACAATCTCAAAGAATATTCTCAATAACAAATCTAGTCCACTGCTCATTTGCTCAAGTTTTGAACTACAAACCAAATCTGAGGTAGAGTGGGACTGGAAATCCAAACAACTATCACAGTTCATCCTGACACCGACCTGTGTCTCCTCAACCTAAGAGCTGGATAAAACAATCCTTCACTACCTGCCCAGATCATTACAAGGCTACAATCGCCTTTATTACCTCTGAACTCCCCCCAGGAGGAGTTACTCTGTCATCAGAGCAGCTGCAACAACTGAGCAGCTGCAGAAGAACCATTCTCACGCTGCTTCATCGGCACCCAGCGGGCACTCGAGCTGCTGCGGGTCATTTACGTGGTGGTGGCAAACACTCCAGCCCTGGACTTTCCCAAGGACTCTGTTTACCCCCATTTGGGCAACAGCAGCCACCACTAAACACAGACAGCTTAACAAAAAGAATAATTGCAAATACACATGACAAAATTAATAGGATAAAATTTTAACCAGAAAAGTAATTGAATATGAGTGGCATTTTCCTACCCACATTCGTGCTTAGGCTGTAACTCAGAATTGGTTTGGATTATTTATCAACTGCACGTTTTCTTCTCAATATTAACATACCAACTGTTAAGAGTAAAATCGTGTGAGGACTGACATCTACACTAAAAATATCCTGGGAAAGATCTCAGTCAAAACACGTTTTGTTAGATTCCTTGTGAGAGCAACATATTGACAGTAACATGCCTGGAAATGACCTTCCCTTCTATGCTAAATCTGAAAACAGTCAATTCTTTCAAAACTGAGAGCATCCTTGAAACATCACTCTACTGTGCAACAAGATTATGCTGTTTCCTGTTTCCATCACTTGCTGAAAACACCAGCGTTCCCGCAATGCTAGGGAGAAGACAACTGATAAAATATCTTAGAGTCAGGAGATGTTTTGCCAAATGGGCTCAGCTACAGAAAGGTTGAAGGCTTTTCTGGCTTAGTGAGGATCCCGAAGCCTGTACAAGAGGAGTTACTGCAGTGACTGTCTCAAGGGCTGGAGGAAACACAAGCTCAAATGGTAACACATAAGCATTTGAAGAGTTTCAAAAAAGGGAAAATCCATAAATAAATACAGGAATGACAAACAACTGCCTCTGTCTGCATCAGTCATGCATCAGCTCAAACACAAAGGACAACAACTGAATCCTAGTAGTGGCCCTAGAAACTTAACAAGAAAAAAAACCCAACTCCCAAATCACAATGCTCCCTATGTACAAAGGCTGATTTCTGCATCAGGAGTTATCCCCAGAGCTACAGAGTTCAGCTTCCCTTATTAGGGCGAGTTGTGCAGAGGAACAATCTCCCCTTCTCTTTGATGGTGTGATGTTTGGCTAAGGGACAGCATTCTGCTTACCTCAGTTCAATCAGTGACAAATCTCATAGTGGTACAACCCTCAATAACACTACTTCCATATTCAAAATTTGTTTCTTGCAGATCTTTCATAGTGATAACTATTTCTACGGAGCACCTCCCCTACACCTGCAAGAACCTCTGGATTAATCCAAATTTTGTTGCACCAGTATAATCACTGATAACAGTTGTCACTGCTCAGAAACAACACTCCGCCTCCATGACAATGGCACACTGTTTATAGTCAGAGTCATTTTTGTTTCATATCAACTGTACTGAAAGCTGCCTCCTTCCTCCTGTCACTTGTCTTCATTTAAGTACGTCAAACATATGTAGTATCTACCACAACCTAATAGTAACTTAAATACCTGAGAAAGAACAAAACTCAAGTCCATATATGGGAGCAAAAATCACTCTTCTGTAGTGCTATGACTCACAGAACCATGGCAATATTGAAGATTCCAGCAAGAGGAGGAAAGAAGATGAACAAAAAAAGGAGAGTAATGCAGCTGTGTAACAATGCCAGTCGACATTTTGTACACTAACACCAGGAGGTCCCATACTTAAGAAGAGAACTTAGGAAACAGATAGCATTCACCTGGAAACACGGAAAGCAACATACTTACCTGCAGTTCCCAAGCTAAGTAGTACAGCAACCCAAAATACCCAGAACACAATCAGAATCAGGAAGGTCCAGAGTGGTTGGAACAGGAGGAAAGGAATCCTGTCAATGATTTTACCAACAACTTGAAAGAGATGTACAGTGAATCGAAACCTCTGTCTTTGTACAAGTGTAAGGCAAAGCAGAACAACCTGTTACAGGAAACGAAAAAACAAATTGTTGGGGTTTTCCCTTAACAAAAGTATCAAAGTTGTCAACCATGGGTACAGATCTCACAAAGACATGACAGCAAGGCATTTTACAAAAATCTTACTCCTCACGCTGACACTGAGCCTGTGGAATAAAATCTGTTTTTATGAAATCACTGCTACTGTTTTGTTTTTTTTAAACAAAACAGGATTTGTAAAACTGAAAGTTATCTAATGGAAACAGTGTGGTTTGCTTTACAGCAAACACAAAGGTACATTAGGTGTTATACATTGCTTTCATGTTTAGATGTCATGAACATCTAAACTTCCCTCCTACTCAGGTCATCTTGCCACTGTTCACAACAGTAGGAGAGACTAGACCTTTTCTGCAGAAAGGACAGTAGCACAATCAAACTAATTTGAGAGCTGTGTATGGAAGTGAAGCAGACATAAAATGAAACCTCATTAAAATAAATTATTTTTTTAACAAAGGAAAGAAACCCCACAAACCACCAATAACAAATCCCCCAATCAAAAACTCCACAATGTCCCCAGTTCTTTGTACATGAAAAGGAACTATGAACAGCAATGAAAAGAGAGGTTGAAATCTGTAAAATAATAAATGCAGCCAGTGGCAGCTGCTTCACTGGTTTTCTTGCCTACATCACCAGTGCTGACACAGATTTGAAGAGTAGTAGAGGCCCGTGCTGACAAAAAAAATCTCACAATGAAGATATAAGACTATCTAAATGAGTTTAAGCAAATCTTACAACTGATTCTCATTTTGACATTTGAACAGAATGAGGAATTATTTTTACTGCTTCAGAACCACTGTAGCTCAAGTTTTCAAGTTACAGCCTCTGCCATTGCTTAGGGTAAAACGCTACTTACGGTAAATACTGTGGAGAAGACAGCATATCCAAGCAGGAATTTTACGTTTTCCTTTTCTGTTTCCAGCTCAGTGCTGGGATCATTCCTGTAGTCATAGTAGAGCCACCAGAGAACACCTGAGACAACTGCGCAGACGAGAGCAGTGTGAGGGTGGGCAGCACAGCCGGGCTGCAGCACACTGCCGCTGGCAGCCCACTCCTGCCCTTCCTCCTCACTTGAGCTTGGCTCAGCAACACTGTGGCACAGCAGAACCATGGTTATCTGGCCACAGGGAAAACTCACATCATGGTCTGCTTGTCTGGAGTAAAACCACAGCAGAACATTTGGTTTTCTTGCAGTTATTCTAAAGTTTGGGCATGTAATTTCACTGAGGAGATACAAAGCTAAGCTGCATGGGATTACAAGCTTTAGCTGGACATATCCCTATCGTTCTCCCTTTCTAAAGCAGGCAATGTAAAACTTCCCTAAACTTTATTTGAAACAGCAGCGATTTCATAACTGTATTCTTCTGCCAAAAGAAATGTTGTTTCCAGGTATCTATTAAAAAATGGAAATCACCATCCCAATGCTCAACAGTTGGAACAGCACAGCCAGGCTGGCACCAACAGGCACACAGCGCCCAGCTTGCAAATGGCTATGGTCAGCTTAAGGTTACTGAGGATGGCCACGGAGAAGAACGCTAGCTGTTTGTTCAGCTGCCTCGCTTTCAGTTCAGGGAAATGATCCATTTCACTCAGCATATGCTAAAAGGTAAATATACTTACATAACAATCCGAATACAACCAGTGCAACCAAAGTATGGACCAGAAGTGTCCGAATGAATCTGAAGGATAAAACCAGGATAAGAGAGAAGGCTGAAAAATAGAAAAGTAAGTTTATTGTGAGTGTTACAACTTAACTCTTACTTACTTTAATACAGATTTAAGGTTCTTGCAGAATTTGGGCTTTTATTTTTAAACAGTTGTCTCAAAACAACAGCATTTCATAAAGCTTTTTAACATTTAAAGCACACAGTAACCTGTAACTTACTAATAATGAACTTATAACTGAAATGATTTCACCTTGGGAATTATTAGCTTTTCCATAATATTTTGTATAAGACTTAAGTTTAAATGTTCATGCTGATACTACTTTTTTTCCAGAAATTTCTTACAGTCCCTTGAAATGAGGTTTATGATCGTATCAAGGAACACAGAATCTGAACTTTCAGTCTATTAAACACCTCCTGATAAACATAATCACTCTTTCTTAAAAACAACTCTGCTCAGAAAATATTAGAAAGATCACTTTTAAATTAGAAACACAACATTAATAGAAACATTTTCAACCTCACTTTTTAATTGAACATCATTATTCGCATTTTATTTATAACCTTACCTAGTGCAAGGACAGCCAGTCCTATCATGGTATCTCTTCCTGCCAATATTCCACTCAGAATTCGGTGGAAAACATCCACTTCATTAACTGTACGTATTAAGACAGATGCATACTTGGAATAGCATTCGGGATTTTGTGGAACACATCGATTAAATAATGGAAAAGATTTACTGGAAGGTTAAAAACAAAGATGGTAAAAAATACGAATTACTGGACTGACAGTTTCAAATCCACAGAGATCCATTCCACCATTCTCTTTAAAGTCCTCTGCAGTGCCCTGTTGGCATCCTCAACACAGTTTTGGAGCTACAAGTGGCCAATCTGATCTGTAAGCTGGCAGGCATCCTCCCTGCCAAGGAGGAGACCTTCCACACAGAGTCTGAGGCAGCAGGGCACTGGGCATGGGAGCAGTCTGGTACAAATGGCAATTTTATCTTTCCATCTGTAAAATAGACTCCTAGCAACATCATGCCTGTATCACTGCAACAGAGCACACATTCAAGATCAACCTGGGGGAAAAAATGAGCTACTATCTCCATCACCATCAGCACGTAGCTCCTGTTCCAATTCTAGTCTGGCTTTGCTGGCTTTGCTCCCGTGTGTTTATATAAAACCTAAACTCATGCTGATATAGCTGGAAGCTATGTTGTTGTAGATAATTCTGGATCACAAAGACTTTGCATTGTTTTTATGATATTTAAGAATTCTAAAAGCCACATAAAAATGTTTGTAAGGTACAATTAACACCACCACATATTTACTTTTGAAACTGTGACTCCTAGCCAAGCCTCTTGAATACATTTATTGTACCATTTCAGCAACGCTGCACTACAACAGCCAAAGACATCTTCATATCTTAAGTTTGTGAACAGTTAAAAACTTCTCTGACTAGCTTTGCTTCTACTACAAAATATTACTGTGAAAGATGACTAACTTTGCTGAGTTTCTTGCCAAAAAAGCCTAAAAAGTCAATAGAATAAGTAAAGCATGCCATATTTCTTCATCAATTTACACGTCCTCCTTTGATCCACTGCAAGTAACGTTTTTATGTGTCTCCTGCTCTATTCTGTTTGCTTTTTTCCTCTATTTTCTCTTGTTCAGAGCAGATGACTTAGCTTTGAAAACATGGAGATTCCAATTCTTTGGTGTATTTTCATGACACAGTGGAATTTAAAATCACGGGTTTCAAGAGTTTGACTCACAAATCCCAAATGTTAAAGACAGGGCCATCCACAGACTTACCCTTCAAGCCAGCTGGCTATGAAATGTTTCCAATGAAAATTTTTGGGCTCAGGATAACAAGCAAGGCCCAAGACCACAGCTCCTCTTCCTTGGCATTGAAAGAGAGAGCAAAGAAGTCTATGCAGGAGAGAATTTGCTCCTTGTGCAGAGTGCTTTTTGCCTGATTTGGAGATGAAAAATCCTCAAGGGTAGAGGAATGGAAGGAATGCAGTCCTTGTTCATGCTGTGGGACAGGACACTGGTGTGTTCACAGGCACACATGAGAACTCATAAGGATTTATGTACAAAAAAAAAAAAACAAAGCAAAACCATTCTGACGATAAAGGACCAAGTCAGATACAAAATGTGATAAAGTAACAATCCTTAAAAAGCTACCTGGACTCCAGGCTGTTGTAAAGTAGCCGTTAATTCTTACCTTGGTGGAACTGGCAGTGTGGGACACAGCTCAGCTGCCTTTGGATTTAGTGTGTAGCTGGAAACATTCAAGTTGTAAACACAAAGGCAAGAACCTAAGAACAGAAAAAAAATAAAAGTAACTTAACATTAGTTGAAGTTTTAGAGAAAAACACATTATCTATTAAGATTTGTTTACACTTCTGCTTTGATGCCTTAGCAAGCCATATTCATCCCTGATATTCCAGGGGCAATGTAAAAAACTAGTTAATTGGGTAAACATAAAGCAACCTCTGTGGAATCTTTTGCCTTCCAGCCTTAACTATAACTGATGGTCCTGGAGGGCAGGCACACTACATGTTCCACAGGGTGATACTTCAGCTCTAGACTCCTACTTATTAGGATAACAGAAAAACTTTAAATGGCAAAGTACAACAGAACTAGGCCTCACAAGATTTAGGTCAGAATATATATCTACCCAGAAACCCAACATTTTCTGGGCCCTAAGTTAAATATTAGCAGGTACTCTGATTCATTATGTAATGGTTCTGGGAAAGACAGGCTGGACATGTTCAAGTCATTCAAAGCGCAATATTGCCCTCTCCTTGGAGATAAACGTGTGAGCAGTTCTAGCATGGAGAGGGAATTTCATGCGATTGTGTTCAGTTGCACTGAAAATATTTATATTATCACAGGTGTTTACAGCTTTCTCTACATAACAAAGGCAAACTGCCACAAAATGAAATGAAAACAAATGTCAATTTCAATAACATTGTTTGCCAAGCAAAACAACACAGCAAAATAAATGGAATTCTGACCTCCAATAAACACGCCCACTAATACTCATCTGACCTGCAGTTTATGCATATCCTATGGAATAAGGGTTTGGCTACAGGTTATTCTATTTATATGTTGGGCATGAATGAGCTAGAGCTGCCTCTTTTGTACAATAGCTATTTCTGACATCACATCCATCTTGAAAAGTAGAATAAAATTGTAAAAAATTCTAGGTGGAAGAGCAAACTTTAGAATGGTAGAATCTGATGTCTAAAGGGATAAAGTCACTTGCCTATCTCTGGAATTAAATATTCCATCATAGTCCCAATTAACATTTAAAAGAAACAAGTGGAAAAGTTCCTCAAATAACATAATGAGCTCTTCTCACCTACTGCCACCCCCGCCAAACTAAACTAGTTCATTCTCTGCACTGTTTTCTGCTGCATAATCTCAGCATTGTGCAGGAATAAATCAACAACTTTTGAATTTGCAGAAGAGAGCTGTAACATTTCTAGAAACTATGAAAGGAAGCAGAGACAAGACATTTTGTTTACTGTTGCCGTGGTCTGCTCAGGAAACTAATGTTAAGAAATTACTCCCCCGTGTGGCAAACATGAGAATTGCAAAGTGAAAGCTGCTCAACTCTTCTACAGACACACCAAGATCCTCAAGTTTCCCATTGCTCACCGTTATTCCTTGCAAAACTCTGGAGATCTTCCAAAGAGCTGAGTTGCTCTTGTGGACAACTAGACACACACAAGGAAAGTGAACTGAATTTGAGGCTTTGCATTTCCAAGCTGCATGAATTCATAAAGAACACATACCTAGAAAAAACAAAAAGATCCACTTTTCAAGAAACAAGCTTTCTGGGTTTTGTTGGTTTAAATTCTGAACCTTCTTTCTATCTTTTTTAAGTGCTACAAAGCAAATGAAACTCTTTTTTCCACATATAATGGAAAAAATGGAGTTTGAAGTCAGATGTTTGAAAGACACTGGAGAATATGCTAGATTTTTACATTTCATTTTATGTTAAATGGGATCAGAAGCTGTCAAGGTGAGTGCCATTCTATAAGGACTAGTTCATGGGAGCTGACAGAATGACTGGGAACTTCAATGTGCGACTACCTTAAGCATAAAAATTTGCCATATAGAATGTCTGCTGACTTGGGTGAAGTCCTGTTTAAGTCACTGTTCAAGAAGAAGCCAGCATAAATCATAAAAATGTAGCTTATTTTCAAATGCTACCTTAACTTTTCAGTTTCAGTTGCCTTTCAATATAAGCAGGTGCATATACATGCAAGTACACAATTGACAATTAGAAGATGCGTATCTTATTAAGTCCTCAAACACTTATTTCATTTATTTAGAGATTATCCGATGTACTTACTTTTTATTAGTCATGTCCTGTCCAGAAAGGGGTGCTCCTTTTACGGGAGTGTTCCTCTTACCGCATAAGTTCCCGAAGCTGTCATATCCAAGCACAAGTCTTTCTGCAGCACCAGCCATCACAGCATAGCCAGCTATAAACATCTGTTAAAGTATTTTTTTAATGTGAAATCATTCTGCAATAGATTTCCTTTCCTATTCAATAAATATTCTTTTTAACCCACACATTTTTATCTTGTGGATGCAAACAGTTAACTCTAAAACTCACCGCTCTGCACAAGGCTGGAGCAAGTCATCTGGACAAGTTTAGCCATATTGTCTCCTTACAGCTTTCCTTTGTCTATTGTTGACAGTATATAAATCAAGCAGAATATCACAGGAGAAGAAAGATAGGGGGTCCTGATTAAAATAATAGGAAAGTAGTAGTAAGGTGCTAAACACTGCTGTTCATGTGTGTCACTAGGCAAGGTCATCCAAATGGTAAGCCCCAGTAGGTCAACTACTAGAAACCCCAGGGGCAGCTAAGTAGCTTTGTCGTTCAAGTGGCATCAGACCTTAGTCAATATAAGACATCTTGCTTAGAGTGCAGCTTAAACCTTGCTCATGTACCCCATGGGGGAAAAAAAGCCCCCTGAAAAGAACCATTCCAAGTGCCAAAACCCAGTAATTCTTCTGGGAAGCTGGTGAAGTCCCGAGCACTACTTTACCCAAAAGCTTATCTTACAGCACTCCTGTCCCATGGGGTGTAAACTACATTTCACACACACCAGGGACAATACACTAAGCTCTATGGCTACATGCCAAGTGCTGTCAGCAGAAAGTCTTCTAACTTCACATTAACCACAGCTCTTTTGCGCAGATATTGTTGAATATCAGCTGTGCTGGAGACAGATTGCACATAGATCCAGCACAAGTGCTTTCCTAAGGTTTAGAGCCTTTAGTTGTTTTTCTACTTCTAATACTTGTGACTAAAGATGGGATTTGGGCAAAAATTGAATCTCCTACACAAACATGTAAGTACATGCTTCCCTTGTCCCCAGTGTAGTCTCATTTTTGCTTACATGGTAAATAATCATGACGACATATTAATGCTGCCTTTATACAGAGTTCTTTGTAGAGATCCCACAACTAAAGCTGACATACTACTTGTGAATGTGGTATTGCTACAATAACAAAGTATTTTCAGATCTGGTTTATTTACATACCAAATACGTGTTAATAATTAAATAGTTCTCAGAAGAAAAGGAGAAATGAGCTGGCATGGTAATTCAACCTGAAACACGCTTTCAGGAAGATTCTGGCATTTCTTTTAAAGATGGATGTTTCAGGTCCAATGCTATTAGTTGGGCAAATACTGTAGATCTGTGAATTTATTTTTAAGTGCAGAATGCTCCATACAAGCCACAAATACTAGGTAATAGATGACTGTATGACCTATGGGGGGGTGTCTACATGTATCAGTGATATGCATTTTCACAAAGTTATTAATGTGGTTCAGATTTTTTTCACTATGTGAACAAATAAGTGTCACAAAAAATTATCTTTTAAAAATATGATCAAACCAAAGAAAACAAAAACATGTATGCAATAGCCTATTTCACAGAAATGGAGCAATAAAAACAGTGAGAGAAGACAAACAAAAATCCTAAATCCTCACCATTTGACCAGTTTTATTTCTGGCATTCCCTCCACTGATGAAAGCACTAAGTGTAAGACAGCATGTAAAAACAACCCTCCTGTTCACAAAGTTCAGGTTCAGCTTATGCAGTATTCAAAATGTGCATGTATTCTTCTGCCTTAGCTTCCATTAAAAGAGTTACCAGGAAATAAATTGAAAACTGATTAATAGTGTATTCACGAGAATCTTGAGTAGTCTCAGACACATATATCATGAAACAAACATTCATACTTAAGAAAGACAAAGCCTGTTTCCAAAAGCTTCCATGCTTGATATAACAGCAGATAGATATGTTGCAAGATAATAAGACTACAATAAGTAGAAATAAGAGGTCAGTCAGTGCCTGGGCTAATTTACAAAAAAACAAATTCTAAATAACCCAGGCCTCTGTATACATAACATCCAAAGCATATGGGCCGAATTCTGGTTTGTGTAACACCATTGCACTGCCACAAAGGGCAGTTCTGACCCAGTGCAACCCTGGGACACCTGTGTCCATGATAATTTCAGTTGAGATTTAACATGCCACTGTGCACAACCCCTTTAACTTTGGATCTGATTTTTCTTCCAGAAAAAAAAAAGCATGCTTACCAAGCCAGCCCAGAAGAGAAAGAAGAGGAGCAACCAAAGACTGTCTGTGCACTTTCTGTAAACGACTGGTCTCCATTCCCTTAGCCCAGAAAGACTACTTCCAGAATCCTAAAATTAAACAAAGAAAGAAAAGGCAAACTTCCTGTGACATTAAAATCGAGTTTCATCGGCTGCGATTTCTGAAAGAGCATAACCTCGCACTTGAAACGCCCAGCACCCGCAGCTCCCTGCCCGGAGAGCTCCAGCTGCGCCTCCCTGCCGCCGGGGCAGGCCCGTGCTCGCCGCGGGACAGACCTTTCCCCCCGCCGCTGCCCCGCCGCTCACCTGCCGCCAGCCCCCGCGCCGCTCCATCCCGGGAGCCCGCCGGGCCGGGCCGGGCCGCGGGGCTGCGCGGGGGCGGCAGGCGGGCCCGGGGCGCTGGCGCTGGCTGGGGCACGGCTCGGCTCGGCACGGCACCCCCGCCCGCCTTGCGGCTCCTCCCGCCGCTCCTCCCGCCCCTCGCGGCGCGGTCCCGCCAGGCAGCCGCCTCCCGCGGGAGGAAGCGGCGTTGCTCTGTCCGAGCTGCGGCGCTCCGCGGGGCAGAGGACAGCGCCTGCAGAGGGGCATGGGGCAAGCCTGACCCCGTTCACAGCACGCCTTTACCGGCGGGCACTGGCTGCGGTGGGACACTCACTTTTTCACCGCTAATTAATTTATGGAAATAACTTATAGCCAATGCGAAATGTGGGCTGTATGATCGTGTTAAGCCAAATGATACTGGCACCTGTTTGGCTATTCTGGCTGCATTAACAGTATTCAGTTAGTCATAGATGTCTTTAATCTTTTTTTTTTCCGTTTAGTTTGTTTGGTTGGTGGTTGTTTGTAGGGTTACGTTACACTGATACGTTATGTTAGACCATAATTACCTCTCATTGATGTCCTTATGAATTTTGTACGTGCAGGAGTGACCATGCTGAATTAGATCAGTGCTTCTAACCGGAACCAATGAATGCAAAAATTACAGACCACTTCTAATACCCCGTTTTCCCAGTGCTGACACTGATGTATTTTTATTTGTATGATTACTAAGTTCAGCTCAATAATCTAGAGAAAATTAATATTACAAATTTAAAGGATAGGAAAAGTACATTTTTGTTCCCTTCCTGATAGTCAATGGAAAAAATCCCTCCTCTTTAAGAATTAACACATCAGCAACTGCAGTAAGACTGATTTCAATTGAAGCTCTTTTGGAAAGCTATTTAAGAGTTGGTCCATCTTGTACAGGAGACGGGGCATTAGGCTGGTTTTGCTTAGAAAAAATAACTTATTCCAGTTCTCAAGTGAAAATACAGAATGAAACTTTGGTGACACACTAGAATAGATGGAAGTAAATTGGTAATATTGGAACTTGGGATTTAAAAAGAGTTAATATCTTCCCTAGATCATTTGAGAGCCCATGGAAGCTAACAGGAAAGACATACATTTGTCCAAAAAAGTTGACCAGAGCAATGTTTCTGAAATTAACTTTTTAACTGATTTAACAGAGCTAGGTACCATTTCTGATGTAAATTTACCACCTCCACCCTGCCCCCAAAGTGGTTCTGAGAAAACATGACAGGAAAGATTTGTAAAAACTGTCTTACAAAGGATTTGTTAAACCATTCAGTTTCAATGTTCATTTCTTGTCTTCATCAACATGGTATTTTTTAATGCTCACTATTCGTCAATTTCTAGTGAGTTTTCATACTTTATGTGAAAATTAGATTAAAATTCTAAAATATAATATGTGTTGCAGAAGTAATTTTGTGTCTATAGAACCTAAACAAAGAAAATAGCTTTAATTTGTGCTATTACACATTAAAAATACATGGAAAAAATAGTATTTTGAGTACATGAAGACAAGTAACCAAAACTATTAATAACTTTTAACCTAGACACAAAGAGTGATCTTATTATCTAATGAAGAAAGATAATTATAAAAGAACAATGCTGCTGATGAAGGCTGATACTTAGAAACTGATGGCTTGCTGTCATCACATGCTAATACTGGCTTTCATTGCTGATCTGTCCCCTTTCGTATGAATCTTCTTAAGCCTTGTGTTACATTCTCATTGTGAATAAAGGAAAACAGCAAGTGGAACAAATATTTTAAATAAAATCCAGATTCCTAGCAGCTGAAGTTCACGGACAAACACTGCAATCAGCAGTAGGCCTGCTTTCACTGAGGTCACTAGCAATGCTCGTGTTCGTTCCGTTAGCCTGGTAAAAGTTGCCTTGTGCTTGACAGCAAATAACTCTCAGAGTTAGAATAGGGTCACTTTTAAAAATTGCAAATTACTTTTTAAAGTTGTTGTAGGGTTTTTTTTTCCTAAATTCCAAACACGGTCAAATGAAACATTAACTCAGTTTGGTGACAGCTGAGCGATGTCGGGGGCCGTCAGCAGATGGTGCCCTGCTCCCGCTCTGCGGTGCCGGCGGAGCGGGGCAGCGGCTCACGCCGCGGGACAGCGGCTCCGAGGGAACAGCTCCGTCGGAGAGAATGCCAGGGAACAAGCCTCAGGTCGGATAAAAGGTTTGAACATCTAAAATGTAATACCGAAAACTCTTATTTGTTATTTGTCCAGCCCTGCAAGTGCCCAAATTGCCAAGGTGAACGTCAAACCTTCTGAGTTACCTCATCCAGTGGAAGGGGCCCGATTCTGCAGCTGTTCAAGCGCTCAGGAGGCCAGAGGGAGTTTTAGAACTGACGTTTAGCAGGATTGATCCAATTTAACCTGAAATAGAAATAAGACAAAAGGGAGTTCTGGAAAAAGACATGGGATTACAGAACTGTTCCTTTTGTGGGAGCACTAATGACTTGGCCAGAGAGGTGCAGGCTGCCTTGTGCTTGCGCTCCCTGGTGAGAAGCCCCGGGTTGGAGCCTTTGCTCTCAATTTCCTGGTCTACATGCCCAAGACACTGACTTTGTAATGTGCTCCATCTGTCTTGTGTCCAACTACAGCGGCTTCCCTGGGAGATTAGTTTGATGAGGATGCACATTCACTTGAGAGTTTCCCCTGCTCTCTGGAGTCTGAAATGTGTTTTGTAAAGGAAAAAATAAAAAGAAAAATTTAAACCCAGGAGTACTCCAGAGCACACAGGGATTTAATTGTGAATTAAGACAATAACCATTCAACCTGCTTGGTGTGTTCTGGTGGGGCAACCACAAGCAGAGATTAATGTTTACATTTTCAAGACTACTTATAGTTTTCATGAGCTGTTTTTATACATTACTCATCTTCAGACATGTTTATCAGCATCAGCAACATAAATACTGTAGCAGTGAAAGCTTATGGGCATTTTTCTCTCGTTTTTAATCTTTGTTTTTCACGAAGTTTCCCAGAATATATAGAAGAAAAGTAGATATAAGCTCAAGCTTCCTGACTCCAAGCATCTGCTTTAACCACAAGGTTCTTATTATTTATTTATTCACAGAGAGTAAATCCTGGTGCTGCCTGCACTTAAGGCTTGACTTTCTTACCGAGAAACTTACCTGGTTAAAACTGGGGTAGGAATGTGAGTTGGGAGAGAAAGATCTTGAATGAAAGCATGGCAGTTCCTTGCTAGACTGGTTAAGTGAGATGACTGTCCCTATCTGTAGCCCCTTCTAGGTCATACAAGGAACAATTACAAGAGGGCAATTACTTTAATAGCAGGACACAGCAACTGAAAAAGTCAACTTAAAAGCAAATATTTTCTGCCTAATTAGAGAAAGGTGCAGCTGAGCATGATTTCTATCACTCTCAAATGATATTTCTTACGTGCAGTGTCTTAGCAAGTAGTTACTGTTCACCAGATGTAGCTGTGTTGCTTGGAATATCCTGAACTGAAACAGCCAGAGACTGAACAAAATGCCACCTGTTATATTCAAGCTGCTAGTTAGGTTTTCTGACAATTTCCACCCTAAGACCTGGTGTTTACGTCTTTGCCTCACTTGAATGATTCAGTCTGAAATTCTTGTGACAGATGCTAAAGATTTTTGGGCAACTTCAACACAAATTACTCATTAATTTCTAATAATTAAATTAGAGAAGCAAGTATTACAGAAACCTCTTTTTTTGGTAGCATTAAATAAATTCTTACACGGTATTTGGATCAGAAATTTTTAATGGAGAAGGAGAAATAAGTGCTTTCTGCTTTTTCTCTTGTCTGAGAAAATTCATTCACATTTGACAAATCTGTTTGATAAACACAGTCTTCAGTCAGCTTGCTGAGCTTCACAGCTAATGAATCCGAGGGCTGTGTCTGCATGGTGTACTTCTGAGCCTGCCAGAGACCATTTGGACTACCCTGAAATGTGCTTCTGATCTTCCACACACTTCCACTATTTTGTCTATGCCTCAGTGATTGTCCTGGTGGTAACCAAGCACAATGGAGCTCTCTGAGAATGTTTAGGGGATTGATAAAGGTCAGTATCAGGAAGGATCGTTAAAGCATTTAACTTTATGCTGTACACAGTAGGCCATTATACTCCTGTTGAGTTGCAGTAATTGTGACCAATCAAAGGCCTGGGCTGGCTCAGCAAAGACACTAGAAACAGAAGTCTTAAAGGAAAGTGGAAGACTATGACAGTGGGAGAATGGCAGCCAGAAAGAGGAGGGGGACAGAGGGCTGGCTGGTGAGGGACAGCATGCAGGACTGAAGGGAAGGGTAGGACTGGATGTGAATGAGGCTGAGGCAGGAGGAGGTATCTGGAAAAGGGAGGTGAAGACTGAACAAAGAAGGAACCTGAGAGCTAAGGGAGGTTTGGATTGGTGTTGGGGTGTAGGGAAACATACAGCAATGATAGCTATGTGGGATTAAACAGATAGTGAAAATCCTGAAGGTACATAAAACATTAAGAGTATGGGGAATGAGCAAAGGAATCCAGGTCTGCCACCACTCCCTTTCTCAGCCAGAGTATTACCTTTCCTCTGCTGTCAGCAAACATCCACTGTGCTGACCTGAAAGTGCCCTGTCACACTGCAGCCTGACTAACAACTCAAATCACCCTGCCAGGTTTCTGATTAACCTGCTAGAACTGTCAGTTACACCATTGGCTCAGCTGGCAGAGGTCTGTCCTATGCATCTAGGGAATCCAATTATTTTGATTTATTGAGTTAGTGTCTTTATAATGCTCCATGTTGTCTTTTCTGTTTGGCTGTCTAGAAAATCCCACCTGATAATACTTTCACATCTGGTAAGTTATCTCCTCTGTTATCCATATAAACATGAAAATGCACAAAAGATAACAGTATTTTTTTCATAGTAATCTGATGATTTTTGAGATGTTCCACTTCTCACCTTTAAAAGTCACTTGAATTTAGCAAGTTAATAACCAATTAATAAGCCACTTATTTCCAGCTTCCAATGAACATCAATCCCACCTTCTTCTGGGTATCTTCAATGCACTTAGGAGCTCTATTTTAATTTCAGAATATTGGTTATTGAGTAAATTATACAGGGATCTAGAACTGAGTGTGGACAACTTATAGTCCAGATGCTATATTACTACTGCTGTGCTACTACTGCTAACCACCACCCCTGCTGTGAGTTACCAAACATATGAATCATTCAAGGAAGGAGCATAATGCCGCAAATTTAATTTGTTCCGCTTCCACATGCAGAGATCTGCACAAAGAGCCCTTTCATCCCTGTCAGTACTCAAGCTAGAGTTCAAGCCGACCCTAGGAAAATGTTTTGAGCATGTTTGCTGAACTGACTCTGATAATAAAACTCATTTCAAAGTTTTAGAACAGAGGAAGATGATCAGTGTTTCAGGATTACAAGGTACTTTATATACCAACCTAGACAAGAAACAGCACTAGAGCTGTGGCTTTATGGGATGTCAGAATTACAGTGTGCACACTCAGTCTTCAGGCTGGAAAATGGCATGGGTAGCATACGGTGAAAGAGCTTGAATGGAACTACTTTTGGTTTTCAGAACTGTTTATGTCCCTCTCCAGTCCAAAGAGCAGACATGCCAGTATATCTGAGTGCATCAGTAGAGACAAGCAATTTTATTGCTCTTCACAATGCCTCAGAAAAGCTAGGGAAGGGAATTGCTTGACTTTCAGAGAAATTGAAAAGTGAAAGATCTATAAGGTTGGAGAAAGGTGGCTTGTTCTGTAAATTATGTAGATGGAAGGAAAGATGGAACACATTCGTGAGAACAGCAAATAAAATGGAATAATCTAGGACATACTCAAATCAAACAGGCAACTAGCAAAAGGAATCAAGCCGAACCACATGGAATCTGTAAAAATATCTGTTATCTACACAGTCAGGTCCTAGTTCTGAATTAAAAGGATGAGTGGAGACCAGGGCAGTGTGGATTTTATCCACACAGATAAGCAACAGATTCATTACATGGACTAAAGGGAAGATTTTTGTGCCAGCACAAGGTCCTTCACTGATAGTTTAGTTCTTGTAAGAACAATTTATATTAATGGATTCAGCTGCTGAATGTTTGCCAACAGAAAATGATCATGTCGAGTGCAGACAGGCAGCTTGGGCTGCAGGCTTTACGTTAGGCCCTCTTGGAAGAGGTGCATCTGAACAAGTCACTGCAGCTGCCAATTCCCCGTGTGATGTCACTCACGGATTGCTCTGTCAGCCCCGAACTCTGCCTACAGCAGATGGGCTACTGACTCCTGATGGTAAGCCAGAGATACAGCATCACTTTGTTTACAGTATCTGTGAAGTGGCTTAAGTGGAATTTTGTTGTTGCTTTTGGTTTTGGACTTTCTGGACACAGCTTTTCACTGGTTCTTCCAGTGGTTACTTAAGACTAATGTAATGGGTTTATGCTGTCCAGATGATTATTATTCAGAGATTTAAAAGCATGTACAATTCTATCTGTATTTTGGAGCTATCTTAAAATCTGTTACTGTATAGTGAGACTTAGACAGCAGCACATTTTTTCTTGTTTTTCTTCTTACATGTAACCCAGTTCTTACAGAGAGAAGGTATTACTAGTCTATTCAAACCTAACACTCCCAAGCACACCACAGGCAGCCAACAGAGAATCCCAGTTATTAGGCTATTTGTAGGCTCTATTGTATTCACTGACCTGTTACTGCAATTGCTATATGTAAGAATAATAATAACTTTAGTCAGGAGTTCCAGGATAAGGCTCTTCATCTCTGATCTTAGAGTCATAGACTGGGAGAGGTTGGAAGGGACTTCTAGAGATCATGCAGTACAATTTCCCTGCAAAAGCAGATCCACGTAGATCAGGTCTGCATAATTTTCTAAAATTGGACAAAATCCAGAGTTACACCACAATGCACATTAAAAAGACTCATGGGCATGGCATCTTGATTGCTTGAAAAGAGAACACTGAATATCCTGCTTTGCTTAGCCTGTTAACAGGGGGAGGAGAGGTGATTGTCTATTTGTTTGGTGGCCATAGGCTCCCCTGCCAAAGAATGACAATCTGCTCTATAAACACTGATGTGTATGGGGCTTAACACATTGAGTCACATAAATAATGGATGGCCTATGGGCTGTTACCTGACCTATTCTTTATACTTTGGTTTACCATCATGTTTTTACAGAGACTTGTCATAAATTACCTGCTCAATTAAAGTTTCACCTTCATTACTCATGACAAGAGAATCAACAGTGAGTGGACTGCAGCCCTGAAACCAACAGTCAGTGGCAGCATTACAGAATATGCAAAGGCATGAGTTACAGTTTATTAATCATTAAAGCACCAGGGCCACATGTGACAACCTCTCTCAGATGAGTAGCTCTAACTCATCAGACTTCTGTAGTCATCCTTATAGGCACAGCTATTTACAAGATAGAAGCCAAACAGATGAAATATTTGCTAAGAACAATGATCCAGTTCTGAAAACCCTAATTAAATGTTGAATAGCTAGAGAAATAATTCCAACACTATTAATTCCTGGGATCCAACATTTTATATATGTTATGCTACCGTTTCATAGTGAGGAATACTGAAATCTAAAGTCTTTCCCATGACATTTTAATATTCCTAGTTATCAAAAAAGTCATAGATGTTGTTTCATGTTACGTATTAGACTCTTTTGTAAGGTTTTATCCTGCACATCTGCAGCTGGTTACAGCAGCTGGATTCTAAAACCAGAAACCTCACAGCTCCACGTCATTGGCCAGCCCTACACTGTTTCAGAGCTCCACCTTTTCCTCTTGAACTTCAGGTATCAATACATAGTTTTATACAATTTTTAATCATTTTGCATCAATGTTTCCATTGATCATTTAAAGTGAAAGAAGCAGTTTTCCTGTAATAGCAGTAAGTTCAATATTCGGTAATTTTTTTAGTATTGTCACTAAAGTTAATTTTGTTCCATTTCTCAGATGAGATTTAAGAATTGCACTCTTCTGAGACTTCTTTACAAGTAACACCACTGCTTCTGTTACAATAACTCTGTTACAATTACTCTGTTCGTAATGCTTATTACAGAATCCTAATGCAGCTTTATAAGCTATCTTATTTGGTAAAGTGTTTTTGTGGCATTATGCAAAACGAGATACAGTATTACTTTTGAAGTAGACATTGAGACCGGTGTAAAGAAAAGTGTGCAGAAGTGTCCAGATATTGTTGCAGTATTGATTTATTTCATATTTGCACACAAACAAAGGTGTTACTCATCTGTTGCGATTAAAAAACAGAGCAGTGGTATTCCTAGTCTATCATGTTATAGATAAAGTTATGGGATAGTTACTGTACTTTGATAACATTCACTCAATGAAAAAGAATTATTGTACTATCTGTTCCTGTAAGAGCTACGTTTTTTCTACTAACTGTGAATCATTACAGTGGAGTAAGCTATTAGGTAATGTATGATACAAAAACACTTGATGGAAGGTAAAAATATCTTCTTTGAGCAGCTATTTGAGGGAACAACATCTTGCAGCAACCACTGCATGTTTAAGAATGGAAAGATATTTTGGAAAAAGGATGTTGACCCTCTTTCTAGTGACTAAAATTTGAAGCAGTCTGAGCAATGGCAGTATAATAATTTCCTGTTCACGCAACGTTTGCACAACATAATGTTACTGATAACACTGGTAAAGTGTACAAAACTCAAAGGATATGCATGTGTCTGGGAATTCCCATGGTCCTTCCTGTCTACCAGTAAAGGGTGTTTGTATGAAGAAGACAAAACTAACATTTATGGGCTAATTGTGCAAAGTTTTACTCACAGTGTTTACCACTCTTCACCCTGATGACCTCTAAACTTTATGCATCGAATTTCTGTGTTTAAATAGTCAATTGTGTAGCTAGTAGTAATCCAGATTTCTGTCAGTACTTGTCTCAGGAAATAAATTACATGTCATAACAAAACACTTTTCAGTTTCATTCTGTTTTGTGTATGTGACTGTTCTAGGAGGGTTAGAGGCAAAAGGGTGATTATGTTTCCTTGAATCCATAGAAGAAACCTGTAGGTCAGGTAGTGGTCTAGCTGCTATTGGTGAACATGGACTATTTTGAATCACACCAGGACATATGAGCAACTTGCACTCACAGTGTCTCCCACAGGATTATTTTTTTGGTAGTAATTTGCTTGCCCATTCTTACAAGAAACGTTTGCACATGATTGGACTTATACCTAGAAGTCTCTCCTTTAGACCATTTCTCCCTTCTTCTGTGCCTTGCTCATTGCTGTCAAGCAAGTATCTTCACCTATCCACTTCTCAGAGCCCTGCCTCATGCCTGGTGCACCAGGAGCAGCTGTATTCACCTACTTGCATAAAGCTCTCTCAGATCTATGCAGAAAAAGCAAGCTGTCTGTGCAACAAATGGCTTTGCTCATTATATTAATCTGATTATGATCTACTATGGACCATACTCTGTGTACGGAAAAAAATATATATTTGGCATCTAAGTTACAACTTTTATACTACTCATGTTACAAGATTTTTTAAGTTCTAAAAAAAGTGGCCAGTGTATATCAGTTTTCAGCTATTTATTAAAAAAAATTAAATATTCAGTTTCAAACTAGGAAAATAGTAATGAAAACCAGATATATTTATTTTAGATAATGTAATCTGAATAAAAACATTCAACTGTGATATGTTTCCTTTGGGAATCAGCTATCTGCAGAGAAACTTCAACATCCACATTACTGGGAGTCACAGCTGGTACCACGTTTCCTTGGATGTTTTTATAAATCATTAATAAAGCTAATAGTTTTATATACCATCTCTCCACAGAACAATGCTGTTTTCACTCTCATTAAGACACAGTCTCAGAGAAGTATATGTTGTTATGTGTATCTGATGCTTTAACCCAAGGAATAGGTATAACCCAGTGAATTTCAGCATGTGTGATCTGCATCACTGTTCTAAGTGGGCCATGAAACAAAACCTGGGGTCCAAAATAAATACTATTTCAGCTGTTGTTTAACAATGTGTATCATGGATGTAGCCTGTTAAATGGGATCTGATCAGACCTGTAGGAAGTAGCTGTGAGTTTTTTCATGTACATTAACAAACAGTACTGTGTGTTCCAGTTCTTGTTACTTTGGAATACTCTAAACCCTTTGTTCAAAATTAAAAGCATGAAGACTTTTTTTTTCCTGAATGTGATAAGCTGCCAATGTGGACAAGGCAGTGTGGTTTTACCTTATTTTTAAAGCTCTTTGGTTAATATGCTTGTCAATCAAGTCACGGGTCATGTTGTTCATGCTGCAGCTTGCTTTTCAGACTTTTCCGTGAGAACAAAATGCTGGTATTTTAATGTTCTGGAACACTTCAGATTCCTAAAGTATCTGTAGTTTTGATAACTGGAAGGAAGTTCCGTAGTGCTCCTACTCATGTTTGTTGCAAATTTTTATAATTTGAAAGTCCTCACGTGCAAATCTCACTTCCTTACCTCTTGTGACCAGTGAAGAAGATTTTTAATATCAGCTGGAGAGTTTTATTTTTCATGCAGTTGTTCATTCTTCTTTAGATTCAGTTAATATATGTCATGTGGCAAACAGTGCTAGGTGTAATACAGAAAATTTGGTGTGCTATAGTAAATGAAATAACAGATGTTTCAAAAGCTCCAAGGTCAAAAGCAAAACCTTCTGCAACTATGGAAAGGGAGAGAGAGAGAGGAAGGATGAGCCTTAGTGCAATGATATTCAGAGCTTGAGGCATCAGGGAGGAAACAGGAAGTCTGACTGTAAACAGCAAACTTTCTCAAACAATCTCTTGCCATTTTTTCTTTGATCGTACTTATAATACAGACTGAATGAATTCAGCAATCTAATGAATCTCACTTCTAGTCATTATTTCTGTGGCAAAATATAGGAACAGACCAAATCCCGTCTTTCTACATGCAGAAAGATTGTAAAATATTAAACAAAAGAACAGTAGTGTTTGGGGACAAAACCAAAAGCTAGCACTCAATATGATTCTTCTCTGTGATTGCTCATTGTGCTGAGGGGGAAAGTAAGATGTGGAAGGTGATATAGTAATTGCTATTATTTGCTGTCCTTGATATCTCAACAAATTAAATTCTGTTGCTGTCACTTCTCAGCCTGAACCTGTCCAGGGATGGAAACACCTTTGCTATACTGTCCAGGTTTTCTGGGGTTTGTGTATTCCGATTCAGTGACTTAAATTTAGGCATAATGTTATTTACGAATGCCATCCTGTCTTTGATGGTAACAGCTACACCCCATCTGTAATAGCAGCTACTGTGTACACATTTTCCTCCTAAAATGAAGTTGATTAAATAATAATTTCTTTGATGTATTCAGCCTTTTCTTCTGTTTATGGAATGCCACGGACATTTAAAAAAATTTTGACTTATTCAACCCAATTTTTTTTTCTTTTTTCACTTTCTTGGTGACCAGCTTTAAACTCAAGTTGCCAGTTCAACTGTGACTGGCTGAACAAAGGTGTCTGTCACTCTTCATTTCTGATTACAAGAATCTGAAAACATTTATGGAACAAATACTGAACAGATAGTTTCATAATAGACATTCTACACTGGTGAACTGGAATGCCCACGTATTCTTGTGCGTAAAATGGATGTAAACATAAACAATGTAAATAGATTAATTTATTTACTCGACTTGCTGATAACAACACACATATGCATTAATTGTCCTGTGCTTTTGAAATCTGATTGGTATATGGGTAGCACACAAATTGATACACAATTGTCAATATAATGCATATAGTTCATAACACTGTGAAGATAATTGCCTGAATTGTCTGTTCAAACAATGATGACTAAATACATGTGATGAGGATACAGGTGGTCAGATACTTATAGTTTCAGGGCATTCCGGAAACCTAACATTGCAAACCAGTTCGTAACCACAAGTACACACTACATGGCCATGTTCATCTTGCATTACTTTCAAAAGTAAATTGGTAGGTAACAGCACTGTGAACATTGAGTGTGAGTATGAACAGCTGAAACAGCAGTAACCAGGGGTCGGTATATGAGTAGACAATGGACAGGCAAGCACACAATGCAAAACTGTCACTCTGTGCTTTGATTCATACAAATGAGTGTGCTAGGCACAATGAGAGATGAGTAGAATAATTCTTTGTTTCATTCTTCTGAAAGGAAGCAATACAAGGAGGATGGAAAATAGAATATGCTACATTTTGTTGTTGCTGTTTTTTCTAATATACTCTTCTTGTGTCATCTTTTTCAGTCTGTTACACCAAACTTGGGAAAGACAAATCAAACGAAAAGTGGATAAAAGACAAATGGGTGACAGAGACTGACTCATCCGTTTCCACAGTCCTATCAGATGGGGCTTGCACAATCCAGGTGGTCAAAATTGGGGTAGCCTGTTGTTAGAGTCAGTTGGACAGATAGAAAATGATAGAAAGTGTACCAATATACTCTGTGAAGCCTAATAAAAACAAACCTTGTATATATGCCTACACTTCTGGTTGAACTCTAGGCTGGGAGTAATTACCCTTTTACTCAAGGATGCTGCACGTCAGCAAGACATCAGAAGGCAATATGCAAAATGACTGCAAAAAGATTATTCCTCTGTCCAGCTCACATATGCACAGCAATGCACACTGTTGGCAGAGTTGTGTCTAGGAAACGACTGTCCACAGCTCCCATAGCCCCAAAAATCACATTAGGCCTATATCTTCTGTATTTTTCATTAATATATGTAGAACAACTAAGGTGCAATACTGTAAAGCAGAAACGTGGCACTTACGCAAACTGTAAGTACTTATTTCCCTTGAAATAACAAGTAACAGTGGGTTATGTAACCATAATCCTTCCTCAAAAGGCTACAAACATCAATCTAGACTAAACTGTATGCTCACCCATGCAATGATGGGGCACTACAATGATGATTGATCTCCCTCCTGTAAGTGTCCTTCAGAGACAGAGAAGGGACCTCAGAATATATTTTTCTAGGGCTTGACTTTGCCTGTCTGGAAAGCAACAAGTAACTGTTCCTCATGCTCCATCAACCCTAGCCATACTGTTTTGAAAATGCAGGGTCTGGTCTACAATCTGGTAACCTTGGATACTCTACCTGAACCTACATAAAGCAAATTTGCCATGTTATTTGTTCTTCTCTAAGGCTTTAAGAGGGTGCCAAAATGAAGAGGTGGGAGCAAATCCTGTATCTTGCAGACAGGCATATGTCTGGTATCAATGAAGTTGCAGAAATCATAGAAACAAAAAAATTAATTGGTGAAATGGTCCCTTCCTTCTTCTCCAGAAAGCCAGAACTTTCTCTGAAGTTGAGCCTGGGCCAGTTTTGACTGAGGTGATCTGATCAGATTTTCATCACTTTCCCAATATGTCCGTTTGAACAAAATATTGTTCTGTCACTATCCTGCAGATTATTCCTAGTCTCTAGAATTACCTCAGTATTTTTTTTTCTTTCCCATTCTACTATTTACTGTTATCACGCTATTCCATTCCCAGAATTGTCAGTAATCATCTTACTCTGTCAGTTAGTTCTTGCCTGATTTAGGAGATAGTGTAAAAGTGCCTAAAATGAATTGGGCTGAAAGATTATAAACAATGCAGTAGATTATAAACAAGGAGCTATGCAGTAACTTCAAGGCTTTTAAGCACAACAAAAATATTTACTTAACAGTCATCCCTAAAATATATTCTTTAGGAAACAGCTGCTCCAAATAGTCTTCTTGGCTTAAAATTAGAGCAAAACACAGTAAGACCATAAAACTGGAAAGAAGAGAGGCCGTTAACTCTCCTTCATTTATACCATACAGAGTCCAGCCTTCTTCAGTTTAATGCAAATGTTCATTCCTCTGGAAAAATCAGGACTGCCAAAAATAACTTGAGGAATGAAGATTAGCTGTAAATACAAAATGTTTATATTATGTTATGTATATAGCCCTTAAAAAGTCATAACAAAATTGAGTCATTGCCTTGAGTAACTTATTCAGACACAGCAGATATCTTACATAAAGAAGGTGCTGCAGTGGAAAAGATGGAATGCAAACATAAGATGCAGTCTCTTTTCAGACTTACACTAAGGATAATCACAATTGTTATCTGCTGTGCCATTAGCAGGATATTGTCACTCAGACACGTTATGAGAATTGAGGCTTGAGGAACCATATGTAAGTAGTGCTGGCTTCTGAAAACTTGTATTTCTACAACAAGGACAAAAACATGTTTCCAAACTGACAAGACATTTTTATGTCAGTTCTGATGGTGCTTGGTTCACTGCAGATGCTGTAAGAGATGCCATGCCAAATTCATCCCTGGCATCAGAGCTGGTGCTATTATCTGCAGGCCGCAACTGATGAAACTTGCAAAGAATGATCCCCCTAATAACAGATTTCACAATCTTCAATAATGATTTAAAGCAAATACAGGAATATGTCACAAGATGAGAAGACAGTGTTTATTTTTCTAGTATATGTCAAGGTCAGGGACCTTACTGACAGAAATAAAGATGTTTATGTTTTCTTCTGGTGATCCAAAATGTATGTGCTTAGATGTCTCTTGGTTAGGGCAAATATGAAACTAGAAACTACTACACACTTTCATTTACTTAAGCAGACAGGAAAAAAAAAAGAAAATAAGTTAGAAAAATGTAAAATTCACTTAATGCCATAATGACAAGAAGAAATTCTTATAGAGTGCTTGTAGTTTAGGAATAATGATAACCACAGTTATCAGTAGACTCAGTTTAAAGCTAAGAAGGTTAGACCATAAAGAGTACAATATAGAAAATAATCATGTGAAGTCAGCTACAGAAGGTAAAGAGTGAGCTAACAAGTCAGTGCACAGACCTGCCATGCTGGGAACCATCTGAGAGTTGTAATACTTGAAATCTTATGGTTTATTTTACACCTATCTTGTCACAACAACTTTTAGATTACTTCATCTAGTAAAGCATAAGCCCAATGTTCATATGAAGAAAATATACCACAAATTAATGAGATGAGGACAGTGTCTGTGTTCAGTTTTATGCCACCAAGGAGTCATGACATAGGACAGTGTGACTGAGCTCAAAGTTTGTGGAGAGGAAGAAGACAGGAGACATAGAGTCTGGAGTATGGGGATGAGGTGTGATGCCAGTAAAGGTGCAGCACAGAGTATCAGGGCCCTGGGCTAAGAGAGGTGGTAGGACAAGCAGGACAACACTGAGAGGCTGTGGCCCCAGCAATGTTTTGGAAGCAGAGTACACATGGTAGAGTAAAGCTTAGGGGCTGGGAAGATGATGGGAACAAGGTGTGGGCAGGGCAGGGTTCCAGGAGCCACGCAGGCATGAAGGAGAGAGACCTGGGGCAAGGGAGGACCATGAGAATGAAACTTGAGCATAATGAGGAGGTGCAGCTCATGGTACTACTTCAGATGTGGAACAGGCATGGAGGCGTGGGGCTTGGGGCTGAGGAGGGTCACCAGGATGTGCCAGAAATATAGTGAGTCCCTGGCATGGCTACACAGAGAACACAGTTCCAAGCAGTGCTTCTGACGCACGGGCACAGGGTCTTGAGAGAGGGCTGCCAAGGACTAGGATGTGGTGAGAATAAGGAGCAGCACAGCTGAGGGGCTTATGGAATGTCAAAATGCCTGGACCTTAGCTCTGAGCCCAGACAATAATAAAGATGAAGGAGAAAGAAATCACATAGAGTATGCAGCAACATGCTCTGTCCCATGATCCTCCCTGGAAACACCTGGTAAAAAATAGGTTGCTGCTTCAAGTGATTTGTGGCAAATGGCAGCAGCGTTTCTGAGTCGATAAAACCTGTCTTGAGTGTGCCACTGTACAAGGCAAGAGACTGTAGCCTTATCTTTTTCTTTCAGTCAATTGAAGAGTTTCCCTTTCTCTCCCTTTTCCTCTTCTTCAGCTACTTAGTAGAAGGGGTACCTTTAATATCTGCTCTGCCATGGGACAAATCACATTTCTAAATTTCTTTAAACTTTGTAAGTAAAATAGTTCATGATGTCAGTTTTTTGGTTTTTTTTTTCTCTAAAATATGTCCTTTCTTCAATTTAAAAGGGAAAAATGAATGCTATAGTCTCTGTAGCCAGCTAAAACTGAGCATCTGAAATCCCCAAAGAAATGGAGAAGAGTTAACTCCTATGTATGAAATTTGCTGAGTAATGCTGCCCCTTAAAAAAAAAATCAGCACTAACTCTTGCTGTTCTTTCAGACCACATCCTCTAGAAACAGAAGATCTTACTACTCCATGTTGCATAATGTCTGTGGCAGTCGTGCTTTTAATCAGCTTTAGTGGAACTTAATAAGTATACACATACTTTCCAGTTCCTTTGCTTGTTATGTCTCTGTATGTTTATACTAAATGCTGTGTCAGAAATTGCTATGAATAGGACACTGTAACATTCCTTAGCAGTGAGCAGTACTCTTTTTTTAGAAAGAGAGGGTAAATTTACAATTGAGCCTTTTCCCTGTATAGTGCTAACTGTGCATGTACATATACATTTACACATACATATATGTATGCGACATGCATATGTGTATATACATATATAGCAATACATACACATACTGCTATATAGATGGCAAAAATACTGCATTTCTAAGTTATTGTTCATATGTCCTAAAATTTAAATATAGTGTCTTAATTGTAAAGGATGGTGCAATACAGACACATTTTAGACTTTAACACCTACTGGTAACCAGATAGAAATAAATACCAAAATATTTAATTTTGTGTCATAGAAAAGAAAACCCAATACAGTGAAACTAAATGGAAGGAGCTGTTTTCTACCTGCCTTAACAAAATCTTACCATGTCTTCTTAATTCTGCATTCCTTAAGAAGCCTAACTTCCCATCAAGGTTGAGAAAATACAGTAAACTGAAAGCTGGGAGTTTAAAAATCTTTTCACACAGGGTTGTTAATGAATATTAACATGACTACAATAGTTATCTTTGGGATACCAGAATGGAGAGATGAAAGTTTGTTTATCTCAGAAATAGATCTTAGTGTAACAATAAGAAACTGTACACCCAGACAATGTTCTAGGTCTTATTTCTTTTTCTAGTTAATAATTTCCATCATTAAAGGTACCCAGAAACACAGGGAGAGAAACGCAGAGGAAGCTATGATGATGTGCTATTGAGTACATGACCTTCAAACACGCTGGAGATGACCATATAAAAATATGAAACTCATTTTCTAATATTTATCAGAAACTGCAGTGAAATCTACACTACTAAAATGTTAAAAAGCAGCTAAAGCTAGGATATGTTCAGCTATGACAATAAAAGAATAGACTTTCCTATTGTAAGAGAGTACCTTTTGAAATCATGTAACCTTTAGCCACTGTCTCTTACACAGATTAATATATTTGAGATAAACTTTGTCTAGTCTTTACATCAATCTATATTCGTTGATTTCAATCCATTGCCAAGACCTTCTTCACTGACCCAGAAGTTTTGCTTATTATGCACATGATTCAACTTCCTTTGATATGTTGCTACATTCAATCAAATACTATTATTATTTCATGAGACACTGATTTTACAAGACTGTGAGAAAGATCATGGCTCTCAACTACATTTGGGCAGCGGAAAGATTGGAAAGATATGCTCTATCCATACAACAAATACAAAGATATTTATGTTTATAAACAAATTCATCAAAGTTATCAGCAGAACTGACAGATAAAGTTTGCAGGTGGCTTTGGCCAAGGGAACTTGATTAAAATTTGTCTCTGATCACACACACAAGCATTTTAAGTTTAATACAGGAGGAGTATATGTGATTAACAATTAATTCAATGCATAACTATTCAGTGCCTAGAGTATGAAAGAATAAGATACAGAATACTAAATGAGAGAGGAACTCCCATGCACTCGGTTCGGCCAGCACTACAAATACAGACAGACATTTTGTACAGTCATGACATCTTAATATTGAGATTTTAATTGTTTATGTACTCTTCTAAGCTACTAAATATTTTTTAAGCTATGTGGTTTAGTAATGATAGCATAAGATGTGTAACTGTTGGCCTGATTATGCAAACTATAAAGAATGCTAGGCATTTATTCTTTTTGTTCACTTCTGAACATTACTTCAGGTAGTGGTTGAGGCTATCTACATTCTAGACATTCTGGAGCCTGACTGCTTTTAGGATGTCTGTTTTTACGCAGGATTGTGACATTCAGAATCATCTATCACATTTTTCCTAGTGCAAATGTTAGAGAACTCTCAAATCAGATTTGTTCTGAGAAAGCTAAGTCTTGTTGACGTTGAGGGCGTGAATCTGTTTTCATGCACTTTTTCATAGGGTCCGTTGGTGGGAATGATATATATTCACTTCTCTTGAAGTGGCGTCTATCAAGTATATTTATCCACATGTTCAGCCTACACTTTGGTAGCTCAGTTAATGTAGTATTTTAAACGTAAGTGTGTGTTTATAAACCATGTATCCAGGCTCTGTGAACATGAGTCTGCGCTCCCATGCGGGCTCTGGGTGATTTTGCTAGCATTGGGAAGAGACCACGTGATTGCCCTCTACCCTTTCACACAGGCCTTAGTACTGTGGGTAAGCTAAACAGGGACATAGCTATGCGTGCTCAGCCTAAGTCTAGCACTGTACACCCCATAATACTTTGCAGCAATAGCAGATGACAGCCAGGTTGCTATACTGTGCAATGACTTAATGTTTCTCTTAGAAGTGCCTTATCAGAAATACAGGTTAGCAAGTCTATTTTAAGCAATGCAGATATCTAGAACACATCAAGCCCTTAGCTTGCTTAGTCTTGTGATTTATATTTCATTTAGCAACATGAAGGCTGACTACGTATGAAAAGAATGTCAGAGTTGATTCATATGTATTTCCAAATACATAAATGGAAAGAAGAGATCTTTCTGTATAAAACCTTTGCAACATTTTCAATAGATTTTGTTTCCAAATTCATTATTTCTAAATACTTTGGAGGAATCAGAAGTTCAGTATTTAATATCTTCTTGTAGGGTCTTGGAACAGACTGGTGGAGTGGGAGGCCTCTGGCAGACTTCTGGATACATGGGAATCAGACATTAAGAGCAAAGTTCCTTTGAGTTTGGAAAGATTTCAACCATACATTTGACTTTTAAAAAACCCATCTGTCTTGCTAAAGTTTCATCATATTTGTTTATTTTGAGACAGAGGATTGTCATTAGGTTGCTGGTGGGGCTTGGCTTCCTGAGCAGTGTTCTGCTCTTTGTTGCTAGCTGTTGCCTTTTCAATTACTGAATAAAGAGTTTTAGGAGTTCCTCCACTACTATACAAATACTGTTTCTTACTTTACTTCTGGATATATGAACATATGACCCCACTACTCTGCAGCTATGAAATTGTGGTCTTAATTTTCATTCATTTAATGTGTAAATACTTGGATATTTTTCAAAAAGTGGGGATATTTTTTTAAAGAAACAAATCAAGTAACAAAAACCAAGAAATATCAAGACTCAGTAGCCTATGAAGACAGCAGAAGCTGTGCAGATTTCATCCACCATAGAAGACTGCTTGCCTTCCTATATTCTTATTACAGTATGGTATTTTCAACAAACTCCAAGAAAACAACTTTTGGTTGTTTTTTTCTCAGCAATAACCAGTATGGTAGGTCAGAAGTAGATAGGAGAAGAGAAATAAAGAAATTCTGCTGATGCAACACTCAGATGCTCAGAAAATTGATAGACTACATTGATTAAAAAATGTTGGTAAAAGTCAATGAAGGCTCATCAGAACAGACATAAGCATAACAGGTCAGAAGACAGACCATCTTTCTTGCAGTAGGATTTGTCAGTCCACCTACCTATTTTCAAGTCTGTATTTGATGGTATATTTTAAGAAGTTTTAAAAAAATATCACTGGATACCAAACCTCTCATTTTTCAAAACAGTTTCTCCTTGTTATTTAACTGGCTTCTGTTTGCAAAGAAGATGCAATAAATTGGCACTTTCCTGGGTCTACTATTGCATCTACCTACTCACAAATATGGTTGATTTAACAGTGGTTAAGACAACTCAGTGAAGCTGGGTTTTTAAGGAAATAAGAACATGAAGTGCTGGATCTCTATTAGAAAAAGGGATCAAATTGCTCTCTTCATCTTCCTTTTAACCAGACACTTACTGCACATATTATTGGAACACATTTTACCATAGTAATTTGCCTGTCATTAAGTTTTTCCTCTCACTAGTGTGGGAAAAGAAACATATTCATCTGGCTTCGCTGCTGGCCTCTCAAATCTGTCTATTTGAGTCAAGGGAGTCTGTAGAGTTACTTAATTTAAATTTTTTTTTAGACTGGAATTTTGTGTGCTAGGGAAGAGAAAAAAATAATTAAATGTCTCATCTGTGGCTTAAAATCTATGCCAAGAAGATGACTTGAAACTTTCTTAAGTGAAAAATAATATTCTACAGAAAGAAAATCCCTTGATAAAAAGATCTTCTGTTTGCTTTACAGTAGTTGCATGCTTTTAATTTTCTGAGATTAAAATATTATTAGCCTTTAAATTTAGTATAATTCATTAGATTGCTCAGTTCTCATGTGCTTTAGATTTCTCTGCTCCATGAATCTGGAAAAGATTTATATAAAGTGGGAGGCAGTGGAAAAGGAAGAAATCTGACTCATGCAATTAGCAATTGTGTCCAAACCACTCTACAGGGAGGTAGAATGTCCTGGGAAAACTGAAAACTAGCTCTTTGAAATCAAGAAATGCTAACTGTGTTCAATAGGTCTATGTGAATCTGTGTATTTGGTGTATTGCTCTAAACATGTACTTAGCTAAAAACATTTAAAATTAACATGGCATATTGACACAAGTAACAACTGAATTAATGAAAACATAATCAAAATACTGACAAATTTAGTAGGCCTTTGTGTTTGAAAGAATAGTTTGGATTCTTTCAAAACAAAATTATATTGACATCTGTAAATATTAATAAGACTGGTCATTATGTAAGTAAATCAGAAGTTCTGTGCTCAAAAGTTATGCTATCTGCTGTTAAATTGAAAGTTTGTGCACAAAGACAACTCTATTTTGGAAAAGAAGAAAACCCTTTTTTGAGTTGTGGAACTTACAGTATGCTGCTGTTATTCATGTGACTCGAATCAGCTATCATTTTCTTGTTACTAGATATCTGGGTTTTATTGCTTATTTGCCTTTACTGTATATATGGGAGCTCTGTTTTTAATGAGCAGAAGTTTATGCAATGATGTCCTCTATTAAATATATCAACAACTGAGATTTCAAAATCCTTCCTTTGCACATGAAAAATTAAGTATTTGCGGCACTGCAACTGTGAGGATTGCAGCAGGGCATACGGGACCTTTCCAAATGCAGTAAATGGGACATGTGCAGGACACAGACACTGCCAAGCACTGGCTAGGGTCCCAGCTCTTGGGGATGACCACCTTCACCTATAGTAGGAGCAGTGCAAGGATATAGGGGCAGGCTCTGAGACTTCTTCCCTCCTCCTTAGACCACAGACTGGCTAAAGGGCATAGAGCTTGAAAAGATTTTTTTTTCCATGCAATGGGCTGAATCTTTATGATTTGATCAGCAATTAAGACTGAAAGATTTTATATTGGAGCCATGGCAAACATTGCTTGGACTAGGGACAGCTGTATGAAAAGAGAACAATACAGCCATGGGAAAATGCATATCCAGAAGATGCAGTTGAGGGGAGTGAGAAGGAAACCCAACTCTATAGCAGATTCTGAAGAAGCAACAACTGCAACCACTAGTAACAAAACTTACGAATAATTATTAAAACTCAATAACTAGCATCAAATCCAACAGAAATTACAGGAAAACTAGTTCTGTTAGCAATTATAGCAATGTTTTGCATAACACTACAGTTATAACAGCAGCAATTATAGGGAGAGAACTAAAACTCTCTGTGAACTTGTCTGTGAACCCACGAAAGCCAAAGCCCTACTGTGGCACTGGGAGATGCTACAGGAAACATTAAGTCCTCTTGAAAATTAACTCAGAAGCCACTGCAAAATCCTTTGAGATTAATAACTTACAAAGGGATGAAAA
The DNA here is from genome assembly GCF_028858725.1 of Colius striatus. Lineage (NCBI taxonomy): Eukaryota > Metazoa > Chordata > Aves > Coliiformes > Coliidae > Colius > Colius striatus. Next base: position 34,077,922 of record NC_084768.1, read on the forward strand.
AACCACACAGGTAGGTTACTGTCTTGCTGGGAAATTACTGTGAATATGAGGTGCAGGACAGTGAAGCCCTATGGAAGCAATTGTGGTACCTAGTGATACAGGCCTAAGACTGGGATGCATGAGCCTGGCTCCTTAAAACAATTTTGGAACACTTAAATGGAAAAATATTTTCCTTCTTCTAACACTCATTTGTTGACTGTTAGCCAGTATCCTGCTGAAAACAGTGCTGAGACAGCAGGGAGATGTCTGTAGCACAAAGGAACTTGAGGGAAAAAAAATGGCCTGGAGTGCAGTGTAGTACAGAAGCTCTGGGGAATGTGGTAGTTAGAGCCTGGGAAGTAGACTGCTCCCACAAACCCTCTGCAACTGGCTGACATTCTCTGGTATCAAAACAAATGCTGTCTAAGGTCAGAGAACCTTGTGTTTTGTACATGCTGTTCAACAGATGGTTGATCTTCCTTTATTCTGAGGTTTCCTGGGGATGACAGTCCCCACCACAGTGGTAGGACAGGGGATTGAAAGAACTTGAAAAAAGACAATGTTCTTTAGGCTCTTTACCATTTGAATGACTATATTGAAGGCAGCCTGCCAAAATACCTCAGTTCTTCTGGTAATATGATCAGACGGTCTATTTGTTCTTTTGTCTTTGGTAGTAAATGCAGCATCCAAGTCTAATGTTTATTCGAATCTTGGAATAATGAAACATTAGAAGGCTCCAGGAAGCCATGATATTATATAACCACACCTGACATGACAGTGGCAAACAGTATGTGTCCCAGAATTCAGAGCACCTTGCTTGGTGTCCTGGACCCTGACGGTTTCGGAGTCTCCTGTTTAAACTACACAGAGTCCCAACAATATTTTAGAAAGTGCTCTGATTTCCAGACAGGTAATACACCTTGGTGACCACTGGCAAACACTTCATGATCAGAGCTTTTGCAGGATATACAAACTGCCCAGGAGTCTACACATCAACTTGGCTAAATGTCAAACCAGATGTGAATAGATGGAACATATGAGGTAAAGCCCAAAGATTTAAACCGCCTTTCATCAAGAATTAAGTTAAGCCCTCTTCAGGTAAGGTATGATTTTCACTGGAATCTCCTGTTCTACTGAGCAACAGAGGCGATTTTTGGGCTGGTTTTAATGATCACAAAACCATTAGCTTATTGCTAAGAGCCGGAAAGTGGAGAGTGTGCTAGAGTGCAGAAAAGACCTGTATAGAAGCACTTGGCAAGACATAAAGTCAAATACATCACATTCTAGATTTCACTCTGCATGGGTGAAATGGGTGAGAGATGGGTGCTTCTGAATGGTGTTATTATTCCTATGGGATTTTGTTTGCTAGTCAGTGGCTGATATCAATAACTACTACTTAACTATGTGTAATGCAGTCAGTATAAATTCACTAATAAAAAACTTCTACATAGTTCTTTCAAGAGGAGCACGACATTTCTTTGCTATAGGTAACTGTTACTTAATTTCTTGTGGGTTTTTTTTTCAGCATTCTACTGCTTTTCAATTTATTAGTTACTGTTGCTGAATAGGCTGTGAAATTCAGTGCTACTTTGTGAGTGTATTCCTTATCTGAATGAATACATAATAGTATTGGGTTCTCTGTGTTTTGCTTGGAATAGTGCTCACAGGCCAGAAACAGCATCAGTATGAAACCCCTGCATACTTTTGTAAAGGGTTATGCACTTTTGTTCAGTATATTGCTTGCAGACTGCTCGATGATGATGATTGAAGTCTTAAAAACTTCTCCACTATTTCATATGATAAGAAGGAAAGAAATATAGGTTTGTATAAAATATCTGTGTTATAGAATCCACATACAGGTGATTTTTAATTTCATTTAGATTATATCTATCTAAAGTAATTATTTAAAGATTCCAGAAGGCTTAAGGCAAAAGATTGTGGTTTTTCCTTTTCAAAATGGATTACATGAAGGTTCTTTTCAGCCCTCCAAAGGAATAAACAGAAAGTAAACTTTCTCATTTTTGCCTTTTACTGCCTCCCACACAGAATTATGTGCTAAACCCATGCTAAAATACAAACTCCTTCCTGCTGTTCTGATCTGTTCCACTACTCAAAAATACAGGAATTTTACTGTAATACCTGCCTATATCTCACTATAACGTCTGACCAGTGGTTCTTTTAGTAAGATATCATGTAACTGAACTTCAGTTATTAATACAGACAGCTGCAGAAACATCACTAAAAGAGGAGGAAGATGTTGAGCTTTCTTTGAAGTCTTTGCCTAGCAGCATGGCTAGTCTTAAACAATGTTTCAGCCGTGAACTTACTTTTGAAGATAATAAATTGAACATGTTAATACATTAATAGTTATATGTTTGTAGTCTGTAGATAACTCCAGACTGCTCAACTATTTCCCAAGCAACTGAAGCTATTCTGCATCTTTTGCTTCTTTCCTGTAGCTGCACAAGGAATTTTGCAGATGCTCTGAGTGTGACTCCTCTGCTTGATGTGTGACAATTTCTGATATTTCTGATATTTCCATATGTGCTCAGAGCCAAGCATCATGCCATGTGTGATGGTACGGGAAAAAAGCAGACCTTGGAAAAAGGTATTTTGAAATCAAGTATAGTCATCATGTCCGTGGCTATGGATTCAAAACAGAAACACACTACTGACTCTCTTAAGTTCACCAGTCTATAGTCTAACAGCTATTTCGCTACAGAAGAGGGATATCCCAAATATGTGTTAAAAAGCACTACTAGCACAACTTCATATCAAGTTCAACCACTCTTATAAGTTTTTCCTGAAATAGGCTGAATTTGCATAAGAAAGAAATTTTCTAGGAGACAATCATCATTTGTCCATTTCTTACACCTGTTTTTGATAATCTAATCTTTCTCTATTACAGTAGTTCTGCTAAATCCTCTCCATGTTCTATTCAATCCTTCTCTATTTATGTTTTACTAATTTTTAATAGCCTTGCATAAACACAAGGAAAAGAATCATACAGACGGAACCAAGAGAGGCAAAAAAACCCCCAAACAAAACCAAACAAGTAAAGACTTCTATATTTGGATTGATATAAATTGCTGAATTAACATGTATTGTATAGTTATATAGTACAAGATTTTGCAAGCAATCAGCTTGCAACTTCAAATGGAGATGCTATCATTTTGGCAGTTTAAGTGTATAAATACTTATGAACATAAATCCAGTGACATGAATCTTGGAATAAATGAAATAAACATTGAGATTTTAGTGAACATAGGATTCTAATAGCTCTAGAATACCAGAAGTTACAGTGTCCCAGCTGACACTAGATCTCTGGGTATTGCTATAGAACTGATTTTCAAAACTATTCAAAATCCCCATCACTGCTCACTGAAGGTGAGTAAAATTGACAGCTGAAGGAACTGCTTTGTTTTGCCAGTTTTAAGCAAAAATTTAGTAGCATCTCAAAATAAAGAAAATAAATTAAACATTAAATAATACAAGAATAAGATAGTGGTCAAAAGATTGGAAGTCTGTTACTTGTAACTCAGCGTTGTTAATGCAATAATCATCCTGCTGTTGGGATCTAACATCTAGACTATATCTAGTATTGGCTGAGATGTGTATTTGGAGGAAACACAGCTTTTATTTTTTATAATAGATCTTTTTTTTTTTTTTTTAAATAATAAGACTGGAGCTTTAGTATAACAATGAGAAATCTGTGAATTTCTCTGACCTGAACACAGAAGGCACAGTCCAGATTAATTTGTAGCTGCTTTGAAAAGCATAGTCATGCCTGGCATGACATGTTAACCAGAGTAAATAAAGAAAAGCTTTAAAAAAGAGGGAAACACAGACGTAATAGAAATAAACCAGATTTCAAGTTACTAAGACAACTGGTGGAAAAAACTCTCTATTAAAAACTAAGAAAACATAAAGAAAGCTATACTACAAGAAATTGTTTATTAAAACTAGAAAAATGTAATTTCTGCTCAGACTATGATCCATTTTGAGCTACCACATATAACCCTGAGTAATTCAATTTGATTATTTAATCTAATAAAAACAGAGAGCTTCACTTAACAGCGAATTTTCACTTAATAGTGACGTTTTGATTACTGATAATGATTTCTGTGCATGTGTACGTTTCTCATACCAAAAGCAAAGACTAAAAATGGAATATTATATCTTTATGAAGCAATTTTTATGTTTTGCCTTCTTTAAAGTTCTTAGTCCTTCAGACTAACAGAATTTTCATCTCCAAGTATTTTAGAGTCAAGACACAGGAAAACTGCTTGGATAGGATAACATATGATATATAGAATCATAGAATCATAGAATGGTAGGGGTTGGAAGGGACCTTTAGAGATCATCTAGCCCAACCCCCCTGCAGAAGCAGGGTCACCTAGACCAGGCTGCATGGGAACATGTCCAGGTGGTCTTGAAGCCCTCCAAGGAAGGAGCCTCCACAACCCCTCTGGGCAGCCTGTGCCAGGGCTCCCTCACCTGAACAGGGAAAGAGCTTTTTCTTATATTTAAGTGGAACTTTTTGTGTTCCAGCTTCATCCCATTACCCCTTGTCCTGTTGCTGGCTACTATAGAAAAGAGGGATGTCCCAACCTCCTGACACCCACCCTTTAGATATTTATAAATGTTAATAAGATCTCCTCTCAGTCTCCTCTTCTCCAGACTAAACAGCCCCAGTTCCCACAGCCTTTCCTCATATGAAAGATGTTCCAATCCCCTGATCATCTTGGTGGTCCCGTGCTGGACTCTCTCCAGCACTTCCCTGTCCCTCTTGAGCTGAGGAGCCCAGAACTGGACACAGGACTCCAGATGAGGCCTCACCAGGGCAGAGTAGAGGGAGAGAAGAACCTCCCTTGACCTGCTGCCCACACTCTTCCTGATGCATCCCAGGCTGCCATTGGCTTTCTTGGCCACGAGGGCACAGTGCTGGCTTATATTTAGCTTATTATCAATCAGGACTCCCAGATCTCTTTCTGCAGTGCTCTGTTTTAAGAACATATATGAATTTTCTCAGTTCTAAGTCTTTTTTCAAAGTACAAAGTCTCATCTTCAAACTGTGCTGCTGGATAAACAGAATGGATAGATAAAAAATCCTATGTGGATTATATTCTAATAATATAATGTTCTTTTCTGAAAAGAAACAGCATGTGATTATTGTAAATGCTCTTTTTTTCTGGAAAGGATATGCATGATCTTATTGCCTGCAGATGTGCACTGAAAAATGCCTTTGGTCTCCTTCCTAGAATACCAGATGGTTTCACATCATGAGGTTTCTCTCATGTCTGAGTACTGCAGTCTATATGCTTAGTCACTACAGCTATAAATAGTCTAATTCCTACTTGTTTTGTTGTTTTCTAACCAAAAAATTTCATGATCTCAGGAAAATCTCTCAAGAGAACAGCAACAGCTTGAACATATGGATCGCTGAAATAGTATTTGATCTTTATAGGTCCCTTCCAGCCCCTACTGTTCTAAGATTCTATGATTCTATTTGCTACAATTTACAAAAATGTAAATATATAAGGTAGTTTCTGAAATAAATAAAATAAAATAAGCTTGGAATTTCTCCCCTGAGCTCCCACAAAAAGTTAAACTTTTAGTGTTTGGTGTGGGAGGAGATGGTAGGAACAAGTTGGTAACAACTACTGTTCAAAGTTTCACCCCTTTGTGTAGTCTTTCTTCTTCTGTGACTTGCCACATGTATTCTTTATTGCAAAAATCTGTTACCAATGACTACTCAACACTTCAGAGAGCACCCTGGTAGTGATGTCAGCTTCCCAAGGTTTCTGCTGGGAATAGTTCTTAAAAGAGACGAAAGGAGCTTGTTTTAACCCTGTGCTTACTTATTCTCAGCCTGTCATGTTTGTGTTATGTTGTGCTTTTACTAGAAAGCCATAAAGAAACTCAAAACACCATGAACTGGGCTGGTCTAAAACTCATTGACAAAATAATTGGAAAAAAGACTAGTGTTAACTTCAGAGGATTTCAGTTCCAAAAGGTTCTTTTCATTCTGATGTAGATGACTCCTTGGTGTCTTGTCTGAAGAATAGGGAATTTGAAACGGTCTCAAACCTAAATTCCTGTCTCAAATTCTCTACATATTTTGAGGATGCACTCATTGAGGTCTGAATTGTGTACCTGAATCAAGCTCTCAGTTAGAAGCACCATAAGGCTATTTGCTGCCCACATATATAATTGTCTTCCCTTCTCCACAAGCACCATGGAGGGGAGACATTTACCTGTAAATTATAAAGTTTAGCAAATGGTTTGCCTGCAATTAAAAGCAGAAAATCTAAGTCAGTCATGTTGCAGTTGTCGTTGCCTAAACCAAAAGTTTTCCTTGTAGGACTAAATGTTATTTGGCTTCAAATTAAATTAAATACCCAGTTTTGGGCAAATTCAGACATCTCTGCTTTCCTCCTTTTAAATAAGAAAAAATATTTCTTAACCAGGGAGGATAACAGTATATCTGAATACAATTTGCTAATGTTTAAACATTAGCTTGATTTTATAATATTTTTTTGCTACAAATGACATAATATAAAAGATATCAGTTAAATATCTTCACAGTAGTTGAGAAATAATTCCATTTTTAGAAGATAGTTTCTCTGAAATCCATTTTAGCTTAATATGCCATTCAAGAAGTAGCTCCTCTCCCTAGGCATTGCAAACTTGACTCACATACTATGATGATCAGGGGAAAGCACTCTGAGTACTCACAGATGTTTTCTGTGACATGGCAGAACTAGTATGAAGTGCCTTATAAGGTATTGCTCTACTTTAGCTTTCAGCACATTATTCTAAGATTTTTTTGGCATGATTTGTATGAAGTAAAAAGTTATGTAATCCAAAGCCTGCAGATGTACATGAGGAAAGTCTTGAAGAGATTAAGTGATGTGCGATTTTAAATAGATATATTACACAATAATAATAATAGCTAGCAGTAGTCCATAGTGACATGCCTTAGCCTGCCTCATTATGAGAGATACTTGAGTCTTTATCTTTTCAATTAATTAAAATAATAAAGATTTTAGAGAATAAACAGAGTGACAACTCAGTCAGAGGTTCCTTACGAGGATAAAACATAATTCCACTTCCTGCTTCATATTCTAGCCAAGGAATAAAACTGCATGATGTGAGTAAAACTGGCCTTCGAACTGAGTGAACAACTCCTAGTCAAAGAAGCACAGATATTATAAAGCTTACAGATGTTATCTATATGTATTAGTAACTACAGATACAATACAAAAAGCAAAATAACTACTTGCACAGAACCTGTACCTACTAATGTATTCTATACCAATCATGTTGCTCTAGGATACTTTCATTATACTCCTACAGGAGTGTATTTTTCAGATCTTCTGAAGTGCTGCTTCATTTAGGTCTAAGGTGTGAAATATATTGAAAGATCATGGTTACAGTTATTTGGAAATATCCAGTGGATAGCTAAAAATGTTGTTATCTATACTATCTACATACATAGGTTCATCTGTTTCTACACTCTCCTTCTAGATATAATTTCTACATTCTTATTTTCTTTACCATAATTCTTAGGTATCCCAGTGAACACTAAGACCTCAGCATGGTGCCTTCATACTAGTAGTAAGAAGATGCCTCGGTTATAAAGAGCTAAATAGATGAGACAGCACGGAGAAAGGAGATTCTATTCCCACAGTAATACATCGGTAAATGAGATGTGAGAAGATGATGGTCTTGGTTTTTGGAGTTGGGTATAGCTTGCATGAAGCACAGAAACATGCCAGAGTCCACAAATCCCCTTCAAGGCTTAATCACTTTTAGCAGTTTATACTGAATACTCTTGCTCTTTTTCTGGTTGGGGCTGATCAGCTGAATTGGCTAGTCTTCTCCCCTCTAGTCTTTGCTCTTGGATCATTTCCTCTGTAGTTTCCTGGGTCATCCTTCCTGCCCTTTTTGAAGACTGGCGTGACATTGGCCTTTCTCCAGTCCTCAGGCACCTCACCTGTCCTCCATGATTGTTCAAAAATGGTGGAGAGAGGCTTAGCAATCACATCAGCCAGCTCTCTCAGCACTCTGGGATGCATCCCATCAGGACCCATTGACTTATGAGCCTTAAGCTTGGTCAACAAGTCTTTAACCTCTTCCTCTTCCACCCAGGGCAAGTCCTCTGCTGCCCTGGCCATCCTGTTATCCTTGCCGGACTGGGCTTCCCGAGGGTCAGCCTTGGCTGTAAAGACTGAAGCAAAGAAGGCATTCAGTACTTCGGCCTTCTCTGCATCCTCAGACACCAGGGCACCCCTCGGCATTTAGCAGCGGGCCCACATTCCCCCTCACCATCCTTCTGCTGCTGATGTACTTGAAAAATGCCTTATTGCTGTCCTTAGCATCTCTGGCTAAATTTAATTCCAGAAGGCTCTAGCCCTCCCAGTTGCACCCCTGCATGCCCTGGCAATGTTCCTATACTCTTCCCAAGAAGCCTGTCCCTGTTTCCACCTCTCATAGGTGGCTGCTTTCTGCCTGAGTTGTCCCAGCAGATCCTTGCTTATCCCTGGAGGCCTCCTACCTCCTTTTCCTCCTTTCTTGCGCATTGGGACACACTGATCCTGGGTTTGGAGGAAGTGGTGCTTGAAGATTGACCAGTTCTCATTGGCACTTCTACCATCTAGAATCATATCCCATGAGATCCGTCCAAGTAGATCTTTGAAGAGGCCAAAGTCGGCTCGCCTGAAATCCATGGTCACGGTCCTGCTTTGTGTGCTGCCCCTTCCACACAGGACCTTGAATTCTACCGTCTCATGGTCACTGCAGCTGAGGCTGCCCCCAGCCTTCACATCCCCAGCCAGGCCCTCTCTATTCGTCAGTACCAGGTCCAGCAGCACACCCCTCCTTGTTGGTTCCTCGATCACCTGCAACAGGAAGTTGTCATCAGCAATCAGCAACCTCCTGGACTGCGTGTGCTTGGCTGTGTGGTGTTCCCAGCAAATATCAGGGTGGTTGAAGTCCCCCATGAGGACCAGGGACTGTGATTGTGAGGCAGCTCTCAGCTGTTCATAGAAGGCCTCATCCACATCCTCCTCCTGATCAGGTGGAGTGTAGCGGACTACTACAACAATATCACCTGCCTTGCCCTGGTCATTAATTTTTACCCATAAGCACTTTACTCTCTCCTCATCCCCACCCAGGCACAGTTCAGTGCACATTAATTGCTCTCTCACATAGAGAACAACTCCACCTCCACGCCTTGTCAGTCTGTCTTTCCTGAACAATACATAACCCTCCATGGCTGTGCTCCAGTCATGGCAGCTGTCCCACCACGTCTCTGTGACCGCAATGAGGTCGTAGCCCCGCATCCGCACCCACATCTCCAGTTCCTCCTGCTTATTCCCCAGGCTGCTGCATTGGTGTAGAGGCAGCGCAGGGGATTACTCAAACACATATATTTAAAAGAAACCTCAATAATTTTTTCTACCCTTGTTCTGTGGTCAGCAGAACTTGCTACAGCTCCTGTGACGTTCACTGATGTTCTTCAGGTATATTGGCAGTCAGACAACGGGAAAAACGAAATGTCTGTGTACTATGTGCTTTTCAGGATCAGTTTTGAATGTAGTTGCACATGGCTAACATTTACTGAGAAAAAGTTGTTACATCTCTACATGCTACTAGACACACCCTCTAGTAAATGAGACATCCCTGACTGAGAATTCGAAAAACACAAAATCGTGTGACAGCACTTTGATGTGGAAAAAAAATCATATCCCATTTTTAACAGTGCAGCACTTTGCCATTGTCAGCATGGTTTTTATAGTGCTGGGCCACTTCCTGTCCTCTACTCTTGGCTTTAAAGCTTTTTAATCCTAGCATTTGAAACACTAAAATAGAAATTAATACTGTTTCTTTATCAGTGATTCCATTTATTTGCGAAAACAAGATAATGTGATTGTTATTACAGCATCTGCGACTGAAAGTCAAGAATGGAAGTGAGCCCAGAGAAATAATTGGGGTCAGTCTTAACACTTCTTGACTTAATCTATTTCTTTGCTAATGATCCAGACAAACTAAAAGCCCCTATACTGGTTCCACTTTTGATGAGTGACTTCACACCAGCATCAGAGCTGAACTTTCCAGAACAGGCATGTAACCTAAGAGCAACAGTTTGATTCCTTGTGTTTGAGGATCCAACTGTGCATTCCCCTGTTGTTTCAAATGTGTTTTTCTTCTCAGCTGCTCACTCATTTCCTCAGATGCAGTGAAATTCTTAGGTTGCCCAACAGGTTCCCTCTCATATAATGTTATTTTATGGAAGTTTGTATGAGAAAAGACAGTGGTTTCTAACCTTTCAAGCCAACTAATTTCCAGTCCTTTTCTTCACAGGCAGAGGTGTTAGTCATTGTGTCCCACTGTTCTGCTCAGGGGTGTTGTCTAGCTAGTTTATAGCAATGCTAAAGTTTGGAAGATCACTGTGCAGGCCCCAAAACTGTCTCCATCCCATGATGTTACCACAAAGAAAGCTGCATTATTCCCACTCCAGTAACGCCTGGAACAGGTACATGGAAAATCAATTTCTGTCCCCAATGTAGGGACATCTACTGACCACGCTCATGAACTGAGCTGCTGCATATATAACTACATTCAAGATCTGTTCCACTGCATTACTAAACTCACAAATAGGAAGAAAATAGTTTCAGTAGAATTAGAAGTTCCTGACCTTTTTTTGTGCAGTTAGCCTCTCACCATTCATTCTGTGACATGATGACACAAGGAGGAAGTGAGAAATGGAAATTCTGGCACTGAAAGGAAGGCTTAGCACAGAATGAGAGAGAAGTATCATTACTTCCTGATCATTGAAGAAGTGTATTACAGGAAAACAGTGTCAAAAATCTTTGTGGATTCATATCTGAGGATAACAGAGGTTTTGGTTTGTTCTTTTTAATAGTACAAGAGATTAACTACTTTGTTTGATTAGAAGAATGCAACTGCATTTGATAAAAATTTTGAAATAAGTATGTGTTATCTGATTCCCTTCTTACAGTGAAGCAACTCTGGCTTCTTTACTGTCACTTTCTTTTACATCTTAATCACTTTGAAGAAAAGAGAAGCAAACTGTATAGTAGTTTAAAAGTTTTTCTCACAAGTAATACATACACCTAGAAACCTGTGTGTAAACACCATACATGTTATTAATTTTGGTTGTGACCTGAGAGGTGCTGAAGTGTTTCGGGTCTCCATGCCCAGGCTTGTCTATGACTACAGACAGATTAGTTTACTCTCTACTTCTAAAACAAATTGTAATACCCTCTATATCCCCATGTAAAAATAAAAACTAGTTTGCTTATAACTGGAGTGCTAACACCCAAATTTAGTCTTCTGCTCACACTCTGCCAGCATTTGAGACTTGTTGCCCCTGCACAGCCAATTTGGTCACAGGAGTACAAAAGGAGGGTTCTGAGATGAGGTTCCTAACCACCTTGTATTTGCATAAACCAGTTATCACATTTAGGTAACATCTCCTTCCTCCTGCTCTGCCAGATTTTATGAATGACCCAAACTCCTAAGTCTACAGTTTTCCCAAGCAATGCTGCATTTCACTCATATATTTCTAGATATACAATCATGACAAGTTATACTGCCACAGATGTAGGGAACTGGAATTTCTAAAACATGTTTCTGGTAAAGCACAAGACAGTAGTATCTGTATATAATTGTATAATTCTTAGTTATACAAAGAATTAATTTGATCAAGGTTAAGAAACTTGACCATGTCAAGAAGAATGGCATTTACTATGTCAATATATACATCAGTCATCAGTGTAGGAACCTGATACAGCAAACAACTTCAAATGCAACTGGACTGTACAATCCCTTGACAAATAACTGGTATGAGCTTATCTGTATGGGTAAATTAAACTCATTGGACATCAAAGAGTATTCAACAGAAGCAGTCATGGAGAAGGAACAAACTGCACCCACCTTTAAGTAGGCAGAGAAGCACAAACTGTCTGGGACATTTCCAGAGTGCAGTGGAAAAGTGAGCAGAGAGAAGGTCTTATCTCCCATTGGGTTGGGGGACAGAAAAGATTCCAAATAACTTGTCCTTCCTCTTTGGTTGGTGGCATGTAGGCTGCCCAGGACTGAAGAAATTATTGCCATTTACAGATGAGTGACAGTAAACTATGAGGAAAAAAAGGCATTAATAAAGCCTAGACTAACATGTTTTCTACAGTAGACAGCTGGGATGCCATAGGACATTGCAACACTAATTTACGAATGTGTTGAGCCTTATTAGCTCAGCACTAAGATTTTCATTCTTAATCTTGCTGAGGAAGAAATAACTACTAAATTGCATTTCCAGGCTTTCAGTATTTATGGTGAAACTTCCAAGAGCACAAGTTGTTTTTACAATGATAACATTTTGACTGCTTTGTCCTTAAGTTGTGAAGCGTTGTTATATATATATAGCACCTTTTCCCAAATGACACAGGTTTCATTAGATGCATGGATGGGATACAAAGATGCATGGCCAGAATTTTTTTTTTGTCATCTAACAATAACTTTGGAAACATCACTGAAGCAGGGATAAAGAATAGGGCAGAATTCCATCCTCTATACTCATTCTTGCTCTGCAGAGGAAGCAGTGCAGACCAGTCCTAGAGGTTTTAAGCTTGAAGCTTAAATCAAGCAATAGCCTCATAGAGACATTTTGTCTTTGTGAATAATATCAAGTGTTATAAAACCTAACATAATATTTACATTCAATGTTCTGCTTTGTGGTGACTGTTGAAAATGTGCACCTTATTACTGATCTTAAGGTTGTCTAGCTTCAATTTCCAAGCACTAGCTGGCATTTAATGCCTCTGTAGACTAAAGAGAACCGCCTCTTCTGCTGGCAGTTTCTTCTAGGCTAGAAGAAGTTATTTCTTGATCTTCATATGAAGAAGTAAACAAATTGAATTAATTTATTATTGGACTAAGGAAGGCATGTTTTTCTATTCTAAAATGATTTCAATATTACACTAATTATTTCTGTTATTATACAAAAAAAAGAAACAGTTAAAGTTTCTATGGCTTATTGTTTCTAAAAATGACACTGGATAATGACTGAAAACAAATGGGATAGTTGAGTAATTAGGGAAAGTGAAACAATTGGAAAAGATAATAATTTTTCTGATTCTATGAGTCAAATCAGGTAACAAGTCTAGCCAGGAAAGAGACAGAAGATATTACAAAATATACTGTTTTGTTCTTTTTCCTTTTGCCCTTCAGCTGGAAGGAAGGTCTAAAATTATTTCTCTTGTAACTACTAGCATTAATTGTGCCTCTAGTGCAGTACTCCACTTTAAATGTAAGCTGGTCTGATCTATGGTGAGTCAAGTCTTGGAGCTAAGCTAGTAGAAAACTATCCTTTTGTATGATCAGTTTTCCAGCAGTTTAGCTGTCAAACTGTTCTCCTGAAGGATCAGGCAACTGCCTCTGCCAAAACATGAGAGGAAATGGGACTGTGGCAGAGTAAATTACATTGGCTGAAGTTGTTCTGGAGCTGTACCTTTGCTGTAGGATTAGCAATGAGCTGCTTCTAACATTTGCAAATAAAAGCATCTCTTATGAATCTATTTACTCTGCAACAAGAACGCCCTTGAAGCTGACAATGTGTCATGGTTTGACATGATAGCCTTTTCTGGTAAAGGGGAAGGGGCTGTAAAGATGGCTCCTGTAAGAAGTTGCTCACAACTCTCCCCAGCTCTGAGCCAGACCCACTGCTGGGGCTGAGCCAATGAGACGCCTCCACGATCACTTTTTAAGAAGAAGCCGGAAGAGGAGGCTTCTTCCTCCATTTTCTTCCTTCTTCTGCCTCTTCTTCTTCTGGCTCGTGATGGTGCAAGGAGTAGGAACAGTGAGAGAAACAACCATGGGGACTCCAAGGTCAGTGATGAAAGAGAGGAGGAGGTGTGCTGGAGCAGAGACTCCCCTGCATTCTACAGAAAGGACTGGTGAAGCTGAGATTTATTTTCATTTCTTTAAAGACCCTGCATCAGGGGCAGAGACTCATTTTTATAAAGCTGGCCCCAGACCAGGGACAGCGATTCACTTCATTAAAGGCCCCGAGCCAGGGGCAGTGATTTTCTTCTTTAAAACTATGGCTGGAAGAGGCCATGTCCCAAGGGAGGGATCCTTTATCACTATGGCCGGAGCAGGCCATGTCCCAAAGAAGGGACCCAATATCCACAGCTGTAACTGTGGGGAGGAACCCACGACAAAGCAGCTCATTAAACTTATACCCAGAAGAAGCCTTGTCCCGAGAGAGGGACCCATTAACTGCAGAAACTGCAACCGTGGTGAAGAATCCATGCCAGAGATATTCACCAAGGACTGTGTCCCGTGTGAGGGACCCTGTATGGGCAGAAGCCGCAGCTGTTGGGAACAACCCACACCAGAGAAGTTCATTAAGGACTGTGTCCCGGGGGAGGGACCTTGTGTTGGAGCAGGGCAAGAATGCCAGGAGTCGTCCTCATCTGAGAAGACAGAAGCGGCAGAGCCCATCTGTGAGAGACTGACCACATCCCCCATTCCCTGCCCCCCTGAGCCGCTGAGGGGGGAGGAGGGACAGATATCGGGAGCAGTGAGCTGGGCCCGGGAAGAAAGGAGGGATGGGGTAGGGAGATCTTAAAGTGCTGGTTGTAATTCTCATCACCCTGCTCCCTTTTTGCTTTTATTCCATTCTGTTTCTTGTAGAATAAACCTTCCTACTTTCCTCTCTAAGTTGAGTACTGGAGTCTGTTTTGGCCAGAACCGTAATTGGCAGCGAGCCCTCCCTGCCCTTGTCTCAATCCACAACAACCTTGCTTATCTTTTTACTCCCATTTCGTTGGGGCCTCCACCATTCTAATGAGGGTGGGGGTGAATGGGGCACCGAGCGAGAGACTGTTACGATGCTGCTGTGCTGGCTGGGCCAAACCACGACACAATGACTTATGCTAAAGCTTCTAGGTTCTTTCCAGCAGGCCATAAAACCAATAAACAGCTGGAGATGTGAGAGCTAGACAGTAAAGATGCCAGCCTGCAAGATTCCAAGAACGAATCAAGGAGGGACTAGTCAAGTTTGAACAGTCTTGGTGCAGTAAATGGGGTCTTTAGGGGGTGCTAGAAGTTGTCAGGGGAGTGATACACATTAACTGAGCTTCACAAGGCTCCAGACTTGTGAGTCTATTTTCCTAGACTCACAAGGAACCATGTAACTGGTGGAGATGGTTGTGGTCTTGTGACTGAATAGGAACTCTGGGATTCCCACCTCTACCTTGCTGCCTCCCTGCATCTTCCTCCTTCTCTTTCTCCCCTCAAAACAACCATACAGGACTCTCCTTGAGCCCAGTCCCATTCCATGACACCTCACTTTTTATCACTCTCTCTTATCTCCCCTGCTACAATACTCCAGCAGTTGGTGCAGCGTGTCTGGCCCATGTTTTCTTCTCTGCTTCATGTTCTCTTCTCTGACTCCTGTCCCCATAACAACATATGAGACAAGGGAAAGCAAGAGTCTCTTCCAGCAGATCTAAAGCTTGTGACTATATACAAAAAGGGTATTTAACACTCGCTCAAGCAGGTCTATGCAATGCACACTGCAACCTATTAAGAGAGAGGTCACACAACATGAGCAGGAGAACAGGAGATGCAGCACAGACCTCTGGGGTCCCACTTGAGGATGCTTCCTCAAAATCCCTCATGAGGCTCTTCAGCTGCTGACATGTGGCATAGGCCTTTAAAAGCATGAAGGAGAGCCCTGTGAAGGACCCTGGCACGGAAAACAGAACAGTGACAATTGTTTTTGGTGCTGTTGTGTTTTCAACATTCTGTTCTAGTTTGTAAAAGTTGAGGATGTCTGAGCCAGGGGAATTCTTGTAGCCCAGAAGAGCATTTTCAAGCTTTCAAAAGAGAGGTAGCCTCAATACAAATCACATTAAAACAGGGGGGGAAACAAACCTGGACTTGGCTATCATTGTCTTTATGCTGACACAGTTTGAGTTTCTGCCCAAACTATCTGCTAAAGAAAATACCAGAGAAATATTCTGCACATTTGTTTTTCATGTCAGTCTGGGCTTCAATCCAAACTATCCACTAAACAAAATACTTGCTGCACAGCATGTGTACATATGTGCCTTTCTCTGAAAACTTTATGGAACTGAACTCCTATGTAGTGGAAGGCTAAAAGTCTTTAATACAATTAGTTTTCAACGGCTACATTTAACATCTGCCTGCTCACTTACAGGTAATTAGACTTCTCTTACTAAAATGCTTAGTGCTGTTGGATTTAAACATTTTTTAAATGGCCTTTTTAACCTTATATATTATCAGCATGAATTATAAGTGTTTGAATCAGTTGAGTCTGGAAAGGGCTAAAGAGAAAGAATAGTCATAATTTGGTTATTAAACCAAATGGTTTAATAACAATAACTTCAAAGGACTACACGACTACAGAGCAGTTTTTAAATTTCAGCCATTTTAAATTTAACATTTTCAGCTCATGTGAAGTTGTATAACTGCCGAGGATAATTAACATGAATTTAGTTCATTTGAGGATCAAGATGATAATTACATGGGAAAATAGCCACTATGTCTTTAGATTTTGTGTTGTTTTTTTGAAACTGGTGATATTCTGAAACTATGAGACTTTCTCCAATTTCAAAATATTTTTGTAGGCATTGCTTTTATGTGACAGAATGAAAGCGATTGAGTATTTCTGAGAAAACGGTGCAAATTTCCCCATATAGAAGGCCATGCATCAGCCTGACAGTTATGTTCACAGATGTGACTCCACTGACCTGGCCATCCTTGTGACACTGTTTTCTGGAATGGCCATTCCAGGAAAGTAAATTATTCTCAATATGGTCTTGGAAAGACAACCACATAGGGAAATGTTCTCAGCACTCCCAGGCAGTATCGTGATTGCCTTAGTGTTTATATATGCAGTTGCACCATTTACACTAAATGTAAGAATTTGTTTGCAAATTCCAAATAAAGGAATCTGAGGAGTAACGTATCACTTAGTAATATTTCCATTTTCATTTGGAAAATCATGAAGCTGCTGTATGTATTTGCTCACACATTCTTAAAAACAATTTAGAAAAGAATGTCTAAGACTTCAGATTTTTTAAATAGAGCGAAATTCTGAGTGTTACAGACATACTAACCTCTCTGAGTGAACCTTCCCCCTTCCAAGATCAGTAGAGAGTTAAAAAAGGAAATAATGACATTTGTAATTTGACTGTTTGAACAGCCTGCTCTTTGTCACACTTAGTCACTAAAATAACATTGTCCTAAGTGAGCTGCACAGTCACAGCTTCAGCAGCTGAGTAGTGTTTTGTGCAGTTGCTAAGTCCTCCAGTTTTGTCTCCTCAACCCTGTGCCCACTGTGCTCGTTAGACTGTGGCTGCACATGACCTGCCACACTTAACCAGATTCAGTATTGGAAACATCATTTACCAGGTGTAGTCACATCCAAAGTCCCATTTCTACCTCACTTTTTACCACTATCCCCTCTTTCTTACTACATTCCAAGACTGGGCAGTCAGTGAAATTGCATGTCTTCTCATCATCAGGCAACGGAGGATAGCAGTTACAGTATAGCCTTCAGAAGGTAACAAGTGCCCTTGTAGCATACTGTAACTTGCAGCAAATCATTTCAGTAAGTGCTTCTACAGTAGTTCTCATAGTGGTAACTAAAGCCCCTTCGTAGAATTAGTAAAGGAGTTAGCTTCAAGCATGTGTTCCTCATTGTTGGAATTAAAAAGAATCCAGAATTACACAAATTCCCCTGCAAATGAGCCAAGCCTGTAGCATCACGTCATCACAAAGCAAGAGCCACTTCCCTGGCTTCCCCTGCATCCTGCAAGCTTCCTGAAACCTCTTACAGTTGTTCTCTTTCCCTCATTTCTGAAATGATGTCATTTTCTTACTGACAGGAGATTGCAAACTGCAAATACTAAGAGTCAATTAATTTTAGTTTCAAATGTTTTCCAGTTATATTCTGTCTAACATTCGAGGAGAAGATAAGGATAGAAACTTCTGCAAAACACCTATAACTGAAAGTTTCAAGAATTTATGAAGATTGGCCATAGAACCTTCTTGTCTCTTACCTGAATAAATTCCTTCTTGGCTGTAGATACAATTCATCTATTTCATAAAGGATATATGTATTTGAATTTTGACACTGAAGCTTCAGATTTCAAAAAGCTTCTGAATTCTTATCACACTCTTTTTGCTACATGCCTCACTGTCTAGGCAAGTTTATGAAACTCCATACAGAGTAGAACTCATACCTCACTCCTCGATCTGCCCTGCCTTACATTACAAATAAAGTCTGTAAACATAGGAATAAAATTAAATTCAAAATCAAGGGGAAAATGGTATAATGACAAAATCTTGTTGGAATTCTTACAATATGTATCTTCACAGTACTACCATCAGTAAATTCTGCCATCTGTGATCATAGTTAGGCTACAATTAATAGTCTTTAGTCAGGAAGATACCTGAAAATAAAAGGTAATTCACTAGGTATTTCAGACAAAGACAACAATGTAAACTAAGGAGTAAATCAATAGCAGGATTACATTAAGTTTTCATTTTTGTTACAACTGTTAAGTATTGGATTGCTGCCACAGAATTCTATTTCAGGACAAGTTCTGATTACCCCTTTGACCATCTTTTTTTGTAATTACAACAATTCAGCAGTTATCTGATTCATTGTCTTTTTCTTTAGGTGCCTTAATGAGAAGTAAGATACTTGGATATTCCATATTTCCATTTTCTGCATGAATAATCTGAACATTTTATCACACACAAAAAAATTAAATCTCTCAAAACTCTAAAAGGCTGAGCACCACAAAATCCCCACGATTACGTGGTATTTAAGGAGATTTGACCGCTTATATTTACATACCACTATGAAACTAACTAAATAGCATCTACTGTAATTAATCTGAATTATCAATACAGTAGAAGATGTAGAAGAAAAACAAACAGAAGATAGGTTTTTAAAGTCATAATGTGCCCTTATTTTCACCACCATGTAAGTCATTCTGAGGAAAGGCACACACAGGATCAGCCATAGCAATTGAAATACTTGAGAGAAAAAAGTAACAACATAGAGTAAATCATACCACTAACTATGGAGATTACTGCCAAAACAAGCAACAAAATGTATAATTTTGAAGAAAGAGAGGGAAAGAAATGGAGAGAGAACTGCATGACAAACCAACCACAAGGGAATAAATCTTAGAATAAATATAAATCAGCAAACTGCAGCCAGACATTTTGGGCTAGACTATACAATTTACATAGAGGTCTGTTTTGAGAGTGTGACTCAGATGCATTTTATCAAGCAATTATTACACCATCTATTTATTATAGTTACATAGTCTTTTTGTTGCTATTGAACCAGTCCTTACTTCTCACCCTGTGATGAGAAGGGCTGGGGCACGTGGATTTGACAAGCCCTAGTTGGCCTAGAATACATTATTATTATCTGACTGGGAGAAGAAAAGGTGTTCTTGAGCCCCCACACTATGCTTTGCAACATGTCCTTGTGTGAATTACGAAACAAGACTGGAGAGAAACTCTCTATGTGCACACACGCACCCATACTTATCTCTAAAATGGTCTGTTGCAATTTTCACTGAAAGGCAAGGTAGTAACTATGACCAGATGCAGCACACGCAAGCAAGCGTCGTTAAGCAATAAGTACTATCTCAATCACTTTCTTTATTAGTGCCAAGAGCTTTTAATCTCAAGTGGAATGTGTATATTTATTGTAACAATACACACCCAGAAGTGTCTCACTGAGGTTATGAATCCCAATCAGCATGACATTAAATAAATAAAATTTTTCTTATCTTACTGAGGTGGAACGTTTCCCATTAGTCTATTTGTCTTGTTAAAACAGCAGGGTAAAAGCTCTTTCTTTTGCCATATTGCTTTAGTATTTTATTTCAGCTGATCAGCAATTCCTTAGGCTTCAGCCTACTTTGATCCTAGTTAGGTCAACTGGCTGTGATTTTCTGACTACAAATAAATAATCTTTAATTTGTATTTTATCAATATGCCAGGATAGAACTTCAAATGTCACTCAGATTGCAAGTTACCCCAGATAACAGATTTGTGAGAACTGATCAAACACTCTAAAAATGTAGTATTGGTTGAAGTTATTTCCTATTATGGCAAAAACTTGTACTGACATGACTAAGCCCTAACCTTTTAACTGTAAATGGAAGGTGCTGAAATTGCTAGGAAGAATATAGGATACTATACGAAGAAAATTAAAAGCAGAAAAGCAGTGCAGATTTCAAGCCAAGAAAATGTACCACTGATATGCAGCATTTGTAGTAAGCCATAGCGATAGGAATGGTCAGCTGACAGCACCTACTGCCTGGGACTAATATGGTTAGCCTGATTTTAGCCTGTGCTGAAGATAACACTTCTCTGTGACATTAGAGCTCTAGGACAGGTTAACATGGTTTGTCATTTAGACATCTAGTGTTTTTTCTCATGCTTCAGCATATCCAGTGCTTCTATAATAGGAGTTCTGTCTGATGGCTAACTTATTTCTTAAGCCAAACACATTTCAGATTCTGCAGAGAACAGAAACTCTCCTGCCCCTTCCCAAAAGTAAGCTAAAATAAGTACAGAGCAATAGTACAACTGATCATAGAATCCCACTGACTGACCTGGTGTGCCATGAATGACAAATTTGCTTTTAAATACAATTCTTCCTTCTGAGTTTTTGAAGTGTTCTTAAACAAGACCTTACAAGACACGGAATGATTAATCTCTTTGAAGCCTTTTTGAGACAAATAGAACAGCTTTTGTCTGTCTTTCTACCAAATAAGCCCAATTAAATGAAAACCCCCAAACAGTCTAGTTTCTACTCAACTGTTACCATGTTTTATCAGGCTCATAGGACAATTGTTTTTACAATTGAACTGCTGATACTTAAAAACTGTCTCTAATTAAAAACCTACTGGCACTCTCATTTATCTTCGATTTCAAGAACCGAATTTATCAAGTGTCCCCTCTAAGGAACGTTAGTAGCTGGTCTTGCCAAGTTTTGGAGCAGCAGCTGACCTGAACAGCTGACATGGAAGGTTCATTTCCTGCAATGCCATTGTCTTACTTCCAACTTTTTATGAAAAGAGAACAAGGATGTGACCAGTAGTTGTAAACGGAAGTAAAAATAAGAAAGGAACAACAACAACAACAAATTAGCAACTGTCACAAATACAATAAATATAATACAATTCCAATAATGTCATGGCCTGCTTCTGTTCTTCCTCATACAAGAGTAAAAAGTAAAATAGTCTAAAGGGAGTTAGTCAGATTTACTTTTTTACTAATTTGCACAGGCACTAATAAAACCAGACCCATTTCTTCTATACCTCACATCTTGTAAATCTATCTACACATTACAATGTGGGTGTATGACACTACAGAGTCAAAATTGTAATTTTCATATTTAAAACTTATTAATAGATAGTAAACTTAGCAATACATAATTTGCATAGCACTAGTGTTTCTGAGACATATTGATTACAAGAGCAAATAGAAATAGGCATTTAACATAGATTACTTTAAATTAGGATCCAGCATTGCATTAGGACATGACAAAGAGTGTCTTAATGTGCTGAAAAGTTACAAACACCAAGCTTCCCTCTTTCTGATGTCATGTCCTCTGCTTCTTCAGAAATCCTGAATCTGTGTCTTTCATAGATTTTTCACCTGCTGCTGCATGTGAGGAAACATATCAAGCAATATTTCTGCTTAAAAAAACCCAAAAAAGCACAAAAAGGAAAAGTTCAGTTGGTCTCAAAGAGACCAGATGGAAAGCAAAAACTTCAGTTTTGAAACAAAACTTCACATACAGTTCTGGTGCTGATCACTAGTGTTGGCTAGAGTCTGAGAACAATAAAGCAAGAGCAACTGGTTCTTCAAATACATTAAAATAAGTGCTGTAGATTTTCCAGGTAACAATATCAGAACATTTGAAATGGGTGTTTCGCACAAAGCTCAACTGTCAAGCTTAAAATGGCATTTAGCAATACCTCATTGCTACCTGGGGTTAATCTAGGTACCCACTTGGGAATGGAAAAGAGCTGATCCTTGGGCCAGGTTCTACCAGAAAGTAAATGCAGACTCATAGTTAAGCCCATATTAAATGCGACCTTTTTTTTAATATTAGTAGTGCATCCTCACTGATGATGGCAGAAGTGAAAATGCACAGGTGGGTGGATGCATCTTTACCACACCAGAGAGACACACTAGACAACATGAGGCTTTGAATGTCTGCAACACAAAGTTTGTGCTGTATGGTCATATCTTGCCACCCCACAAAAATTAATAGTTTGGAGTGTAGCTATTTCAGACTTGGAAATTATTGTGGTCTGAGAATTCAACTGTGGATATAGGGTCTTATCTGCATATCTAAATGTCATGTATCTGGAACTTGATTTTCATTTTTTTTCCATCATAAAATTAATTCCATAAAGCTTAATCTGTCATATAGCTAGTGTAGGAAGGATTAGAATATGTGTCCTTTTAATAGAGTTGCACGGCTACATAAAGATTACAAACAAATGCAAATGAACTAGAAGTAGGTGATTTAAAGTCCCAAGATCCTTAGGTTCAAACTTGCTATGAATCACTTCCAATTATAAATCTAGGCTGTAATTGAAAAATCTTTCAACAATCTCTCAGATCTAGAATTATGCTTTTTTAGCAATGGAAGGTAGCTTTTGATTTGCCTCTGTAGGACACATTTTAGCATTCAGCTAGCAGTGTAGAAGGAAAACCTCTGAACTGGGAGAGCTGGTGGAACAGATCTGAAAGAAGCTGGAGAACCCAGCTGGGTGAAAACAAAAGTAGGGGAATTAGTTGCTGGGCAACAACTGTGGAAATGTGTGGAACACAAGCCATATTTGTCAACTGAGGGGGAAAAAAGTAGAGCTATTGTAGACACTGACTATAGTGTCAGTTTAACTTCACAGCATTTTTATCTGCAGTTTTTAAATAACAGACTACTCTGAATTAAATTAGTGCAAGTTATGAATGTAGTTACAGGTGGCAAAGAAAGAACAGATGGCAAAAGAAACTAATAAAAGCTGGTCTCCTGCATGCCTTTATCGTGTGGGAGTCTGCACTGCTGATCACTGGCAAAATAACCAGAGGCAGAACAAAATTTGCCCGTTCCTTTCCTGACAGCGAGAGAATGTGTTTCCCTGTTTACTTCTGTTAGTTTCTTTTGGCTTTCAATTTCTTCTATGCCATCAAGTCTAAGACCAAGAAAGGGTCTGACTCCATCCTTCCTTTTAAGTAGCACATAAAAGCTTTTGTGAGTCCAGTACTTTTTATTTGTCAGATTCCTGGTTCAAATGAATCACTGAGCAATGCACTAGTTAATTCATGGACAAATTAGCCTATATTTCTATATGTCAGAAAATGTCTGTGTTCCACTTCCTAGTGCTCCCTCCTTTCTTTCCTAGAAAATGGTAGTATCTTTACCATAGGAAGGTTTCAGAATTAGCACAAGCAATGGAAGAGGAAATTCTTAGTGCATGCTTAATGCAAAAATCATGTTACAGAATCAAAGCTGTTAGTTGTGCATTTTGCACAGCACTATACATGACTTCCCAGTTAATTCAGTCTTTTCAAATGAGATAGCAAGTCTGGGTATAAGCAGAATTGTACAGTAAGAGTTCAAAGACTACATCAAAAGAGTTTGGATGCCAAAAACCAGGCATTCTGGCCTCTCTTACTGGAATTCCACCTCCCTCATTGAATGATTGTCTCTGCCTGGCGGTACTATGTGTTTGAAAAGGTTACACTTCGGGTTCAAATTCCTCCTGAGATATTAAAATTCCAATCTCAGCTCAAACCTCTGCTGTATGTCAAGAGTTGCCTAAGCCTCTCAGAAGGCAGAGGAGAGAGGGAGGAAAAAATCCTGTGAAACATTTGAAAAATGTATTTCAATATTTTATTTGCCTAGCCAGATTTTACATTTTAATTGCAAAACTTTGGTCTTCTTAAAACTCCAATATTGTTAATAACACAATGAAGTAGTATTTAAGATTGGAATCAGGTGACTTAGAAATATATGCTGCTTTTTTTCTGTAGCATTTCAGGAAGATTTATCCAGGCTGATCATAAAAAAAAAAACCAAACAATGTAGGAAAATGGAAATGCTATCAAGGACTACAACAGCAGGTCCACAGGCTATTTTGTTCTTCTTGGGACTGCTAATTGATCAACACACTGCTATCTGCCTTCAAGGTCTTGTGATATTGCACAAGTATTTGATAAAGGATCAGCATAGCTGCTCAGATTATTCATGAACAAAGGCAAATTTGCATATGTCTACCCAAATCTTTCCGAATTTATCTAAAACTAAAGTGCTGCTAGTGCAGGGAGTTAATGAGTTGATACTCAGCATACACTGACTCTTATTGGCACAAAGGCATCTATGCAAAAACTATGCAAGTTCTACAGTCAGGTTTTTTCCTCTGCATATAGGACTTGCACTAGAAAATGGGAACTATTTCCAATAAGATTAACTGATGGACATACACGTATGTGATTCAGCATGAGGCATACTGTGCTGTGTTTATATACCTGTGTGAATGTAAGTATGCTTCTGCACCACTACCAGACACAGTTTTGTTCCATTCGCATCCCTCTTCTTATGTCCTCTCCCTGAAATTCAAAGGCACTGAGGAGGCTAAGTTTGAAATTGGAAGCTTACAGGAAGATGGCTTTGACTGGCTAGATGTCTTAGATAGCCAGGGAGTATTTCCTCTCTGTATGAAAGGTATTTTTCCTCCTATACTGATAATTGTTGTATCAATCAGACACCAATCATATTGTTTAAATCAAAAGGAGACAAATTAGAACATAGGGGAACATAGTTTAAGATGTTTAAAATCAGCAGGAGACAGTGCAGCCCAGGGTTGTTTAGATGATGGAAACTGATATAAAGAAACAAAAACTGCTCTGATGTAATTTTTAATTTAAATATTATGGGGAAAGAACAATCATAATCAGACTCAAAAAAAATCAGCTTTTCAAACGTAAAAATGGAATCTAGCTATAAACAGAACATTCTGAAAGTACACATTCTCTATGAGCAAAAGCACTTGAAAATCAGACTGGTCAGTGCTATTAATTTTTAGGGTTTTTTTGCTGTAAGGAAAACATTCAACTTGAGAATGTTTCCTCTATGTACTTTACATTCCATACAAATACACTCACAAAGCTCCAAAGACACCTAATCAAAGAGTTAACAGTTTGGAATGCCACCATTTAGGCTTTACAAGAGATCCTAACCTGACTCCTAACTCATTAAAATAAAAATACGACACAGCTATTTTAAAACCCTTGAGGCTTTCAGGGTTCAACATTGAGCACTTTGCTACGAACCACGCAGCTTTTCTAGTTAAATACCAGTTACTGAAGTTTCCCCTCACTCCTTCTTTGCTAACTCCTAAGTCAATTCACATAGGTCAGTAGAAGTGAACTCTGTTAGCCCCTTGATATGGCAAAAGAATGTGTTAGGGCCCTGGCTGCTATGGGACGATTGCTCCATGCACAGGAAAGAAATGCCTTACTTCATATCAGTTTATGCTATAATCATCTTGTCCTTAAACTGGTCGAGTTTAAATGGTTTATGACATTCAAATACAGAGACAAGTCTGTAATGACCAGCGTATAGATATTCAAGAAAACCTCTTCAGACTGAAATAGAGACGTTGAATTATTTAAATATTTCAATTTAGTTTCTTCCTCTTTATAATGGACAGGTAAGCTGCTGATTAGCAACAGCAATGTCCTTCCCTTTCCATAGTGGTTTTTCGGTAGGGCTAAAATTATAAGACCTTTACATTGATCTCTAGGGTTTGAGTTGACAACCTAAGGCAGAAGAGAGCATCTAGTAAGTGATATGGTCTCAGCTGGTATTTTGTCAATACTGACTGAAATCAGAGAACAGGAAGACTCAAATACTTCTTTCATTCACAGCATCTTTCCTGTCATGATGATAAACTCCGAGAGCAAACCAATGCTGTTGCATTAGCCATTTAAGTCTTTTAATATTTTCTTTGTTCCCACAAGATAAAATTTCCAATCTGACACTGAGGGCACAAATGCACTCATTTCAGTAAACTTTATGTCTGATTTATATTATTGAGTATTTTTTAAAAAATAATGCCACTTTAGAGTGATATTTATATTTAATTATTCAGTAAATTGTGAGCAATTATGTCCAGTTAAATAGACAACACAAGTAATGTTCTGATAGTGTTCTTGCCATCGTGATTTAGTTAATGAACAAGGTATGACTTCAGTTGTATTGCTTTTTAACAATTAATCATTATTTACTTTCAAAATCCCTAAATAAAACTCTTTTTTTTATCATGTAGGACAACTAATATTTTATAAAGTACAATTCTGGCTAGCACTGCTGTGCTTCATTCTCTGAGTAAAAGAGAAACACAAGGATATTAAATTTAAAGGAGGAAAAGGAGGTAGGAGGCCTCCATGGATAAGCAAGGATCTGCTGGGACAACTCGGGCAGAAAGCAGCCACCTATGAGAGGTGGAAACAGGGACAGGCTTCTTGGGAAGAGTATAGGAACATTGCCAGGGCATGCAGGGGTGCAACTGGGAGGGCTAGAGCCTTCTGGAATTAAATTTAGCCAGAGATGCTAAGGACAGCAATAAGGCATTTTTCAAGTACATCAGCAGCAGAAGGATGGTGAGGGGGAATGTGGGCCCGCTGCTAAATGCTGAGGGTGCCCTGATATCTGAGGATGCAGAGAAGGCCGAAGTACTGAATGCCTTCTTTGCTTCAGTCTTTACAACCAAGGCTGACCCTCGGGAATGAATTCTTCTGAGCTGTACGATAGATAAAATATGCTGGCATAGCATAAAAGGTTACATCTGTCTGATTACCAAATCCAGAATTATTGTCCTACAGCTAAATGGATCCATTTTCCAATTATCTTTGCTCACTCTCAAGTTGGCATTAAAAGTAACGTAATGTGACAGGACAAAGATGCCGGATATTAAAGAAACTCTCAATTTAATTTTGCTGGTTAGAATTAGTTATAGAACTTTTTTTGTCAAATGACTCCAAAAGAGAGAGCTGTACTACAAAAGGATTAAACATTAGAACAGCCATGTCAAACAGAATACAGTTTACCTTTTTCTCTCTCACAGTTCCTAAGAACAGGTCTAATGGCAGCCTAGGGACCACATTTGTTGAAATTGAAGAGTTGTTTAATTTACCCATCTGATTGTCCAATTTGCAAGGCATACTCACATCAAGTATTTTTAAAGAACACTGAGTTTTACCACCATTTCATTCACTGAGAAGTTATATATGCCAAATATACTATTAAAAAGTCAGTATTTTTTTAACAATTGGTGAAGAAGGGAAGTAATTTTTACAAACAGTTATAAATAACCACCTAGTAAAGTCAATTTATTTCAGTTAATTAAAAAGTCATGAGATGAGGCTGGATTCAGAATGATGCTACCATAAATGTACATGCCTCCTTTTAAATAGGTTTTGCTGCCAATACTTACGTTGCTTTTTTTTTCCCCCCAATTTGTCTGCTTCCTCACAAACTTAGGCATGGGAAGAAAACCTAAGTAAACAAGGTGTGGTGGTTTCACTTGTGTGTTGCATCCTTTGGGAAAAATAAATCTTATAAGAGAGATTCTTAGGAGCTGTAAGATTAATTTATGTTAATTGAAAATTAATTATGTTATTAATTTATTTACCCAGTTCTCATTCTTTGTTCAAAACTTCACCAAGGCTTGGTGAAAGAGGAGAAAGAAAAGTAGAGGCAGCAGCAGTCCCTCACCTCAAAGTTTCTCCCTTGTCCATCATATCCTTCACCTGCCAATCTGATGTAACAACACCATCCCCTTGGCATGCTGTCTTTACCCCCAGCTATCAAATTTTCCCTTCACCTTCCTTCCCTCAGGATGGCAAGCTTGGTAAAATTACTCTATTTCTTCCAACCACATAATGTCCCCCATGACCTGCTTGATTGATCTATACACATCTTTTTGCTCAGGCTCTGCTTCCTTCCACTCTGGTAAACTGATGGACTTCTCTCATGGCACAGCATGGAGCAAGACACAGAAAAGACCATCATTAGTGAACACCAGATGTCTTGCTGGAAATCAGAATAATGTAGCACTTGTCAAGCTGGTTAGTCTGGACTGGGTTTGGAAGGTTCCCTACCTATCTCAGGTATGGGAGGTCATGGCAGAAGAGGTGGAAGTGGGAAGGATGAACAGGAGAAAGGGTTACTGAGATCAACTCAAAAACCAGGAACCACCACTGACCCACTTTCCATCTTTTGTGAATGAACTACAAGGAAATTAACTGTACTTAAAGCCTAAAAGGAATTAAAATTTTTATAGAAGCACCTCTTTTCTTTAAACAAGTGAGTATCATTTCTATTTGTAAAGTCCTCTGGAAACCAACTGTCATGCTGTAAGGTCACAATCTTGAAAATCTAGTCACACAAGATCTGTATTTGATAGAGAGTTAAAAGCATGCGAGCTTTTCGGCTGATGTAATGCTGACATACAGCTGCATAGAGACTGCTGAAATTTGATCAAAAACAAGGCAGGAGAATTTGAAAGTGTCTGGCTGGATTTTAATGAGGGTCAGCTGCTAATTTAAAAATGTAGGATTTAGGTCCACCTCAGAACATCTCTGAATTCTAATTCAGACTCTGTTTGAAATGAATATTGTAATTTGGTACATATGCATTTATTCTACATCACGAGACAGAACTGATTATTTTCATCTAAGTATATGTCAATCGCGACAATTAAAGGCAAACAATACGAAACTTCCCCATTAGTCTTCTCTTACCTATATTTTCCAGGTATAAAACATTTTACCAATCATCATAAAAATAAAAAGGTGTCAGCTTAACACTGTAAAATGCATCTATCCCCCTTAACTACATAATAGGTTCTACTAGAGAGTCTATTTCCTGCCTTTCCCACAGACGAATCATGAGCTGAGTGCCAACATATCTGCCTCTAGAGCTGGAGTATTAGCAGAAAACACACCACGCAAACCCCCAGCTCCAAAAGTTTGTTTTAAGTGCTTACAGAGGCAGCAATACATATAGAAAGGGCAGTATATACACCAGAGTGGCCAGGGAGCCTGTCATAAGGACTGCAGGCTGAGATTAAGAAAATCTTCTGTCAGAGACAGTTTCTCTGTTACCTGTGAAAATGGCACACCTTTGCAATGCATGATTGTAGGAAAAGGGTTAACAGGACCCTAGTTTGTGGGAGAGGTGAGGTACAAATCCCTGAATACTTGGACCTTATTTGCTGTCTAGTATGACAGGTGAGCTGTGACAGGGTGGATGTTTGCACAAGGAGGTGAGCTGGCTGAACAATTGTGTCAAACATTTTGCATGGTGAGGCAAGAACTGACATATTTGGCCCTTCAGAATCTGCAGGATCTAAGTTAATTAACCCACTATCAAACCCGCAGGCTCGCTTGCCCTCCAGAGCTGTCACCTCTGAGCCCGGGTGGTGCTGGCGCACTTCGCCCTTCATAGCGAGCTTCGAGGGCCAGTCAGGGGTTTGCAGGGGATGAAGGCGGTTGCCAAGTTCTGCTCAGTTTCACCAGTAATCCATCCTTTGGCCAACGGAGAGAGAGCAAAGGGCGATGCAAGTGTATGGGGACGCCGAGGCGCCGATTGCGGGCGCGTATGCCCGCGCCCGGGGATGCGGTGCCGGTGCTGAAGCCGTCCGGGGACAGCACACCCGCTCCGTCAGTGCCTCTCCTGTGGCAATTTCAGTTTCCTCGAAGATCCCCCGCTCCGCTTGCTCAACCCGGCGACACCTCAGCGCTTCCGCCAGCCCCGCTCCCCCTCCCCACGACCCCGCCGGGCGGCCACGCAGCCTCCGCCCCTCTCGCAGCTTCCCCCGCCGGGCTGTCCCGCGGGCGAGGCGACCGGAGTCCCCGCCTCCCGTCGGTATAAGCCAGCGCCTCCCGCCCCGACGGCAGCTCACCTACAGCACTCTGTCGGGGCCGGGCAGCGCCGAGGTCGCTCACCCGAGGATGCCGCTCGCCGTCGGACCAGCTCTGCTGCTGAGCGCCGTGCTGTGCCTGGCCGCTGCCGGTGGGTAACGGCGGGCTCGGGGGGACGGGGCGCGCGCGGCTGCCTCGCGCCGGGCCGTTGAGGGGAGGGGGCGCGCGCGGCTGCCTCGCGCCGGGCCGTTGGGGAGGGGGCGCGCGCGGCTGCCTCGCGCCGGGCCGTTGGGGACGCTGAGGGGCCGCAGCCGCGTCGGTGCTGAGGCGCAGTGGCGAATGCCAGGGGCGGCCGTTGCCGCGGCTGCCGGCCCGCAGTGACAAGGAGCGATCTGCGCGATTCCTTTCCCTCGCCTCCAGTTCGGAGCTGGTTGGAGCGGCAGACAGGCCACGTTCGGAAAACAGTTAGGGTACCGCTGAGTGAAAGACGCGATTTCCAGCGGTTACAGGGGCCGTGCGGCGCGTTCCTCCCCGGCTTCCTCCGGGCAGTTCCCCAAAGCAGCCCTGGCGCCCGCCGGCCGCCTGCTCCCGCCGCTCCTGCGCGGACGCGCGGCGGCTCCGCGCTGTCAGTGCGTGGGGCAGCCCCTGGTCTGTGAAGACTTTCTCTTCCCGAAATGAATGAAAGCGGAAACCGGGAGCTGATGCTTTCTGCAGCAGATAAAGCCAGGGATGATTTCGAGCTACACCGCACTTGTTCTTCAAGCCTTTGTAGCTTCTTCAGAGGTCTTGGATCACAAAGAAAGCGTTAGACAGAACGCTGAGTAAGTTCACCTCAGCAACCTAGGAGTTGTAGGAGGGAAAATAATTCTCGTGTTTCACACTTCTGCCAGGACACGTTCCTTTAGTAGGACGTTCTTGAGCCCAGCGGGCAGGACTGAGCTTTTTTGCCCCTCAAAGAATGTTTCCAACGAGCAAGTAACAGCAACTGCTTCATTAGCTAAACAGTGGCTGCAGGGAACCAGGAATTCCATGTATTGGGACTGATGGCATCCTTCTCTTTCCTGTATTTCAAGGCAATCCGAAGCTACCAACAGCCGTTAATATAACTTGGTCTTCAATTAATTTTAAAACTATACTACTGTGGCAACCCAAACCATCAGGTTACTTCTATACAGTAGAAATCCATGGGTAAGTAGATAACACCAAGTTGTGTCCATTAATAGCAATTGAAGAAGATGCAAATAGGGTGTGTTTGAATATTTCTGAGACTGAATGTAACAGGAAAAGAGCCCAAACATGAGGATTTATGGAAACTATCAACCCAACTACTGTATCCAACCCAGCTTCTTTGTGTCCAAAGAATATTAGATTCAGGCTTCTAGGTTTGCCCACTTCGGAAACAAAAGAATGGAGCTTTAGGTCATTAGTATTTGAGCTCTGGGGTTCAGTGCAGGCCAGCTGCATCGGAGGCTGGGCCAGGACACGGTGAAGGGGCTGACAATTCAACATGCCATATATTACATAAAACTTCACTTTTTTATGTCTTTCAAGGTGTCTGGGCTGAGTCTCATCGTTCAGTCTTGGGAGGTGTCTGATAATATGAGTCTGCATTTTATTCTAATTGGTGAATCATAGCATATGAATAATTTGTCTTGCTGGGTAATACTGAAAATTACCTTTGTTTGTCTACCTCTGTCGAGACTTCCTCTGTCATCATGTTTTATGCAAGCTATGAAACATTGTGGACATAAAAAGTAGCAATCTTATGTGAAGTGTCTGACCCTCCTTTCAAACTGCACAGAAACTTCCATGAAGTAAATCCATGCTGTTCTTAGCTCCCGTATTAACTCATAGACCATTATTAAACGTGCCTCAAAGGGAAACTGCATCATCACCTCTCCTACATATTAATGAAAATATGGTGCTGTAGTCTCCTCTGTCTATAGAAGTTGCAAAGAAATGAGAGCTCTCTCATGACTAATGAATGAAATACCAGTGGAATGGCCTAATATGCTCTTTTATTTTTTAAGGGAGTGATTCAATTAATAGACTTCAAAGCCCACACTTGACAGAATAAATTTAATGGAATTTATGATTCTGGAGTTTCTTTCCAGACATTTGTGCCTGTGAGAAAGTGGAAGTCTGTTTGCCCAAGATTCAGTATAGAATCAAGTGTAGTTCTAATATGGATACACTTCTTTAGACAGGTTGCTGTTGTGGATGTAGTGTACTTAAATGTTTGCTTCGTCATCTGGGTACATTTACAGAGTACATTTGTTTGATCACAAAAATAAAATCTCCTCTGCCCCTTTTCAAGGTGTCTCTAGGACACTGTCACTCACCTGTGAAATCTGGTGAAGTGATAAGGGCGTTCAGATGACTCTCAAGTAAACTTGACCTGCTAGAAGGAAAACTCACTTGTTAGCTTCCAAACAGTTGTCAATAGCTCTTTCATCCAAGATCACACAATTTTTCTTTTCCTTAGTTGACCAGCAAAACCAGGGAAAAGTATTGAAGCAGTCATATCCCATCTGGTTTTCCATTCTTTCTTTTTAGGAAGTAAAATGTGAAAGACCACTTTTTTTCCCCCTAGTTTTATTATTATTTTTCAAATAAATGTATCTGCTTTTTGTCATTGGAAAAGGTATGGGTCATGTTTTTCGTCATTGTTTTTCTAATTCTTCAGTGAAAATTGCTGCTACTGTCTGGATCTTAGTGGCACTTGCACCCACATGGGTGCAAACACAAGAGACATATATGAGGAGGTATTGTTGTCACATTAAACAATTAATATTGGTGTCAACAGATATGACAAGTGGTGTTTTGCGAGGCAGTAGTTTTCAGATGAATCATGAATAACACTTTCAAAGTGATTTAAGCATCTCAGATTTTAAAGTCAGTTAACTGCCGAAAAAAACAAAACCAGAACTAAGTATGCTTTCTATTCAATTAATATAAAAGACTGACTTTGAAATTCATGTAGATGTCCAATAGTATACTTCTAGAATTCATTTGGCTCATGTTTGATTTCCTTAATTCCATTTTGAGTTGTGAAACACAGCTGTACAGGACAGTGGTGTTTTGAGGTTTTTCTTTCTCTTTTTTTTAGCCTAGTAAACCTGTAAGACTGTTCCACTGGGTGAGGGAAATTTATACAGTTTGGAGGGAAAAAGTTTTTTAATGTATCTAAATATGTAAAAGTTTGGTTGGAAAGTATTGACACGTCTTTCTTCCTCTTTTCAGACAGACATCTGACACCAAAAAAAAATGTATACTGACAAGAGAAACAGAGTGTGATGTTACTGACGCTCTCAGGAATGTCAGAGAGACCTATACAGCACACATACTATCTGTCATGTCCTCGGGGATGGATAACTTCGAAGAACCACCTTTTTCAGTCTCTGAAAAATTTACACCTTATAATCAGAGTAAGTAGGATTGACAATTAAATCTTATCATAAACTTCCCTGCAAGATTGCTTCCATTGACTTAAACAAGGATTAGGTTTGGCCTAAAGGCTTATCCTTGGTAGCCATACTGATACTGGACAAGACATTCAGGCATAAAGCTTTCGTTGTAGGGGAGCATGTAAGATTTCAGTTACCATTTGTTTCTCACTGCAGTGAGCAGACCATTTTATTAACGTTGTGTACTAGATGGAAATATTTGTTAATAATTCAGGATTTCACTGTATTACTTTGGCTCTGTAAACTTCTACTTGATTTGAGGAGGGAAGGGAGTAGGGAAAGAAAAAATTGCATGTTGTGTAGAAAAGATGATGCCAGTTTTTTAATTCTAACAATCTTTGTTTAGCCGTTCTTGGAAAACCAGACATACAGAATTACACACAAATTAGTTCCAAACTGAACGTTGTCTTCCAAGATCCTCTTACACCATACACATTTCCTAACGGAAGCTTTCAAAGTATTCGAGACATTTTCCAACATGATTTGGAATACAAACTCTATTATTGGAAAGATCAAAGCTCTGGAAAGGTAAGGTCTAACTCCCTTTTACATCTTCCGTAACTACGTTATAGTTACACAACTTTTGTGCTAATTTAAGAGCTAACTCTTTTGCAGAGAATACTTGCTTGAAATAATTTTTTTCCCTTTACAGAAAGATGCAACAACCAAGAGCCACGAATTTGAAGTAAGCATTGACAGCACAACGAACTATTGCTTCTACATACAGGGAACCATTCCCTCCCGCAGAGAAAACCGTAATGGACAAGAAAGCATGGTGCTTTGTACCAGTGTAGGAAAAAATATCTTAGATGGTAAGTATGTGGTGAAGTTTGTCATAGTCTTTAGCATTCTAACAAAAAGACACCTCAATACCAAGTATCTTTTTATACCTCTTTAAATTGCGGTGCCTGTTATAAAATAAACTTTGCTATGTAAGTTAGAGGACAGATTGATCGTAGAAATTGATGGGAAGAACTTGCATTAAGCCAGAGTCCACTATCTTTAGCCAGTTGTGGTTGGGTTTAGGGTTTTGCTAGACTGTTTTGATCAGTTTTAAACTGAGTTGATGACTAGTCACTACGGTTTCAGATGACATCACTAGCCTTCAGCTTTGTTTTTATATTCTGCTCAGATCTTTCCAATAACACGTCCCATAGTAAGTGCTTGAAGGATTAGCTCTAAAACATGGGAGTGCTGGAAGTGTACAGGCATTTCCATTGACTTGTAGTTTGAACTAAACTTCATCCGTTATCTCAAAAGCAGATGGAGAGACTAAGACTTTCTTTACTGCTATGTTACCAGGTCAGAGGTTGGCAGATTAGCCTATTTACTGGTAAATCAACCAATCTGGATAACACTTTATTCAATATAAAGTCAGCAATATTTATTACATAGTATCACATTGCTGTGCTGTATCTTTCTTCTCCACCAGACAAGAATATTTGGACTCTTAAATTTAAAAGCTCCTCTAAAATTGTGAAAATATCTCTCTCAAATTAATTTTCTTATCTAGATATGTATTTTTGTTTACCTAAATAGTTGAATTCTAGTAAATTACAGCTTGAATAGAAATCTCTTCTGTTGGTGTTTTCTAGCTTTTGACCTAGAAAAGAATTCCACTTGGACTTAGTTTCACAGAAATAATGCAGGGGTAGGGGAAATAGTTTGACATTCTTGTGGTGGTAGTATGGTATTTTAGTGCGCTAACTAAACTAGGTTAAAACCTGGGGTGAAACAGATGACATAATGCTATACCGCCATCCAATAAATCTCCGTTAAAATGACTTCAGTTCACACTGAGGTGGTCACTCCACCTGTGACATTGTAAAATACAGAAAGTAATTTTTCAGCTCAGTGGAGTGGGTTCTAAGAGTTTACAGTCCTGTGACAATTTGGCTTCTGATAACCAGATCTTGGCATTTATTTCCTCCCTCACAGAATATGGACCAGAAGTCTTTATCATCATAGCAGTGATGGCGATTGCGATCATCGTTCTCACTGTTGTCTTACCAGTGATCCTGTGCAAGCGCAAGAAAACAAAAGCTGTGAGAGAAAAGGAACCACTTAATGGTGTCTAAGGAAAAGTTGTTATGGACACCAGTGGCAATTCTAAAGCAAAAAAATAACAACCCCAAACAAAGAAAACCCAGACAACGAGGAAATGGGTAGAGCTTTCTAGCCTCTCTAATATAGGTATTTTGAAGCCCAAACTTTGTGTGGATTCAAAAATCCATCAGTCAGAGAAGAAAAATCCTGGTATCAGGAAGCCCCCGTGTCACAGAGGCTGGCAGCTGTAGGAGTATTCTAGGGGTCCCGTACAACAGCCTAAACCTGCTCATGTACTCTTCCCAAGCTCCTTCTGTTGTCCTGTCTGAAACAGGACTCTGAGCTAGATGGACCTTGGACTTTGCCAGGCACAGACATTCTAAAAATATGACCTTACTGAGCCAGAAGATTTATGGTACTTGTGAGGGAAAAAATACACTAATTTTGAAAAATATATGTCCTTTAACTAACTAAAAGGACCATTTTTCTGTTTCTATGAAACAAAACCTGTATTTATCTAACATCTAATGATTTTACATTATTAACTGGTGAAATGATCTGTTAGTTCAGATGTGACAAAGATGCTACTATTTCTCCTGCACTTCTGAATAAAATTAACTCTGTTTATCTTTGGATATAGACAATCAAAGGTAAACAAATGGAAACTACTGTACTGACAATTTGTAAGGAACACTCTTGAAGTAGGTAGCTGCTATCCATCTGGAAAACACATCCAGGTTACACTATACCTAGAGTTATATGGACAGGGTGGTCTGATGATCCCAAGTAAGTGTTAGGACAAATACTTTGCAGATTTTGAGTCCGTAGTAACTCACTTCATGCAAGCACTGAGTAGGTAGCTGCATTTTGAACGTTATTTTTAATTAAACTGTTGGTGAATGGTTTATGTGGCATAGATTCAAATCATCTTGGTGATGGGATTTGGAGATACCTGTGGCTTTGACTATTTTAATATTTATTTTATAAAGGAAAATCTAGTTTTTTTACTGGTGATCTGTATTTATGGCGCTAATTTATACTTTTCTAGTGAAATAAAGGTGACTGGGAAAATAAGACTTTGCTTTCCTTTTTTAAATGAGGCACAGTGTTCATTCCAGAACTAAAGTTAAAAATCCACTTAGGAAAT
The DNA here is from genome assembly GCF_028858725.1 of Colius striatus. Taxonomy (NCBI): domain Eukaryota; kingdom Metazoa; phylum Chordata; class Aves; order Coliiformes; family Coliidae; genus Colius; species Colius striatus. The sequence continues at coordinate 34,114,603 of NC_084768.1, forward strand.
TTTTCTTGTGACTGCAGTGTAGGCAAACTGCCAGAAGTCCAGACAGGAGTCTGCAAAATAGACTACCAGGACATCTGCTATCTGTAAGGATAAAAATATGAGAAGCCACAGCTCATGAACTGATGAAAGGTTTTGAAGAGTCCCAAGTTGCTGTCTGCTTCACATGTGAGCAATTACTCAGTGTTTGCATTCACAGCTTCTCATTCTAACAGAGCACCTACCAGATGGGTCTTTGGAGGTGTCACAAAGGAATTCCCATGGTGGTGCCTATCCTGCTTGTGGTACTAACATCCATTCAAGGCATTATGGGGCCTGGAACACACACATACACAAATAATCAAGAGAATTAGCTGTGTATCTCAAGGCTTTAAAAGATTTCCATTGCATTCATGAGAAGGAATAACATCAGATAAAATTAATGTCACAATCTATGTATGATTTCCATCCCTACTGTATTATAGATATCTTCTTAGCATGGATTAAGAATCCTGTGAATGTGGTTTGTGGGGGTTTCTTTGATTTTTAATTATCTTTTTTACAAGAGAAAGACAAAAAATAGAACAAATACCACCACCACCCCTCCTCCAAAAAACCCCCCGTTTGCTTAATATTGTGCAATAAATGCTTAATGTATTTTCTGCTGATACACAGAAAAAGAATCTTAGAACAGCAATCAAAAATATGAGAGAACTTGTGGGAGTAAGTTTTAAAACATTCCAAAGTTGTCATCATTACTTCCCTTCTCTATGGTGTTCTGCTTCCTCGGCTTCATTTAGTGCCAAGTGCAGAAAAGGGAAGAGCTCCTGGGAAAAGGAAAGCCTGTAGGATATCACATAGCATTTATTAAACTAGATCCTGCAGTTGATTGTCATATGCTGTACAGAATGGTATAAATCATGCTTCATTGCTAAGATATTTTTGCTTTGTTCTGAACATGAAGGTTGTGTTTATTAGAAGAAAGAATGAACACCCACAGAAATGCAAACAACTGCCTTAAATGGTGTGAGTGACCCCACTACTGCACAAGCTCTGGAAACCTGAAGCGCTTCTGTTCCCTAGCTGCAGTGCGTTATCATCCAACAATGCTGAGTAACCAGGGTCACGGGGCTCTCAGATCCTGTTTCAAAGACGTTTTTTTGCTGTTTGAGGACACAGTTGAGAAAGGGGCTTTTTACTGCAAACTTCCGTAAGTATTATCCCTTGAGCCTACTCAAAATGTTTTATGCAGAGATTTAACTTTCTCAGAGTATCAGGGTGGGCAAAAGGAGTTGTTGAAAGAAAGTATTGTCCCTAAGAAGAAAGACTGGATCCTATCCACAACACACATACGGCCGTTTCAGTACTGCACCCATTTAAGACGAAGCCAACTATCCAGGGAACTGCTGTGAAAAAGGGAAGGCTTTTCCTTCGTACCTAAGTTCTCTGGCTTATCTTCTAAGCAGGTGCCTGTAAGCAAGCATGTTCTGACTGATGCTCCCAGTTCCCCTTTGCTTCTTGCCATCTGCTGCAGAAAAAGGTTTAGAATAGTATCCAGCTATTTCAAGCAAGTTTGCACAGTTCCCTGACACAAGTACTTGTGTTCTCTCTTTATGCAGGTGAATGTGGAACACTGCATTCTGTAATAAGCCACTTTCATTTTATCTTCCTGCTTTAAAACCACATTCTTCTTCAAGTGATTGAATATAAGCTGATGTTGTTATGCTACTTTTCTGCTAGTCTCAACAGCATTACAGACAGTAAAATTAATGCCATTACTTAAAATGAACAACTGTGCAGGACTTCATAAATATATGACAGATATAGCAGCAAACAGCTTAACTAATCTATTTCCAGCAGACTCAGCTTTCCACTGCAAGAGGGCTGGTGCTGAGAGGCACATAGTGATAAGAATGTGATTATAAGCTTAACTTGGATCACTAGTTATGTGGCAACTCAGGATGAAGAGTTTCTGCATTAAGTGAAAATAAACAGCTGTGACAGATTACCTTCTTGATTCAGCTTTGTAACATTGATTATTTTGCACATTAATAGTGATTGCTACGTGATTTCAGAACCTCACAATACACAGGAACGAGGGACTTTTGACAGTAACAGACACAAGTCAATTGAGTAGCCTTCTAATTATGCGTTATTTATCTGTACTTTCTATCAGCTGTTTGTCACTGGGGGAGAGAGAAGACATGGTATTCATGCTTGAGAACGACAGGAAAAATGAAAAAGGACAAGCTGCTAGATAGGACAGAAGCAGGAACTGGCCAACTGAAAATCTTTCCACAACTATTAGGTGTGGTGCTATTCACTAAGGCATATGCTTTCTCTTGCACAGTATGCCCATTCCCTTAACAAAAATAAGCTGTCACAGAAAGCTGTCAGTGTGTCCCCTCCAGTGCTCTAGAGCAGGACACTTACAACAGCTCAGAGTGTAACGACCAGGACAGATGTGCTGCAAATCTCTTTTCTACCTTATGACGAGAAATGTTCCCACTACTGAGATCCTTTGGCTTCTTCTGGCCCAGGCTCTTATTCAGCCCATATAGCCTATTTCAGTATCCCCCAAGGACTAAGAAGGAACATCTTTTCCTGTAAATCCTCAGCCTCTAACTGCACCTGAATTAGGCAAGATTTGCTTCACGGGCAATTTTTTTCCCAGCAAAACCTGTCAGTAAAGAGACAGCTCTGTTTGACTGCCTCCAGGGCTTTTACACCCAGGTCCTCTCACCTATGTCCAATTGCAGGGATCATGCATGTTTCTCATCTTGTCAAAATCGGTGCCCTATTAGTGACACACTTCAGTGATTTGCTTCTGTAAGAAGTTCACAACATTTCTGGTCCTTACTTCTCCTGACTCCGTTGCTGATGTTTCCATTCCTTTCCCCCATCTCCTACTCATTTCAATTGCCTGTTCTTCCCCCAGAGATATGTGCACTGTCTCTCTCATTACTGCAAGCAGATGGTTAGGATCCGATTTAAATGAAAATATAGCACCCAAATAAATATATAACACTTAATCAACAAGCAAGAATTTAGGCAGCATTTCTTTACTCTTTACAGCTTCCCTTGGTCCCTGTAAGTGGATCAAAACCTTGCAGAACACTGGCTAGCACCACTCTCTGCCTCAGTGCACCTAATCACTGTTAAATATTAATGTTTTTAGTGGCTTGTATAAACCAGCAATAAAGTTATCAGTCTTAACTCAAATACAGTTCCAGATCTCACTTATCCTCTCTGATGTATCTTCTTCTAATTTTGAAACTTTCTGCCTTATCACTTTAAGAAATATTTGTATTGCAAAGTACTCAGACATTGTTACGTCCACAAAATTGTTTCATTAAAAGAGGCTTAATTAAAAAACACTTTACTCTGAACAGAGAAATATTTTACCCATGAGATCACATGTTCTTCAATAATCACAGAACGCAATTAAAAAGCTAGAATAACAAGTGAGATTTTAAAACCTGCTTCAGTAAAAAGTACTCATCATTCCAGAGGAAAGGGCTGTTGACCGTTGTCTTTATGTTTAAAGAGTACATGCTTAACAGAAAGATTTCCCGCTGCTGCCTTCATACTTTTACCATCTGTTCACACCAAATACGTCTTCACAGACATATTCATCCTGATTTCTCATCTTTCCACTTTATTCATAACATTTGTTTCAGTAAAGCATTAACGATGGCACCGCTGCACCCATTACTGCAGTAGGGGAAAAACGAGCAGCACAGGTCTGTCCCTTGTCTGCATCACAACAGCAGCACCACACTTACAGCTTGTACTCTGAGAGCCACCTCCAGATGAATTCTGCAACTGCATGTCTGATGTTTCTTGTGCCTAGAAAAGGTGACCCCAAGTGGCAAAAAAGGGCATAATAGTATGCTAACTCCAAATTTTACTAAACAGCTCGTACACCGATACCCATATTTGACCAAAATTCGAAGAAGAGCATATGAAATTTATTAGATCTTCTCTTTCATAATAATGAAGAGCAACAGAGAGCTTGAACAGCTCAATGAGATGTGATAGGAAGGGTGGGAGCAGCACTCTCCTGCTGAACATCATCTTCCACTCAGTCCAAGCTTCCTTCGGCCAGGCTCTCTGAGTATCTTGGGTTATAACACGCCCTCCCTTGTCCAATTGTCCAGCACTGCTGGAAGCAAGGCTCCAGCTAACAATCTGGAGGTAGCAGGTAGCAACAAGTACTTATGTACCCATTGTTTGGACTGTTTGCACAATGCTGTTAAAACCTGCACAAACCCCCATTCCCTTCTGACAAAGTTCTCCTTTAGACTCAGAAGAAGCTCAGAATTAGGAGATTTTTGCACTGAATGTTAAACTTCTTACCAGTTTCTTTCCTCGGTGTGCTTCAAACAGAAAGCAGATTTTCTTTTGCTGCCCTTCTAACTCTTAAGAGGAATGGACTGAGAACCTCTTCTGCCGGGGAGTTAGACCAGATGATCTCTAAAGGTCCCTTCCAATCCCTGCCACTCTGTATATTTGGTTACGTAGAAGAGTGTCTCCTCAACTGGATACACAGAATGTCTTTCCAGAACAGTATTCTCCAAGCTTTCTATAATCAAGCTTAAAAAATTAGCTTTGATTTGTGCCAAACTCTAAAGCTATAGGTGGAGTTCTCTATTTCTAGCCAAGAAAACCAATCTTGGCAGTTTTGGTTTTGTTTAGACAGGACTAACCTCATTTTTTCCAGTTCTGTTCTATTTTGGTGCTGGATTATGTGTGGATGTTGCTTCTTTTCCCAGAATGAGAGATGGGTGAGGAACAAGGATGTTGGTTTGTGGACAAGCAGACTGGAGAATGGGTCTGGGCACTACAGCACATGAGCTCCTTTTGCCACTAAAAGCAATTGTATTTAATCTTTATGGTTCAGACTTCCCAAAGGTCACCAAGAGAGAGGTTTCTAACCAGTCTGAGAGAGATGGTGATTGTTAAGCCTGATTTGTGAAAGACACACTCCATGGAAGTGGAGGGTCTAAGCTCTCCTTCTCTTCTGTTTTAAATGCCAAGTTGCACTGTTGCATTCATTGCAGGATTACTAGCAACACGTCTTTAGTTTCCAAAAATCAATCCCCATGGAACTTCACAAGATGTTTAGGTCTATTACTTCTATTTAAATCCTTGATCTGTCATATGTCTGCATTGTTAAAACAAAATGCTAATCACATCATCAAGAAACATAAAAAGATATATTTTATGTTCAGATTTATTATTTCAGAGGCACTTAATATCTTGCATTTATATAGCGCCATTTCCTCCTCCAAAACACTTTACAGTATGTACATACAGGAATGTTGCCCATCACTGCTGAAGTGCAGCTGTCTGACTATGACCAGTACCATCTTCAAAGCACCAGCGGTTTGAGACTGAAAGTATTCATGAGTACTTTGTCATGCCAAGCTCAGAATTCCAATTTACAAACTTTCAACTTGTGCTATTAAAAAGACATAAGAACTGAAATAAGAGCATCACAGTGCAATTCTGCAACACAACTGAGACTTGGATCATTTTCATTAGATCTTTTACAATCTTTCATGAGACCAAGTCTATCTCAAAATACTTCAATGTAAGGCCTCTTAAGAATGTCACACTACATCATCATTCTTCCTTATATTTTCTTCATAAGCCTCTCTCAGGATCAAACACAGAATACTTTTCTTTCCTTCCAGAATATTTAGAAACACTAAGTCCTGGCCCTAAGGAGATAATAGTATCCTCAGTTTCAGTGAACTTCATGGCATCTAAAGGCAAACCTATTCCTCCTTGGTTATGGAGTCGTATTTGTTTTAGTTTTTAAAATAAACCTGAGATTACATAAAACTCTATTATTAATTAATTGAATTATAAAGTACCTTGGGACTGGCTGCTGGGGTGCTAGATAAGCATGCTGTGTGTGGTCTTGCTTGCCAGTGTTAAAAATACATTAAAGTATCCCAAGTTTATTATTCCACTACAAAGTCTGTCCTAGTCACAAAAGTAATAGAAACTCTCTAATTTAAAAGATTTGTTTCCTTTGTCTCTCTAAAATGCCACTAAACCATCCCTTCCAAGAGAAGCAGTTGCATTTGTGCTGAGAACTTTCATACAAAAAAACCAACCAACCCCAAACAAACAAACAAAAAAAATACAACACACTACCTGGCATCCTCATCTTCATGGTTAAAGAGAGGTTAGCACCCCACAGCATGCTGCTACCTGCTGCGTTGGGGCTGATGTGAGGATCGGAATAAACAGGAAAGAGAGATACCTGTATTTACCTTTCTCTATTCTAGTACCTTATCTTGGAGTCCTCTACACTTCTGAGAAGCTTCTTGATTCTCACTGACGGATTCTACTACGAATCTACGATGGTCACTAGATTCTTACACCAGGACAGCTGTTCGTATTTGAGTATCGTGAAAGAACAGCAGTACTGACGTACTGGACAGGAACTACGGTAAAGGGAAAAATATTACCAGGTAGCAATTTCAACGTGAAAGATGACGGCAAATCAAAATAGGTAAAAATTAACAGACGGCAGTGCATCCAAGTACATACTAATTTTATAAAATGTTTTCACTTTAAATCTAAATCCTTGATAAAAGATGCACAGAGAACAGATTTATTGCATATGGTATGCATGCCTTAATGTAGTGCATTCCTATATTTTATCCTATATGGAACACCTAAATAACTACCAGACCTTCACTGTACAACAGGTATTGTAAATTTTTGTTTTAAAGCCTAAACAGTGACACAGTTTGAGTTGTACCTTCCCATTCCCTGATCACAAAACCCACCTTGCTGCATTTATGTTTGTCAGTCACAAAGGAATCACAGGAATCATTTGTATGGAAAAAAATGGTTACAGTAAACTATTTAAACAGTTTGGCTTCTTCAGGGACATTTGGCAGCTGGAACAAGAAAACCAGCAGGGAACAGAGTTCCTTAGACAACAGTGAGAATCATCAGTGAATAATTTGGATCAGAAATCAAGAAACTTCATGACATAAAGGAGAACAGACGTGAAGGATTGAAAGCACCATTTTAGGCTTCACAGCTTAGAAGATCAAACAGTAAGTATCACTTTCTTTCAAACTCATATCTGATTTTTGGAAGAGAGAAAAAAAGGAAGAACTTGGAAAAAGCAACTGCTCTATTACAGGACAGACAGCAGCCTGCAATTTCACAGATCAACATTTTTGAGCCCATTCTAACCTTTACTGATTTCAAGAGGAGGATTTGCACCCACATTCTTTCCTCTGTTTCCACTTGTGGGAGCCATTCACATTTCTTCGGAGCTGAAGGCCTGCACCCTTTTGTTAGATTGTTTCATACAACGTCATTTTTTTTCCCCCCTTTTTTTGGTCAATCCTTTTCTCCCCCAATCTCCTCTCAACCCAAGTATTTTTCTGGCAGAAAAAGGGCAGTTAGAATGGGGGGGATACACAAAGCTCTTGCTAAACTGTGAGAGAACGGGACTGCTGGGCAGCAGAGAGAATTGCATGGACAGACAGATGTTAAAGAGTACACAAAATCCAGCAAAGAACAAGCTTTCTGCTTTTTCTACAATTTTTTTACAAATTTTTTTTTTTAACCAGAAGGAATTAGTTTTGTCTTTTAGGTTTGGTCCATTGTTTATCAGCAAGGGCATATTGGCTACATCACAAGGCTTGGTCAAGGAAAAAGCTCTTTCATTTAACAGGGCACAGATCTGAAGACAGGAGGATGTCCTGCACCATGTGAGATAACACAGAAATGTGCATAGAACAGAGCAACAATCCAAGACTGCTTTGCAGGAACAAGAGAGGTAGCAACCCTAATTTTAACAGGGCTTTTCACTGAAGGGAAAGAAGGTCTACAAAAGTCAAATCAGCTGATTTCAAATGGTTTGCATCCCAGGATGAATCAGGTTACACCGATTTAAGCCCAATTGAATTCAGGCAGGTTTTTTAAACCACAAGAATAAGGACATTCTTAGTATGTATCAATAATTAAACCAACATATACACAATTAGCAATATCCTACATAATAGTAAACACTTAGCAGCTTGTTTTGGGTTATCCTAGTTAATTTGTTTAAAAAACAAGCTTAGTAGTTTTATTGTACAATGTCTGCCACCCTGCTACAGAGACTGATGATTACAGGAACTGTGCAGTTCAGTTCATGTCTAAGATCCAAATTCAACTGTGTCTTCAGTTATTTTCTTGAACTCGTAGTTTCCTCTGCCATCCATATGCAAGTAAAACTGAAATAAAACAGTATGTTATTAACCACCTAAAAATTACCAGGTCGTTTAAGTAGTTTTAATATAAAACCTTAAAGTCAGCTAACCAAAGGGTATGCTTCTCCCACCCCATGCTTCACTAAAATCAACTGCCTCTGGAATAAAGTTAAAAACTGGGGTTTTTCATATCAACCATCAGTCTGCTAAAGGTCACACCTAGACTGAGCACTACTATCCTGGGTTTTGTGACAACACACTTAAGACACGCATTAATGCCTGTATATTGGTTGAGTACCTTTCCCACACGTAGTCTGTTTGCACAGAAAGTAGTAAAAATAGTAAAATCTTAGTTTGGAAGCAAACAACTCCACGTATGAGAGATCAGCTTTTTTTAAATGCGTAGATATTGGATACCTTGAAAACAAATCCATGCTGTTCATGGACTCTGGTTCAAGAAGGCTTTTGAGGCTATGAAGTTAAGAATCTTAGCAAGTCTTTCATATTTTTGAGGCTACTTTTACAGATACGTTTAAGGATTTTTGGTTACTTTTCCCTTTGTAACTGGAAATGTAAGAATATTTCAAACACTGCAACTGGATTATGAAAGTAAAACCTTTAAACCCCATCCCCCAAAACCAGAAGATGGCCCATTAGCCTGTAAAATAAGAACATCTTGAACTGTAAAGTCAATTTAATAGCAAGTCAAACAACAAGACCCCCTACAGTTATCCTTTGCAAGACACATACATCATGATGTTTCCAGAGTGACTTTCTGTGGGAGACAGTGAAGAGAGTGATGCCAACCTACATGAAGAAAACACACACAATAAAAGTAGTTAATACTTCTCATGGATTAGATGTTATTTCTTTTTCAGCATGATATCAGCTGAAGAGGTTTAAATTCATCAACACAAACTTCCAGACTCTACTATTAACAGTATACATATATAGCCTTAATATAAGATTTTGCAGTAAAAAAAAAAGGGGGGATTTATCTTTAGTTTCATCATTCTTGGTAAAACGTAGAATGAACCAGGCAAAGGAGGTAAGGTAGGAAGCAGGTACAACAATAAACCTGGTCATTAAAACAAACCTCCTTTAACAACAACAAAAAAAACCCAAAACACCAAATCACAAAAGCTATTAATGAATTACAAACTTAAAGTGACAATTCAAAGGTGAATAATCTTCTTTTGTTTCCTTGCAACTCAATTAATTATGCATTCCTGACAGCAGCACCAAGTAAAGGACAAAATCTCTCTGATGACAGAACAGGGTACTGTGTTCTTTCAGTAATGACAGCTTAACCAGGAGTTCTATTCTGCAGTAACATGCATTGGCCCCATGGCAGCAATAACTCTAAAATGTAAAGTACAAACGAACATTCAAGTTATCAGAGTAACAACTACATGCAAAACAGACTTGGAAAAATGTCATGGCATTGATATTGTGGTAAATTAGTTCAAGAAATAACGTCTGTTCTTCTGCAGCATCCCCATCTAGTGTTAATTCACTACTACATGTGGCTCCATAAGTTTCCACTTCAAGTTTCAAGCACATATTTCAGTGGACGCACAGCTTCGCTCATTACCATTCTGATAATACTGCTGCTACACAATTAATGCTATTTCAAGCCCATCTTTCCCAGGCTAGGAGTGTGAAATTGAATCTCACACACATTTCATATGGCACTGTGTGGAACATGGAATGGCTACAACAGTACAACAGAGAAAAAATAAAACAAAACTGTATTTAATAGCATCATGTGTTCCTACTGCATTTGGCTTTTCTTATCTCAAAATACAGGGAAATGTTAATTCCCAGCCTTCCACTTGGGTTGCCCTGGCCAAAAGAAACCTCTGGAACAACAAAGAAGTGTAAAATTTCAGATTATTTGTTCTTCAGTTGACATTCTAAGGGTTTATCTGGAGAAGTAAGGTTACTTAGCAGTTAGGAAGAGTTCTGATACACAACAATTATTGACTTCTAGTGTGCATGAAGAGTCCCTGCATATCCTTCTAAGCTTTGTTTAAATTGCTTATTTTTAACCCACACTAGACAGAAAGGAAGAGTGTACCTTGTATCATTTCAAGCTTCCCCCTAACATACAGAGATATAGTTCTAGAAGCAGCAAGTTTACCTTTCGGCAGTGGCTGTAAATGTAGCCTTCTACATCAACACTGACTGCACTGGTGCACTCATCCAGAATTGCAAACTGGGGCTTATGGTAGAATAACCTTGCCATCTGCAATGCAAATCAAAACAATCTGCTGTGGATACAGAACGGCAACCAATACACAGTGTCAGAACTTAAAGAATTTGTGGGAAAAATTTACTGTGGCAAGTGAATTTCTTTAACTTGGCACTCACTGAAGCTGGAAAATTGAGAGCTGCATCCCATCTTTAGCTTTTAGAACTTCTGCTTATACAATCAAAGTTTAAAGTGTGGTAAAAGGTCAATATTTTTCATTAAGTTTTGAGTATAACAAGCACCATTTCAGGTTGTTTTCTTGGTATTCAGACATTTCACATCTTGGGGGCTTCGTATGAGTAAAATACCAAACATTTACTAAACAAAAATCACTTACAATTCAGGTCACATTTTTGACCCATATCCTGTATTTAAGTACTTATGCTTTTGAGACATACTGCCATTCTCTGTTTTTCTCCCCCGCTGAGTACATCCATCCAATCCTGAACACTATCCCAGCCTCCTTCACGTTCCAAGATGTGACCCAACTGGACGTTATCCAAGTACTCCTTCAGCACCTTTTATTGAAAAAGGAATTATAAATACAGCTGAAGTAAACTTAAAGAAATGACTGAAGGAAGTAATAAAAGGCTACACTATTATACTGGTGTCTTATCAATCATGATAATTATTGAACTGAAACAAAATGCAGTGGCTGTAAATAGCAGTTTCAGCCAGAAGCATTACTCATCTTAAGCAAGATGAAGGATTAATAAACAAATTATCATCACCTGGTCAGAAATCCCTTTCTTTCTCTGATCTTCTAAAGTATCTGGATATATAACTTGATCTCGGAGCGTTCCAAGAGTCATATATGGTCTCTGGGATAGTTAGAAACAAGAGTATGTCAAATATTTCTAAACACAGTCAAAGTAGGAAGAAAGAGAACAGTATAGTCCACTGAAATACTTTGTCTCACCTGAGGAACATAGAACAGCTTTCCTCTTACAGGTTTTGTTAAACGCCCACCAAACAGAGGCCATAACTGCAACAAGAAAACAGTTTGATGAAAAAAAGTCCAGTTACAACAGTACTTTGGATTTTCTCACATTTATTTTAAAAAGTTCCCTTACCTCACCAAGAATACGAAAAAGTGAGCTCTTCCCACACCCATTTGGCCCACAAATCAGTACGTTTGCACCAGATCGAACCTAAAAATGCAAAATCAACACATTAAAAAGGGCAGTGAGAAAGCACTGCTGAAAGCTGCTACAAACACCAAGGCAAGTACATATCCTCTCAGGCTTATACGTTGCACTTTCTGACATTAGAATGAGTAATTTCCAACAACAGTAATTTTTTTTTCCAACTAGCTTAGCACCAATTGCTGCTGGAATAAAACACATCTGTACCACTAAAAACTTGTGGTTTTTTTAAATAGCTTATTGGCTTTTTTTTTAAAAAAGTAGGATGGGTTCCTGGATGACCTGCTCTAGGTGGTCCTGCTCTGGCAGGGGGTTGGACTAGCAAAGGTCCTTTCCAACCCTTAGCTGTGACTAGCTTTGTTTGGATGTGAACATACCGTGTAAGTGCCTTTCAGTTTTTGTCTGCACATTTTTTTTATGAACCAGATTACCTCTGAAACAATCACCTTCACTTTAAAACTGCGAATGAAAGTTGTTTTCTATGATATTTTAAAGCTTACCTCAAAGTTAAGGTCTTGAATCAAAACGTCTCCATTTGGTGTCACCAAGGGAACATGATCAAACCTGTTTGTATTGTAACATTAAAAACAAAAACACCCGCCTGTTGCTTAAAAGCAGTTAAAACTGTACCACTGAATGCTTGCTCTGAGATCTAAGGAACAGGGCAAGACTTCAGTAGTACATCATTCCATACACTGTCACAGTTTCCAACTATGGGCAGATAAGGAAAATCTAGAACCAAAACTGGTGCCTCAGTGTTTAAGAAACACCTACTGACTTTTTTCTTTCCTCTGTATATTTGTTTTCTGAATCTTTCTAAGCCTTTGGACCCAAAGCATCTTCTGGATATAAACTTACATTTAAGTGTGCACTTTTTAAACCTGCTAGTGGAAGCATATTCCATTAGTTCTGTGATACACAGCTAATTACTTCCTCCCCTCTTTTTTTCCTTTTTCCAAAACAAAGTAATAGAAATAGCTGTATCACCTTCTGTCTCTCTTCCTTCACTCACTCCCCTCTACCCCACTACCTGCTTTCCATGTTGACCAGACTGACACTATTCGGTCTCTTAAGCAGCTTTATTTTATGCCTTTAAGCAGTACTACTATGTCAATACCATAGCTCCTTAAGACTTAAAGACTAAGGAATTGATTGTTACTTGAGCACCTCAATGAACTGTCCAAGCATACACAGATATGAGTGAATATTTTGAAACTGAACACAGACTTTCCCCTGATTTTTACAGCTGAATTATTTCATGGAATACAATCTGTAACCAACATATTTCTAAGAAGAAATTTGATATAGTGTTAACAAAATAGCCTGAGAAGTGATATTCCAAAAGGACAGCAGCAAATGTTACCAAAAAGGTTAAGCCCAGACAGAACATTGTCTTCTGCTAGCATAAGAAGACAGGGCTGACCTACAGAATAGAAATGCCGAATTCTAGCAAGGTGGAAGTGTTTGTAAATAAACTACAGTACTACAGGAATTGCATATTGTAATAATGTATATTAAAACTTCTATTAATAATGGCAGAGGGAAAGACTTAAAAGCCAGACTATGTTAAAAATATATGAAATGCGTGGAAACTTTGTAAACATACTTGATAAGGTTATCTGTGTTGATAATTTCTCCAGATCCAGGTATCAAAGGCAAAGTTTGCTTTTTCTCTGCGTCTTAAATTAAGGAGAAAAAGTATTAAATTAAGGAACACTACAGAGAGATGCACATATTGCATATTAAGTCATATCTACCTTTTTCTTGTGATACCATAGTACGCTGATATTTGCCACTATTCAGATCCTTCAGAACCTGCATTAATTCTGTAATTCGAGCTGTGAAACTGAAAAAACACCAGTAATTAATCTTTAGAAATCCATATAAACTCTAATGAGTACTCTGATAAACGGTCAAAATGGCAGAGTTATTCAACCCAGCATAGAAATAGAATGTTTACATTTTAGAGTCGCAATGAGGTTGTCCAGTATTCACAATACTTACAAGAACCTTTTCTTGTAATAGTCAACTATTTGAGACTCTCATATTTTGGTAAATTGTGAATATGTAATTGATTTATGAGCATTTGACAATGTCCTTTCAATTAAACATTCAAACTGTGTTCTGCTCCTATTCAAATAGGAAATTACTGGTGGACATAATTGGCAGATCTTCAGATATGTCTTCAGTATAAAATGTTTTAAATTTCTATATGTTTTTAGGGTGATGCAATGAACAAAGCACATAAGCTCATTTTAATTCTATAGTCAGTTTCTTAAAACAAGATGAGAAACATCAACAACGTAACTTTAAGAAGATTATTTTACGTAACTGCTATTAAGCTTACCCAGCCAATCGTGTCATTTCACGGCCTGCAAGGACTATTCTGCCCAAAGCCTGGGACATTCTCAGTAACATTCTTCCACTTTGATAGTAATCCTAGAGCAGAAAAAAAGTTTCTTTGTGTAGACTAAAAAAAAAAACTCAATTACATTTGGCAAGTTGTTTTAATTCTGTTCCATTTACCTCTAGAAGTTCTGCATGAGTGCTATTCTGATGACGAGGATCAGCCAGGTTCAAAAATGGACGGCTAACAACCAGGTAACCAACCACAGTGGCAAGGTCTGCAGTTTAAGAGCAAATATTAAGCTACACACTCATTGAAGCAATAAGAAAAAAATGAGAATTCTCATAAAAAGCTTATCACTTTGCTATTTATATCATTCCACTAGCACCGGACAAACACTTACATTTGGCTATGATAGTATCAATGAAACCCATGGAGAACCGGAACAGGATGAAATTATGCAAGTGTTCCACCTGGTAAGTCACAGAAGAAAAAATTTAAAACAATGTCAGTACCTGTTTTATTACCTTTTATTATTTTACAGACATTCGATTCCAAACATGGTTAATTTTCAGTAAATCACAAATACATCAACTGCAACTGTGACAAGTACTGCCCAGTGTCTCTGCTGGCAAAGACTTGCTCTCAAGACAAAAACAATCTACACTTGAAACTAAGCAGTGAGAAAAGTGAATTAAAAAGGAAGTGAGTGGCAAGACAAAGATTATTCTAACAGAAGCTTGTGTTCTGTTTATAGCCTACTAATTTATTTTTAAAGCTAAACACTGTAGTAGCACAAACACCAAGCGACTGTAATTCAATTATAATAATATGTCAAGAATCACCATGACAAAATTAATTGGAGTTTTTCTCACAATGTTTTAACAGATAAAGGAAGTCTTACCAGTTTACGGAAGGTTTTGTGAATAGTCTGCTTTTCTCTCAAGTTTCCATTATAAAAAGCAATTTCTTCACTAAAAAAATACAACAAACCCACAAAGAATGGAACTTCATTTTGTTAAAGACAGTCTTTGAAAAAAGTCACCCATAAAACACAGTAATGCAACTCTTTCAGTTACCCTATGAAATAAGTTTGCACTTCTTCACAACAGTAGAACATAATCTTATCATGCCCTAGCTACATTTTGTCTTTTTAATTAGGAATACAAAGCAGATATTAATTATTTAATTTAATCTTCATGTATCTGCATAAAGATGAAACACTTCTCCGAACTGACAGCATCAGACTTTCCAAATGTATTTTAACATACAGCTTCCATTTACACAACAGGATTACTTTGTCACTTATATTTTGCCATCCAGGCAAACCCCTACCTGTTTGTAATAAGCCGTGAGTTGACGTATCTGTACTCCCCTTCATATTTTTGTTCTACAATAGTCATCTTGCCAATTGGTCTCCTTAAACGTGTAAGGAAAAACCCTGAAATAATCAAGTATGCCATCATACTAGCTGGGCCCTGTGAATATCAGAAGAAAAAAAGCTTACAATCTAGATGGTTTCAAATTGCAACATCTGTACCCAAAATGTCCAGAAAGCACGAATCCTTTACTTCTCACCTCCCATGTGTTCATGTTACCAATGCAATTACTTTTGCAATTCCCATCATGTTCCTTTTTTGGTGGTGTACGTAGCTTCACTAATTTTACTAATTCAGTCCCCAGATTCCCTTCCCATCCCAGCCTTCTACTCAAGTTTTTAGCATCACTCAGTGCACTCTGTCCTACCATCCTATTTTAATTCACTAATAATTTCTTAGCCCTTTCTCATTTCCTCTCCTTCATTTTTACCTACTTCTTTTTCTCTGTATTTGCTACGTTGTCATAGCAGTCAATATTTCAATCCTCTTCCCTTCTTTGATCAATATATTTCCAACACACTTCCTGCTACTCTCAAGTAGTCCTGGTAGGGATCTCTCATTCTTCTGGATTCTAAGCTTCAGCAGACCAGGGCTCCCAAACAGCATCCTTAACTATTACTGAAATGTGGCATGGCATAAAACTGAAGGCATATAAACTGCCTGTAATAGCTAAATGTTAGAGAGCATTGCAAAGACATCTGAGACTGGAAAAATTAGGTTCAGACAAACCTCACTGCAATCTGTTATCTTCCCTGAGACAGGCCCCACAGACAGACATGATACATGACATGAAGAACTCCCCACCCTCTTTCCATCTGGCTGAACACAGTGGCTTAAGGCATATGGGGCAATGGCAATAAGCTCTCACCCAGCAGAGCAGGCACGTCTGCTCTGTGACCACCCCAACTGCCCAGGTGCCTCTGTGTAACAGGTAAAAGGTTCTGCATGTGGAACTGAACAATAACGAGGACAGTGGATCATTCAGCTTGGAGATGTCAAAACAGCCTCCATAAACCAAAGACAGGCTATTGTCATAGGAGACTCCTTTCCTGAAGGGAACCGACCAGACTCATTTCTTCACTGCCTCCCTGGTACCCAGGCTAAAGATATGAAGAGAAAACTTCCTACCCTGTTACAGTCCTCAGATTATTATCCATTATCGCTTTTTCAGGTAGGCAGTGATAGAGGCAGTGATAGTCCTCCTGTACTCGGCACTGGTGAGGCTGCACCTCAAATACTATGTTCAGTTTTGGGCCACTCACTACAAGAAGGACATTGAGGGGCTGGAAGTGTGTCCAGAGATGGGCACCAGAGCTAGGGAAGGGTCTGGAGAACAAGTCTTAAAAAGAGCAGCTGACACCTACCTCACTAAAACTTCTTTTCAAGTAGTTGTAGAGAGCAAGGTTCAGCCTGGAGAGAAGGAGGCTCAGGGGAGACCACCTTGCTCTCCACAACTACATGAAAAGAAGTTGTACTGAGGGAGGTGCCAGTCTCTTTGCCCAAGTAACGAGTGATGTGACAAAAGGACATGGACTGGACATTAGGAAAAATTGTTGCACCAAAAGGGTTGCCAGGCAGTGGCACAGGCTGCCCAGGGAAGCGGTTGAGTCATCGTCCCTGGAGGTATTTAAAGGACGTATAGAATTGATATTAAAGAACATGGTTTAATACTGCTAGGTTGACAGTTAGATTTGATGGTCTTAAAGGTCTTATCCAAACTAAAAAAGTCTATGATTCAACATGTCTCAAAGCTACTTATTGTCAAATCCTGAATATTTTTTATAATGCATCATTTTTCTAAGCTGATATTTACTTCTGAAATGATTAAACTTATATAATGGTCATACAGCTCAACGTAAGGAATGGCTCCCCTTTATAGAGGCTGCAAAGAAACAGAAAACTTATTGTCTCCATTAAATGGAAGTCACCCAAGATAAGCAGCCAGAAGGGTACTGTATTAAATGGGATTTTCAAGTAAACTCTAGAAGAAAGCAAAGAACTTTCTTGTTTCTTCAAATCAATGACTGAATACCTGAAAATTCTGCTTTTGAATTTTAATTGCCTCAAGATAGCCCTAAAGCATTAAAACATTAAGCGTAAAGGCATATTTTTAGTATATCCTTTCAAATAAAGGATGGATTCAACATCCAGAGTTTTCCTCAAACTCCAAACAGGTACTAGGCTATAACCAAAGGAGGGAAAGTTTGCTTAGAATGCCAAAAAGCCCACTCAGTTTACCTGAGCTCCTATTGCACTTGTTAGCTTGAAGATATACAAAACTATATCCAAGAAGGGCTGTAAAAGAAGCACAGAAAAGAAGCATTAGAATACTAATGTAAAACTAATCTAAAATGGTCCATAAACCAACTGCCACATCAACATTTACAGCCCTGCATTAAAAGCACAATATTGGTTAATCTATTATACAAACTACGTGCTAAGACAAAAGATCTCAGACACATTACATTTCCCTGAAAACATTCACTCAAGAATTGAACATAAAAGCGTCATATCTTCAGATAAAGAACACACCGTATAAAAATGTACTTCACTCTTTTAAGGTCTGTAATAACACTCTGCTTACTAGGCAAAGCTGGACTAGGGCCCATGATTACTTAAATGAAGTAACTGTGAGAAATATTGAGCAGAAGGATAATACCATATAGTTGCTATATACCTGATACAAGCAATATTCCACTTTACAAGCAGCCTGTTCCATACACTCACTCTCAAAGCCAGAGTGGTTGCACTATAGGTTTTGTAGACAGAAGTTTTTGAACATATCAACTTGTACTTTGCTTTATACTTCTGCTTGTATGAAAGCATTAAAAAAATAGTTTAAAAGTTTTATCAGTAGTCTACTTCATTAATTAAACTCCCTAAAATTTACACCAGAAACAGAGGGAAATGTATATTCAACCACATGTTCCTACTCAAAACATTCTTATGTAGCTAGAAGCTAGGTTTTCTTCTGAAACCTAGGAAGCTGAGAAGGTGTACTCATCACTGCTCAACTGCAAAAGAACACATTAAGTTCCTAAATTTTCTTTTAAACACAAATCATAACCTACAACAGTGCTTTAGCAGACATCACAAAAACCTCAGAGAGTGGGAAGTGATATACTACCATAAACCTTTTTTTTTAAAAGCCATACTCCCAGCAATACACATATAAATGCAAGAAATTGTTTTGAGCTCTGGCATCATACCCTGAACATCCACAGCTGTTACTCTAGGCTCTTTCTAAAAGGACTTACCTTGCTAAGGTTTGAGTACAGGTCTACTACACTGTTGCAGAATTTTTCCACATCCTGTGTAAGGAGTTGATCTGGATTAGCTATTCTGTTGTCCAGATTTCCCATTTTGTAGTATGTATAAGCTCTGAAACAAAACAATAGCTAAGTGTCAGAAAAAAAAAAAAAACCATTACCTAGGAGCTCAAAGAATTGGAACAAAAGACTGTATGCCTGACTGGATCCACATTACATCACACGGAACTATTTGGCTCCAGGATGTCTTAATTGAAGCCCAGGCTCATAC
This sequence comes from Colius striatus, assembly GCF_028858725.1. NCBI lineage: Eukaryota > Metazoa > Chordata > Aves > Coliiformes > Coliidae > Colius > Colius striatus. The sequence continues at coordinate 34,133,478 of NC_084768.1, forward strand.
TGCTCTGTGTACTTTTGCTGCCTTTAATTAGAAAACACAAACTCTGCATTGGCAAACCTTAAAATCAACATTCAGTTCAGAACAACTTAAGCAGTTACTCAAGTTCAAGCATCCAATTCAGTCTGCAGGATTATTAGCACTATATGAAGTGCTTTGGAAGTTGACCTAGAAACGCAGGCAGTACAGTGCTTTGATGGTTTTTCTTCCCCGACTGGGCCAACTGTGCTGTCTTTGTATCTGTGCCATATATAACCTGGATAAGTAATTCATCCTTAACAGCAAGTTAATTGCAACCAAAAGTCTTTTCTAAGCAGTATACCTAACTATTAAGCATCTTCTACATTCTCACTGTACCTAAAATAATTTGGTTTGATTTTAACCAATTTAATTTTTAAAAACTTTAGACATTAAGAAGGTTTTACTTACTTAAGATACTCCTCATAGAGGTATCTGGTAAGTCTTACTCGGAAGCAAAGTTTCAATTCATTTAGACCATACTTCAGGAAGTTATTCACTAAAGAGATCTAAAATATGAAAAACAGTATGTCAATATTTAGCTAACAAGAGTTAATAGATCAGTTTGCAGCATAAATTGTGCACACGCTTTAGGACAGATGAATTCTTCCCTTGAAGCCAAATAACACACTGAAGACCAACCATATAGCATCTGCAGGACCACTGATTTGGTTTCTGTCTATATTTTCAAAAGCTTCAGCTCCTAGCGGGCCTCACCCAATCCAAAGATTTCATATAAAACTATGTTCCTCTGCTGTAGCTTCGGGTCTTTGGATAAGCTCTAGAATAGAGCTACCATTTGACATACCATATATTGATCAATTCGTTTTTAAGTCCACTGTCAACCAGATACATAATCTAGTAGGTAGTAATAACTATTTTTATTTGGTGCATGTCAGAGATGTTGACAAGCTGAAGGAAAATTAAAGGATGGGAAAAAAATACTAACAAGTCTAAGAAGCTGTAAGAAATACAGGAATTAAAGACTAAAAAGAAATCATCACCTTCAGTGGTGTCAAAAGAATCTAAAGTCTACAATGCTGAAACATCACCCAATCCATAAGATGTTGTTATACAGTTCAATAGTTGCAATAACCATGCTGATAAAATCCCCCACCCACTGGAGTCAGAAAATGACACGTGTCTTAATACAGACCTGTACATAGAAAAACTAATTTCCACAGGTTTTAAGACACTCATTTGAGATCCCTTCCTTAAATTCTTAAATTATATTTAAAATATGTTCTACTAATAGACAAGCACAAGAAAAGCACTTACAGCTGGCATTGCAGCGATGAAGTTGAACAAGTATTTCTTGAAATCTTTTCTGCTGCGGCCAATGATAGCACTGTAAATGACCATAAGCCAAGAGTTTGTTACAAGAGAAACAAGAAAGTATAAACTAGTACATCATAAGTGGATAAACTCTCAGTGGACAATACAGGGGAAAAAAAAGGAAGTGGAGTACGATCAAGTATGACAGATTTCAGAGAGTGCTAAGTGACAGACTAAGCAGTTATCTCCCCTCTGCTCCTGCAGTAACTGGCTGGATTAAGAGATTGGAAGTTCATGGTCAGAGAGTACTACTTCTTCTTCTTTGCTCTCACAGATACACACCAAAGAGAAACAAAGCAGTCCTTACATTCTGTAAAGCACTGACAGTCTTCCCCGAAATATAGTGAGTTCACAATCATGACAAATTCCAACTTGCTTCAGTTAGCACCAAGAGCAACAAGAACAATCAGATGTCTACAAAACACTGTCTAAAACATTTTATTGTGTTTATCAATCTGAACAGCAAACAGCCCAGTAGGAAGAAATAATGGTCCTAACATCCAAGCAACAAGTCTGAGTCTATGGCACAGAACCACTGTGTCGCTTTCTGAAGTGATCTCTTGGGTGTTCAGATCAACGTAAGATTTGGAGTCTTCAGTGTACAAAATGTGATCAAAAGAACTGAAAATCATTTCATAAATAACTTTTGGTTAAAATCATATAATTGTGTCCAACAGAATGAAAAAGTTGATTAAAAATCATTTTTTCTCTTTCAAAATGAGGATTCCCTTCTATAAACTTCAGCTATACCAGTTTTCCAACAGTTTTATGTAAGAAAGCTATAAAATTCTGAGTGCATTCTGATAGGCTACTTTCCCTGTTAAATACAAGAATGAAAGTTTAAAAAGAACAAGTTTATAGATACCTTTCAATGACCGTTCCATTTTGTATCATCCAAATATCACAATATGTGCGGACTACCAGCATCACAGCAATAAGCAGCAAATAACCTGTCTAGTACAAAAATGCAAACATAACAGTTAAATAATGGATAAATTTCAACACTTTTTTTCAAGTAAATGATCCAACAGGCTGGACAATTTTCCATTCACTTCATAGTCCACCCACCCAGTCAACTCAGTTTGGCCATTGGGGTACTAAGCAGACGCTTTAGTCTCAAGGCCTTGCTACAATCAAGGTATTTAACATCCTGTGTTCTTCCCTTATCCATACGGTCAATTACCTCCTCAGTGAAAACAATTAGGGTAGTAAGGTATGATCTGTCATGTGTAAATCCAGGCTGGCTGTTTGAAATTACCTTTTTGTCCTTCATGTGGCAAGAGCTAGCTTCCAGGAGGATTTGCTCACAACTGTGTCAGGAATACGGTGAAGCTGACCAGTCTGTGGCTTACAGTATACTTGCTTTTGAAGATGAGAGTGATGCTTAGTTTTTGGAAGGATTATCAGTAATCCTTTCTGATGGCCATGATCCTTTACAATTGACAGAAGCCACCTCTGCCAGCACCCCAAGGCATTCTCATCCACACCTCTCTACCTTGCATGTATTTGCTTTTTGTGAATGAGCTTCCAAAGGTCTCTGTTCATCCAGGTGAGTTGGCTGCCAATGCTTGCTCTACATTCTGTACATTGGAATTCATTGCTCTTGTGCCTGATGCATATTGAACTTTTAATCTGTTACAGTTCATCACAAGTTGTGAGCTCAACTAATTCTGTTTTAAAAACACTTAAGTGTTCTGGAAAGCATGAGAGAGGTGCCAAGGCAAACAATTTTACCTTGCTAAATTCTAGTTTGGATAGCTCTCCTGAAATCATGTTAACAAAGTTTGATTGATTAAATTTCAAACAAGGCATGAACAGCATGTCATGTAAAGGTAGGAAGCATTTGCATGGAGAAGTTTACTACCTGGCATTGAATCACACAAAACACGGATGCCCTTTTAAAAGATACGCAACAGACAGTAGTTATTAGCTGACAGTACACAATTTATCTCGTAATTGAAACCAGAATACAACTTTAGTGATCTAACAACTGAACATCTATGCTGATTTTCTCACTAACATGTTGCTATTTTAAAACATGTAGTGCAATTTAGTCCTATTCAAGTGAAATATAGCTTTTGTTTAAATTCTGATATAATTACAAAATAAAACTTCACTTCAGAAATGCTCATTTTCATTTGTTACTGCAAAGCTTACCTCTTTACAAAGTGTTCTAGGGACCATTATTTTCAGGATTCGACATATTCTTGCAATGAACACTCTGTCTACCATTGCTCGCTCCTTCTTTCCTTCTTTCTGTTTTAAACAAGCAAAATAAGAAGAGTGAGATTTTTTTGGCAATGTAGTATTGAAATGTTGATGTGATTTTTTCCCCCCATCCAAGCTATTTACAGTTACCTTCCTTCAGTCACCTTTCTATTCCTATAGATAGGATGCTATAAGGTAGATGATAAAAATGTTGTAATTAAAAATTATTTACATAAAAACCTAAAGAATCCCAACAACTAAAGACTACCGTCCAGGCTAATGAAGCATGACTCTATACAAGTTACTAATTTTCTGTAATAGAAATTACAGATACAATGTCTGATCTCTCAAATTTCTAGGAGTACCTGACTAAAGACTTCATGTCTGAGCTGAACCTACTCTTCCACTCTATTCACCTCTTCTTCATTTCTACTTCTGTGCTGCATTTACATTAATTCAAATATCTTCTTTCCCAGAGCTTTTTTACTTGGACTGTTAATTCCTCATTCACTATAATTATATCCAAGATGGGGAGGACTAAAAGAAAGCTACTTGAGCTTTTTACAAATAGGTATAGCTATGCAAAATACATTTATGGCAGACAGTGCAGTCAGGTTCTGGCTCAAGTTAACATCATGCTTACATACACCTTTATATTGAGTCAGTGCAAGTCTCTTCTTTTAGCGAAGATGGAAGTATGTGGAACAGTTCCCTATTCACACCATCATATGGCCCAATATTTCTAATCATGGGCCCCGTCCTTCAGGCTGTCATAATTTATTTGTCCATGAAACAACAACTTGCCTTAAAGAGATACAATATATCCTTTTCAAGTAAATTAATTAATAGATACACAAGAGACCAAAGAAATGCCAAGTCTCCTACCAGAAGTTTTAACTGCTTTCTCAAAATTGGCAACTCTTACATCTTGCTTTTTCTTTTAAATAAAAAAGCAAATATAAGTCATACCAAACCTACAGTCAGGTGTTTGTTGCTATACACTGTCAAACTTACAATGCTAGACCTTAAACACTCATAAGGCCCAAGGAGAGGAAAAAGTACATGGTACACATCAATCACCTATCATTACGCAAACTTCAGTCACATCTGATTAACTCAAGTCTTCTGTTTGTTTCACCAATGCAAGTACGAAAGTATCATTGTAACCACATTTGCACCATAGCCATCATTCTGTCAAAATAGAGCTACAATTGCAGGATTTTTTTTTTCCAAAACCCCCCAGTATTATTTAAAATTATTAAAAATATATTACACGAAGAAGCGGTTACCTCATTGTTCTGCGAGGCTTGCTTTCCACTTCTTTTACTGTGGAGGAAAAAAAAGATTTGAGTTGTTATTAACACATTTGTGTTTGTCTTCCTCTCTATACAGAAGAGACAAAAAGGAAAGCTTGGGATTATATTCCTTTCTATCTCTCTCAAAATAGTACAATGCCTTCACAGCAAAGGCTACCTTCTATGCCAAACTTCCTGAAATCGCATATAAACAGCACACGTAACCTTACTTCTTCCGACATTCAGTTTCAAGTAGGAAAATTAAGCCCTCCTCTCTCATCTGAGTTTTGCTCTACATTGGCTTCTGTACCATGAACCTCATTTTATGTTGCCCACAAATACTTTGCAAGCATGGCTCCATGGTTCCACTGACAACAAAGAAAATTGCATGAATACAGATTCAGCAATCCAAGTAACCCAACTTCAATGCTGCACCCTATCTACATAAGCCAAACAGATTTTGTTTGCATTTGCCTTCCAAGTAATGCATTTTACTATATGTAAAGATTACTTGTTCATAAACATATTCTGGAGGGAAAAGAAATGTCAGATCTAGTGAAATCAAGTTCCTGCAAAGGTGTGCACTGGGAGAGGAACTAGCTTTTGTCATTTTTCCTTGCCCTGCATTTTAGGAAACAGTTAAGAGGAAAAATATGTATCAACTAGTGACAAACAAACATTGAAAAGTACAATGCTATTCTTCCTCCCTTTTTAAGAAAGGTAAACTGACATGCAAGATAGTTATAGTTTGCCTCCCTTTCTGAACATTCAAGTTTCAGATAAGCACGTGAAGCTGTTGTGAGTTTATACATTTGTGTAGTTTAAAAGTGACAGCTAACCATTGTAACCTTCCATTTCTCAACCATCATAATGAAATATTGATAGCAGGGTGCCTTAAAACTACAATATTCACACACTTCCAAAACAGCACCTCGAAATTATAGGGAAGCAGAAACTATGAAAGGCATTGCTCCATCTGTCTACAACATCAAAACAACTGCAGACTGCCAAACAACCACTTATCCCACAAGCTTATTGACAGCATCATTCCATACTTGTGCTTTAAAGTTCTGCAAAGAAAAGAATCTAGGATAAAGCCAGAAAGATCTATGAATGCTACAGACCAATCAAGATAAATAGCTATTATGGAAGGAAAAGGTAAGGTAGCAGAAGAATATGAGAAAAGAAGGGAAGGAGGAGACTGTGAAAGTGAGAACAAAGAGATGATTCTTTGCTTCAGTCTTTACAGCCAAGGCCGACACTCAGGAAGCCCAGTCCGGCAAGGATAACAGGATGGCCAGGGCAGCAGAGGACTTGCCCTGGGTGGAAGAGGAAGAGGTTAAAGACTTGTTGACCAAGCTTAAGGCTCATAAGTCAATGGGTCCTGATGGGATGCATCCCAGAGTGCTGAGAGAGCTGGCTGATGTGATTGCTAAGCCTCTCCACCATTTTTGAACAATCATGGAGGACAGGTGAGGTGCCTGAGGACTGGAGAAAGGCCAATGTCACGCCAGTCTTCAAAAAGGGCAGGAAGGATGACCCAGGAAACTACAGGCCCATCAGCCTCACCTCCATCCCTGGAAAAGTGATGGAACGACTCATCCTGAATGTTATCACTGAACATATGAAGGATAAGATGGTTATCAGGGGGAGTCAACATGGCTTCACCAAGGGGAAATCCTGTTTGACTAACCTGATATCCTTCTATGAGTGCATAACCAGCTGGGTAGATGAGGGGAGAGCAGCGGATGTCATCTACCTTGACTTCAGCAAGGCTTTTGTCACCGTCTCCCATAACATCCTCATCAGAAAGCTCAGGCAGTGTGGCTTGGATGAGTGGACAGTGAGTTGGATCGAGAGCTGCCTGAATGACAGAGCTCAGAGGGTGGTGATCAATGGCCACCAAGATGATCAAGGGTATAGAACATCTTTCATACGAGGAAAGGCTGTGGGAACTGGGGCTGTTTAGTCTGGAGAAGAGGAGATTGAGGGGAGATCTTATTAACATTTATAAATATCTAAAGGGTGGGTGTCAGGAGGTTGGGACATCCCTCTTTTCTATAGTAGCCAGCAACAGGACAAGGGGTGATGAGATGAAGCTGGAACACAAAAAGTTCCACTTAAATATAAGAAAAAACTATTTTCCTGTTGAGGTGAGGGAGCCCTGGCACAGGCTGCCCAGAGGGGGTGTGGAGGCTCCTTCCTTGGAGGTCTTCAAGACCCGTCTGGACACGTTCCTATGCGACCTGATCTAGGTGAACCTGCTTCTGCAGGGGGGTTGGACTAGATGATCTCTAAAGGTCCCTTCCAACCCCTACCATTCTATGATTCTATGCCAGCTTAACAAGAACTTTATTAAAGGTAATGATAAGATGGAAGCCTGCGAGGAGAAGATAAAAATCTTGTAAGACTACTTATGTAAAACTCAGGACAAAAAACATGAAGGGCAGCAGAGGGCAGACTGGGAGACAAAAAACTCAATAATAAGTTCAGAAGAGATATAACACTTAATCAGGCCATGAAGTAAGTAAACATATTGCTGGTACAAGGAATTTCTCAGCACATTTTGTAATTTTTCCAAGTACAAAAGATTGACATATTTTTTTTAATTGCCCTTGAGAGCAGAAAGGTCCAATCACATCTGGATTTGGATTAAGAGAAATGTAGTATTCTTAGGTACTAACAAGTTATTATTGAACTATGTATCTTCCTAGATGACTCATGGTCTGCTGTAATACAAAATGAAAATATGCTGCTCTTCCACAAATGCTGTCATTCCTAGCTTTGTTGGTTCAAGACGTGCCAATGTTTGAAGTCACAACACTCATAACACACAACTATTTCAGCTTTAGAAGGTTGAGAAGTGAATCAAAACCCAGCTGGCTAGTTCCTGTGTGACCTACTCTAGGTGGTCCTGCTCTGGCAGGGTGGTTGGACTGGATGATCTTTCGAGGTCCATTTCAACCCTAAGATTCTGTGATTCTGTGATTAAGATGGCAAGGCCCAGAATTATTCTGGTAGTTGAATACCTTCAATGTATTTATTAATATATTTTCTCCCACAGTAGCTGTTAAGAGAATTTCAGCAGCTGAAACTATGGAATTGAGTTGAAACTGATTCAACTGATCCATTCAAGAGAAAGGAGAAACAATGATCTTACATTTAACTGCAAATTCAAATTTAACTAGAATTTATATTTTTTCTTAAACTTTAAAAATATTTATTAATTTAAAAATTAACTAAAAAAAAATAGCTTTAACAGTGTTTTGCTCTCTTTTTCTATAAGAAAAAAATCCATAAAATCATTCACGATGTCCTGGTTTTAGCTGGGATAGAGTTAATTTTCTTCCTAGTAGCTGGTACAGTGCTGTGTTTTGGAGTATGAGAATAATGTTGGTAGCACATTGATGTTTTGGGTGTTGCTAATTAGTGATTACCTTGAGTTAAAGTCTTTTCTGTTTCCCAGTCTCTGACAGCAAGCTGGTGCACAAAAAGCTGGAAGGCAACATGGCCAGGACAGCTAACCCGGAACTAGCCAAAAAGCTATTCAGTACCACAGAATGCTATGCCACTTGGGGCAGCTGGTGGGGTGCAGGCATCCCTGCTCGGGCATCGGTCACAACAGCTGGTGAGCATTGTTATTTCAACAAGTAAAACCACTTTACCTGCAACAAAAGACTGACATAGTCCTGCCTGGAATGAAACTTTTACAGGCTGATTACTGCAGAACTTTTCCTTCTCAAGAGCCACATTTTTTTCAGTCTGATTTACTACTGGTACTACTCTGGAACCCATTACACTGTTGTAGAACATTTTTTTTGAGAATTGTGGTTGTGTTCTCATGAATTTACAGACTAAGTAACACCCTCATTTAGTCAGCAAGAATACAAGACTATCTGGTTACAGCAGAGAGCTCTAACATTTGGAATAGGTTCAAGCTCTCTATTATTCCAGACCTCTCATTTAGCTAATGCTGGAGCATCACAAGCCTTATTGGTGGAGGAAAAGTGCTACATGCTGTCCAAATTCTCCACTGCAAACAACTCCCCTGGTATAGGGACCATCGTCAAGCAGCACAGTGTAAGGACTGCTTGGAACAAAAGCATAAGGATGCCTTTTATTGCAATGTTAACTAGTGATCATCCTATCCACACATACCGCATCCCACTGTGAGTTGACCTGTGCTTTTTATTATCATAGGTGTGCCTTGAAGCTCAAGCACTACAGATGTTTGATTTGGTGATGTGGTAGGATAATAGTGATGATAGAGCTCAGGTCAGTATGATTCATCACATATTCAATCAATAACACTATAATCCAGGTGCACAAGAGCTCTGGTTTTGATCCTTAGTGCAGCTACACTCACTTCATCACAAGGTACTTAAAATGAAACCCTTCCCTGAGTGTATGTATTAACACTGAAGCTAGACTATATGGGACAATGAACGATTCTAAAGTAAAAACAACTTCCACATAGTTTGAATGAGAGCAGCATTGGATTCAGCACTGATGTCCCATAAGGGAACATATCTGTTCCACTCTATCTCACAGCTGTAACTGTGCAGTGACCATTCACCATTCATTTCTCCCCTTTTCCTTCTATATCAGAAAGTCCTGAATTTTTTCTCCTGCCCTTCTCTGAATTTGCACTGCTTTTTTTATTTCCAGTCATCAGCTCCCCATAGAAATTAGAGTTTATCAAAAAGAATTCAATAGTTTACAAACACAGGACCTTGGTTTAGGTAACTAAAAAAAAAAAAAAAAGTCCAGTAACAAAAACAACAGCAACTCCTCTGCAGCAATGCAGATAACAAAGCCAAGAACAGGTCATATAGAATGAGATACAAGGTACTTCTGATTCAGATGAGCTATCTATGGAATAAACTTCCAGAATACCTAGACTCAGTAATTCTGTAAAGATATTTCTCTATACTGGAGACAGAGATCTGAGAAGGAGCTTTTATAAAGAGTTTGTCCTATTAAAAAAACCAAGAAGAACGTAAAATCCCACAACTTCCATCTGTTTCATGTGACCATTAACAAAATATCAACGTAAATTTAATCTACATCAATTTTCATGGTGTTTCCTCTGACTGCTACCTTCATTCTACAAAAACACAAATATTCTTTCAAAATGATCCTCCATGCTCGTGGTGTTTAAAGTTGGACTCTAATCCAACTAGAAACTAATACTTCAGTGACTACAACAGGCAGACATGAGAAGTCACATTTAACTACAGTAATGTCTTAAACATTCCTTATTAAGGTTATAATTTATGATAAGGAGTACTATGATCAGTTTTGGACAACCGGTACAAAAAAACCACTTTTATAAACTTGAGCAGGTTCATCAGAGGGCCACCATGATGGCCAGGAGGGTGGAGCACTAGCTCTGTAAGGATAAGTCAAGGGAACAGGGCTATAGAAAAAGCAGCCTTGGGAGACCCTAATAGCAGCTTTCCATTACTGAAGAAACCACTGAAGAAACAGAGCCAGAGGCTTTACATGAGTACATAATAGAAGAGAGACAACAGATGTGAACTCAACTGGGGAAGTTGTAACTGGATATAAGAAAAAAAAAATCCAAACAAACCACTATTACAATAACAGAGCATTTTAAAAAGTTGTCCAAAGACCACGGAATCTGTCAGTGGATATATTTCAAGATCTGACTGTGCAAAGCCCTTGACAACCTGGTCTGAATTCAATGGAGATCCTGTTTTGTGCAGACACCGAGTGACTTAGGTGCCTTCTATCCTAAATCAGCTATGATTTTACTTTTTAAAAACAAAACCCAACCAATCAAAAAGCCCTGAAAACAAACAAACAAACAAAACCTCGAAACACATGAACAGTCTATAGATGTAATGGGACATTTAACATCTGACAAAGTTTCAGGAAAAGAAACCTCTCAGATGTTGCCTGCTACCCACTATTTAACTACACAGAGCTTTTCACAGCAAACATACATGCAAAAAGCAAAGACAGGTATGAACAGTACTGGGATGACACAACTACACCAAACCTGTCATGCATGGCACCCAAACAGTATCTTGCTAAAGATCATTAAATAGGCAAGTACTTAGACAGCAGACAAATACAATGCAATACAACAAAGCATCTTTCCCCAAAATCAAGAAAAACAATCAGCCAAAAACAGTAAGGTGTTTTAAAGAAATTCATAAAGGGTCTTGGGACTCCATACAGGCACTAGGCAGCTGATCTTACTTCAAGGGCAGCAGTGTAGCGCACTGGGAGGTAGAAAACTTGATGATAGCACCACACAATTTCAGTCTACAAATAAGTGTTGGCAACAGCACTCAGTCTTTGGGATTAACTATTTCCATACCAGTGAAGTTATTTTCTCTAGAGAAACATGCAACAATGGCGGCTACATAAAAAAGATCATTCTCAACACTGCTGCAGAAGAAAGTAATTTAAGAAACCACAAAAAGCCTTCAAGACACAATTGTGTCTTATGACAGAATGGTCTCCGGACTACTAGTGCTGTAGTACTTCCTAGCAAACGGGAAAAAGTTAACTGATTATTGCCTCTACAAATATCCGTTTCTTTCCAGAACAAAGTTCAGTGGAAGCAATCTATACCAAGCTAAGCATAACAGAGAATGGCAGATGAAGAGAGAGGTAAGCAAGACTTACAGTTTAATGACAGATGAAGAGGAAATAAGGGTTTGAAAATGCTACATTGTGCTTAACTGAAAAAAAAAAAGCTACAAATTTTAGGTCATGCCACTTTCCTTCTAGAATGTGATGACTAGCTTCTGCTTAACACAGCCCAAATGAAGAATGTTTTAGGGTTCGGTGTAGCTCTTCAAAGAGTCGTTATCTCTAAGCAACTTTTGTATTTGTATTTTGCAGTATGTATGTATTTGACCTTACATTCTAGAATGGCACTGGGCAACTTTCACAGCTTCTAAAACAACCGAAAAACTACAAGATAAAGGACTTTGTAATACTTCACAATTGATTGTTCACTTTTCAGGTTAGTTTTGCAGTCAAGATACTACTGAGACACCACAAAGACAGAAGATAATTTAAATGACTAAAGGCAGAATGCAACAGGTTCTCTTGTTACAGTGTGAAGAAATAAAAGCTATGAGAGAAGTATAGCATTGCTCTTAGCACACTCACTGCTAGACACAGCTTCATATTGCACACCCCACAGAGCGAGAGAGCAACAGCAACGGTCATTTTAGGTCAAGGGCAGCAACCTTGTTCAGAAGCCTGGGCACAGTCCAAAAGCATGTCCATTTATGCAGTACACCCCCAGCACACACATAATCCAAAAGCACAGTTTCCTTGGCTCCAGGTCAGTGGCTAGTTGCAGCATAACCAAAAATAATGTGACGGGAATGCATTCAGGCAAACAAGAAAGAGACTGAGAAGGTCACAATCAGCTATGTCACTGAAAGCTGGGGCTTTGGATTGCTCTGCATTACTGAAGCTCAAAGGTCTCCACAAACATTTGAGAAGAGGGCAACAAAGCAGAACTGTTGTAGAGAAAATACCAAGCTTCAGTAGAAGTCTGTGTCTCAATAATAAAGTAACATGTAAAGAAAAACCTTAGAGCTAATAAAGTTTTTCCTTAAGTTTGTGCTCTGGCCTGAGCTGCAGTCAAGTAGCTCTTCCTGGTGGCTAACAAGTGGGAAAAGACTCCTAGCTATTTTCTTGCAAAGTGAAAAATAGTTTCATATTCTTAAACACACTTACTAGATCTTGCCTTAGACAGCAATCATTTTATGCTACTTAATAAGAGAGAAACCACTAATTAACTACCTGGGCCCAAAGAAAGGCAGTCTGAACACCAGGAGTAGGATTGAGTCATTAGTTTCTCTTGTCTTCATACCCTCCAATGTACAAAAACTGAATAAAAGCATGTGACTTGCTTCAAGTTGCAACTGCCACCTGCTATGTTTACACTTCTGTGATATATTTGAAAGCTCCTCCAAATGTCTGAATGTGTCTGTCACTCAATCGTACTTATATCATTCACTGCTGATGTAGGTTCATTGGCAGTGCAGCCGGTGATAGAAGCAGAACATCTACTTCCTAGGTCAGAAGAAAAAGGCTGAGAAGCCCAACAACAGGCAAGTGCCCAGATTGCGTGTCAGACCTAAGATAAGCTGTGTAAAATCCTATTTGATACATATTGTGTCAACAACTCTGCTCATGTGTCTCAACACAAATGAGCCTTTCCCCCTGCTTTACGCATGTCTAACCTCTAAATCCACAAGTATACATTTTCCTTCCGTTATGCATGTTTTTCTCCATAGGGGAGATGCCAAACACTTGGGTTTTGGAAGCCAAATTTATACAAAATTAAATGCATCTACCCTAGCATCCTCTTGATTCTAATAGACATGGCTGGGTGATAGGAAAGGCCAGTGTGTCTGGGAATAGATTCTAAAATGTTTTGTCACCTTTTCATATATTATCAATTCCTTCCTGTTAACTACATTTTGTTTATTCTCCTTCCCTAATCTTGCAGTTCCAAACTCTTTACCCTAATTACCATAAAATAATCCTTTCAGTCCCTTCATTCAGTAGAAAGCTGTAGGAGTTAAATACCTTCCTCTTGAAAGTAACTCAAGTCCACTCTCCACTTGTGTAGATAATTGTTTTAAACTACATGGATAGTCAGGAACAACTCTCACTACAGGAATAATGGCCAATATCCAACTCCTTTACCTAACAATCTTTAAGGTTTTATTTCTGAAGCAAATACTCTGCTGTGTTTCATCTGATACAGTGATATCTAATATTCAAGACAAAGCTCATAAAACAAGACATAGGATTAGATTTTTGTAGACGAAAAGTAACATATAGCTTAACTGTATCTTACATGTGTTGTACATTATGGGCCGTTTTTGTTTTACAATGCTTTATTGGGTAACCCTGTTTCAGCATTTGCCACCTTTTTGAGTGTTTACATTTATTACAGGTTTAGTGTCTTTGTTTAAATAACTAAAATGTTTAGGTGAAACCAAGCAGAAGTGTAAAGGCCAGGAAACAAGAGAGTAAAAAGGGGTTCTGTATTTCAATAGTTTTGGACATTTCTTTAAATATGGCACAAATATGAACTACTACTCATGCATTGTCAGTATAGTTCAGATCATTTGTATTCAATGAAAATAGAAATTCATAGCAACAAACTGCTATGCCCTAGTACCAGCAGCTATTAAAAGAGAAACATTGGTTGTCAGTGTTTTCACACAGACAGACTGTACTTGTATTACGGCACAAAATACCATTTAGGAAAATAGTCAAGATTAGTTCAAAGATTTATTTAAATACTTTCTATTGCTGGGGAAAAAAAAAATAAAAGAAGAGGAAAGAAAAATTCATTCTAAAAACCAGTCTTTTCAGACCTTGCTCAGTGACAAACTCTTGGGCATTACACTTTCTCGATTTTAACTAACAGAGGACAAAGTACAAAGAATACTGACCGACTTCTGCTGGTTTTCCTTCATTGTTTTGCTCTATAAATCTTTCTCCAATACTAAACTGTGGAAAAAATAGAATCATTGATCTTTAAAATAGATTTTATGAGACATTTCCCTAAATGAAAGCAACATTTTCTTTTTTCAGGACATTGATCACCAGTGCTGGAGTCACTTCTGTTTGCTCCTGATGAAGTCATGACTGGTTTTTTTCTGTATCATATAACCATGGTAGTGTGTATTTTCAAACAAGACGATTTCTTATGATTCTGAAATGCCCAAATACTACAACTGAAGTAATAACCATATTTACATAGAATAGCTTCCCCCTTCCCAAGAAGCTTTACAAAGGAGACAGACTTTTTGAAGAAAGCAACTCAAATAGAGAAACAGCACATTTTTCTTTCCATGCTTTCCTGCAAGGAAGTACCATGAAACACTAACAACTTACCGTAAGTAAACAGTTCTATATTATTATGTTTTGCAAGACTTTAGAAAGTTGTGGTTAAAACATACTGTCATCTGCAAGTGACACTGCCTCTCAGTTCTAAAAATCTGATGAGTGATGTAATAGCTCTTACAGAAGAACACCTGTGACTAATGCAGCTAGTACTTATTAAGTGATCTTTGACCCACTAAGGTAGGTTAGCATAACATATACAGCTTAATTATTCATACATTACTATTTGATATGAGTTGCACTGGACCTTGTCCGTATTGTCTGACTGCAGAAAAGTAGGTGAAAGTTGCCTCTTTCCTCCTACCTTAATTTCTGTAGTTTACTGTTCTAGACCAAAAGTTAATACACAATACAAAAAGACTGTGTAAGACAACTTTTTTGTTACACATTCAAACACATCTGACTTGCTAAAAAATTACTTTTGTTTAGAAAAACCTGTATGTTTTTACTTTTCAACCTTGACTAGCAGTGATACAGAACTATTGCTGACATTCCAGTAAAACTGTAAAAAAAACCAAACCACACAAAAGAAAACAAAAAACAGTTATTCCATCAATAATAAAACTTGATACAATGTATATCTTATTTTGTACACAAAGTATGCATAAGCATAAATATTTAAGTCTGCATTCTTAAATAAACTGTGCAAGGAAGGAAGGAAGAGGTTTTGCAGATGAAACTTACAATTCCACTAGAACACTTCCATGGTTCACTTGAGCCTTAAGGCCTGTGTTTTGCTTCTTATACTCAAGTCTGTATCATTCACTTTTGCCCTCAGGAAGCTCAAAACTAGAATTTCATCTTCCAGAAATCAAGAAGCTGAAATTCATCTCACACTAACCTGACACAACATTTCCAGGCATTACAGACCAAGGTTACCAAAGGAATTTACACATATAACACTAAATCACCGCTATTCCTCACACATTTCAGTCAGTAAACTTCAAGCAGCAGATATACCACCAATCCTCTTCCAGACTACATAGATTAACAAGTGAAAATCTTCTCCATAGGAATAAGTAAACAAATTTAGGACAGCTGTATCCTCCTAGCTTCTCCTTCTTTCCAAAGAGGCAGAGAGAAATACAAGACAGAAATTAGAGGGTGCACTAGGCCCTGGAGATTTTCATCATTACTGCACACAGGTTTACCACTTGTTATTATATGTCAGCATCATATACCAGTACAAGTAGCCTGGCACACTTGTGAAGATATGGCATAAAGACAAGTATAAGAGCTATAATTTACATTAGCAATAAAGCATTAGGACATGAATGATACATGAACTACCAAGACAAAGTAGGATGAGGCAATGATAATAACTTGATGCTTCTGTCTAGGCTGGTGGTATAGGCAATGTAGCTTACCTACTGCCTAGTCTTGATAGGTAACATTCTGTAAGGTTCCTGGCAAGGTCTGCCTCACGGGGAAACATGGAGGAAAAGAACAAAGACCAGTGGGCAAAAATCATCCTCAAAAATAGCATTCGAGCAGCAGCACAGCTACTAGGGAAAGAACTGAATGTTGGATGTTAGAGTTTGGAACCTATGACCACAATACAGCACCAGTAGTAAATAAGATCTTAGCTGCGGAGGAACTCAAAAGTGTAAAGCAATGCATAGGTACAAGTGCAACAACCAACTTTGCAAGTATGGTACTTACAAAGGGACAGATGAAGTCAGGCTCTCCCGACTCCATTCAACTGCTGAAGTAGCAGGAACATAACTAATAAATTATCGCCACTTTCCAATTCTCACTAATCTTGTAATAGGGTTTTGTCCACATAACACATATGAATGCCTCAGATCTTTAACAATGTACCTAGCGATATCAAAGATTCATATGGAAAGGGAGTTACACATTCTAAATACAGCCTTCAGCATTAAGGCTAACGTTCACATTCAGAATATTGACTCTCAAGCTAATAGTTGCATTGCCACTGTCAATTGCTATTGTCTCTCAGCTCACCATTTTTTTACCCTTCCATAAAGGGTATTTTTAACTATGGTTCAGTATAGATAGCTGAAAAATACCATTCCTCCCTAAGAGATTGGTAGAAGACTATCTCTCAGCAATATTTTCTGATCTTGATGGTTTTATTCTCATGCAAACAGTGTAAGGTAGCAAAACCACGAACTGTCAGCATTGTATCTATTTCTGACATGTTACATGACTAAGCTACCTAACTTCACAAAGCTCTTAAAGACACCATGTTTGAAAGGAATTAGGGAATATAAAACTGGATTATTGCTTAATCACAAGTATGTTATTACTTAAGTCTGATAAATCCATTTCACCACCAAAACCTAGCACCAGGATAAGTTTGTAGTGACTATACAATATCTAACTGTACCACAGTAAGACATTGGATCTTTAGCACATAGACAATAATCTACAGCCACCAATGTGTCAAAATTGTGAAAAGATTAAGCACGAGGTATGTTCTTCATCTGCCACACTTTATGGTATCCAAATGCTCCACAGGAGATTAACAAACACACAACCTGGCACACATACACCAGCAAGGCATCCTCATAGGCCTCATAATCGGAAGATACCTCTTGGAAACTGCCGTCCCTGTACCTTACTCCCACACGGTAGAACTAAAACAGCAGCTGGGGTCCACTATTTGCCTACGCAGATAGGGCGTCTCAGGACAAGAGCCAATTGCTCGCTTATCACAGAATCACAGTTCACGGCCACGAAAATGCAGAAAACGAATGGGATTTGAGCAACAAGGTGGCTGGATACTCCCCAGAAGGGCACGGGCTGCACCTCAGGGACGGCTGGAGAGGAGAAGCAGCCTGACAGCTCTCCACGGGAGCCACCTCCCCGGCAGAAGGGTGTCGACAGTCGCAGCAGCAGGGACGCGGCTGCCTCTCTGCCAGGCAGACAGCCGACGAGGGCACCGCAGCTCCCGTTCGCTCTAGCACTACGGCTGGCCCCGGCGCCCCTCCCGCCCCGGGCCTAGCCCTCTCTCCCCACTCACCCGTGCTGGGCGGCTGCCGCCCGCCGCTTGTTGAGCAGGCAGAGGAGAGCGCAGGCGGCGGCGGCAGAGCCGGCGATGGCGGAGTGGCGCACGGTGAGGTACTTGCTGTAGGCAGCCATAGCGCGAGTGCAGCCGCGGAGCCCAGCAGAGCCCAGCCGAGCCGAGCGGAGCCGAGCGCAGCCGAGGCCGGCCGAGCAGGCGCGGGGAGTGCCGGGAGGAGGCGGGGCCGCGCGGCCTCTCCTCAGCCGGCGGGACGGCCGGCACCCAGCCGGGCTTGGTGTCGCCTCGACCGGGGAGCGGCCGTGGGGCGGTTGTGCAACAGTAATTAGCGCAGCTTCCCCATCTCCCGCGGCAGGGAGCGGATCAAAAGGAAGGGGCGTTTTATCCTGCACCGGCGCGGTCGGGCCTGCTGCCGGCTGTCCTCGCCTGGAAGCCGGGCCTCGGGGCCTGGCGGCCGGGCCTGGGCTCGCCGTTTAGTCTTCCCGGGCATCCTGGGCTTGACACCTCCGGCGTGTGGGGCTGCGGAGGTTCGCTTTCACGGAGGGCCTTTGTGCAAGTGAACATTGTGTTTCCCGAGCGAGAATTATGCATGGCATATAAACGTGGAGACAATACGAGATACGCTTTTAAGGGAGACTTTGTTGTAAGTTTTGCTATACTGTCTGTGTTTTTTAGGGCCGTGAGAGGAGCTGCTAAGCTAGACTTTCAGACAGAGGGTGGAATGAGTTGTTACCTGTGTTAAGTCCAGAAAGACAATCGCTATCGCAGGTAGAGCCATGCCAAGTACAGCAGGAGATACCAGACAGACACCTACAAAACCAGTTACACTTGCACTGGTGCTTTTTCCAGCAGAGTTAATAGCAGTTTGCCAAGCCGAGCTATACCAGTGAAAACACCCATGCCAGCATAACTATGTTTACCCTGCATCTTCCCCTGTGGTCATAGCCCTCAGAAAGACATAATATGTGTGAACTGAGTGTACTTTCTAGAGGTACTGGTCAGTTGTGTATTTAAAGCCTATACTGGTGCAGTGGCTAACGCTGAAATGACAAAGCAATTTATTTGGTCAAGCATAAATACAGAACAAAATGTGGTTAGAATCCACGTGTGTAGTCTAAAAAAAGATTTTCATACGGGCTTTTAAACATTTTAAAAACATTTTAATACCTTTGAATGTTGTGCTTCTGCTGTTGTGGTATAAGAGTGTGTGCATAGGTCAGTCCACTTACCAAGTATTTCTGTTTCTTTCAGATATATCTGTCTGGAGTAGCAGGGCTGAATCTGCAGTTTTATGAGAAGTAACCCCCATTTCTTCACTGTGAATCACCATATATACTTTTCTTTCTCACTCCCTCTCCCCATACTTGATATTTGGGGCAATTTTATGTTTTGTTGTAAAAGCTGGAGCCTCAGAACATTAAATTCTTCACATTTTCTAGAGCACCAGCATGAGGACTACTGAATCTAGTTCTTTGACACTTGTTCTAGTGACCTGACACAAATCGATAATCTCCCTGCGTTAAAACGTCTACTGTACCTTGGTGCTTTGCGGAAAAAAACAAAAAATCAGACTATTTAAAGCGTTTCTTAACCTCAGGAAAATATACAGCAAAATTCCACTGCATTAATAAATTCATATTGTTTTTTAAGATTGATGTTTGTAAAAGCATCTTGGTTTTTAAATCTTAGATGCTTTAGCAGTAGGTAAGTGTGAGAACGTAAAAAAAGGTAGGTTCTGCATCAAAGTAAACTTCTTATATTGACATCATTACAAAAATTAAAATATCTAGTTTTCAGGTTAACCAAACCTTTAGAGTTTTGATGGTACTTCTAATATCGGTGCAGAGATCAAATGTGCTATGATACTGCTACGCACTTCTTTACAAGTCCTCTTCCATCCTTAAGCTTAGGTTCCCTTCCACAGAACTAGCTATGTAATATAGCCTAACTTTGTTTACAGGCAGTGTCCATCTGTTTGGGCCATGCTGACCTTTGTTGTTTGCATGACTGCATGATTTGCGTTCTGCTGTATTTGTCTTCCACAATGTCCTCATCCCACTTCTTGGGGCTAGCCAATACCATGTCCTATTACATATTTTATTTATCTTCTAACTTGTCCTTAAATAATTCCGCATGCATCTTCTGTGATCTAAGAAATTTGACTGATGCATCCAGCCCTCCACTGTTTGTCCTGCTGCCTCTGGAACATTGCTTTTTTTCAGAGTAGCTTTGTTAATGTGATAGATGAATGGACACTTATTTCAAAACATGAGGTTTTTATTGATCCGTTAGTTTGTCAGTTTCCAACAACACTCGTAGCTAAACGTATCCTTGATAAAATCTTCATTTTCACTTTTTTTTTCTTTAAAAAGCGCTTAATAAAAACAAGAATAAAATTGTTAAACATTTCAGATTCTCAACTTATGTCCTCAGTCAATCTTCATTTTAGTAAGCTGAGTTTTAAGGAGTGAGTCAAAGGCAGAAATACAAGAGTGGTTGTTTTGTCCTGCTAATAGTTATGTGAATATTTTTTTTTTTTTTTAAAATGGAATCTGGGTTAACAAATAAGATGCCCCGATTTGGTTTCTCTCAGAACAGGAAGAACCTGTATTATTTGCTGTTGGCACTTGGCATACAACACCCAGTAGCATTCTTAGAACAACATATCATCTAATAATTAAATGAAAAATCCTGTTGTTTATTGTAAGTCCAGTGTAACGTATATTTGTTTAAATAGGTGGCATAAGAATTTGATTGATTTAAGTAAGTTGAGGTAAGCTGTAACGTGCAAACTGTACCATGTATGTTAATCAAGTCTGAAGGTAATTTGTGTAGTACTGGTCTCTGTTCTGTAGAGTTGCTTAATTTTTAAGTCCATATAAATTTTGAAAGATTTTTCACTTGTTAATTGTTGAGTCCTATGATATTTTGTTACTTAATAACTAGTGAAGCCAGAAGGACAGTTCCAGGGATTAATGTGGTCTCTTTTGTGAAATCTGTATTATCTCTTAGGTATATCTCTTAGTTGTAAAATTTGGCATGGTTTGCAGGAAAATTAATGAACTGCTTGAAGAATCCAGTCATCAGCTATAAGTGATAAGGCTTTGGCATGCTACTGAACTGCTATACCAGTTTGGCATGCTATACTGAACTGCCTATTGTGTCACATGAGAGCAAACCACCGATTTGTACTAAGAATTCCTTTTTTTTTTTTAAAGTTACTATTTCAGTTTGTTTTCCCTGTTAGTTGGTTTCTGGTTTTGACTGTTTTACAGAAAGGTGTTTTCACTGAGCTGTCCATATTGATCCTTAGCATGCTGATACTCCTTTCATGAGTCAGTATCTTTGGACAATCTGTGTCAAATAAATACGGAGTTGTATTTTTCCTCAAAAATGCAGTATTCTGCGTTTCTTAATGTCAGTTAGCATTTTTTGCTTCTCTTGCCTACCTTGTTTGGACTAGGTGAGTGGGTAGGAAAATGGTAACTGAAACTAAATGTTCCCCTTTAGCTTTTTCAATTTTTTCATGAAGTGAATCACAGCTCAGTTTGATCTTGATGCCTTTTAGTGATTTGAAAGCCAAGTTCTATTAGGTAAATAAAATAGAAGACTAGAAGTCAATGATGTTAACTTCCTATCACACTTAGAATAATGGTTGGTTGAAAAACTGTTGCCTTTTTTGTCAAAAAGGGAGAAAACTGAAAGAAGTGTTAAAGGAACATTTTACTGAGAAGGTTTTCATAAACAGTATAATGTGTCTTTGCAAAGTCAAGATGCCAAGTTTGATATCTGAATTCAGTAATTTAAACAAAGACATTTAAAATAAGTTTACACCTAATTCCTGTTTCATAGGTAGAGCTGTGATTCTTTTCTTGGGATTACCCCACAATTCCTTTAAGTGCCGTTTTCCAGTCATTTATGTCTTTGCTAATTTATAT
Organism: Colius striatus; assembly: GCF_028858725.1. NCBI lineage: Eukaryota > Metazoa > Chordata > Aves > Coliiformes > Coliidae > Colius > Colius striatus. Next base: position 34,155,179 of record NC_084768.1, read on the forward strand.
CTTTGCTGATTTCTAATGGTGCAAACCGAAAGTCAGAAGAAGTTTTCTACCTCAGCTTGGATATTAATTTATATAATAAAAGGTGTCATGACAGTATGGTCCAATTGTTTCCAAGAATGAAGGAACGGAGAAATAAATTACTTTCAATACATTAAGAAAATGTAACAAGCTTCTAGGTCACTGTGATTTATCACCATGCTTTGCAATGCAGACTGACATTTGGCAGAGGCTGGCTTGTAAGAGAGAGACGTAACTTTCAAACAACTGTATTGTCATTGCTGTTTACGCTGTGGTTCCTGCAACAGTACCAGATGATGAAGCTTGGTTATAACCGTTCAGAAAGGAGTCATATTCCTCTCATTTGATCAACACGTATCAGATGTTAGGTTTAAACCACAATAACTTAATCAGACCCATCTTTCTGTTTTCCAGGAGCTATGGCCACAGATATGTATTACGATGATGTGTTCTTTAAACAAAGGGTTATTTGTTTATAACATTGACAGTGTAGAAAAGACGTTAATATAACAGAAGGATTTTAATATGTTCTGTGTGCAGATCTATTTGCTTAGTCAGTCACCGTGAAAGATCAGTAGTGAGGGTCTGATTTTTAAACTCTGCAGAACTCTTCTCCCTGTTGACATATCCTGGAAACTGCTGTCTCCTTCTTCCTCTCACTATAAGGACTTTTAAATTTTTTAGTATTTAGCACTTTTTACACATTAAACTTCTACCCTTGGAAAGCTCAGCTTTTCTTAATCAGCATTTTGAATCAATATAGTTCAGATTTTTTTTTAGAATTAAAGCAGAATTAGAATTTTTCCTCCTTATGCAATGCTTTACATTTAACACTCAGACTCAATTACCATTTTGCCACACACCTGCCAGCTGAAGAAAGATAAAAGGTGGAGGAGGAATGTGGTAACCTGAAGTGCATTTCTAAAATTGAAATCCCGATCCACCCGTTGTTTCACAAGTTGGTAATTACTATAGCAGCCCTTCTGATTAACCAAGTCAGAGATAGTAAACATTGTAGGAGACTAATGATCTGTTCTTACATACTAATAACAGGTCATGAATGATGTCCATGTAGCGTTATTGAGTAAATTTTTCACTTATTCCTTCTCACTGCCTAATAACTGACTTCTGAAAACCAGGCTTGCATGCTTTCTGTAACAATTCTTGTCTCTGGGCTAGTGGCAGGTTTGGAGAGTCTGTTATTCAGTATGTTCACATCTCTCAGCTCCTACAGCTAAGCAAACTACTTTACCCTGTGAAGCAACCGTAGGCCATCAGTTTTCCTAAAGATCATGTTATCCAAGTCACTGCAGCCCTTCTCCATACAGACTAAGCAGTCAGCTGTTGATCAAGTACTATGCAATCTCAAAGGCTTTTCCTGCAAGGAGTGTTTTACACTAAAATGCAACTAGACATGAGGAATGAGCATAGGTAACTTTTTGTCTTTAAGAATGACCCCACTGATCTGAATGCAGGGTGATAAAATCACCTGAAGGATGAAAGGAATGCATTAGGATGAGGCAAGACTGAGAGTGGAAGAGAAATAAATGGCTCGGGAAGAAATCAGTGAAGAGAGGCTGCAGAAACTGGGGTGCCTTGGCAAGACAGCATTTAGGAAAAGAGGCTGAGCCACCTTGGGTCAGGAAGCCAGTAGAAAGAGGACCGAGAGACTAGTTGAGTGAGGAGATTAGATAGGCTGAGCAATGTTTCTGGTATTGGGAGGGAATTAAATGATTAGGCAAGAAAAGCAGACTGGATGTGTGTTGCAAAACAGGATGGTGACACTCAGAGCTACTGAACAAAACAGAAGGGAGGAATTAAGAGATAATTGTTTGGAGAAGAAAAAGGTTGAAAGAAGGCAACTAAAATCTAATGAGAAGGTGTGAGATGGAACTGGCTGGACCAAGAGCCTGTGGTGCCTGAGCTAGCAATTTATGGTGGAGAAGTTGGGGGAAACATGGTAGGAGAAGCATTTTATAGGGAATTCAAGTGCAGTTCTTAGAATCATAGAATCATTTATGCTGGATAAGCACCAAGCCCAACTGTAAACCTACTGCTGCCAAGTCCACCACTAAACCATGTCCATAAGTGCCACATCTACACATCTTTTGAGTATCTCCAAAGATGATGACTCCACCACTTCCCTGGGCAGCCTGATCCAAAGCTTGGCAAATCTTTCAGTGAGGAAGTTTTTCCTAATATGCAATCTAAATCTCCCCAGTGCAGCTTGAGCCCATTTTCTCTTGTCCAATTGCTCATTATATGGGAGAAGAAACCAACACCGACCTCACTACAGCCTCCTTTCAGGTACTTGTAGAGAGTGAGAGGGTCTCCCCTCAGCCTTCTTTTCTCCAGGCTCAACAACCCCAATTCTCTTCTTGCATGAACCTGTACTGAATTAGTATTATATAGGTACATAGACTATTGTCTACAGGCCAGCTCTGTTAATATATTACAAAAGTTTTGAGACAGCAGATGAGGCAGGTAATGATGGAACGTAAAATTACAGTTCTATAGCGAAGGCAGATGAATGCTGATAAAATGATTTGAACTACTACTTTAATTTTGCTACAGAATCACTGTAGGATGCTGCCCCAGCAGAAGTTGTCTAACACATTCAAAGTTGGTCTATAATTGCATTTTCCCCCATTTTCAGAATATTTATTGTGAGATGTATTGTAGAGATATTTGCAGCAGTGTTCTGTGCTACTGGCTGTTGCAGTTAGATGGCTCTTTCTTTAAACATAGTATTTTAAAAAATACTAAGCATTTAGTGTTGTTTTTAAATTTTGCATCCTATTTTGATGGTGTTCATTAAAATCTGGTGCTAGATACTGATTTCAAACAGATTTAATATTTCAAGTGAATACAAAATAATTGTCTACTTGTGGAAGGAGGCAGCAATACTGTGGTAAAAACGTAAGAAGCCATATACTTAAGGGTTGAATCCTAACACAACCTTAATTCCAGTTTCTTGGGCAGTTTTAGACCACTGTTTTGACAGATCCAGCTGCTTCTACCTAGCAACATTTTCTGCATAAACATGTTTTACTAGTGTGTGCACTGCCTTTCAGTAGTTATCATAATTGAGGTGTCGGTTTAGATCTGTAATCTTTGGATCTGAAAATCTTACAGTAGATAGGATCTAGTCGCCTTCTTCCTCTCTCGAAGCATTTGAATTTACTCAGAGATTTGAAAAGAAATTCAGTGGTAGCAGAGTAGGAAGCAACAAGGAAAGGTGCGAGTCATGAATGGCTTATTGTTGTCTAGTGGTAAGAAAATAGAGATTGCAGTGGAAATGTGCAGAACGTACAGAAGTGGCGGCTCTTTACATTGAATTGAGGAAACTAAGAAAGACTTTAGATCTCAGTGTTGATTAAAGATCAAAGAATTATTAAAAAAAACGGCTGGAGGTATTCATCAGGGAACGTAATGTAAATAACGATCCAAATGTGATACTCATCAGGACAGCTGCCATCGTACTATATAGGCCAGTATTTCACATGCTTTAGAAAAAAATGGTGACAGTTTCTCACAGTTTTTCACACATAGTAGGTGTGTGAATATACATATGTGTGCATGTGTATATAATAAATACAGAGATACGTATGCACACTTTTTCCTTTTTTGGTATGGAGAATAATTTAATATCTTTTTCACAGGAAAAAATAAATATTGAAGTGTTATCTGGTTCTAGCAGAAGGAAATCATTCTACTCTTCAGCCTTAAGGCATAAAGTTGTATATTTCTAACCAACGTGAGAAAATTCTCTGTTCCTTCCTACAGAGAGCTACACCCTAAGCCACAGCTGAAAGCTCATCCTCTCTGCCTGCCAACTAAGGCATAGTTTATAAGGTAGGGCAGGATTGTTTGCTCCAGCTCAGCAAGACTGAACCCACACAGTCCATCTTAATGTAGAATATATAAATAGAAGATACACAGTTTAACTATTAAGTAAATAGTCACTCAAATTACATCATTCCATGTCAAATGTCAACTGCCAATTGCCCTGTTATCTGAAATAAGATGAGAGTGAGTTTTTATCACAAGTAAAGACATGTTTCTGTATTATCAGTTTAGTTGATGCACTTAATGTTCACACGCTAGTTTATCTCACACTAACTTGGTGCAAATAGCATCAGCAGACAGCAGAAGTAACCAAATACAAAGTATGGACCAACCTTTAGTAGTTGTATATGGTAACTAAGCAAAAACAAAGATAAACTTAGTCTTCCTAATTATTTTCCTACACTTAGTTGTACCATACATTTGTTCCTTAAAAACACCAGTGCCCTACCCTTTAAGCTTTTTATATATTTCCTTTTGTAATGTGAAATTGTAAATCATAGGGCTTGACCGATATAGTTCTAGGGTAAATTAGAAGCAGAACAGTTATGTTGTCTGGTTCTATTGTTGAAATACCTTTCAGTCCAAGAAGCCCCAGAGTTCTTCAGATGTGGATGAGTAAAACTGCTAAAAGTAGGCAGGTCGTGCAAGTACTGAGCAGTTTTTGCAGGCCAATTTTGCAAAGTTTACTTCAGGCACCAATGACATTGACATTTCTCAAATGGATGGTCAACAGGTTCATCTTCTGTGCCATCTTACAGCTTAAAGTAATTGTTCCAATTACAGAGGAACCTTTATGTCTTAAGACACATAGCCTTCACTTTTTCTAAAACTTGCTCACTAAGGAAGATCCAAAGCTTTTGTCTGTAACAGAAGCAGGGTTTGTGTGGCAATGTAGTACAATCATAGCCTGTCCTCTGTCTGCTGCTGGGAACAGATTATGTGTGATAAAAAGATTATATCCCTGAATAACATAGGATCTTAGAGAAAGCAGAACACTGACTACTACCTTGGATGAAGGAGGGAAGCAAAGTAGTAATCGAAATCTCAGAGGAAAAGGTTAAAGCAAGTAAGAAAAGTCTAGGGAATAAGGAAAGAGAAAAGGGAGGAGGTTCCTACAAATGTACTTGAAAGTCATAGTGTTTTTTCCTTAGAACTTTGAGAGATGGATAGTGGGACCTCCCATTCACAGTAGCAAGTCTTAGACTCCAAGTTTATCCACTTCAGTTGTAGTCACATGAGCGGTATCTTGCCGATTCAAGAAAACTTATCTCATCTTCCAAACTTTTGGATAATGATCCAAGCTAACTTTAAGTTGCTGCTACAAAACTTCTAGATTCATCATCTTCCTTTTGAATGGAAAATGCAGCCCCACAGTGAACACCATGCTAACATTTTGAGGATATTTTCACTTGCATTCTCGGAATTTACTGTTTTCAGAATTCCGTCACTAAACTAAAATAGAATAGCAATAAATTGAAAGAAAACTAATAAAAAAGTAGAACAAATGTGACAATAACGTTTGAAGTGCTCTAAAGTTTGCTTTAGAGCTACATAGTCTCCTCCAGCAGCAAGAAATACTTGGGCTAACACCCAAACAAAGCACAGTAGCTCCAGTTTTCCTCCCAGATGCTAATTAATAAAACAGTGTTCTGAAAAAAACCTCAAAATATCTGTATATATGGTAATGAATTCTTGGGTTGGGAAACCAAACTAGCTCTTTACATAAGCAGTTTGGTTGTAGGTTTTGTTTGTTTGTTTTTCCAAGGCAATATGAATGCAGACAAGAACCTGGTAGTAGCACAAAGTTCTCAATCAACCCATTCCATAAACTCAGAAATTTCACTATGCTTGTGACCATTCACTGTGTAGCCATTCCAGTACAGATATGTTATTTAACTACATTCTTACCTTTGAAGGTAGCATTCAGCTGCTTCTTAGCTGACTAATTAATTAACACATCCAACCAGTCTTTGGTTGATAGGATCATCAGGGATATACCTGATCCACCACAGGTAAGGCTGGGCTGACAGCTTGTGGAAGACTCAACAACATTTCCTGGAGGGCATTTGCTCAGGATTAACACTGGAGAGAGTGGTGCTATGCTTGTCATGCTGTGTAAGTCTGGGTTTCTCCCCAGAAGTTTTCTGGTCAACGGGGGCTAGAACACAAATAGCGTAAAGCTAATAAATTGACGTTCTAGGGTCAAATTTTATGAAGATTTGGTCCCATGTTCCAGTTGGAAATCTATCCTAGAAACTCACTCCTATAGGTTACAATCTTTCTCCTAAATTCTAATTATAATAATCTTAATTTGCAAATTGGCAGTTTACGCTGGTTTGTTCTTCATCATCATGGCTCTTTCACTCTAGATCTTCCTGCTCTGTGTTTACCTGGTTAATGTATTTATATGCAACAATCACATATAATATCACTCAGCCTTCACTTTTCTTCCCTTGGCCACTTCAGTAGTCATTTCTACATGTGCCAGTGATGCGTGTCTTGTCTGCATACTGATTTACTTGACTGTTCCATTTTAAAGTCTCATTGGTGTCAAGAAATACAGCTATACCACACTTAACATCATGCTGTATAAACCAGATTAACCTGTTTTGCTCTTTCCAAATCCAATATTCTCCTTATGGCACATCTTTGTAATTATTATTCAGAAGTATGTTATAGTTTCTATTATAGAATTTAATTATGTTTAATGCTTACATTTCTTGGGATCAACCTTTTTTTCCTGCATGATATTGGTACTAAGTTTTTTTGATGACAGAGGACTGGTAGCATTTATATCAAGTCACCAATGACTATATTAAAACCTTATAGCTTTCTTCTAGCTGGATGCACCACTCAGAAAACATTCAGAGCCTTACCACTTTTAGCCAGTTCCTTGCCTGGAAAAAAAAAATCTATAAAAATTATCAACTTTGCTAGCTTCAGTAATAAATTTCTGAGTGGCATGATAGCATGTATTTTGTTAATATTCACTTGAATAAAGTGTGTCACATTGTCTTTGCCTAGAAAATCAAAGTATTTGTTTAAAAAAACCAAGCTAAGTCCAATACAGCCATTTATATTTGATTATTCACTGCTTCGCTCTTTACTTTGAATCATTTCAGACAACTCAGGGCAAATTCAGGGACCCTTCATCAGTTGCTTCCATCCTCTCCCTCTGTTATACAGTCATATTCTGTTGTCATATTCTCCAATCATGTACCCCCCTGACTTTATATTTATTTGAAACATTTCCCACAGAACCGATCCCACAGTCTTCTTATTCTATTTTGTTTCAGGATTCTGGGGTGAAGATTTTCAGCCCGTCCAATTTGAGTTTTAATTATTCAAACACCATCTCCCTAGTCTACGTTTTATTTGTATTAATCATACTGGCCACAGCTTGAGGAGCATATTTAAATCAATTTTAGGATAACAAGGAAAACTCACTTCCCTCCAAACCACTTTCTCACGAATAAGGGAAAACTTTGTTAGAGTAGCCGATGTGATACTTAGCGACAGAAAGAGACATGAAACTGAAGCTCTGCGCTGTGCCCTGCTCCACCACTCGCCACGGAAGTCACAGTCAGTTAGCACCTGAAAGAGGGTGAGAGTCGTGCAATTATCAATTAGGCCACAGGGCGGCGCCAGAAGGTCAGGTTTGTAAATCATTCCTCTGCCACTTGCGTTAATGTTATTAAAGAAAGCGAATGGTAAAGGAAATAATCTACACAAGCATTATACACTTAATAGCGGGCACTGTCTGTATTTGATGTAATCTTAACAGATAATTTAAATCATTATTTTCTTGATCTGTATTCATCTCCATTCCCAAACCGCATCTGTGTATTAGAGCTGTCAGTGTACTAACTATTGTCGAACATCTGTACAGTAGGGGCTTATCACAGGTGAAAGTGTGTCCCTCTTTGTCTTCATAACGATGATTTTATGGAATATCTGTAAAACTCATTGTGCAGAAATAATATTACTGGTGCAGCTTCTGAGGTAATAGTCTACAAATATCTTTTTTGTTTGTTTGTTTCATCTACCAAAGGTGTAATTGATGACCATATTCCTTCAGCTGTCATGGTAGTTAGACCAGCCTAAGTCACTGTTAGTTTACTTTATGTAGTGTTTTGATAGTTATGGGAACAATGAAGAACTCTTATTTGTATAAGACACCTGAGAAACAGGTATTCCATTCCTTTCACGTTCTCTATGTAAACAAGACGTTCCTAGGAAAGTCTATGTAACTGAAATAGTTGATGTGAGTACCAAAAGAATGATTTGTTAATTAAAGTGACTAACATTGTCAGATTATCTTTGTTGTTCATGACAGAACTTAATCTTTTGAGTTTAAGACAAAAATGATACTATAATGTCATTCTAGTAGGAGCCTTGCATGTGTTTCAGACCCTTCTGTCTCTCGGGTTTATGTTTAAATTAATCACAAGCAGCTACAGGATTGGAAGCTATAGTTTCCAGTGTGTCTGTATACAACCCAAAACACAGACTTGTTGATACATGAGTATCAAATATATCAATATAAGAGTATGCAACACATGATAACATCTGTCTTATGGAATAACACTGCACACCTGATCATGAATTGTTATGGAAGTTTCCCTAGTTTACCCCCAGTGAAAGTGAACCAGCAGCATTCCCTTCTCCATACAGCCCTTTAATTGTAAAGAAAGCAATTAAAAATTCAACTCATAACCACAACTGATTACAATGACCAGTTCTTCATCTTTCATATATCTGTGCTAAGTCTTTAGGGAGGAATTATGCTTGATGACACTTATAGACTCAAAATTTATAGGCACAGGAAATACCCAGGAAACTCATAAATCTTCATATGCAAGTGAACCTATGAAACTGCTCGTGACCATGGGGCTGGGTGCATAACCTGCTTTCATCAGAAAGAAATCGAGGTGCCTCACTCCATAGACATTATATTAACTGACAGGAATTCAGGCAGTGGCCTCAGGTGAAGACAATTAAGCTATCCTACCAGATCTGGAATGTGTTGGAAGCAATTCAGTGACTGGTTTTAAAGGAAAGAGGAAAGGAATGTGTCCTGCTTTTGCTTGTTAGAGTGTCCTCCCACTCTAGGGACAAGGGAACTGTTTATTTTCCTCCTGGAGGGGAAAAAACCAAAAAGGTTTATGTTGCATCTGAAGCAGGTGATCTGAACAGCTTCACCTTTCTTACTGAAGCTGATAGATTGAACAGCATTCTTTTACACTGCTCCTGTCTTTTTTTTTTAATTGGTTCTAAAGCAGGAAAAATCTGATCTAATGTATTATCTCCCTGTAAGTTTCTGCTACACTGGAGACTGCAGGGAATCTGTGCTCACCAGTGAAATAAAAAAAATAAATTAAAAAAGAAATCCATTTCTGTGATGCATCCCCAGTGCATGGGCAGTGATACAAATCCAGTGGCAGCAGATTCTCCCATATTTGGTAACACTGCTATACACTGAGAATTGAAAGCAGAACTTCACAAAAATGAAAAAAAATCAATGGAATTTCAACTGCAGCCCTGTGCACTCTGGCACTGAGGTAAACCACACAGAGCACACACAAATGTGCTCCAATGCATTTTGGAAATGTCTTCACGTGGTCATTTTGATGTTCAAGATTAGCTGCTGCTGCTATTTCCTTCTCCTTCCCAGTTTATTTCATTCATTGCACAATGGCATTGATGGAGGACTGTCCTGCAGCTTGTTCAAATAGAGCTTGTCTCACAGAACAGGGTGTGTGGCAGGAGACAGATTCAGAAACCCATTCTGAATCTCACTACAGTAGCCCTGACTTTCAGATATCAAAATGGGGGTGGCGGGGGGAAAGAGTAATTCTTCACAGTGTCTGTTTCTAAAGCTGGGAACTCCTTGCTACAGAATGTTGTGTTGGCTCAAATGTTGGTTTCAGGAGAGGATTACTGAAGTTCATTGGAGAGAAGTTCCTGGAAATTACTAGATACACAGAAAACATGCTTGGCTTACAGAATTTCTCTGCTGCAAATGACTGGAAGCTCAGCATAGTGTTATATGTTTCTGCCCAGTGTTTCATATCTTCCTTAGGCATCCATTCATAGCTATTATGTGAAGCAGGATACTGGTCTTACTAGATTCTTGATCTTACTCAGCCTGGTCATTCTTATTTTGAAGCGTTACTTACGTCCAGTTCCAAAGGTCCATGTACATAAATTCTATGTTCTCAAGTTAGGCTTTCATTGCTGAAAAATCCTTACTTAAGAGATAAAGTACCAGAGGTTATAAAAAGCCTTATGCTATTGAGATGATCCATGATTGAGTAATTTTTCTACATTAATGCATTCACTTTGAGTCTTAGGTCCCATATTTGGATTCTGGCAGGTGATGTGAAGGACCTGATATTTAACGATGGTGTCTTTCAGTATTACATATTCACTACCTTGTAATAAACTGCAATTAAAAAAAAATATATATACAACATCTTTAGGTGCACAAGTAAAAAGAAAAAATCAACAATCAGTCTCCTTTTGGGGGATTAACTGTGTATATTTATATACTGATATATACACCTTGAAGACAAGACAGCTGCTGCTTACATGGTACATGTGCACAAGTAAACATGAAAAGCATCACAAAAGTTCCTTTTTATTTCCTTTCCAACTTCTACACAAGTCAGAGAAATTTTTTATTTCTGTGTCTGATTTTGACCAGTGTGGTTGGTTTGCTACATATCTTCTCCCTTTGAAGTCCTTTCATATTATCTTTGAGGATTTTCTTTTAGATTTCCAGCTTCCAGCCCTTGCAACAGCATTCCCTGACATACCTTTTGATGTTTTTCTAGGTCATTGACATACAACTTTTACCTGCCAGCAAAGTTCAAAGCCTGTAATGTTTGTCAGCCAAGCCAATCTCAGAGATTTTTTCTATCGGTTGGAAGAAGTTACTGAAATTATGTGGCAAATACTCCATCAGCACTGGAGTCACATACCTACGCTAAAGAAGTTTGCCAGTGTTGCTTTCTTGATTATATGCTGCTTCATGGCTAAACCGTGACTTGGAGGCTGTCTGTCTGAAGAGCATGGTCTCCAAAGCTACTCCACAATACAGTATCAGAATAGCAAGGAAGGAACCAGCCCGGGTTTGTGGCCTGGCCTCAGTAAAAGTCTCTGGTTCTAGGAAGGTGGAATTTGCCTCTCTGTAGGCTCGTACCTACTTGGACTCTTCCCAGAGCAGCTACCAGCAGTGTCTGCCAAATCAAAAGGACTCCTTCTGCCAAAGCAAAAGGACTCTCTCTGCAGTCATCTGGACCTGACATGATCTAAGTCTCCTCACAGAGGGATCCCATCACAAGTGGCCACTGTGTTTCTGCATCATGGGGCAAACTGGGGTACTCACAGGGAATCCCCATATGTTCCTACCAAGACAAGTTATTTTACAGGAGAAAGCTGAGGAGGGTCTTCAGTGAGTGTGCATTCTGCCAGAGCTCAGGCAACATCAGTGGCCTTTCCACTCAATAGATGTGCAAACCTGTCAGCTTTGATTTTGCATTCGTGCTGTTATCAAAGACAGTTCCATACTGTGAAGGTGCCAGTGAGCCATTAGTAACTTGGACATAAACAAGTAGGGCTTGGGTTATTTATTACTGCAGTTTTCTGTTTATATATAATTTGGATATCTCATCAGGGCTACAGAGCTATAAAATAATGTTTGCTGAAACAAGACTCCTTTTTAATAGCTATCAGTAAGTGCAAACAGTTTATGGCTTTTGTTGGAATGAAATTGTTAAAATACTATATTTTTCAGTGCAGTGAATTGTACTCTGGATTTTTATGCCATATACATAACCAAGAGTAACAGAGATCTACACGCTTCTTTTGTTGACCTTTAATTGTATCACGTTGAATTGTTTTACCAAGGTGAGATGACAGAAACAAATCAGTCCTGTTAGCTTATCAGTTAACTCTTCTGCGATCAGTATTGTATTTCAAAAAAATATATTGCTTTTAGGTAAAACAATTTTATTTTCTCAGATTTTTATAGATGGGCATAACATTATAACAGTCCTAATTTTGTACACATTATTCATTAAGGAGTTTCTCAGAGAGCAGAGAGAAAATATTAAATAAGTAACGTGTCATGTAAACCAAGGCCAGACTCTGTTCCTACATCTGTTATTTGAATCTTCTATTACTATAGCATCTGCTGTCTTGTAGCTAATCAGGTTCATCATTAACATTTAAAGCAAAAACAGGAAACAAAACAGACAAACTACTATTGCTGTTGGATTAGCAATGTTTGAGCAGAGTCCAGTGGGAGACTGATGGGCTATAATAACACTTGCTATCTGAGCCCATGGCCTGCAGGGAATCCTGTATTAGGCACCTACACTCCCTGTATTGTGAATAGGAAGATTTAGGAGCCTCATTATAGGCGAGCAGAACAACCTGTGCCCTGAGCAAAGAGCCATTAAAGTCAGTAGGAAATCGACTTCAGGAATTCAGGTGCTACACCTAGGCTTCAGAAAAAGTTCACAGCTGAGGCCCACCCAGGAATGACCCTTTGAGACCAGATATGTATAACTGTTTCATCAGAAACTGGCTAGAGTTCACTTTTTTTTTACAGATGCTTTTGTACAGTAGTTCAGGAATTAGCATACTCAAAAGATGTTCAAGAGGTGTTCAGTAACTTTCAAAGGGCCCATACCTGTGTCATTTCTATTTGCATTTATTTATACCAGATGTGTTCACTTGGACAAGTCTCACAACTGCAGGACAGATGTTTCTTTCCTCTCTAATTCGATCCCTTGAGTGAAGAGCCAATACTTTGAAAGAAAGGAAATGCTGAAGGGTGGAAAAGCCCTGTTGGAATAGTAACTCTTGTCCGAAAGCTCATACTCATCAAGAGGCATTCGTAATTACCATTGACAGAAGCCAGCAGATTTCTTTTTGTGAGAAACAGCAGCAACAAATTGTGTAAACTGTTACACAGGACTAGGAGTAGAGCACTCTCCTGAGGCTCACTTTTGTTGCTAACCTAGTTATGTCCTCATGACAATATTGCCTCAGGAGATTGATCACTAACAGCAAAAGAGATAGGCAATGGCACTGTACTTTCAAATCCTATGAATACATTGTAATTTAGCAACTCCATTAAACAATATTATACCCTCTAGCATATATACCCACCAGTGTTCAATGAATAATATTATACCCTCTAGCATATACATTCACCAATGTTCAGTAGAGTGGGATGTCAGATCTAAAGTAGTACAGATGATGAAGACTGCTGTATCGCAAAGCAGACTAACACTTTATTTGGTAAGAAGGTGTTAGAAAGAACTTGACTGAGATAGTTAGGTTGTAAATTCCAGGATGAAAACTACTGAATGAGCTCTGAGTACAAAATGTACTTCCTTGGGTAATCTGACCAGCATATGAAATTCAGTAAAACTTCAGATCGGACATACTTGTCTTACGTTTCACCAGCTTTTGTCATATGATGGTCAGAAGCTGCCTCTGTAGTCAGAAAGCAGACTAATCAGATCTACTTTAGCATAGAGCTTAATTATCTGTGAGCTACAGAACGGATAAAGTATACCTTGCTCTATAATGATGAGAATAACCTGTGTTTTCCAGTCCTTTTTGGTCCTGAAGTACCAAATACTGGCCATTAGTCATGCATAGGAAACTGCAGTTCATCACCTTTCCCTCCCCTATATCTGAGAAGTCCAGATATACAATTATAATAACACACACAGTCACTGCACTTCACCATGATTAGCTCAATTGTCCTCCCTAGTCAATATCAGACATCTTTATGCTTTAACTACACCCATTAACCAAGGCTCACTTAGACTCTTACTAGGATACCTATACTGAGAGCAGTACATATTGTGAGTGCACTATACGGCAGGCTTTTTCCCTATATAATTGCAAGCAGCTAGGAGCAGTTTTGACTTGGCTCCTTTTTTCTTTTTTTTGCCCTCCCAAGTGGGAAAAGAAATCCAACATTATTATATTTGAAACTGATATATCAGAATAAAACTTGAGTACTGAACAGTTTTTTCCTGCACAAACTGTATAACATCCAAGGTATCCGTGTTGATCTTTAGCTGATTCTCTCTCTCACTTTTCTTGGCTCCAACATAAAATATGAACCCTGGTAACAAAACTGCACATGGAAGCCAAATAAAGTCTGAGCACAGAAAAACCTAAGCTACAATGAGAAAACTATTCCAGCTTCACCTAAAGCAGGTTGTGAGGTTGCAGCTCCCTACCCCATCACAAATTAGTACACTTAGCTTTGCCAGCACCAAGGCAAGCCAATTCACTTTCTTGGCAAAATGGTCCCAGTGATCTGCAAGACCTTTAACCATAGGTGGTTTTTTTTAACCTGGATCATTTTGTCAGGACTGGACTTGGACAGTCATGCCACAATATCAGAGAGAGAAGAGGAAGAGGCAAAAGCATAGATCTGGAAGTGAGAACCACTTAATCACATGTAGTGCATTTGATTGCTACTTAAGGACCTTACCTCCTCTCCCAACCTGAAATACACCGTTCTCTCTGTCAAAGGAATATTTGTGACATATTCTCCATTTTTCTCTAACAATAGTTATGAAACTATGGAGGATTAAGGGGTTTATGTGCTAAACTTGAGTTGACTTACTGTTGTGTTAGGAATTGTGCAAATGGAGGGAAAGGAAAGTTTATAGCCACATGTTTATTTGGGTTTAATCCAATTTATCAAACATTTATGCTATTAGGAAATGTAAAGAACATATAAAAGAATTTTTGCTTTACAGCTGAAAGCAGCAATGGCCAGTGCTTTCAGAAGGCTTCTGGCATACTCCAGAGCAGCGAGAAAGAAGCCCGGCAACAGCAGGAGCCCCCACAGCACCCCACGTGCTTGGCATCCTGGGGGCGTTTAGGAACTGGGTAACACCATCCCAGCATCTCATAACCTACTTCCAACCCCTAATTCAAAACACAAAGCCAATAGAAGCTACATCACAACCCTCTTCTCCTGCAAGGCAAATTCAGCACCGACAGCTTTGCTCACCAGATGTCTCCCCACTGACAGGCAGTAACCCTTCTACCCAGGGCACATGAAACCAACAAGCCAGCTCGCAGCCTTTGGCAAGATACCACCAACAAGCAGTTCCCAGCCAAACCTCCTGTTCCCTGTAGAAACAGCCTGTTTCTTTGCTAACCCTTAATTGTTGGGCTTTCTCTCTCCTAAATCCAGACGGTGCCGGTGCAGCAGGTAGGGCTGACAGAGCCAGGGCAGTTGGCTTCAGGCCTCCTGGCTCCCAAAGCAGCAGCCCTGTGCAGTAATTACTGTTGGGTAATAGTGTGTATAGAAAAAAGCAAAGGCTCTGGAATTTGTTTCCTTCATGCAGTCTTCCCTCTCATTCCTCACCACCTACTGTCCTCCTTGGCAATTGCTAGTTAAGGTGGAAGTTTTTTAAGAAGCTGCTCGTTAAAAGTTAGGAAATGAGGTGCTGCCCATGCCAGTGGCAATCCTTTTCCCTGGAGGATTAGCAGATGGAGTTGTTCTGTCTCTAGCTGCATTTCTCACATCATGCTTCCAGCCTTGCATCATTTTTTAAGGAATAGGTTATGACAGCATGTAGCTCATCCTGAGTAGGGCAGGATAAGGCCAGGGAAAGAGTTTTGAGTTAAATCAATTGATATAGCTGAAAAGAAAAAGCCAACAAGTTTTGGGGCACCAGGTTTGAGAATAATTTAGAGTAACTGCTCTGCATTAGGCTAAATATAATCTAGATTATCGGAGAGGAAAAAAAGAAAAAGAATAGGCAGTAATTCTGAAGCAGAAGAGAGATCAGTGGAGAACAGGACTATTATCAGCAGAGACATGATTAAGTGATTATCTCCTATAGAAAAGAAAGAAGCCTCATTCCTCACATTAAAAAGCATGAGGGGGTTGTCTTGTAAATCAATTGTAATACACCATTAAACAAAAAACACATTTTCAATACTTGCTAAAGCAATGAATTTCATTTCCCTTGCTCGTCTCCTGAAGCGTGCTTTGGTCTGCCTGGAAGATTGGGATGGAGAAGAGAGATGTCTGATCCCTGGATGAGGAGCATGTCTGCAGGAGATGGGGAGCTCCTGTTCCTTATCAGTTGGCTCTGCAGCTGCATTCCAGTGCATAGTGGCTGCTGCAGTTTCACCCACATAGCTCCCCTAAGGGCATTTGGTGCATTGGCTGAAATATAGAATGCTTTTCTTTTAGAAGTGCTTAGGAATCTGGGTATCTCGATGGGTTCTCAGGTAGGTGGGTGGCATTTATTACAGCCAAAACGGAGATCTCACGAGAGAAAAATGAAATCATTTTCTTAACCAACAGTAGATACAATAGGCCTGGGGGAACAATCTTCTGAGTTTGCTCTGACTTTATACAAATAATTTTCAGGTTTGAGTTCTAGCTGTCCTTCATTGACTGCTCATTAAAACTTTGAAATGTAGCTGTGGGCAAGGTTTTGTTTTACCAAAAATGTCACAGTATTTTCTTTAACAAGACCCGAACCTTGAACTGTTGCCTGATGTACAAATTATGTTAGCCTTTTGCAGGAGCTGGTATATAAGGTTCTTGAAAGTAAATGGTTTATGGAAATCTTTTTTGAGAGCAGAACTCTGCTGGTTGGAATGTAAGCAGAAGGTGGAAATGTCTACCAAGTTACCTAAGTCGTTTGTTTAAAATTATTTATAGTGGTGCTCAGTGTGTGGCTAGAACTGAGTTTCCTTCTCAGCTGTTGCTTCCCCTGCTAGCTTGGCAGTTACCAGTAGTAACAAACATCCAGCTCTGTGTTGCTCTCAGTAAGGTATATATTCATAATTTGCATCTTCCAACTAGTCTAGAATATTTGGCACTTCTGCAGATTCATAGAACAGAAACAGTATTTTGAAACTGACTTCTTCACAAACGTCACTTTCCCAGCTGTAGTTACATTACCACTACTAACCAGAAATGTTTCTTCTCTTAGCAGTGATTAGAAGCTGCAGTATAGAGCAGCTTTCATCAGACAGGCTTTTCCTTGGATTTTGAAGGGACTTTTGTGAGAGTAAATTACTGTCCAACATTGGAAGGGAGGAGCAGGTACTAGGAATTGACTCCATAGATTGGGGGTTTTTTTGTGGTGTGGGTTTTCGTTTTGTGTTTTTTAAAGGAGATATGTTATAGCTTTTATTTCACTGTGCACATGCTCTATCAGGAAAAAACCCAAGCCTATTGAAAGAATCACATAAGTGGCTCTTAACGAGTTAGAGATTTCAGTATCTGCTCACAGGAAAATGCAGTATTTTTAATGAAAACAAATTTGAGACAATTGTTTGTTGTTTCCCTGTGAGGAAAACTCAAAGCGTAAACTCAAACGTTTGGCAGACCAAATAGGATCCACTGCTTTGTATTTCATCTATTGATAAGTATAGGTGGAATTTCTTGTTTACTTCTTATGCTGCTACATGGACACTTATCAAACAGCTTCAGTGACTTTTCCAACAATAACCCTTTAATACTTTTTCTGATGATGTGGTTGTTGATTGCACTATTTAACACTCGTTCCCTGCCATAGTTCTCTACTTTCATGTTAAATTAGTTTACAGTTGTTTATTCTGGTCTCATTTTGACATCTGCCAGATCAATCATCTGAATGATCAAAATCTTTTTGAAGGTTGAAGGTCAGGGCGTTGTTTTCTTCATTTGCTTTTCTCCATACTTGGAAGACTTGATGAATTTATAACCATTTACTGCATTTCTAAATTTATATCATATTTTATCTTGGACTTTTTTAAGGTAAAGTTATTGAATGGTGCTTAATATTGACACTAGAGATAAGTAATGTAACAACTTGTTTCAGTTTATTTACTTAGTTTCAGGCTTTATAAATTCTAATTTAAATGGAATAGTTTCCTTCCAGTATAAAAAAATGTGGCATATATGGATAGAAAAACAATTATGGTATAATGGACCAAGGAGAAGGTTGGTGCTCTGGCACAAAATCCTGAATGGGTAGCATGCTGGAACAAGCATGAGGAAATTCAAGATTTGAAGCCTGAAACTGCTAGAATTTTGAGGGACTGGGCTAAGAACTAGATGCGAAGGGCTTTGCCACATTATTGAAAGCATGTCCCATTCCAGAGCTTGGGTGTCAGTTTTTAAATTGCTGAATTTAAATAGCCTTTTATTAGTGGGGAATAAAATGTCAGTTTGTAGTCCTTGCCTCTAGAAGATGGAATAACTACTGCTGCCATCAGTCACTGTGAGCTGACGTAACAAAAATCTGTACAGAGGTCTAAAGGTCCTGATTCTGCTGGGAACTATTTGAATTTCTGTGTGATGGTGCAAATCTCTGCTTTTCCAACCTCTTTTTCTTATTAACTAGAAAAATGTTCATGTTATGTGCACATGTAACTAAATTCAGAAGCTAAATTATGCCGAATTTGGGTTGTCTGGGTGCCTGCTGAATCCTCTGCCACCCTGGAGGTGTATTTTGACGTTATATTTTGATTTTGTTGCTACTTTTATTTTCCCTAGGCAGCCAACAGAGCTCACCCAGAAATAAAAGCAAGTTGAGTAGAGCAGAAGGGACAGCGAGTGCGTGTGTGTGTTCGTGTGCACGCACACGTTACTCTCTCGTATCAATACTGGAAGCTGTACAATGAATGACATACTAGAGTCAGGAGTAGAGGGTGTGGGAGGTCGAGTACAAGAAACAGATGCTCTCCTTTGCCACAGTGTTTTTTCCTTCTAGCGGAAGGTACGCGCTCCGCTACTTGCCCGCGCAACGAGGACGATGCGGCGGAGGCGAGAAGGCGATTCCTTCCTCCCCACGTCCCACCGGCCATTGTTCGTCTTATCGGCCGGATCTCGCCGCTCGGCCCCGGCCACGCACCGGGCGCGCTGCCGCTGCTGCGGGGCCCGCGGGAGGGCGGGCGAGTGCCGGGGCTCCGCCGCCGGACGGGGCGCCCGCACGGGCCCGCCCCGCGGAGCGCGGCGGCCAATGGCGGGCTGGAGGGGCGGCGCCGGGAGCGGGGGCGGCGGCGGCGGGGAGCGCGCCCCATGGGCAGCGGGGCGGCAGTGCGAAGGGCTCGCGGCGGCGCGGCTGCTGCCTGCGCTCGGCCGCCGCTGTCCGGTAAGGGCTGTGGCCGAGGGAGGCGGGACGGGACGGGACGGGACGCGCCGCGCCGCTGCGGGAGGGTGGGGGGCGTCTCCCGTCGCTCGCCGGGTGGAGCCGCGGGTGAGCGCGGAGCAGAGCGGCGGCGAGGTGCTGGGTGAGCAGGACCGGCTGGAGGGGCTCGGCCCCACTCTTCTGCTCCCGCTGGCGCCCTGGTGCGGGTGTCGGTGCTCCGAGCCCGGCTCCCCCCGGTGCGGCAGGGGGCGGGGGCCGAGGGTCCGCCTTCGCCGGGCGCCGCAGCTCACGCGCTGTCTCGGCGGCTCCCCCGCGGCCTCTGCCCGCTGCGTGCCGCGCCGCCCCCCGGGCAGCCGTGGCGCGGAGGGGGCGCGGTCTGGCGGCGGCGGGCCCCCAGGAATGTGCGGCGGGGCAGGGCCGAGCGCCGACCCCGACCCTCGCCCAGGGCACGGGGAGCGGCCCTGCGCGGGGCCGGGGGGCTGGCAGCGGCTGAGCGGCGTGGCCCCTTCGGGACCGTCAGCTCTTGTTTCACTTTTCCCTTGTTTTTCCGCCCCTTCTCCACTGGCGGAATTGTGCTGGAAGGGCAAATTTCTGAAATATCTGGTGCTTTGGTTTTTTTTCCTTCTTCCGTCGGGACTGGCAGTGACTCGCTCTTAAGCAGAAGAGTCTGGAGGCGTTCATTGGAAAGCTGGTGGACGCTTTTCGTTTTAAAAGCCAGAGCGTCCTAAGGAAATATGAAACACTTCTCGGTAATGAAAGGCATGTGTTCTGTGAGGGAAACTTTCCCCTGTCTGCTTTGTAACGCAAGAGGAGCAGCCGTGGGGGTTAATATTTACGAGGAAAAGGTGAATGTTATCCTATTCTGATTCTGTTGCTACTTCACAGCGAAAGTTTATCTCGAGTATCTCCCATTCAGAAACACTTTTGTCATCAATTATGTAATTTTCAAAGTAGTGTCGTTAATGCACTATTTGTTGCTCGCCCTAATTTAAGAAAAAGGCAATATATCTCTAACATAACACGGCTTTAAAAGTGTGGACTTGCTACAGGAACAGGTTTAACGCATCATGTTACTTAAAGTTGATTTTGAAGCTGGCCAGACTTAAGAGGCATGTCTTAAATGATATGAAAATCTCTGTCTCAATATAAATAGATATCACATGTGTTAAATGGAGAGAGAGTTATGTGGCTTTTTTTTTTTCCCTGTAATTACAAGGTGGAATTGCAAAGTATCTTTTTAGCCACGAGAATTATATGTGGGAGCAGGAGAAACTTGCTTAAACATTATGTTTAATGTAAACCTCACTTCAGTCTACTTGAAGTGTTTGGGATTACTTATTTGCATTATTCATCTAGTCTCATGTTCACTTTTACAGATAACTGACTTTGAACAGTGAGAAATGAGAGCAGTTAACTTGGGTTAAATTCTGAAGCTTTCTTCCTCCTACCACTAGCACATGCTCCCTGGAAGGCCTGTTGGATTAATTACAAAAACAACCGTTTGGGCCACGTTTCCTCTGATATTAGATTGCCAAGAGAAATAAAACAGAAATATTGGGGAAAACAATTGAAGTGCATTAGAATAACACCAGTTGAAATACGTAGTGGGAGTATTCAAAATGTTTCAAGTGTTGCTTCTTCCACTGGTCTAACCAAATACAAACATACACAGGGTAACCTGTTTCAACCTGCGTTTTTAGATTGTAGTATCTTTTATGTATAAACAAAAGTAGTTGAAATTGAGATTTTGCTGCAGGTACGTTTGCAATCCACGTTAATTTTTTAGCAGCCAAATTTGAGTTTGGTTATTTTCCCTGTAGTGCCTACCGTACAGTGTAAACATTAAGAATTCCTCGTGGTGTTGAGAGAATAATAGTGTATTGGAACCGTACCTGACCTCACTGCCTCGAGTTTGCAGTTTTGAAAGGAGTTACCTAACCTGACATGTGGAAATTTGCAGTAGCATTCTATTTTTCTAAAATGAAAGGTATGCAGGTAGTTTCTTAGCTATAGCAATATAGTCTCTTCTAAATTTGTGTGGTTTTGTGATGGAACTTTTAATGTGTAGTGAAGCAGAGCAACACCCTTCAAGATAACTGCACTGAGATTTGCAGATAAACTTTAATACTAAAATATTTTTAAATCTCTTCAGTTTTCTATGTCTTTCTTTTGATTGTCTCTCAAATTAAAAGATAGAAAGCCAAAAAACCCACACAACTTCTTTCAGGATGTTTTCCTTTCTGAGACAAACTGTGATAGGCCACAGTTTCTTGCTTGCCACAATCTGCACAAAGAAAATTCATCCTATCAGATCAAGGCTGTCTGTTATCTTAAGAGACAGGATGCTGGTGGCAGCCTGGTGATTCGTGCAAGCATGGATGTTGCTCGTAGTCTATGCGACATGGAGTGTTTTTGCAGCTGTATTCAGTTGCAATAACTTTTAATGGTAAAGAACGGGTCTCAGTAAATGTAAAGAACTTGATTCTTAAGGTTTCCAGAATAAGTATTCAGGGAAGAAGA
The DNA here is from genome assembly GCF_028858725.1 of Colius striatus. NCBI lineage: Eukaryota > Metazoa > Chordata > Aves > Coliiformes > Coliidae > Colius > Colius striatus. Next base: position 34,176,715 of record NC_084768.1, read on the forward strand.
TTTCCTCATGGAATAAGTATGTATCATCATTAAGTTTTGAAATAATTTCTGCATATCATTAATTTTTATGCAACACTATATCTTCCATACAAATTAAAATACCTTCCGTCAGAGCCCCTCCAGTTGCGCATCATAACATAAAGCAGCATCATCTTGACAGAAGCTTTGAACGAAGTTATTACTTGACATGCACTTCTATACTTACCATTTCTTCTTCTACACCTCCTTCCCTACCCTCATTTTTAAGGGTCTCATCTTTGGCTTGTCAGATGGAGGTTAAGCGACACTGAGCGTTGGCTGTGAGAACTTCGTAAGCACAGCGGCTGCTGGGATGTTGCGGCAGAACGGCGGGAGTAACAAGCGTGGTTTGGGATTAGCCCGGCTGTCAGCCTCCAACTTCTTCACAGCCTCTAATTCGGGAAACTGGGGAATGGGGCGCAGCACCAAGAGCAGCTCTCTGAGCAGCATTAGCTCCAACTCTGACTGCTACGATAATCCCGTCGTGGATCCAGAATATATAATGCAACTGGTGAATGATGTCAGAAAATTTGCAGATGTGCTACTCTATTTGAAGGAAGCTGTTCTTTCAGAAGGTATGGCACTTGTTCTTTATTCCTAATTCTTAGTTTTTCTGAAACTCTCACAACTCGATATGTTTTTAACTAGCTTTAATGTTGCTATCCCCCCTTGCCCTTTATCTTACCCCTTTATTTTCCTTCCCTCATCTGCCCCAGCACGATGATTTCGGGAAGTGGTAGCTTTTAGTTCAGGTTCTGTTATTTCCTCATCAGAACACTGTGCAATCTGTTTCATAATCATAACCAGGGAATATAGGCTTCTAGAAGGCTGCCTGGGCTGATGCTAAAAGTTAGTGAGACTCTCAGTTGATTGGTTTGTAACCACCTGAATATTATTTCTGTAATTACAAAGAATTCTGATAATATTTTGGTGATGTTTCAGTTTTCTAGACTGTTTTGGTTCCATTTTTGAAGTCTTACAGGCTGGGAGTTTGCATTTTAAGGTAGAATGTAATTATTTACACTTTCTTCCCCTGCAAGGTAAGAATTTACCATCTTCTGCCAGCAGGTGGAAACTCCCAAGTTTACTTGCTTACGAGGAGTGTGCATTATTGTGTATTCCCGTTCTCTTGGGCAAATAATATTATTCCACTTTTGATCAGCATCATAAAAGCTTTTATCTAACTTCTACAGAAATGTTACTATGTAAATAGCTGAAATGACATCCAGAGTAGTCTTGTGTAAGATGTCCTGAGTACAGAGCATTTGCAGTCACCTCTGTGTTTCAAATGAGTCTGAACACAGCTGAAATATCTCTACCAAAAGTGTGAACAAATCTTTACAGAGCAATAACTTGAAAGTAGTAGTCACTTCCTGTCTACAGTGTTTCTGCCGAGCACGCAGGATGAGCAGAGTTATTTGTGAGGTGGGATGTCTGGTGCCTACTGATGTGAGCACGCTGTGGGAAAGGACTGAATACTGAAGTGTTCCAGTTTCCATGCAGCAGTTGTTTATGTTCAATTTCAAATCCTGGGCTCAGAAGGTCCAAAAAAACCTAACATGGAAGGCAGGAGTTGTCATCTTTTTTTGATACTATGTTGTGGAATTCATTTGTGAAGCAATGTTGTTCATTTGAAGGATTGTTAATTAATGAAGGAACGATGTTTTTCTTCCATGGATAGGAGACCTCTGTCTACAAAATTTCAAAATATAGCAAGTTGTGTGATACTGGGCTTGCTTATTGCTGGCTGGAGACTGCGTCCTGGAAGCTGCATAGTTTGGACTGCATTTCTCCATCTCATTTGTCTTTGAAAATGTTAATCGTTTTAAAAATTAATAAAAGTTTACTAAGGTGATTGAACAGACTTCTTGCATACAAAATTCTGACTCACAATGCTTGCAGCTTATGACCCTTCTGAAATTAGTTTTGTGAATCATTCCAAGGTAGAATCAATCTCAGGAATAGGAAATTAATTTCTTCCTTTTGGACAGCGTTAGTCTATTGACTTGATGTAGATTTTGTTGAATGGCAGAACTTTGCTCCAAAGTTTATGAAGTAAGAACTAAAAATAAATTCTGCTACTAACTACAGGGAAAAAAAAGTTTGTGCTGCACACATCTTCAGGCAGCTGAGCAGTTCAGAAGTGGTGAATGCAAGTTATGTGATAGGTTTGCATCAGGGAGCTCTTGTATTTGTCTGGTGAGCATTCCTAGAGTCTGCTGCAGGTCTTTGAGCCTCTAACCACTGTTCCCTCAGTTACCTTCTGTAACTACTTTTACTTGTAGCATTGCCAGTTTGGCAGATTTGTCTAAAACCTCATCTCTATGCACAGCAGCTTCCCTCATTGCCACTGGTGCCTGTTCGCAGGACCACTGCTGGGGCTATGTCAGTGGGTAGGCTGCTGCCAAGGGGGTGTGTGCCTTCAATTTCCTCCCACAGACTGGTGACTGCACTTGCTGCTTCTGGTACCTGAAGTGCCTTGGACTTGAAGAGCCTAGCAGTTATTCACTCCTGCCTCACTTAATATTCTTGGATGCATTCTTGCATGACCTGATGTAGGCTGACCTGCTTTAGCAGGGGAGTTGGATTAGATGATCTTTAGAGGTCCCTTCCAACCCCTACCATTCTGTGATTCTCCTGGTGTAGTGATACTATCTTGGATGGAGAATCTAAGTCGTGGATTATAGCATGCATTTGTGTCTAAACTACATCATAAGTACCTTTGGATTATAGACTTGTATTGCTCTTTATTACAGTACCGATGCAACTCAATATATAATATGAAGAATAAATTGAGATCTCTTTTAAGGGGAGAGTGTTATACAACTGAATTTTTCTGTACACATCAAGGCTGTTTCTCATTGCATTACTTCTGCTAATAAATTCAAATTTTTGTTGGAGTCTCGTTGTCACAATGCTGAATAAATTTTGGATGTAACTTTTCAACAAAGATAAACCCAGCATTGTAACTTACTTTATTTTCAGGCTCTTAGCCAACAGTGTTTGTTGTACAAACTGAAGTCTAAAATGCTTGGAATCTCCTTGCTGACACTAAGTAGGAAATGTGCTTCTTAATGATACTTCACCTGCAAAACGCTTCTTGTCCCCCAGAAAGAAGCTCCACCCTAAACCCAGAGAAAACTGCTTCTGAATGTAACCATAGAATGGAGAAGTCTGTCAGCTGTTTGGACATGTGGGAGCTGCAGTTGCTTCTTGTGCTGAGTGAAATACCACGTGTTCCATACGCTTCAGTTCTTGCTGTCTTTTTTTTTTAATTCACTTTTGAATCTAGGCATTGTACTTGCTGGATGTAATGATCTGTTATTAGTGATCCAACTTGAGGCATAAGATCAGGATACTTTACTGATGTCTTTGTTAGAGGAGATCTGAGCATTTTTTGAACCCAGGTCGATGCATCCAGTGCCATTTCACAAGATTTTTCTTTTAATTTAATTCTTCTTGATGACAGGCTGTATCTCTTAACAGTTGAACTGCACTAACAGTTAATACATCAGTCTCTTGGTTTGGTCTTCAGTTAAATTTCCAGATGAGTAAGATTGTGTCATGTCGTGTGGTTGTTACTAGTAAGGATAGTTATATTGTTAGTATTGTGTTTGAACTGAAAGATCTTCATTTATAGCTTTGGTTATGGTTGGGGATAATTGAGATACGTTGAGAAGACTCAAAGTAAATCAGTCTTCTTTCTGATAAAAAAAAATTAACGATTCCTCAGAAATCCCTGCCTGGAAAGCCAAACTTGAGAGCATATGTTGCGTAAGTACTTAGAAGACTCAGATCATTACCTGCAATCTGTGCCACTCTTTAGACTGTTCATTTGAGTTTTCAGTTTTATTGATGGCTTTCTGTATTCTTGATGTAGCCCAGATTTAATTCTTAATTCAGTTTTATTGTACATCCTTAATACAAACTGTTAAGACATAATGACTTGAAAGCTATTGAGTTTTTCTTGTATTCTGAGTTCCAGTACTAACTTCTCAGCTATTGACTGAGAGAATGGAAACCTAATCGTTGCCTTCAACTTGCACCCCTCTTTGAAAAGGTAGGATGTACAATGAAGTACAAGCTAAAGGCTGGGGTTATCGGTGATCTTCAGAGGTAGTGGCACTCAAGAAAAGTTACTTGCCATGGTTGAGAATGTTTCGGGAACTGAGAAGATCTTTGCCTCCCATGGAGACCTGCTGAGGGCTTAGCGGTCAGACCACAGTATTGAAAGTACTTATTTCGAGTGTGTGAGGGATACTTAAGGTGGATCCTCTGATGGGAACTTAAGTCTTGTCCCAAAGTGTGAGCATAATGTATTATCTGCAAGTAAGTGCTGTTTAATTTAGAAACTGGGTGACTTCTCTGTGAATAATAGGGGAGATACAAGGTAGCTGCTACATACTGCCCAGTCTTTTCGAAATACAAGGGTGCCAATGCCTCACAGAAGATGTATAGGAAGCATTTGAGCCACTTTTGGAGGCAACATGCAGGACCTACCTCTTAGAAACTTCTGTCAGAGAATTGATCAGTTCAAAAATAGTATTACTTACTGCATAGATATACAAAAATGAAAATGTATTTAAGAATAGGTGTTTATGCACTAAATTATTGACAGTACAGTCTATGATGTTACTGCACATAAATTCTGCTGTTGCTTTAAGCAAGTGATGCTACTGTGTGAACTTACTCAAATAAGATTCATTTACTCAGGTTTAAAAGGACTACAAAAAAGAATATTTAGGTCATAGTCTGAGTTCCAAATCAGAAGATATTGTACTGTTTCGCATGTAAACAATAAATAGGAGCTTTTAGTTGTAGCATGTCAGAAATGGGGGAAAGATTCCCGTCTCTGTAGTCTGAGAGTAGTTAGATGTCACAAAACTAGTAGCTTTTTATTTTTTTAAGGAAAGTAACCTATGCTTCATTCTGCAAGGTCTGCCCGTGGGACTGTGGGAGGTGCTGTGTTTCATTATGAATAGCTGTAAGGGTAACATTTGCATGTGTTTTAAAAGTGCAGGAGTAATTATGCTCTATACTGTAATATATAATCTTCTTGATTGTGCTTCTGAATGTATTTTGGAATTATTGCTTTCTTTATCACAGACTTTGAAGTAATCTTCAAAGTGTGATATTGTGTGCTTCATGTGGGTAATTCTGCATTCTTTTCATGAGCAAAACTTTTTTCCTCCAGTTCATCTTCAACTGATGTAAATTGTAGCTTATTCTAAAATGGTAACATAGCTTTATTCCCACGCATATTAGAAAATAGAATAACAAGATAAATCTGTCATTGAAGATTTCTCTTTGAGAATCAGACTTTACTGTCTGGTTTCCTAGAATCTGATAAGATGATTTTTAATTTTTAAGACTGAAGCAGAGATGAAAATACTGGTGAAGCTGGATGGCCTGGTCGGGAATGTCTGCATCCTTCAATGCTTTCAAAAGGATCAGGAATGCCACCAAACTTGAAACCTATCAGGTCCTTATTTTTGAAAGGTTAGATATTCAGCCCAGCGGGATAATTTTAAAGGTGTGTCAGGTTAACCAGTTTCTTCAAAGTAAGGAATTTGTAAACAGTGGTAACTTCAAAAACTTGTTTTATCATCACAGAGATTGGCATTAGTTGCATGCTACACTAAAAACCAGAAGCTATCTACTGGATACAGTGCCAGATTTCAGCCCTTCCAGGCTGGATAATGTGTGCTTTTTTATTATCCATATTTTTAATATGTTTAAGGCACTGCAGTATTTTTAGCATTTGACTTTTAGGTCTTTATTTTCTTATAGTGTAAAACATAAATGCCCTTTTTCTGAGGCAGGGTTTTTAAAAGTCACTTTGTCTTGTTTTGCTAGGGAGATCTAAGTTCATTAGCTCTTGCAGTGAAGATTACAGATTGAAATTATGGTAATTTATAATACTAGATGCAGTTTTGCTATTTGTTCTTTATTCTAGTTCTGATGTTTCTCACAGGTGCTGTCATTGATACACCTTAAAATGGATGTATTTACCTGTCTAATGACACCTCACAGTATGAATGCTTGCTGGGTGGGCGGACTGCTCTAAACAAGGATCTGATAACTGTTTACTTTTCCTTGCAACAGCCTCTGGAAGGCATGTCTGGGGGTTTTGTTGTGTTGTGCTTTGAGGGAAGTTGCATTGGTTTCTTAAAAATTTTTTGGGGAGATTGTGCTGGTTTTCTGGTTGATAGCATTTTGTGTCCTAAATAAAAAACCCTCAGGGGAGAAGAAAATGTAACACATTGTCAGGGCAGCTAACTTTCAGGGACCACGAGAATATAGTGAGTAGCAAATATATAAACAGTCTGTGAATTGGCAAATGACCTTCAAGAATCCTTGGGAAGAGGCAGAGGAGTTCATGTAAAATGTAGCATATTCTTTCCCTTATTCCATGCAGCATCAAAAAAGGGGAAAACAAACTGTCTAGTAGGTAATAAATCTTGTTACAGAAAGAATGGAATATGAAGACGTTGGCAAATAGCCTGAAGTGGAATTTTAATGCTAATCACTTCCAGGATCTACTGAAGTGTTATATACTTGTAATATCTGAAGAATAATTCTATAACTTATTTTAATAACCTTTTTTGGTACTTTGTGGCTCTACTCGAACTTAGTCCACAAGGAACTACCTTCATGTTTTTAAATGCATTAGCCTGTACTAATGTTGTTCATCCTCTTGCTGAACCAAATAAGGTGTTAAGAGGCTGATTCTGAAAATTTGTATTTGCTGCTTTGGATGTTATTGTTCCCACAGCAGGACTGGCAGACGTGACCTTGTGAGCCACACACTGTAGGAGGATAGCCAGGACTAAACCAGACTGGATCGGGTCTAAGGCAGCTGGAAGGAGTAACTTCTGAAGGTGCTCCTACAGAAGTTACCGGTTTCTGTTCCCCACCAACAGCTGAATCGATGGGATCATTTTAACCGCTGAGAATCTACAAAGTGTGGCTAAAATTGTTTTCTTGTAAAGTTTGCTGTGCTTAAGGCTGTATTTTAAACCATGCTAATAGTGTATTTCCACAGCAGCTTAGAGAAGAAACTTGAGCTTGAGCTGTTGTAATCTCACCACTTCTTCCTGGCACTGGCAGTAGTTCTCTGGTGACTGCCTATCACGTCTGTTCTGGGGGCAAATTGGCCCGAAAACTAGTCCTAGGAAGAAAGGAGCTAGCTTTCAGACAGATTCGTTCTGTGAGCTGACTGTAAGATTGTACTGAGTACCAGCAAAAGAAGGAGAAGGTGGCTGGCCAAGGAACAAGTGCCAGAGGTTAAAATGGAACAAAATTATGAGGGTCTAGGCAGAGTTAGCGTGGCAGTCCACCCTGGCATCAAAGTATAGACTGCTAAACACTGTAGCAAGTCTTTTGTCTTCTCTGTTGAATGCAGAGTTTGACAGGGGTATATGAAAGGGGAGACAGTGGAGAGAACAGCAACTAGAAAATGCCCTTTGTAGATGGTGGATTAATAGCCTTCTTAGCTGTGAGCTTTTGTCACATTTTAATTTGACAGTCATCTTTTAAACTTGCCTTCCCAAGACCTGCTTCTTATATGCAAAGATATAAATGTGCTTCCAGTCTTTCTGACCTGGGAATTCCTTAGTGTACCCTTTCACATATTTCCAAGTAGTAGTTACTTGGAGTAGTGTAGTTCTGTTGATCTGAAGTTGAAACTGTTTTTTTGACAAATGTGAAATATTTTTTTCAAGCTGAGAGATGTAAAGGATGTGAACGAGAATAAGGACAAAGTAAATACATCCCCAGGTAAAATTATTGCTAAGAACTCAAAGCCAATAGCAGTGGTTTTTATTTTTTAACAGCTTCTGGTGCTTTTTGTGGCAAAGCTCCAAGGGGAAAAAAAACCCCAAACCTGCTTCTCTTAGTGGAGCTGTAGAACCACAGCAAGCCAGAGACCTCCTGGTAATTTTTCCTATGCTTTCTTACTTTCCCACTGTCCTCTCTCTTGGCCCCTCTCATGAGCAGAAAGGAGTGAGATATCTGCCTGTGAGTTGTGTTCCAGCCCAGTTTCAGATTTCTCAAACCTGAGAAGTTCTGCAAAGTAAGCAGCGGCTTAATGCAGTGCAGACATAAATTCTGGTGAAGCCTGAATCAAGGCGAACCTGCAACAAAAAGTAGTTTCCAGTCAGTCTGACACAGCCATAGCTAAGGCCTGTGATTTTCCACAGGAATGTTGCACTTGAAGCTGGGAGAGAAAACTTTCCACCTTTCTTTCCATTTCTCTCCAGATAATTTCACAATCTGTTTTGCCCAAACTTCTTGTTTTCTGTGAGTCTCTCATCTTGCAGGCTTTTGTTAGGGAGTCTTGGACTTTCAGGCAGTGGTCAGAGGAGCTGGGCATTTTCTTTTGCTGGGCAAGTTTGCAATATTAGAGCACTGATGGATTAATCTGCAATCACAGAACAACTCTGGTGTTTCCAGTACTTTGAATAAGTGGAGGGGAAAGAACTAACCTCTTCTTGAAATTCAGTTCAAGTAAAATTGTGTTCTTCATAGTCAAAGTGCAAGCTGCCTGTTAAATACAGGTTGCTGACGCGAGATGGTAAATGTTGTTTCTTTGATTTCAGGGAAGATTGTAGTTAAATAATAACTTGGTGGACCAGGAGATAAGTTTATGGCTGATAGTACTACCCCCTCCCCCAGTCGCATACTCTGCATTCCTTTGGAACAAATGTTCACTTGTTGCTATAGTGTCTAAGATCAGCAGTCAGGAGGGGTATGTGTGTTGCCTTGAAGCCCTGTGAGTGTTTAAAATGTAAAATTGACCCTTAGGTGCAGTTCAGATGTTTTTGTTGACTTAAATAATTAGCATATCTCTCTTTAGGAAAGCTCTGAAGCAAAGACATTTTCCATTTTTACATTGCTTTTGAAGTGCAAAAAATGCAATAAAAGGCAAGATGCCATTCTTCCTCCCTTTTGCGTTTCTAATGTACAAAATATCAAAACACTAGAAGAGCCTTAACTAGTTTGTAATTCCTTTCCCTTTGCATCACTAGCAACTAGAGTAATGAAACTGAAATTACAAGATTAGCAAAATGAAAGGTGAGTAGTGAGGAAGAGAAGGAATAGTCAGATTTTCATTTTTGCATGTAAATGTGAAGCTAGGCCTTTCAGTGACAAAAATTCTTCCAGTACCTTTGCAGCGTAAGAATCAGGGTAACATTTGAAGTAAAAAACTTGTATCTAAAAATTCCTAGAAGGTAAGATTTGATCCCTGTCCATCATGAAGTCTGTGTTCCCAACAGCGGTTCCTGTGTCCAAGAGGGAGGTTTTGTGTTTAAAAACAAAACAAAAATACCTTTGACCTGAATTGATTTCCTATTCTCGGTAAATATATATTATGGATATGGTGTTAATATTCCTCTTCATCGTTTCTCTGATGCATCAATTTATTAAAGTTGCAACATGAAACAAGAACATCAATACAAATCATTTTTATACCTCAAACAGCACTGAGTTATGAGCTGTGGCTGTAACAGTTTCATGAAGGTTTAATTGACTAAGTAATTCCTTCTCTGCCAGTTTCATTTCTTTCTAGTTACACAGCTAGGTCACAGAACTCAGACTGTCTTTTTCTTAATTCAAAGCAAGTGTTCATCTAATCAGGCAGTTGCAGTGGTTTAGCTATGTTAGATCTAATATCTTGTTAATGTACTGGAGTTAGATCTGAATGGCAGGGTAGAGATTTGAAGCAAAACCTGTCCCTTGATCTTGGTAGGTAGCTGTTTCCCTTTTAGAAGGAAAGTAGTGATTTTAATGAGGCTCATTCCTTTGTTTCCTTAAAATGCACCTTTGATAGAAGATTGAGGTGACTCATGTAAGGTTGTAGAAAATAGTTATGCTTGGGTTAAACTTTCATCTTAATGGCATTCATTACAGAACAGTGTAACTGAAAAACATTGACTAGAGGAATTTTTTGTAGGGGCTGTGATCCAACTGAACAAAGGATTTTTCCTTTTTAGCATTCTTTCCTTGTTTACTGTTTGGAAGGTCCTTTATTGGGCTAATTTTTAAGGATGTGTAGGAATTCTCATCTGCCAGTTTTGGTTGTCTTTATGTTGGGGACTCTGTCAACTTGAGAGGAAGGTTGGTATATCAGACTTACCTCTTCAGAGCTGTATTCTGTGTCATGACTAAACCGCTTCTAGTATTCAAGCAAGGCCACTTGTTGCTTAAATCACAAGTGACTGAAAGACTCATTATTGTTTAAATTTGAAGTGGTAATGAAAATATATCTAGTACAAGGAGCAGTGAAAAGATTTTGGAGGAACATAGAAGACTCTTGTTTCTGGGGTTAGGGTAGTCAGTTACGTGGTCCTTTTGCTTGTGAAGCAGTGTTTAAAACAGCTCCGTTTGCTTTCACCTCGAACGATGATCAGAAATGAGTGCTGTGAAATTTATCTTTCACCTTCTTGAATGTGTGTATGTGAAATAACATATGGACTTCTTTATTTTTTACTGTAAACGGGCACTGGAGAATATATGGGAGAAGTAAAAGAGCTTAAGGTTCAGATTCTGAAGACTTAAGGAGTTTTGAAGAGCTGTTGTAATAATACAGCATATTGCCTGTTTCAAAGCTATCGATTGTTTATGCTGTGTTTAGTTTGGATTCATGGCCCACAGGTGGCTGTTGCAGCATTTCATCGTGTTTTGTAAAGTTCTGTTAGTGCTACTTATCTATAAAACATAGAATGACTTGTATTTTGTATGGGAAAGGGAGACTTACTTTGGGAAGAATAAAATGTTTCTTCTGACTCTTGTAATTTCTTAATCCTCTGGTTTTAGAAATCTGCAAGGTATGGAAGACCTGGTGAAGAAAATTCAGCTAAGATGTGTTGAAAATAATGTTGTCTCTGATTAAAATGAATTTCAGGATTGTAGGCCAACAATTTGCAAGAAGTTTATCTGTATGATGGAATTAAAGTGCAGGTGTGTCCTTTCTCTCAGCTTTTCAACAAGAGGTTTTGAAATCTTTAGAATTTTGGGTTAAGCTCCTGGTTTGTAGCACAGGATTTCTGAAGCGTTTTCTTCTCTGAGCAATGTGCTGAAGTTTTCCCAGCTCATGCAGGCATGATTGGTTTGTGGCTCTTGTGAACAAATTTACTGTCTCAGTCGATGTTAAGCTTTTAGACTACGGCATATTCTTATCTTTACTTGTAGGATCCGATGTCACTGGGATAGGTACAGACAAGGAATTCCTGAAACACTAACAGAATAAGCCTGCCGTTTTAACATTGTTAGTGATTTCAGTGGATTCTTCAGTAGGATGCTTAAGTTATTTTGTGTGTATATGGGTGTTTTTCTGGAGATTCTTTTTTATTCATTCATTGTGTATAGGGTATATAAGGTACTTTGTTCTAGATGCCACCGCAATTCCAGAACTAAAAAGTCTGGCCAGAACTTCTTCAATGCTGGCAAGAAATGGGGGAAAAAAAATGATTACTGGAAGTCCTAAAGTGGAGGTACAGTGACAGAGAATAGTACTGGCCAACAAGATGCTCTCAGCACACAAGTATGTTAACAATTGCTGTCAGAAAAGCAGTTCACGGAGGCAACTTTTGGGGGGGCTAGTCCTATATGCTTTGTGCTTCATTTGGTAAGGTGCAAGTTGTTCATCTGGAAGTTTCATAGCATATATGAATGGTGATAGTTGAGTGAAGACGTCTTTGGAGAGCCTTGAGAAAGTCAACTTGATAAATATGCCAATGGTGAAGAGGGGAGAAACTAACTGTGGGGTTATTATTGCAGTGCGGCCAAATTAAATGCTCTCTGGTATTCATGTTTAAGCCCTTGAGTTAAGAACAAGCAAACAAATTCAGCAAGGAATGGAGAACTCTTTATATCTGTAGCTGGCTTTAGCTGATGATGAGATGTGCCATTTCAGAGAACATGACTATGTCTAAGAACTTAATTTGGAAAGAAAGTAGGTCTGGAGCATATAAATGGATTCTTAATAACGAGAGAAGCTGGTTATACAACATCCAAATGCTGCTTTTCATTGAGTCAAAAATTAAATGCATGGGGCTACTATTCAGATATGTAGTTGACCAAGTTCTGCCTGTTTCTGTTGTAATTTTTGCTTTCTGTAGCTTTCACTGGCCTGTACATCCTTTGGTTGTTAATTTAGCGTTGTCTAGCTGGACAGCTTCAGTGGTACTAGGGGCAAAAGACTGTGTAAAACCAGGAGCATAAAGCAAACAGGTTCTGTCATCTATCTTTTTCACCTATCACAAGGTACTTGTAAAAAAAATACCACTCAATTTAAAAGGTATAGTGAGCTGTGCCATGGGTTACCGTTGTCTTTAGGACATGCAAGTGCCAGTGTGGCATCAGCTACTGCTACAATGACAGTGTTGTAGTGTTTTCTCATAATTCAAAATTGTCAAAGGTGTTTTGGTGTGAAATACCTGATACAAACCCATTGTATTGCATAAAGGATCGACTCGGAGGAATTTGAGAGTAGTTTCTCTAGAGCATTCAAATGGTTTATTACTCTGTCACCTATGGAAGTTACATAGTCAGACTTTACTCTCTTGGGTGGTTTTTTCAGCAGGACTTCAGTGCTGGAGCTTCAAATAATTAAGCTTTTATATTCACCATTTTTCTAGACAACTAGTGGTATTGGCTGCTGCTTTAGTCATTTGAATCTAAGTTGATTTTGCTTAGCTTTTTTTTAAACTTTAATCAACAAAACAGAAATTGAATGTGATCATATCCTATAGCAGTCCATAACTGTGTTTAAAAGATCCTTTAAAAGAAATGCATGAAGTAACACACCTTTTGTTTAGCACTGTATAATCTCATAATCCTGGCTTTGTGTGGGCTTTTGAAAACTAGGTGGGCTGATAGCAATAAAATAGCTTCTTTCCTCAATCAGTGACTTAGGCTAAAAGTGGAAGAAGCAGCCATGTAGAACAAATAGTATTTCAGACAAAAAAATAAAATGAGTTAAAGGTTAAGTATTTTTTCAGTAATCTCTTCATGTGGGTTAGCAAAGGTTACTTTTTTTTTTTTTTTTGGTTTATTCATTCAAAAACATTCACACTACCTCTGTGTACCGGTTAGACATGGCAGGATCAGCTTTCTGGGGTTTCTCTTTTTTTTTCTGAGTTGTTCTTTTTTCAGAAATTTATGTTGGGAAAGTTGAGTATTACTTCACATGTTTTCAGAGCTTAAACTGATATGCAAGGAACATAGTTGCTTGAAGTGAAGGTTTTCTCATTTTAACAGTGTCTTCCATTGGCAGCAGTTCAGTCCAGGGATCTCTTTAAATTTTAGAGAAATGACCTCTAATAAGAAATAAGTAGCGTGCTATTACAAGTATAGCCACTAATCCTGATGGATATAACTTTCTGGTGAAAGGTGACTGATCAGGTTTATTGCAAATTGTTCATCATAAAGAATGTAGCCTTACAGCCACTTGACACTTTACAGTTCAAACTTAGAATGTGTTCTGAAGGTGCTCAAGCATTATCCTTACCTAGTTTTATTCTTAAACTCCTGGAAGTGAAGTTGTGAACTGTGGCTAAAATGACCACGGAGTGTATTCACTCTCGTTTGTTAGAAATAGGTAAACAAGGAAACTCCCGTGATTTTCATTACTGTTTTCTGGTCTTTAAGTTTTTGGTTAAGATTAATGTATTCTAAAGATTAAACTGCATGGCTGAGCACATCTAGGTTAGTTGACTGGAATCTCAAGGCTGGTAGAATACAAAAGTTGAAGGAATGTAGCGTACGGCATATTGAAATAGATTAATGAAAAGCTGCGTTGTGGTAGGCTTTTTTTATGAAAGGCTTCCTCACATACACAAATGGGGAGTTCATCTATGAATCTGAATGTGAAGTAACAACTGTTCTGCTGATGTCAATTGGCAAGCCAAGATAATGAAAATATTTAACTGCTTTCAGTGTAGGCAGGATTGTAAGGGTTTTTGTTCTTCTGGTGCATTTTCCATGTACCCTGTCTATTTTCTTGACTTGAAAAAGAAAAAAATTAAGTAATCTTGATTTTTAAAGCTTTTCTTTGGTTTCTGAAAATTAATCTAGTCTGGATTTGCCTTGTTTAAATAGGCAAGAGGGACTTGTTACATAAGCTGTGACTTTCCTTAAGTGCAGAATTGATCCATAATTGAAATGGGGTAAGAATGTTAGCCTAGTTTAAAAACAAACAAAACCCACCGTAGCTGAGGGTCACATCAGAGGCTAGTCAGCATAGTTAATGGTTGAATCTACGTGGATAGATGGATATATTTTTGGACTATCCATGACAGCAAATGACAAATCTGAAAGGGCCATTTGGGTGTTTGTGGAACAGGGCAAAAGCTCATCATGCTGGAAACCTTTCCTGTAAGGTTGGACTAATGAGGAGTAGTTTTGTGTTTTATCCAAGAGGATTTTTCTGTAGAAATTGCAAGCCTGCACTTTTGCCCTTTCTATTTAAAAATGTCGAGAGAACTTCCACACTTAAAATATCAAAACAATGCAAATACCAGGTGCTTTTTAACTTTGACCTAAGCTTGTAAAACCTAATTTTAGTTTGAAATTTAGTAGTTTAGCAGCAAATAGGCAACAGACTTGCCAGATGATAAATCCTTTCTTGTATCATAAAAACATTATTTTTATATAATAAATGAAATAAAACACTGCTACCCTGAATATACTGTGTTCAATAAGCTATTTGCAGGAATTTCTTGTGCATTCTTGCTGAATTGGATCTGTATGTTCTTCTCAAGAAAACATGAATTTTAGTGCTTTTGTGTCAAATGTTGAGGTTTGGGTTACTGTTTTTATGCTTTTATTTTCCTCACTCCTAATCAAACTTTGCATGTTCTTAGATTTTCATAATGGCAATAATTGTTTAACTGTTTATATCGCAGCATGAGTGACAACTTACAGAAACTAATGTGATGAAAATACTGGTTTCAAGTGTATTCTGGAGCACACGATGCCAAAGACTGTATGAATTCAGTGTAGTGTCATTTAATGATGCCATGACAACAAGGGTTGCTGTGATACCGATTAACAATAAAGCTAGAACTGGCTGTCTTGTTGTTTTGAAAGCTTCAATAGAATGTTTCTTGACATAGGGATGGGTAGGTAACTTCTAATTCTGCGTCAAAGCACAGGGTTGAAATCTGATTACTTCACTAGCACCATTGTGAGCTTCCAGCCTTGCTGGAGATTTTTAAATGATACATTCTTTCAGAAACTGAGGTTTTTTTTATTTTCAGTGCATTAAATTGTTTCATTCTGTACATCTGCAGCATATTTATGCAGCCAAATGAAGGAAAAATATGAGATAGCTCAGACTGATGTTTTGTCATTGCTCCTGAAGTGTGGCCACCAACAAATCAGAATTTCTGCGCTACCATTAAAGGAAAAAAGCTTTCTTCATTTTATATCTGTACAATCCATGAAAATTACAGCTAGCCTGTATGTTTATTGCTTTACAAAAGCTTCCTTGAGACTAAGAGTCATATAGGTCAACTTTACTGTTGTCAAACCAAAGTATAAAACCTGATTTTGCTGTGTGTTTGATTAGTTCTGTTTGTGCTTTGAGTATGACAGTGAGCTCTGTCAAATCAGACAAGTGTGAGAGACTGTTAATTGTATTAGAGTGGGGCTGATGGGAGGACCAGGGCAAAAATAAAGTGATGGGTTAATCTGGGACTGTTTCCCAAACTGTAGATGTAGGAATTAGGTGATTTCCACACAGTTCATTGTATGATCGTTTTGCCTACTCTGTGATGCTCACTGGGAAGTCTCACAGTCTGGATCCCATTCAGAACTGAGTGCTGACAGTTTTCCAGTACACAATACAGATATTGATGAAGATGATAGTAATGTGATTTTAAAAGCTGTGTTACTTTGGATCAGCCTCATTTCAATGTTGCCTCTTTTTTTCTCTGACCTAGGTGGCATAACTACTGATATCATGTAATCCTTCTGTGTAATACAGTGGAAACTGGATGTAATTTAACCTCATTTTTGGCATTGAAATATTAGTAAATAAGAGATGATGGTCCTTTAGACAAGATGCTGATCTTGCAGATTACAGTGTTGGTTACTCAAGCTTATTTCTTCTGAATCCTTTCAAAATCGAAAGCTGACAGTTTGCATTCCATAAGGTGAAACTTTAATGAAAAGTTCTGGGTCCTGAAGTTCAGATATTTGGGAGATGGCTTGTTCTCACCACCACCCCTAGAAGACTGTGCTGTCTGGCTTTTCTCCTCTTCTCCTGAAGGAGATTAATTTTTTTGCAGAGGATGTGAGGTAGTACTTAAAAGCAGAATTGAGGCTCCTATATTTCAGTGGGAGTAAAATGGGAGCTGAAATACACACTTATGGGCAAATCCTAGGAAAGCAGCAATTTAGAAAGAGAGTTCTCAAACTGACAGCTAGACTTAGTGGGGATGATGGCCAGTTTCTGCCACTGACTGTGGCTTTGTACACAACTGGCATTTCAGTGTTCTCATCCAGTTGCATTTATTCCTCTTAAGCTAGTGCTAACATCTGTAGAGTGAGTGAGTTAGTTTATGGTAGAGACTTAACAAAGTCAAGGAATTTTATTGCCTTTGTGAGGGTAGGTGGAGAAACTATTTGTGTAAAAATACAAGTTAGCTACTTTGTAGCAAATTTTTGCAACAAGTGAGATGAGTTTATATATATATATTCGCCCGTAGTCACAGCATTGGTTTATGTATATAATCTTGTGGCTTTCGAGAGTATGCCTGGTACGAAGTTCCATACTGGTAGGATCGTTCACCACATGTAACATTCTTGAAAGCTACTGAATGCATGAAGTAAATCACATCTTTCTACTTGTAAAAAGCTTCTTATGGAAAGCAACACCTTATTAGATGATATCAAGTGGAATGTTTGCTTTGAAAGGCTCACATGTAACCTTGACTTGAAGAATTTTTCACAGATGTTACTTTTCAGCTGGCTTATCTAGGTTGATACTTTGTCTTTCCTTTTCATCCATGTTGCCAACTTTGTTTTTAGACACAGAAAAACAATAGTTCCGTTGGTGGTTCACTTTCTCTTATGACTGGTGGAAACTGGTAATACAGGGAGAGTGTACTGCTGTTTTATAAAGCGTTAATGTTATAAATGGAGAAGCAGGACCACAACAGTACATGTATTTTCTTTATGGGTTTGAAGAGCAGTGTAGGATATGTGATGGCCATGGGAGGACATACTGTATCTTAGCCTGTATCTAAACTTGTCCTGGCAAACATTTGTTGAAATAAACAGCTTCAAAAATGTTTGGGCCAACATAAATCAGGTCAGACAAAAGGATAGCAGCCAACTGTCACAACTGTATTGTGACCAGCCCTGACTTGGCAGGGAGGGTGACTGGTGCTGACAAGCTTGAGCAAATTAGATTTTGTTTTGCATGAAGAGAATCCATAGCTCTAAGGCTGGTACCAGTTGCTAATGTTTACTAAACAAGGGCTTCCTGTTGAGAAATAACTAAAATTAGAAAATACATAGCCTGTACAGTTTTTACATTAAAGATGGATAAGTGGTTATAAAACATGGTGACTGAAACTGCTGACAGGTGGGATGCTAATGACAGCAGTGTGTTACTGGCTAGGCTGACACCGAGAGCCTTCCCAGGTGCTTTGTTGTATCATTCTTTTGAGTCAGGTTTGTCAGCTTTGAATACATGCTTTTTCACCCCCTTCTTCTTTTTCCCCTTCTCCTGCAGACTATGCTATTGTTTGGTTGTCTTTACATTATGGAAGAGCTTATTTTCAGCTAAAACCAGTGAAGATTTTCAGATAGGCTACTAAGTTCTCTCCAAGCATCTCTTGTTCTTCTTTGTTGTTTTCTTCTTGTTCTTCAGGAAACTTTAGTCACCTAAGCGATCAGCTGCACTCAGGTGCCCACAGAGGTCCTGTGTGCTGCAGGATCCCTGGCAGTCACAGTCCTCTGGTCATACGTTCTAACGACTTTTCTACGGTGTTGCAATTCATGTTATTAAGCTTGAGATCGATCTATGTTGTGGGGTGTTTTTTTTAATCAAGGTAGCATCCCTTGGTGCAGGCATTTGCTACTTGACTTCATGTAGATAAATGACTGTGTATAGTGAGACAAGGGACACAAAAACTGAAAGTAAATATTAATTTTTGTGACTACTTAAGTCAGATTAAATTGCTGCAAGAACTTGGAAAAACATTTCCTTATGCATTCTTTTAACTGTAAAACAGTATTTGCTCTACTGTTGTTTTGCTCTCTTAGCCAAAAGACTACGACTCCTTAGTGTTAAAATTGTGTTTCTATTAATCTGGTATATTTAGATTTTTCTGCTACCTGAAGTTTATAAATCTGTCCTGAACAGGAAATCTCTGGCTTAGCGTCTGGTGAATATCAGTCACTGACTGCAGTGTAGCTGTGCTTTTTGATGGCTTCTGCCCCCACCCCTCCCCAGGCACTACTTGTGTCACAGATATTTTGTCTTGTGGAAGCACAGAAACAATGTTTCAGTTATTTTGTAAACAAATAATAAAGACACTGATGGAATACAAAGAGATCTCAGCTGGGTGTAGCCAGAGCTTTTAAGAGTACAAATAACTAATGTTATGCTTGAATGCATTATTTTAGTGATAGTATTCTGGATGGTGTGATAAACATCTAATTCAGCAGTTGTTTTCAACTTGCATTTCACTTTGAAGCTTACTGCTTCTGTTTCAGACTTGAAGAGGCTTGTGCCCCTGAGAGTTTTTTCCCCCTCTCTCCCCCACCTCACTCTTATTTTACTTTTTCCCCCTCAACTCTGTTGGTCTAGTAAAATATTATCATACCTTAATACTAAGAAACTGCATTTGGGGATCTGATATGCTTTAATTAGTATTCTATATGCTTGAAGATTTTTGCCTTGACTTAACTTGTAAGAGACCTTAAGAGGCTCTTTTATCCTGTAATGACAAGCCTGCACTTGTGGGTCCCACTGGACTCCCCAGAATAATTCATGCAGTTTGTGGTACTGCTGTGATGCATTCCTTGCACTTCCTTCTCAAACTGTGACTAATGGATAGATGGGATTGGCTGCTTTCCTGCCTTCCCTTCCCTACTTCTTAGGACTCCAAAAGTCTACCCACCACGTGCCCAAAAGGACCTGGTTATGGGGTATGTGCATGGGTATTCCTGATCATGTAATTAGGAATTCTTTTTCTCTCCAGCCACTAGTGGACTTCAGTGCATCAGAAGACAGGAACGCCTTAATCTTGACTAGGCAAGGTTTGCAGTTCTGGTCAAATGGTGCACAGTTGATCACAATATTCACATGAAGACTGCATATATTCAGACAGACAGCTGATGGGGAATGTTTGTGGTGTATAGCATTTAAATGCCTCTGTAGAAGCCTACCTGCCTGAGTCCTCTCAATATAAATCATTAGTCCCCATGAAGGAGTGCAGAATATTTATCTGCCTCTGGAGGTTAGTAGAAGAGATGACACAGTTTCTCTGTAGACTATCTTGTCCTTAAGTATCTCAAAACTTAAGTCTACACACTGGTCATGTTTCTTAGTGAACTAGCTGGAATTATCTTTAACCGTCTAATATCCTCTTTCCTGAAAATAGCATGTTACTGTAATTTTCAGATATATTTTTCTATGCTTTGTGATCCACTTTGGGTTTGTGGCCATCCGTATGGCTTTGCTGTCATTTGTTTCCCCCATTGCCTTTGCCTGGAGCTGCTCGGCGCTCCCCAACAGCATTTATTCTTATGTTGGTAGAGTACAATTGAGGCTTTGATGGATGAAAGCCTAAAGTGAACGTTAAAATTGTCTGGTTTCATTTTGACAGCTATAGAACGTTAGAAGGTGACAATGGCCACGATGGCTCAGACTAAAGCTGTGTCTATCTCACTGTCTGAGTGTTCTAGTGGCTGCCAAATAGAATAGCTATGAGAAAAGTAAAAATGGTAAGTTGGAGATATCTTAACTCTTTCTGCCTAGTGGAGCTCTTGAGCTGTTGCAGGCGATGTGGTTTTTTTAGTACAATGCTTAGTAGCTCAGTAGACTAAAGAGTGGGGTAGTTGAGTGAAAAGAAGTTAGGGAAGCATATTCAAAAGGAATTACAACTCTCTTATGAGGATAGGCTGCGCGACCTGGCTCTATTTAGCCTGGAGAAGAAAAGGCTGGGAAGGGGCCTTATCAATGCTTATAAATACATAAAGGATGAGTGTAGAGAGGATGGGCCAGTCTTTTTTTCTGTAGGGCCCAGTGCCAGGACAAGGGGTAACAGGTACAAGCTGGAACACAGGAAGCTTCATTGGAACAAGAGGAGAAACGCCTTTGGTGCTGAGGTGAGGGAGCCGTGGCCCAGGCTGTCCGTGGAGGGTGTGGAATCTCCTCGGGAGGTTTCCAAACCCACCTGGACACATTTCTGTGCCCCCTGATCGAAGGGAAGCTGCTTTAGCAGGGGGTTGGGCTGGATGAGCTCTGCAGGGCCCTTTGACCCCCACCACTGTGTGATTCTGTGAGTTCACAGGTCTGTGAACAGTTAGTGAGGTGCTCAGGAACAGCTGTGGTGCAGCAGTAGTGGGTGCTGTGGTGGGACTGGACTGCAGAAAGCGGCCCGTCTTGCCTCCTAAGCAGGACTGCCCAGTGCTGTCTAAGGGACAGGCTAACTGGACCCATGGCCCAACCTGGTAAAGCATTTATTGTCTTATTAGTAACCCACAGGGGAACTTAGAAGAACTTGTCCAATCTCTTCTGATTTCCATGTAAACTTGTTCCTGAGCTGTGTTTTGACAAGGAATTCCACAGGTCTCTTGCACATAGCATCACCCTTTTCTGTTTTGAATGTGACTCCTGCTTCCTCTGTTGAATCATCTGAGCTGTGTTATATATAAAACTGAAAGACATTGGTAAGCAATTGATTTGACCCACTATTTTCATGCCTTTCATGATTTTCTAATATTCTTTAAAATCCCCTGTAACTCTTCTCTTATCCAGGATGGTCCCAGCTTTTGTTGTTGCTCACATGGAAACTGCTTCAAGCCTGGATTGCTTTTCCCCATTAAGTTCCAAACCCTGAGCTGTAGCACACCTTTAGAGCAATGTGTGTTTAGTCAAAAATGACGTGCACTACTAATGTGTAGGTACTGAATTACTACCACATTTAGTACCAGCCTCTTGACCTTATTTTGCCTTTGCTGAGTTTGCGTCCTCAGTTAAAAACCATTATGCATACATGTAAATAAAGATAAATGCACAACTGTGTTTCTTTAACCTACATGGAGCTTTCTTAATTTACTTCTGTGTGAGATAGGTTTTTCTAGACTTATGTGTGTCCTGTTATGGGTAGAGCTTCCTACTCTTCTCCAGCAGGAAAAAACACCCAAAGTGCCAGTGAACAGTAGATAAGCTTTTGCCTTAGTCCACTTCCTGAGCCAAGGTTTTTTCCTTTGACCATGTAAAAGCTAGTCTGAGTTGAAGAAAAATCCCCCAATATTTGACATCTAGAGAGATAGCACTTGAGGCAGAGTGGTTCTCACAGGGCTTGCTTTTGCACTTGATACAACTGGTGTGTACATAATACATACAATTATGTATGTACATATGTAATTGGTATGTCGTCCTCCTACCCACTTGACAGTAGGTGGAATACTGTACTGATGTGTTATGTTGTACTTTGTTGATTCCTCAGAAAACTTTAGAGGCCTCTAACCTAAATATAACCCCTTGTAGTCAGAACAAAATGACTCAGATTTGAAACTGTTCTCTGAGTAACTCTGGATCCATTTTCATTGTACTGTAATTAGCTATATTGACCTGTTTGTTATCATGGGCACAGACAACACAGAATTGCCATTCCTTTTTGCTCAGTGAGGAAGTGAGTCAGCTTGTATTAGATCCCCTTTTTCTTTTTCATAAGCTAGACTTTCCTGAATCTGAAAGCTTTTTACCACAACTTGCAACGCAGCACTCTAGTGCATGTAAAACTTTAATTCTGTGCACCAGCATCTCTTCTGTGACACATCAGAAGAGCTTATGGTTTAACCTATGCCATATATGCAGCAGGAACTATGTATTTTATGTTTTTTAAATGAGACACATAGAAAGAGACGTATGCTGTAAAAAGCATCGCCTTGAGAATTTTTCTCATGAGGCCTAATTCTGAAAGATAATTTAGGTGTTATTGGGAACTTCTTTATCAGGACTGACATGCGTAAAGACAGACCTTTCTAGATCTAGGCTTATATACTAAAGATGCTTAACATTTGACTGAACTTGCGGTAAGAGCTAGCCAACGTTTGCCAAAAATCTTTGTTTAAATAAATAAACACATAGAAATTGATGTTGTATTTGTCAGGTGAAGAAATATCCACTCAGCAATACAAATCTGCTTTTGTTGATACTCTTTGAATACATGTGGTTATCAAAATGGTACTGGATTGAACAACAAAAAGAAGACACTTTCATTCAGAAACATTCATGTGTTGGTGTAGAGTCCCTCTTTTTTAAGTATGCTTGCTTGACTTTTGGTGAGAAATTATATGTAAATGACTTACAAGGTAGCAAGTAAACTGTTGTAAAATGTACAACTCTTTTGAAAAAAAAACAAAAGAATTTTATTTGTTCTAAGCAGACCAGGCTTCCATGTGGCCTAGACTTCAGTGCAGCTAATACTATCAAATTGGTTTGTAATGTGATTGAGTGTTGATTCACTGTTTTAATGTAGTTTCGTCTTTGCTTTGTTTCAGAAAATCAAGACGGACTGCATCAGGTAGTACATGAACGCCTGGGGGAGTTGCTACGTGTTTTAAAAGCAGTGATAAATAAACATCAGCCTCTAAACTCAGTCGATGTTCTTAGTGCTGCAGGAACAGTTATTGCAAAAGTAAAAGGTAAGGAATTACTACCTTTCATATTCTTGGAAAAGGCAATTAGGGCCTCGATTGGCTCTGACTTGGAGTTACAGATAGGATTCTATATACAGAAGAAACAGGGATATTTTAAGATTAATACTTTAACACTGTTTTTAAAATATGTTATCTAATAATTTGTTTTCCTGCTGATGTAACAAATTTCTACTTACAGGAAGCTAGCAGCCATACTACTGTTCACCATACACACTGAATTCCACACTTGGGTGTTGAGCTCCTTTTTACCCGTGTATCAGAACAAGAAACCTCACATTTATCCATGCAGAGATTTGCCAAAGATCTTTCATTAGTTCTGTGAAATTGTAGGATAGTGTTGTATTTATATGAAGTGAGCAATTTATATCTAAATGAGCCATCCAAATCCGAATGGCATAATCCTTAGTTATAAATTCTGTGAGTAGATCATAAGCATGGTAAAGGTGTCAACAGCAACATAAAAGCCTTGCAGGCATACATACTAATACTTTCTGTTGCTGACCTTTACTGATGCAGTTCTTTGCATGTCAGACAAATGCAAATGGTGAAGCACACAATTGTTGCAGCCTCAAAACCACATCTGTTTCTTCTTTCTTTGACTGCAGTGCTCTCCACCCTGGATTAAGTCCAGTATATTACTGTGGAACAAACACAGTGTCTTGAGTGTGGCATGGAGAGTGTTTCGAGTAGCGCAAAATGCCCGTCTCTGTCCTGTGTTAAATCATGTGGAACATCTTCCTTCAGAGATGCATAATTTAGGTTTTTTCCTTGTTCTGGGTTTTTCCCCCTTGTTTCCTAATTATCTTAGTATGTTTGAACATGCCCTCTTGATTCAGTGCAGCTAACATGTGTAGCAGTCTGATTCCTATAACTTGACATAAACCTTTGCTAAATCATGTTTCCAAAAACTGTTGCAATTAGAACTGGACTACAGTCCTCTCTGGACGACATAGTTTATCAAGGTTGTTCTTGATATGCAGTGCCTCAGATTCGTCACTGTCTATAATGTATGAGTTTGCCATTACAGATTAAAGCTGTTCAATTATTTTCCTTGCCCCACGCAGTAACGTTATCAATTGATGCTGTAATGATGTTGACCTTTTTGTCAATTTCTGTGTTTGATTTGGAATCCATGGTTAAGTCCAAGGTCACTTTCTGTACTTCTAGTGCTGAATTGGTTTTCTAGATCTAGTGTACCCTCAGCAAGTTCGCTGATGAAACCAACTGGGAGCACTGGCTGATTCCCCAGAGGCTGTGCTGCCATTCAGTGGGATCTCGACCAGCTGGAGAGTTGGGCAGAGAGGAACCTCATGAGATTCAACAAGGACAAGTGCAGAGTCCTGCATCTGGGAAGGAACAACCCCATGCACCAGTACAGGCTGGGGGTCGAACTGCTGAAGAGCAGCTCTGCAGAGAGAGACCTGGGAGTCCTGATTGATAATAAGCTGAATATGAGCCAGCAATGTGCCCTCGTGGCCAAGAAGGCCAATGGCATCCTGGGGTGCATCAAGAAGAGTGTGGGCAGCAGGTCAAGGGAGGTTCTTCTCCCCCTCTCCTCTGCCCTGGTGAGGCCTCATCTGGAGTCCTGTGTCCAGTCCTGGGCTCCTCAGCTCAAGAGGGACAGGGAAGTGCTGGAGAGAGCCCAGTGCAGGGCCACCAAGATGATCAGGGGACTGGAGCATCTTTCATATGAAGAAAGGCTGTGGGAACTGGGGCTGTTTAGTCTGGAGAAGAGGAGATTGAGGGGTGATCTTATTAACATTTATAAATATCTAAGGAGTGGGTGTCAGGAGGTTGGGACATCCCTTCTTTTCTATAGTAGATAGTAATAGGACAAGGGGTGATGGAACGAAGCTGGAACACAAAGAGTTCCACTTAAATATAAGAAAAAGCTCTTTCCCTGTTCAGGTGAGGGAGCCCTGGCACAGGCTGCCCAGAGGGGTTGTGGAGTCTCCTTCCTTGGAGGTCTTCAAGACCCGCCTGGACATGTTCCTATGTGACCTGATCTAGGTGACCCTGCTTCTGCAGAGGGGTTGGACTAGATGATCTCTAAAGGTCCCTTCCAACCCCTATCATTCTATGATTCTATTCTGTGATGATTCTATGATTTACACGTTCTTCCTTCTATCCTACTTCTGGAGAATTAAGTGCTTCATGGAATTACATAACCCGTTCCTCCCCGAGCACTTTTACAGTGTCAATGCACTGAACGCTGGGCAGATATATTCGTTTCATACATTTTCTTACATGCGTCTGGCTTTATCTGTTTTGAGTTAGCTCTTCCTTGAATAGTTATCACAAGAATAATTTCTTTCTTCTGACAGTAAGCAGAATAAATAATTTCAGTACTAATCCTTTTTTTTTGGCAATACAGATATTCACAGATACTTTTTAGCTTTTTGCCTGCAGAGCAGATCTTAGTTCATAGAGTATGTTTGCACTTGAAATAAACTAATCGCTAACATTTGCTCTGTAGAGTTTACTCACTGTTAATATATTGAATTTATGAGGAGCTACAGTAATGGAAAGATGGCATTATTTTCTATATTTGAAAGAAGAACTACTGTTAGGAAAGCACTGTGCATACACATACAGAATCTTGAAAGTAAGTCCACTCTTGGTTATTATAAGAATGCCACCTGAAACAAAAGCAGTACAATTATGTCTTCCAGCTTTCCGTCAAATGTGTTTGTGGGTCCAGTTATAATACAGTACTTCAGGTACATCTGAAAAGTGTGTGCTCAGCTGTAGCTCACCCAAACTGTCTTAAATATGATCTTGATCTTGTACAATGAGAAACCTCTCAAATTAAAAAGGCATTAAAGGAGTTGATTTTGTTATGGTAACAGTCTTTGTTCTTGAGCTGGAGCTGAGCTCAAGTTTTTCCCCCTCTTGGCTACGTTGCTCTGTGAATAATTTTATCATTGGTAGTGGTTTGACAGTACTGAAAATCTAGCTTTAGGACTCTTGCTACAGGATCTGAAGTTACAGTGATGATAGGGTACACAGTGCTGACCTGATACAAATGTGTTCTTTCAGCTTGAATAAACAGATAGATAAAAGGTTTTTTTCTGATGGAATAAAAGATTTTGGCATGCAATTGATGTTCACAGTATTCTCACTAATTTCTCATGGAGTTATTCATCTGTCTCAAAAACAGCACATGTTCTGGACCTAAAATGGAGAGGCTGGTTTAAACTTTCAGTTTGTGTTTGCTTTAGCCAAAGAACAAACTTGCTGTGTGACAAATCATTGTTCCTGTGATCCAGCACTGTGTGACTTGGCCTCAAGGAGTTCCCAAATTAATCGCAAGGAAAAGGAGATCCAGATCACACTAAAGAAAGTGATCTTGGTCAGTCTCGCCTCAATATTTGTACCTTTGATACAAACGAGTACTTTCCTATGAAGACTTTGGTATAACACCTGCCACTGTTTGCTCAGACATGTATTCCTCGCGTGTCTGGAGACAGAAGCAGGGATTGACATGGCTGCATCACTTTCTGACCAGTACTTTGATATAGTAAAAGCTTTGCTGTATAAAATTGCCTGTGTCCCTTCAGCATAACCTGTGGTAAACGTGAAGGCAATTTGTCTTTAGCACCTATTTGGTTTTTACAGCTGTAATTTATGGGAGAATCGTACTGCTCTGTTTGTATTGAAACTGAAGTGTATAACTGCTGAAACTGAGGAAGCTGAAGTAAAAATACAGCATGTTGAGAACTTTAAGCATATCGCACCTCAAGTTTGCTTACAGTGCCCTGTTAGTAGCACATGTGTTCACCATTTTTCAGATATGGTTATTTCTCTGTAAGTGGTGGAACCTGAATAAACAGGAAGCTACAAGAATGTTAGGAGTGGGTAGGATAGAAGCAGTATCCTTTTTCCTCTGTCTTCCCAGGCTGTGTTAATATGACACTGTTAAAGAAGTTCATCTGACTCATCTGTTTCTTGTCATTGGAGAACAGAACTATAAAAAGATGTGGAAGCACTCTATCTCTGTATTCCAGTTTATGACTAGGAAAAAGATTAACTTGGTATGGAAAATTTTTGATGTTTATTTAGTAGAGGATGGAATGGAAACAAAATGGGATTTACATGTGGGTTTTGTTCTTCTTTCAGAAATAGAAATGTAACTGGTTCAGGTTCTAGAAGGACTTTTCTGAATCTTTGCATAATGCCAGAGTTTCAAATCTAGTTTGTATTTGGAACTTTGTATGGGGCAAATGGTTGTTTTGGAGACTTTGCTCTTAATGAAATCAGTTACAATAGTTTTGGACCCAGTGACTGGCTTATGAGATTGTCAAAAGTACAACAATTTGCACTGGGATTTAAATGTAATGTCTAGTGCAGACAAACCACCTCCCTTAAAATTACTGCAAGTGGGAATATTTCAAATGCTAGCAAAAATTAAAAGCTTCTCAGCCATTTCTCAGGTCCTCTAGTGGGAACGATGCAAATGTGCTTGTAGCTCTGCTTTGGATGTCTAATGTTTTTCCGTTTGGATAGACTGAGGGAAGAACTAACTGTAGCACGTTATTTTAACCTTGCTACAGAGAACAATGTTTGTCTGGGCAGGTAATGTCAGATTATTACCATTGTAGATAGAGATTGTAGGAAGATGTGGAGGAAAAGGAACTCGTTTTCTCTGCTGTCTCTTGGACGTAACATGGTTCGCTGAACCTCTGTACTTGGGCCCTACCGCTTACACATGTTTATTCGAGTGCTTCATGAAGCATGTCTTTTAAATGACACTTCTCTTCATCTAGAGGAATGGGGACTTAATGAAGCATCTTGCCTGCAACCTGTTTAGACTCTTGTTTCTGCAAGTCATTTACCAGTCTGGCACACCATTATATGCATAGTTGTTATTTTCCTACTCAATGTCTGTCAATAGCTAGTGGCTCCAGAATACAGGGGGTCCTGTGCTAAATTCAAGTTTTGTGCTGTTCTTTGGCTCTAAGTTGCACCTCTGATTTAACTGAATCACTAGAATGAACACATATTCCTAGCAAAGTGAAAAATTACTCTTCTCTTATAGGGGTTCCCCCTTTTAGGTATGGGGAGTTTTTCCCTAATCACTCTGCGTCAGTTAAATAGCTTTAGCAAAGTGAAGCAATTTAAAATTTGTTGGTGTGGCGTAAATGTGGAGCAAAACTTACTATGGAGGGTTTAGGAAACATTTCCTCAAACTTATCTTGTTGGCATCCAGTTAAGCTGCCTTACTTAGTAGTATGTACAGGCCAGTGAAATTATATGGCACAGATAACTGAAAGTAGAACAGTGGGGCCTAGACAGCCTGCTGATGCTTTCTAGCTGTGAAATCTTGAGAATACTTTTCTGCTTCCTTCCAGTCTGCAGAAAAGATTCAGATTCCTCCCTCCATTTTATTCCTCACACATTCTTAAGGATGAGAGGTAATACCAAGAAGTATTAAGAGTTTTTGTTTCGGGAGAGTGGGTTTTTTTGGTCTCAGTTGGGTTGGGTTTTTTTTGATTGCTTGGGTGGGGGTTTTCTGCTTGAAATAGTGCTGAAAGTTCTTGAAAGTATTCTTGGAAGTTTAAGGACAGAAAATTGATTGCAAAGGTATTTGTTCCAACAAGTCAGACAGTTGCTTACTGTTTAAAAGACAGCTAGTAAAGTATGGATTGAAGATACATTCCTTGATGAGGAAACAGATGGTGTTACTCTCTCATACCTGATAGACAGATAAAGTTGGCCTGCAAACAGTGAGTTCTGCAAGCTGGCTTAGTTTACATTTGTCCAGGGTCTGCAGACAGCTGGCAAGGTGGCTTTACTGCTGCCAGTCCTTCACATGTCTGTGGGGAGTGGAAAGAAGGAAGCAAGAGAACTCCTGCAGACTCTGTTTCCTACTGTGTCCCTTGCGTTTCCTGCTCTGTGCTGCCTTGATTTGACCGAAGAGGGACAAGAAAGCGTTGCAGAAGCTTGTGTGCTGTGCTGTGGTTACTGTGAGTTGTCTAAGCATCATCTTTTAAAGGCCTTGGTTGCTCTTTGGTCTTGACAGCAAGCAGACAGCCTCCTCATAGATTCAGAAGCATTGCTAAAATATCCTCAGGCACTACTTTAGCTTCTGAGATTCTGGCTTCCAAAACTTTCATGGCTATTGCTGGTTCCCCAGCCTGTTCTATGCTTGATTCAGAAAGCTTTTGATGGCATGACCCAGGAGCTGAAACTTTGCAGAGGTTGCCGAGCCCATCTCAGTTTGCAGACATCATGGCTTGCTTTGGAAATACAGATAGAGTCTAATGCAAGCTGGGCTCACATTTCAGGTACTGGATTCTACATTTTGATGCATTGCAATAATGTTTTTTTTAAAAAAGTTCATTATGTACCACCTAAAGTCTTACTTTAAAGCGTTGTTAAGTTGTATACTTGTTTGAAATCTGTGGAACTATAGATAGATAGCTGTCATTTCCAGACATGGAAAGATTACTATAGTTCATTGTTGTCAGTAGCTATTGTGTGCAGTCAGGATGTCCTGGGGAAAGAGCGTGCACGGTTTAAAGTTGATGTTAAGTACATCAGCATTCCGGGGTAGTAAGGTAGAAGAAAGCTGTTTGTATTCTGATGAAATACTAATAGCTTGGACTAACCTCTTTTTAGGAGAAGTGGTAATTCTGAAAAATTTTAAATTGGTTATTCTGTTTGTGATGGATCCTGAAAAGAAAGGATTTCTCTGCTATATAAAGTGTAAAGCTTAGTAGAACTCTTTCTGGAACAGAAGGGCGAAGTGAAACAGACCAGCATTTCTTTAGGGAGAAACTGTCTCCTTAGCAAAGTGAAAGAAGTGTTTTTTCTCCGAAGGTAATGCAGTTAATGGATGTATGAATGTTTCAGTGGTAAGTGCTTTGAATGTACAGACAATTTTTATTGCTTCCTTTTAATTTTGAAACAGTTTGTGTTTCATAACAGCACTGAAATGATTTTTCCAGTCATTAGTGGCTGGTAATCAATAGATCTCGTAGTAGCTGTTGTTGTTTAATGATTTGGAGTGCAAAGTTTAGGTTTATAGGCAGTGTTATCTCTGGAAAGGTGTAGTTTTCAACTAACCTGAATTTTCAAAAATAAATAAATCTACTGCTATTTACAAAACAGAGCTTTGTTTGATTTGTGTTTTTTAAATTATCATTTGCAGAGCTTTGAGTCCCCTTTCAAGTAAAAGTGCCAGAGACAATTTTCTCTTGTGTAATTACAAAGTGTAGAAAAAGGAAAATATAGGAGAAGCCTTAATCCAGCAGTGAACTGTGACAACAGACTTAATACTTTTGTGATATGTGATGATTTTTTTTTTCTGCAGGCTTATTACAACACATTCTTCCAGATCTGCAAGCAATTGTGAAAATAGCCAATAAGAAGAATACATATCTTCTGTAATAGCTTTGTAGAGAAATAGTTGTATTAAAATGTTTTTCAGGCCTGATGTTTTGCTCAGTAAAAAGGAATGGATTCAGCTGTGTTAATTTACAGGTTAAAAACTTTTCCTTTCACAAAGGAAGTCTAATGGGGGAGCAGATTATTGTACTTTCTTTGTTTGTTACCCATTAGTGTTCAGGCACCTGGCAGGAAGTTTGAATACTTCTTAAGATTAAGGTCTGTTACTTCAATTTGCAAGAAAATGTGTCTACAATGAGCAATATTTTAACATGATTTAACTTTTGCTGCTTCTAGGTATCATTACAGTCCATTATTTCCATATTTGTACCTGAAATCTAAGGAGGATATGTTAATTAACATTGTCACAGGTCTTGCAAAAAGTGGTGAATGGGGTGAATAGCTGTCTGTATATCACTGCAGTATCTCTGAAACAGATGAGCATGAGGGTAGCTTGGGCATCTAGATAATAGTGCATCGCTTTAAAAAACTAAACCTTTCAATAAATACCTACTAATGTGAAATTGTCACTTCTTGGACCATGAGGTTAGGAAAACTTCCATCCAGAGGGCTCAGCTTTGGTGCAAAGGGAGTGCATATGTTTTCTTCACAAAAAAATTCCCAGTCACTACTAGTTGAGTTGGAAACAGACAAAAATGGTTGTGCCTTTTGCGTTCTCCATTCTCTCACCTTTGTCCTGTAGTTGTTAGCAGAAACTCTGGATGAACAATTCTTTTTGTTTCATTATTCCAGTTTGTCATAGAAGAATAAAGTAGATAAATATTTGTCTTGATCAGCAGCTTAAACCAGCTAGTTTGTACAGGAGCTCTCTTCTTCCTGTTTTGGAACATCAACAATTATACTGAAATTCTTCCACACTTCTGATAGGCAAACCTGAGGGACTTTTGCCAGACTAAAGAGCTGATAATTAAAGGGTTGTGCAATGGATGCTACCTATTAATAGCTTTCTATTTGTACTCAAGCAAGAAATCCCATGTAGGGGATGAGTGCATGGGATTCTATACAGATGGGGAATAGGCTGTGACACCCACATAAACTACTGCTCCTGTTCTGAATTCTGAAATTTCTACCCAGAAAAGAAACGATTATTCCAATATTTGGCTGTGTGTGGAAGCTGCTTTGTGTTGTTGCTGCTCTCTAATTTTTACTCTTGCTGGTAACTGACTGCTTTTCTCTTCCTTCTCATCTTACCATCGTGTTCCCACACAAAGCTGCTTCTTAGGTGGGAAGATACAGGAAGTGAAAAAGCAGTCTAATTGGATTGTGGAAAGGATCTAAATTGTGATACTTTCTTGCTCATATTCTTTAAAACTGTATTTTTTTCACTTGTTCAGAAAAGCATCATGGTGCATGTTCTGTAGGAGATGTATGTGAAATTTGTCTTTAGGCCTAGTAAACTTGCTTGCTTGACACCCCCTCTGACCCTTTGGTTTTAATTTCTTTCCCAAGCGGTGAACTTCAAAGAAGTTAACGAAGAAAACAAGAGAGAACTCTTCAGTGAAATATTCTCTTCTATTGAAACATTGGCATTCACCTTTGGAAACGTGTAAGTTAGAATCTGGGAATTTTTGAAGATCTTGGTGGAACCGAATCAAATTAAGATTAAACAGCAGCAGAAACATCAGTTTTCTTTTGGACAAATATTAGCTGATAAACTAATTTAAGTTAACCCTATCTAGAGCAATTTTGCTGCTTTGATTGAGGTGTTGATTTGGAGTTTTTTTTGTCTTAACAAGGAAGACTGTGATGACAAAGAACCTGCAAGGAGTATGAGACTACTTCTAAAACTTGTTTGCACAACTTTTAAAGGATATTGGAAATACTATCTGAGTTCTCAGTGATCTGAAATTGCTTGATGAGGTAAAGTAATGAAGTAACACAATCTTTTGTTTTTCTGGCAGTGTTTCGGACTTCCTTATGGGAGATGTAGACAATGGCTCGTCATTGGGACTTCCTGTATCTCAGAGGAGTCGGGTAGGCTAAGCGTGTTCTCCTAGAGTGTGGAAGGGTGTCTTTTAGAAATGTTCATTTCCACTGAAACTCTGCATCATGAGAGTGGGAAACCCATGAAAAAAATGCATTCAAAGTTTCAGATGCTCGAATGTGTTCTCAGTTCTAAGTGCCAGTGATGACTTGATGGGGTTAGCACATATATGTGTAAATGATAACCTGCTGTAATTGTAATTGGTATTTGTATAGTAAGTGAAATACCAGTAAGATTCTTGAATAATTTGCTTGCTGTTGTGGTTGGAATAGACCTGAGAGACCTAGAAGCTAAAGGTTTAATGATATCTTTTTGGCTTTTAAAGACTAATATTCAGTACAAAATAGCCTTTTCTTCTTCCAGAGCCCAGATTGTACTGTAGCTGTTTCAACAACAATTCATTAAGAGAACTGAACTACCAACTTATAGGTAGCCAAAGAAAAACAGTACTGTTTTAAACTCCCCTTTAGACACTTGGAAGGTGAGATGAAAAAAAATGCTCCGTACCAAATTCTGTCCTGAATTTTTGTTTATCTAGAAGACTTTCAAGTAATTCAAGTCAAATTAGAAGTTAATGCAAGGAAAATGCAGTTTGTAACTGGTGTGTATGACAGGCTAAGTTGTAGCAAGGTTTAAAACTTTGAGGGTTTTTAAAAGGCTTTGTTAGACCAGCTTAAGGCTTAGCATTCCTTCACACAAACTTGATCATAGAAGTGCAGTGCAGCTACAGCTGAGAAGTAGTCTTTTTAAGTGCTCACTGTGTTTGTTAGCACTCGTGAGAAGTATGAATGATCACAGAAGCTCTTGCTTCTGTAGCTGCTATGAAGCTCATGTTTGTGAACAACATGGAGGGGGAAGGAGGCTGCTCAGAAAACTTATTCCATCAGACTTGAAATCAGAGGATTAGATTGTTGATAAAAAGTGTGAAATAAAGTATCATAGAAGCTAGCATTTCATGTAACTTAAATGAGACGAATTGAATGATATTTCAGCTAACTGGTTCACCAGCAGAAAAAGGTGATGAATTTGCCAACATTTTGATCTTGTAATGGCTTTGTAATGCCGAAATCTGTTCCTGTGGAATGAGATGGTCATATTATTTTATTGTAAAGTGAAATTTGTGGCTAAAAGATCAGTCTTCTGAACACTGGAGTGGAGGGAAGACCAAGGGGAAATTAGAATATAGTGAAATGAAGAGGTAATTCTGTTCTAGATGCTCCCGAAGTCATCAACTCACACTTAAAATCCCCTTTTTTGTAGTGTCACGTCCTTTTCCTAATGTGGAAATTTTGGAGCAAGTCGGATAACATGGTTTGATTTCTTGGAAATCTGTCTTAAATATCAGTGCATTTTCATGCAAATAGATACGTGTTTAACAGATGAAGCATTTCAATTTGATTTGCAGTTCAGAGAGCAGTTTGGAGGCCAGCTACGAGTTGAGTGTTAGGAGAAGTTAAATAAAAAATATTTAAGTAGCTCTATTAACTTCTTTTTCCTGTAGATGAGTACATTCAGTGGTTGAATATAGCAGCTAGCTCTATCTTAAAATGATTAGAGCATAGTATTTTGTCAGAACTTAACATGTAAATGCTTTGAGGGTTAATTAAGGAGAGAGACTTTAATTGCCTGTTAAGATAGGGACCTCCCTAACTAAGCAGTTGAGGATTGCTCTAAGTTGGGGGATGGGGGGAAGCTGATCTTGCTTCTCTTGACTGCAGGGGAGCCCTCATTCTTTAATTCAGGCATTCCACTTGTATATGATGCATATACCCCCTCTTAGCAAATGCAATTGTTCTCATTTTAGCCCATGTAGTACAACCAGAAGTACAAGGTGGAAGCAAAGATATTTCTTAATTAAAAACAGAAGAGCTTTAGAGTATATTGAAGGAGATAGACATGTCTGACCTTTCATTACTCGGAGGTTACATTACAGGTCTGAGAGCGTAATAAAGGAGGAGGATAACATTTTCAAAATGCGTGCAGAGATTTGCCTCTGTCAGAGTGAGAGTTCTTGGGTAATGGGAGGAAAAAAGGCAGAAGAGACTGGTTAAAGTTGAGAAGTGAAATCCATCGATAAATTGAGTGCTTTTTTTTGTTTTGGATTTTTTTGTAGTATAGATAGTTTCCTTGGAGGATGAGTCATTGAATGCTTGAGGGGACAAGCTGCATGGGTCGAGTTCTGATGAGAAGTTTTGTGACACAAGTAGAAGTAGTTGTCCACGTGCTGGCTTTTCAAATGTGATATTGTGTATTTGCAGTGGGGTGAATGTAGATGGATGAATGAGCATTGATTAGCTACCCTAACTAGTCTGCTTGCCTGTATTACTGGAAAGGAGTGAAGAGTTCTTGGAACTGAAATAATTTAGGTCTCAAAAAACAGTAAATAATTTTTAGGACCAGAACTTATACGAGCCTCCTGAGTTAAGAAGCAGAAAAAAAACCTCATACTTAATTTGATTTGTTCTTCCCTAACAACTGTATGTCACATCAAAATCTACTTGAACTCAGTAATAAATTGTACCCAAATCAGAACTAAATCTAGGAACGTTCAGGATTTCTGTGCAACCAAAGATTGATCCATCTCTCAACTGGGATTTTATCATTTGGTTGACAGATATCTTTGGATGGATTTCCCACCTGTTCTGTAAATAAACATCCATCTTACTGAAACTTTTTTTTTTAACAGAAATTGTACTTGTATTTCACTTTCTTAGGAATAGCACTGTTCTTTAGACTGTAGTTTTAGTCTGTTCAGTGTAGTTGATGATTGACACCTTGCATGTTTTGGTATATGGAAAAGCTACATAATTATTGTTGAGGGATTTTTGTGTGATCTATGATCAGTTTCCACTTACATGAAAGAAAAAAGAATGAAGGAGAACTACTTATATATTGTTGTTGTTCTCCATTTTAGCTTTAAGACGGAAAATACAACAGCACCAAGATCTAAATAATGCAAACAAACTGTTCTTTAAAGCTTAAGGCCACTTTGCAGCTATTTCTTGACCTTCATTAAGCCTTAGATGGGAGGCAGTTACAGTACAGTTTGTTGCTATATCTGAGGAAAAAAAGAAAGCAGCACATGATGCCATTTATTTGTTAGCTGGCCAGTTCTAGTGAGAACTTCTCTTTGCTAACTTAATGTTTTGTTTCTCATATACCAGTCTTTTGAGAATCTTTCTGTGGAGTCTGGGGGTTCACTTCATGAAAGGGATGATATTCAAGGTAGGTCATTCTGTATGAGTGTTTTCATCTTCTAAAATAAGTTACGTGGTCACATTTTACACCTTTGCTGCCATTAAAACTTCAAGTGTTAAAATATTGCTACTGCAGAAGTTTTATGGATTTATGAATAACCAACATGGGTTGCTTTTCAGGGGAAAAAAGAACCAAGGCCCAAAGCACTTCTGCATGTCATCATATGATTGGTGCTTTGTTTTGGGTCACTTTCTTTAAGAAAGTTATGCTGACCATATGACTACTCTAGATAAAATACTGTGACCCTTTAATTTGTTCTGAAATCTCTGTCAGTCCTGTTTAGAGTCAACTAGCATTAAAAGACCAACTCAAGATCAGAGCCGCTTAACCGTTCACAGTTGGCTAATACTGGCTTTGCTCTCAGTGTGCGGCCGTGTCTCAAATTCATTACTTTGTGTTTGGTACTTTATTTTCAGGACATCTTCAAGCAGAGGAGGTTGATAGCATGCTCCTGAGAAATGACAGTGGAATTGAATCAGCTTTGTCCTATGCTAAAGCGTGGTCAAAATATGCCAAGGATGTAGTTGCATGGGTAGAAAAAAAGCTTAGCTTGGGTGAGTGGCTCTTTCTGGCATTTAATCAGCTTTGTCATGATGAAATTAAATAGGTTGTCAGGCCTCTGTTCTTCAGACTGTCAATAATGTGATTTCTAAATTAGTAGTTGTTCTGCTGAACAGAACTATCATGCATTTCCTATAATTAAAAGCCTTTAACAAAGCAAAGGTGTTCCCCCCTGTAGCCTATCTGGTAGAAGAAGAATGTAAAAAGCATTTAGCAAGTGGTACAACTGCTAATGTAAACAGTAACTGTGAAATTCTTTTTAACAGAAGTGGAATGTGCTAAAAGCTTAGCAAGAATGGCTGAAACTGCTAAAGCTCTTGTTGGACATCAGGTGAGTGTATCTTAGGGGCTTGATGTTAAAGTCTTAAGCACGTTTCAGATGCCTTGCTCAGAAGATAAACTTTGGGAATGTTGAGGACCAGATTTCTAAGTTGATACAGCATTGATTTTTATACTGTAAATCACTGGTTAAAAGATCTACTGGATTTTATGTCTTCCCATCTCCTGTGGAAAGTTGGATATATAAAGTTATTTTTGTTGAAAGTGCAGAATAGCCGTATAGTTTTCACAATATGTTTTTTCTGTCTAATATCTTCTGTGATTTGTTATTTTGACTTGTAGTCTTCTTTCTCAGAGTGTTTTCTTAGGAAAATGTACCTGAGAAATCAGTAGCTTTTTACATTCATACCTTCCACACTTATATAAATTCCTCATTTAGACGTTTAGAATGTCAGCATGCCTTTACCTTACCAAGAACATTAATGTTTTGTTGTGTATAATTTTAGGATTATATGCCATTCCAATCAATATTCATTAATGCTTTTCAAAATGATATTGAGAACAATCAACTTTGGCAACAAACAGCTGCTGCCCTCCAGTCTAACAAATTTGTGCAGGTAAGTTTAAAGACCAAGGTCTTGTTTGGGATGTTTTAAAGTTTTGACAGCACAGATTCCTCTAAATAACTCACTTGCTGTCTATAAGACTTTTATGTACTCTATTAATGTTTCTTATCTAGCCTCTTCTCGGAAGGAAAAATGAATTGGATAGACAAAGGAAAGACATCAAGGAGCTTTGGCAGCGAGAACAGAAGAAAATGGTTGGTATTTCTTTCATATTTAACAGTGTTCTATCTAAAATTCTTCAAAAGGACAAAACTTTCAAGCTAGGCTGTTATGCACTTAAATCCATGTGGAGAATATATAGGACTTATTTGATGTAGAATGTAACTTTCAATTTTGTGCCACTTGTATTTGTAGAAGATGATCTTTCTATGGCCATGTACTTCAAACCTGTGCAAAGCAGCTTTTCTAAATGTCACATTAAATAACTGGAAAATTAACATTATTTTCCTCTTTTTTTGTTGCATTCTGCAGCAAGAGCTGGAAGCTGCTCTAAGAAAAGCAAAGTTGCTATGTACACAGCGTCAAGATGACTATGAAAAAGCAAAATCGTGCACTGCTCGTGCTGAGGAGGAACATCTTAGCTCGAGTGGAAGCTTTGTGAAAGATTTCAACAAGCAACTGGAGAAAAAACGAAAGCTAGAGGAGGAAGCTCTACAAAAAGTAAGTAATTTTGTTCCATGCTTTTCAAGTTAAACCCTCACTGTTTTCACTCGTGCTTTTGCAGTGGGAACATTTAAGCAAGCCCTCTGTCCATAATCTTAATTCTAATCATGCTGTGTTTTTTCAGACTTTTATCCTAAATGAGAATCTCCATTAATAACAATCTTACATGTGAGGGATTTTTTTTTTTTCCCCCTAGTATCAAGGCCTGTAGTCCCCCAAATCTTTATACTTGTGTTTTCTCTAGGCTGAAGAGGCCAATGAACACTATAAAGCAAGCATGGCAGAGGTTGAAGAAAAGAGAAGTGATTTGGAAAGCTTTAAAAGTGATGTCCTAACACAGATTCGGGAGCTTATTTACCAGTGTGATCTTACTCTTAAAGCTGTAAGCATGTGTTTAAAATACATTTGGCTGAGATATATAAATATTTTAAGCAAAGAAAACACCCCATCTATAGTGTTAATGGCTTAAAATAGCTTTCAAAGGAAAGAGATAAAGCTAATAGAAAGCGGGAAAAGTTTTAATAT
The DNA here is from genome assembly GCF_028858725.1 of Colius striatus. NCBI lineage: Eukaryota > Metazoa > Chordata > Aves > Coliiformes > Coliidae > Colius > Colius striatus. The sequence continues at coordinate 34,214,950 of NC_084768.1, forward strand.
GTTCGTGGTGTTCTCTTTCTGCTGGGAATTTAAAAGAGGAGAGGAAGATATATGTGTTTTGAATATTTCTTGATTTGTTTTTTTTAATGGGTTGTTGCCTTGTGAGAAGCCTGACTAGACAGTTCTTGTAAAATCTGTCTAAGAATATTGATGATAGTAGTGTTACTCTGTCACTTAAGAGTACAGCTCCCACTGCCGTTGTTTTCGTTATTGCATTAATAAAGATGTTTGACTCAAGCACAGAAGGGACATTAACACACTGCAGCATGGAGCCTGCTAATCTTGATGACAGTCACAACTACTACAGGATCCATTGCATGGAATTCAATTAATGAATGTAATGATATATTAATGGACATAAATAAGCAAATTATTGTCAAAACATTATATCTACGCACACAGTTTTAAGTTTATTAAGAGAGCATTATGCCAATAGATGTGTACTTTTTTAGATGAAACAGACAATTTAATGCTGGGTTGGGAATGGAAAGTAAAAAACCCAACGCAGGTACCCCTCCCTGAGCAACCTGAAAACCAGCCCCCAAGAACAGGAGGAAGCTTAGAGAAACTCGTCAGATCAGGTGTATCTAAATTGTGAACTACTTTGCAACCCCAAAGCTGAAGAAGCAGCCATGCAATGTTATATTCCCTGGTCTCTCTCTGCCTTGTGTTAAATATTTTGGAGATTTTTATGACATTTAGCAAAGAAAGCGTTCAGTAAATCTGTGTTCTGTTGGGACAAGGAGTTTTGTCCATTTGTTCTCTTAAGGTGATGTGGAGCTCATCTGGGTTTTGAACTCCTAGCTTCTTCATCATTGTTGTAGTGGCTAAAATGTTCTTGAGTGTGAAAAATACCTTTTTGTTGGGGGGGAAAAAAAAACCTTGCTGCTGATCTCAATCAACCAAAAGTGGGAAGCCATTGAAATTGACTTTGCTACCTGAAGAATCTGGTGATCCAGAGAGGAGTACTAGTGTGTACGGTACAGATGAGGTTTTTGTAGTTGACTTGCAGGACTTTTGCACAAAGTCCATCCCTACAAATGTTGCTATTTTTAGAATAATTTTTTTTCCCAAGTTTTTCTGTTTAAATGTTGGGGTTTTTTTCTGTTGGGGTATTAAATTGGATTGAGCAAAGTATAAGTACAGTGTCTACAAATACTGACTTTTTTTTTTTTCTCCAAACAGGCAACAGTTAACCTGTTCCAGCTGCAGCATGCTCAGGTTGTGGCTCTTCCAGTTAACTGTCAGTCTCTCTGTGAGAGTGCCAAACTCTATGACCCTGGTCAGCAGTATTCAGAGTTTGTGAAAAGTTTGCCAAAGGAAGGTGTTCATATTGAACCGGGTTCTTTTGAGACCCAGAATTCCCAGGCTGATGGGTGAGTCCTACGCATTTGCTTGGCTTAAAATTAAATGCTAGGCACATGTGTCTAATAGTAAACAAATATTTTTTTGAGGAATTAAATGAATCCTGATCTTTCACCAGGCTTATATTTTGGTAGATTATATATAAAGCTGATGTAAAAACCTGACCTGAAATTCCAGTCATTTTGTGCAAAGACTTACTAAAACATTGGCAATTGTGCAAGAAAGAATTTAATCGTCTTTTAATGTAGATACCGGTCAATATCAAAAATGCCAGTTTTGAACTCTGCAGTGTGGTGGGGCTGAGGTATCTGGTAATCAGTTTTAAAAGCCTGAAGAGAGAGTTTTCCTCTTCTGGGGGCCTTGCTGCTCTAGTACCTTCTTTTATATTGTTTACGTTTGGCAGCTTTTTGGCAGGAAGTGTGGCTCAGTTTCTGTCTCGTGCTACATGACTAAAAAAAGCCTAGAATCTGTATGTCCCTATAGCTTATTTTTCTTCCAGCCTGTGTGAAATGGCAGTTTTTACTGTTAATCTTCTAAAGATACAGCTATGTGGAGGTAAAGACACGTCCTAGTGTTAGAATGCCAAATCCTTTCTTGCCTTATTGTAAAGCACTCATGTCGCCAGAATATCCAGTCTATGTGTTTCACAGTTCTACAGGAAGGTGTCGTCATCACCGGCTTTTAAAAGGAAACTAAATACAAAAACACCTAAGCTTGAGTCAGACTTCTACCGACAAAAGCCAGGAAATTCAAAGTTGAAGCTGAGATTCTTAGTTCTTGTCTGTAACCTTCCTGCCTTTTAAGACTGATTTAGGCTATGCTTATAAATTTTGACTTAGGATGATTTAACTATGCAGCTCCCTGAGAAACTGATGAGCATGAACTCTGTGCTTTCCTAACTACTTGCTGCTTAAGATGTATAGGAGTGTGTTTTTTCTCCTCCCATCTCCTTATGTTTTGTTTTCTTTCATATGGCCAGATGATCCTTCATGTACTGAAAGTGATCATTTTGTCCTTTTGGTCTGCTTTTATGTAAGGGACAGTAGCTTGGACAAATACAAATTTTAATGCATTGAAGTCTTCAGCTGGATAGAGTAGAGCTGATTAAGGAACAGTTTCCTGACTGCTAAATTTGACTAGTAGGCCATTTTGTCCACAGGGTGCTTCAGTGTTTTATGTTTAATTAATATTATCAGTTTTCTGTCCTTATCACGAGAGCAGATTTTCACAGTGGGCTGACTGTAAGTCTCTGATGGCTTCAATGTATTTTATGTGCTTTTAAAAAAGCACAGCATTTCAAGACCTGTATGTCTATAGGTGAATAGTCCTGATGGCTGAGAAGAGAATCTGTTGGAGGAATGCATGAAAGTAGGATGCAATAACATCTGAACAATTCTGATCTTCAGATTACCAGATTTACAGGTTTTTTGTTTTTTTCCCAACGTCTCCAAAATAACAGCCGTAATACCTTGCAGAGATGTAGAAAAACTGTTTTACAGGGCAGTGGGGAAGGAACCTAGGGAAATTGCCTATATTTAATTTTAAAAAATGAAATTACCACATGTCTCTTTTTGTTTGTTTTGTTTTAATTTGGGCTTTAGTAATTGCATGTCAAATATGTATGTTCATGAGCAGGGACTGAAAGAAAACAACACAATGCTTTTCATTTAATTCTGTCTTTGTTAGTCTTCAAATTGCTTTCTTCTTTCCAAAGGGTTTTTAATAAGCAGTCAACCAACAATGTCCATATGTCACATGGTAACTTATCCCAGTGTTCAGGAGATTTTCCTGTTCGGACATTAGATGATGTGGGAAGCCCAGTTTCTCATCGCTCACAGAAGATTGGAGACAAAAGGTCTTCCAGCAGCACAGATATCCAAGGTGGTTCTGTATTGCACGTTCAGTTTGGTCTCTAAATAAAAATAGCGGGGGAAAAAAAAAATGAGTGCTTGCTCTCTCACTGTCAGAAATGTGGCACTGAAGGAGTTAAAAATGTGGGGGGTCTTTTTCAAGTTCAAAGCCTATAAAAAATTATGGGCTTGAGTGTAAGGACGAATGAAAAACTGTCTGTCTATATATCTAGGCTCTTTGACAGGAGAGGTGAGACAATTCAAACAGCAAGTACTGTCAAGCTCAGTGTACTAAACTGTTTCAATTAACTTCAGCAATTTTAAGCCTATTGTTTTCATAAATACTACACTGATTTCAACTCTCTTGCCAAAACACGTGTCAAGTTTCTGAAATTAATTTCCTTATATCCTGAGCCTTTTACAGGAATATATGCTGGGGGTTTTCTCACTATATTGTACGTTAGTGTAACTTCTGCAGTGTTTTCCTGTTGTGAATGTAATCATGGTTATTTAAACAAAAATAATGTGATTTTTGTCTCTGATGTTGGGAATCTGTGGATATTCTTTCCAAAAGCAATACGAGGGCCACCACCATTCAGGTCATGGTCAGTTGGTAACCAGAGTGGAGGGATGTGCAGCGATTCTGAAAGTGCAGGGGGAAGCAGCGAGTCGCGGTCTATGGATTCACCATCTGCTAGCCCAGGTACAGCTACAGTTACTGGTCTGCTAATTTGAAGTCTTGTCTTGGGGTTGTTTTATGTTAATGAAGACATCCTTGTTAGTTTAGCAAGTGTTGGACAAAGCCTAAAATGAGAATGAGCCATTGGGTGGAACTTATACTGATAGTATCCTGAAAATTCTTCTCATCTGCCAGGGGATTTTAAGAGACGACTTCCCCGAACACCTTCCACTGGTACTATGTCATCTGCAGATGATCTTGATGAAAGAGAGCCACCATCTCCTTCAGACTGTGGTAATGTTATTTCCATATGTGAAGTCCCCAGAAGGTGCTTTTTGCTGTACAGTGTAGCTTTCCTTTAATATGCTTTAGAAAAGTCTGTGAACAAGGCTGTGACTGCAGGCAGCATCAATTTGCGATACAGTATGCGTCCACTGGAGGTTGACAGATGAAGAATAATGTTCAGGTCGTAATGAAGTGGTGCAGAATTGTCTTCATACATTCAGATTAACTCTGTGGGCAGCCTTTGAATGTTACTAAGTGTCTACACCCTCCTGAAGGAAACATAAACAATACACTTACGATTTCCTCCAGACATTTGTGTTCCAAATTAGCTGCATGGCGCTGTGGAACAGGTGATCTTTTCTAAACTTTGAAGGGAAATGGCAGTTACAGGAGTTGGTAATGACAAACTGAATATTACCCTTTTCAGCTTAGATAAGCAAGTTTGGCACTGTCTGTCCCAGATCTGACCAGACCGTTTCTAACTTTCAAATAAGTTTTGACTGCTTAAAGACAATGTTGCCACAGGTACTGAAACCCGAGTAACCAGATTATCAAAATGATTCTGTAGTTAGTCTGCAGTACTAACAAACTAGTTCTGAGATACTTGTGGTACTTCCTCTGTAAGGCCTTTAGGAAATTATTCGGTTAGTCCTTATATCCTAAATCTATGCTTTGCCTTCCAGGAATGAGCCTGTGGTTAACAATATAAGTTTATATCCAGGTTTAAAGCATGTCAGCATGCTAATGAATGCAGACTTTCACTTGGAGTCATATTGTTTAATCAATACTTGAGCTTTTAAGAAGCTTTTAAATATTTCAGAGACACTACAGCCTAAAACACGTCATCTTTCATCCTCTAGTGCAGGATTCTGAGATCCGTCAAATTAAACTTTAACAAACTGTTTGAACTGCAGAGCATTGGAATTCAATGTCCTGACGTTTGCATGTGCCACTAATACAGGAGAAAACCAAAAGACTTAAAAATGCAAACCTGATTGTTTGGTTCCACTTTGATGTAAGAATATTTGATAGTTAATGTCTGTTATGTGAACTGGAACGTTGTTTCCTTGTGATTGAGACAGTTTTGATTGCTTTGATAGCTGCTGTTACTGACAGAATTCTGTGTCCTGAGGCACGGTTCTAAAAAGTGATAATAAATACCCTATTCCAATAGGAGATACTAAAATGACTGTAACAGAGACATTCTCTCCAGGTTTAAATGATCTGACATCTGAAACTGCAAATTCTCCAGGACCTTTTAGAAACGCTAATATGTCCAAAGCAGCACAAACACACAAACTCCGGAAGCTGAGAGCTCCATCTAAATGCAGAGAATGTGACAGCTTAGTGGTATTTCACGGAGCTGAATGTGAGGAGGTAAGCTGCAGAGTAGCTTAAATCGCTGCTTGGGATGGATGTGGAGTCGGGAGTTTTGGAAACTTGCATTAACTCAAAGCAAAAACACAACAGACTGATAACTCTTTCGTTTTGCTCACACATGAGATGACAAATAACAGAGATATCTCTTACGGTGTCAAATCGTATCAAACCATGTGCTTTTCTTTCCTCCTCGGCAGTGTTCACTTGCATGCCATAAAAAATGTTTAGAGACTTTAGCTATTCAATGTGGGCACAAAAAACTTCATGGAAGGCTTCACTTATTTGGAGTGGAATTTGCCCAAGCTGCTAAAAATGCTCCTGATGGCGTTCCTTTCATCATCAAAAAGTGTACATCAGAAATTGAAAGCAGAGCACTGAATGTCAAGGTGTGTATGCTCAAGTTGTAAAAATTCAGTATGAACAATCTTCTTTTTAAAGTTACCTTTGCAGATGCTAATGCTGTGCTGTTGATCTCTGTGGTTTGCACTTGCCTCTCAAATTAAAATAGAATCGTTTGGGTCTTTTAACGCTAGGGCATCTATCGTGTGAACGGAGCCAAATCAAGAGTTGAAAAGCTTTGTCAAGCTTTTGAAAATGGAAAGGATTTGGTCGAGCTTTCAGAACTCTATGCACATGATATCAGCAATGTTCTCAAGTTGTATCTCCGCCAGGTATGTACTTGATGGGTCAGATGGAAAACTAAAATAGTGTAGTATAATTTCTTCAGTACAAAAGGGGGGGAAAAAAACCCTCATTTTCAGCAGCTCTGAAGCAGAAGATTTTGTAGCTGATCTGTTGGTGTGGTTTGTAGTTAAATTTGTTTATTTTAAAGACATAATTATGTTGAGCTTTATCTAATCTTCCTACTTTCTGCTTTTATCTAAGCTGGGGACAATGCAAATAGCCTGGGCAGATTTGAGAACTTTGTCTTCCTTTTTGTATTTTTTAATCAATAACATTCATGTTAATTACAATTAAATCACAATTAAAAGCAAATCTTACATGACCTAAAATCTATCTTAAAAAACCAAACAGAATACGGACCAAACTTGATACCACATGTAACATGCTATTTAAGACTGAAAAAAACAAGCAGCTGCTCAATGATGATGATATTGGTACAGTGTCACAGATCCTCCATGGCCATCACTTCCTTGAACTCTGTGGCTGTATTGATCAATGCTCAGTCTCAAAGAAGCTGCAGGAAAGGGCTGGCTAAAGAGCTGTGGAGAAAGGTGCAGGGAGGAGTGGTTTTGTTACCTGGGATTGCAATGGACAAGTTGTGGTTTGAGCAAGGATTAAATGATGTCATCATCTAAGAACAGGCTAGAGAAGAAAGTTGAAGAAAAACAGGAAGGAAATGAGTTAAAATTCAGGCTTGAGAGTGTTTCTGAAATGTTCTTATTCCTTCAGCTTCCAGAACCCTTGATTTTGTTTCGGCTTTACAATGAGTTCATTGGAATTGCAAAAGAAAGCCAGGCTGTTCACGAGGAATCAGATGCTAATCAAGTGAGTCCCAGATTCAAGAAAAGACAGTCAGTCTGTATGGAGCGGAATAGGATCATCATTAAAATTAAGGATCTTCTGAAACAACTGCCTGTACCAAACTACAACACTCTGCAGTACCTTATTGGGCACCTTCACAGGTGAGAAAAGACTTCGCATGCAAACTGGTGTTGAAAACTAAACTGCAACAAAGTGTGTCTTGGGAAATCCTGTGCTCTTTTGATCACTGTAGAGGTAGAGGTCCCATGTGCCTTAGAATACACTGTTCTGTTGCTCTTTCTTTTTCCAATGTAATGAATTCTCAGGTGACAAATGAAATGGAAAGAAAGGAGAGGGAGGGAGAGCTGAGCTCTATTATTCCCAATTAAGGTGGGGATTTGGTGGCTATTAGCAGAAAATGGAAACTCCTGTTGTGTGTGTTAATAACCATTCCCCAGTTATGCTGCACTTCATTGTCCTCCACGTGTTGAGTTGTGAGAGTGTACCAAACCAATGACTACAAATGAAATGGGTAATACTGGACTACAACTATATTATGTTATTCCTCAGAATGAGACAGACATTCTTTCCCCAAGACATGTAATGCCAAATAGCCACAAATAATGTTAACCAAATGGGATGTTGAAAAATCTGCTGCCAAATGCAGTCTGCACTTCTAAATTCAATCAGCCCGCCAAACGCACCGTATTTTTGTTGCTGACTTTTAGCCTCTTTAGACATATTTTAATATCTAAAATATATCTGAAGTGGTAAAACCCTCTAACTCCTGGGGATTTGAGGTTTTTTTTCCTCTTTATGCAGGGTTACAGAACAGTCTGATGAAAACAAAATGTCAGCCAGCAACCTTGGCATAATATTTGGCCCAACTCTGATCAGACCACGTCAAACAGATGCTACAGTTTCTTTGTCGTCGCTTGTGGATTACCCTTACCAAGCCCGCGTAGTAGAGCTGCTCATAACACACTATGAAAAGATATTTGATGTGTGTTTGAAACCACTTCTGAGCACATCTCAGTCTGAAGAAACTGCCATTACGGTCAAAGTTGCTTTCTCAGCAGAAGAGAGGGAGCCGCAGCAGCAGAGGAGGTCGTTTCTTGCTGTAAAGGAAGTGAGTGACTTTCCTTGTGCTGTCTGTCACAATGTTACCTGAGCCATCTTAGCCTCAGGATTCCAGAGCACTTTTCTGTTAAATCATTGTGGGTGTTTTTCTGAAGGGAGTGACTTTCCTCTTGAGTTGTCACTTATGCTCTGATTTTTGTTAACAGGGTATTCTGACAGCTCCAAGGGAAAGCAGAGCTTTGGAAACAGCTGCATTGGTTTTGGAGTCCAGCGACAGCAAGAATACAAAAGAACAAGTAGATACGTCTGTAACGGGTTAGTGTGCTTTTATTCAGTCTTGGGGTGGGTGAAAGAGTAGTCATGGATGCATTAGATCATAGTGTATGCAGCTCTTCAGTGTAGACAGGAGCAAGTGATAAAGACTGTTTCTCGGGGCCTGATACACTGTTTGTCTTCGAAGAGGAACAGAAAATTAAATCTTTATAAAGGCTTTCAAGAAACCTGTGTTTATGGAATCAGAGCTTGAAGTATTTGGTAAGAGAATAAAACAGTGTTTTGGTTTCTCCATCTTTTTTTTTTTTAAAAAAGATAATTATGCTGTGACTGAGTTTCTGAAATGCACTGTGATGCTGCACAGCGGTATCCACAAGTTAATGTTATTTTGACCATTGTCTTCCTTCAGAATGTGTATCATTGCCACTCACTGAGACTAAACAAGAAGGCTCTGGGAAGAGTAATTCCTTGACAGAATCATCAGCTACCAGAACTTTGGATATTAGTGTATCTGCTCCAGTAAAGCCAGGTTTGCTAACCTAACTATAGATCTTCTATAAGATACTTTTTTCTGTTTATCTGTCTGTGGTTTGATTTAATGCAGATGTGATATAATCGGCTTCATTTAGGAGTAACTATGCATGATCCCTTCTAATGATACGAATTTTTAGCTGGTGTTACCAGGTCAATCATGTCCTGTGCATTAACAATGCAACAGATCTGAAACATATTAAAAACAGAGAATATTCAGGGATGGGAAAGTGGTAATCAAAGAAGTGCAGTATGTCTTGGTCAGTTTTCTCCTTAGCGTCTTCCTTGGTTACATCTGTGCAGTATGTGTTTTACTGGCATTGAAATGCTAACGTTTGGTTAGAGTATGATGCTCCTAGTATGTACACAAGGTGTACCTAAAAACCATTATCCCATTTAATAATCCTTGACAGTTGGTATTTTAAGTTCCTATACTATTGGCAAAAGTCTTGTTGATGTCTCTTTGTATCTGGTACAATGATCCAGTCACATCTATTTGCATATTTCTAGGTGGTGTTGTGAGTCCAGCTTCAGAGAGAGAGAAGGATCCATTTGTTTCTCTAGGTGAAGACAGCTGCAAAATTAACATATTTCCTGCAAAGCCAAACCGTCAGATTGCCCAAGTCCCGCTGCGAGTGCCGAGGACAAAGCCAGCCCCTCGCCCTCTGAGCCTACCTGTGGACAGAATCCTTCCTTCCTGTGTGCTGAATGAAAGGAACTCACGAAATGCAGGAGCAGCATGTCCAGAGAAACTTGGCAGAAGCCCTACCATTGAAGAAGTTTCTGAGGTGAAGGCACTCCCTGCTGCTGGTATCTGCTGCAGACTCCCTTCTTACGACACCCAGGTGCTGCGAAAAACTTGGGACAAGCAATATAAGCAGTATGATATCACAGCAAGGACAGCCATGATCATGACTAATGTGCCCCAGGAGAACCGGGCACTTGAGAGTGGAACTACAGGTGCCTTAGCTTCGTCATGCAGCATTGGTAACAGCTCATCTAATGTCATTCCTTATAGTAAGCCATATCCTGTATCTGTTGGGTCAGGAAGGCCAATAACAGAAGGGAATGGTCCTGATGCCAATCCTCTTGCTGCCTTCAGAGCACCCAGAACATTGCAGCCACCCCCAGGGACATTTTATAAACCACCGTCTAACAAATCAAAACCAAATGAAGAGGGTTCTTTCGCAAAAGCTTGTACACCAACCAGTGCTAGCTCTGTGCTTCACCAGGATAATACTGTGAAACCGGCCAGGAGCTCTGCACTTCCATCGGGTGATCCTGAACAAAAAAACATCTCAGAGGATCTTCACACCACAGAACTGAAGCCTACTTACCAGAGACTGAGACCAAAGAGGATTCAAGAACTGGAACACAGGGAAGCTCACTTTGTATAGGGTGCAAATCCCTGCTGGACAGTTGATATTGCCAGTGGAGGCTTCCTTTTTCCCCTTTATCCTTTGCCTTCTCTTGAGAATCCCACTACTGTGCCATATTAGAGTTATTTTTATATATGCAGCATTTTAAAAATGGGTGGGAGGGGTGGGGAATTGTGCCGGAAATAAGTCAAATGTTTTGTAATTCAGTAGTTTTTCATAGAGATTTCGTGCATTCCCAGGGTAGATACAGCTGAAGGGTTCACTGAATAAGGCTCTGAGCCTCATTTCATTGTATGTAATGGAGTGCTTATAGAAAAACAGCGATTGCCTGTAGCAGTGAGAGGAGATGTTTTGCATGATAGGCATTATAATAAAAATGGAAGGTTTACTGTTGACTGCCTAAGCATAAACCAAAGCTTGTGCTTTGCACTGTAAAAGCATTTGTTCAGTTTCCTAATCTGTGCAATTAAAGCTTTGCTGCTGCACAGACTTATGTACTGGCCAGCGTGGCCCATAGGGATGTATCATACGTTGTGTATATTTTAAGCAGACGTGATGTTCTGTTGCCAGTTTTCTATGTTGTCACTTTATTTAATTTTTTTTTTGTACAGGAAGGATGCACTTACTGAACTTTACTGTTTAGAAGCTGCAGTCAACCCACATCTTGATTTCTTGTATAGCTTAGCAAGTGGGGCAGATGTGCACAGCCTGTTCTGTTTGGATGCCCTTCTGGAGAGACTGTCAGTTGCAGTGGTGCTGTCTTTCCCAGGTGAATGGAAAGACAGCAATTTACTTGCTGTAGATCAGTTTCACCGCTTCACCTGGTGTAATTGAAATGAAGAGCACTGTTTCCAAGTTTCAGTGAAAGAGCTGGTAACAACCAAAAATCTGCATTAGTAGGTGCATCCAATGGTTTTCACTTTGCATTAAATGGTTTTTATATGTACACTTGTGTTATATTTGCTTTAAAATATATTAACTTGTTAACATTTCAGTGACTCTATGGCATCTGGATTTCTTCTAACTTATTAAAATACAGACTTTTGGACACTACAGCAGTTCAGTGCTGCCTCTTTTTCAGGGATGGGGCATGGAGGCAGCATCGTGCTTTTCTTAATGAGATTACAATTAGCTTGACCCCTTTCTCACATATTGTAAAGCACACTTATTCTACCACGGTAATTTCCACTGATGCAAAAACCAAGGAGATTCTCAGAGGATGGGAAAACCAACAATCCCTTTTCTTGTTTTATAAATATACTGGACTTTCCTGCTCCATTCCTTTCGCCCTTCTTCCCAAAGTATCACAAATAAAGTTCTGCACTGCATTCAGTGGACATAAATCTGATTTTAGTTTCCAGAACAAAAGATACTAAATTTGCAATACTGAACTTTTTGATTCCTTGTCACATTTACTCAGAAGTATGGCTTGCACCTTGGTAAAGGCCGTGCTGGCCACGCTGGGAGTTGTTTCTTGGGGGAGCTGCATTGTACTACAGAGAAGACGCCAGACTGGTACTGCAAGTTACATAATAAAATAAGAAGAGGGACAAAGGCTTATTGATGTGGATAGGAGTATTTTTTCCCCTTGAGAAGGGGAGGGAGCAACCCATACAATAGGTTAATGAGCACAAATAGCATTATTGAAAGATATTACAGACAATGTAGCAGAACCCTGTGGCACAGCTGTCCTGATCAGTACAGACTAGTGCCACAAAATTACCCACTTCGTGAACTACCATTAAATCTATCATCTTCCTATCTTCTGAAGTGTTTTTTGGCATATGTTTAGTACTGAATATGCCAAAAACTGTTCCTCTGGCTGGCCAGAGCATCTCCAGTAGTGCCCAGTGCGTGCTGCTGAAATGGGGAAGGGGGGCAGTCTGTACTCGTCTGTGAGAAACAGATCATAGACTCATAAATTAACAGTTCTTAACCAGGTCACACTACTGGTTGACCCCATATTGCTTTTAATGCATCACCTGCCTAACGTTTATCTAGAGTGAGAAGTTTCTGCTGTTCTAAATGTGCTTTGGGTGTGTGTTCAATGTTTGCTGAAGCCAGGCAGTGACCGGCAGGCTCGGCCAGGAGTGGGAGTGTGTTGCCCTCCTCCGTGCCTCCATCTGACTGTGAATCGGTGTGTCTCAAACACACCTCATTTTACTGATCATCACTTTGAAAAGGTGAATTATGTATGTGGCAGCTTTGTCATGCCTTTGACTCCCTTTGTGCCATACAAGTAAAGGAGAAAGTGGTCTTCTGAAGCTGAAAGCTTTGATGCTCAGGTAAAAGTTGTGATTTACCAGATGCTACCCAGTGTGGGGGCACCAGAGGAAGTGCTGGGGGGCAAGGGATGAAAGGTTCTTCAGAGCCTTTCTGTCGGACCAGGGGATAGGTCAGGCCCAGGCTGTGGCTTGAAGGCCGGTGTGATGTATGGGTTTTTTTCAATGTTTGTTCCTTGATGTCAAAGCAATGTGCACAGGCCTTCCTCTCTGCGTGAGAAGCACCTCTGCGGGCCCTGGCAGAGAGGAACATGCTCTGTGCCCAACTGGTCCTTAGGTCCAGCAGGAAAGACCTGCTTTCTTTTTGACTGGAAATGGTAGTAATGATCCTGATCATTTCTTTGGGTTCTGATGCAGATTTCCTGAGATCTTGTGTTTGAAATTCGTTCACCCCCACTGAATGGCAGTAATCCCACCCACCTGCCCAAGGTGACAGAGCTCAGGGTCATGCAAAGTGGCAGCACCCTGCAGCTTGCCCTGTAGGGAGAAAATATTTCTCTGTCAGATTTCCTTGGTAATTGCATTTTCTGAAGTCGTAATGAATTCTCTCATCCCTCTTAAAGCTTTGGCAGAGCATCGACTTCCATAAATCACTGACCTAATTAGTCATGACAGCTGTTTGTTTAGCAGGGCCCCTAATGCTACCAGAACTGCTCCTCCGAGACATCTTTTCAAATACAAGGTTTGTTCAGATCTGAAGAAATACTTTCAGAAATATCAGCCTGCTAGTACAGACTTTTTTGTAATTGTGCTGGTCATATTGGATATTTGGGATTTTTATTCAGGAGTCCTTAAACTTGCAGATTGAGCTGTTCTGTATCAAGCAGGGGATTAAAACAATCTCCTTATGACTGAGCAGAGTTATTCTGCAAGTGCTAACTGCATTTCAGATACGTGTTTCTTTGCAGCCGAGTCAAACATTCCTTCAGAAACCTTTCCCATAGCACAGCATTGTTCACATACAAGGTAAGCTTGGGTGGTAAGCTTTCATTTTTTCATTGCTTCTATTTAGGAAGTTTTTTATTTGCTTGCAGATGCATGAATTCTTTAGCTTCTGTAGTGTAGTACAGGCCTAAGGAGTTGATCTGAAAGCTTACGGCAATGCTCTGTGAAAGCAGTCAGTGTGTGCTAACATCGGTAACTTATTTCAGAGCCCATTTGTGCTTTTTAAGTGACTCGTCTACATACCACTGTGTGGTTCATAGTACAGAGTGATCTCAGACCACACAACCTTGATTCTTTTTGGATGAGACTAAACCGGGACATGTGCTTTAGCAGCATACCTGTTGTGCTGTAGCTGCTAATCACTGTTCAGTCCATTAGACTGGACAGGAGCTCATCTGAAGTAATCTCCAGACATATAGATGGAAGGTGCTGGGTCCTCAGCACTGAGTTTCATTATAAATGTGCTCTTATTGGGCTGTCTCACCTGCCAATGTACACATAGACATAATATGTTGGAAAGATGAGACAAATAATTTCAACTTTCCACTGGGCGGGAATAACTGGTGTTTATAAGCAATAAACGTGTCAATGTAGAAATAACTTTCATAGGGGGATGCTTTAGAGGTAAGCTTTTCGGAATGAAACGTACTATCTGCATACCCATTTACCTTTGGAGAGAGAGAGAGTAGTTCTCTTTCTAATTCAGAGATGCATGAGATCCTAGAAAAGTGTTTTCACTTACAACCATCCTAAATCTTCCAAAGCGTGAAATGTTTGAGAAAGGCAAATGCTGGGAAAGTCCTTGCTCCTCAGTCCATATATTGCTGGGTGACAGAGAAGTGTCCATGTAAAGTAAACAACTAGAGAAGACATAGAAAACTGTGCCTTCTGAGTTTGCACTTGGTGTGCTTTGTACTTGTTCAACCCCGGATTGAGGAGATTGGCTCACAGCTGGGTTTGCACATGGATAGCCTCTGTTTAAGATGCCATGTTTTTCTGTTTGATATGTGATGGAGCCTGATTCTGATTTTTTTTTATTATTCTTAGAAATAAACCTTTCAAATAGAAGTTTCAGTGAGCCTTTCTTATTCTCTGATTTCTTGTCAGCTCTCCTCTTGAGCCATTATATCACCAACCTTGTGAATAATACAGCTTCCCCCAGTTTCTGTGCACTCATTTCTTTGAAGCTTGTGATTTGTCATCTTTTCAACCTGTGCAACTCATTTTCTCACTTTCTGTCTCTTAATTTGTTTTTTCTAATAGCAACCACATCCAAGAAGTACCATCTTACCTGAGCTTGCCAGAACCTTCAGTTCCTGTCCCTCAGATCACTCCTTATCTATTTCATAGGGAGGCCTCTGAAATACATTAGGAAGAACTTAAAAACCTTCAGCTGGGGTTTTCCCCAGCAGTTTAAGACAGCTGGGTGCAACCTGTGTATGTGCAGTTTTCTCTACACACACATAGATGTATCATTTTAATCTGTAGAAGGTACATTTTCACACTCCTACAGTTTGCCTGGATAAAATGGTATTGGCATGAATTGTGTTACTTTTCTACATGCTCTTCTACATGTGTAAGAAAGAAGATCTTGCCAGTTAAGAAACTGTTTGGATACTGGAAAGCATTATTCCTGGAAATTAGAAGTGTTGGCCCATGAGCACACCCAGTACACATGAGTTTGAATATTTTCTGAGCTATCTTTTCAGGTCATTTTTAAATGCTGTTAATTTTAGATAAATGTTTTCTCCTGTTGCTGGAGAGTTTACGAGGGATGTTTTTATATTTTGCTGGAGAAACAGCATTTAACAGATTTGGCTTTGTAGTGTTTATGAAGTATATCACCAGGAACTTCTACGTTATCAGATATCTATTGTAGGCATAATGCAAGATCAACAAAATCTCTATTTCTACTCATTGCTCTCGCTGCATTGATACATAAAGCACATTGCTCCTTTTTTGCTGCTGCTTGCAGCAAACTACAGACTGTTAGGATATCCCTGAATGATAGTGACTACTGTGAGTTGAGCCACCAGAGAAACTGTGCAGTGTGCAGTGTTTTCCTCTCTCGTGTCAATTGACAGGTTGCCCCCCCCCGCCCCCGTAAGCTTCCTCTGTTTACTTTCAGCAATCCCACACTTTACAAAGTGAAATAGGTGACAGGTATAGCTAACGTAATTGAACATAGAAAACATACCCTACCGTCATCCAATTGTGATGTGCAAAATCTAATTAGGAGAGCTTAGTTTAATCTGTAAGAGCTGTTTCTGTGTACATGTGGGCAGCAAAAAAAAAAAAAAAAGGATCTTTTCTTAAAATAACTTGACTTAGAATCTCAAGGTTAAAGTGTTTATTTGCTGAATAAAACTATTAAATTGCTTCTCATTCACAGTTGTACTGCTAAAACACAGTCTACAGCTGAGCATCACCAGCACTAGATTCTCTGCTTTGAACTGCCATTAATCAGAGTGGATTTCCCTCTGTGGCTTTATAAGGCCCTTTGTTTCTCTGTCAAGATTGCAGCAGGGTGAGTCTCAGCTGTGATACTAACATATGTCCAACAGAAATTATATCAGATATATATATAAAACAGATATATATATCATATAGATATATAACAGAAATTATAAGCCACTTGTAAAAGAGGAGGTTGCCATGTCATCCCGTGTGAAAGAAGCCAGGATAAAGTTGGTGGTTTAGCTGGCAAATCTGTGCAGAGGCTGAAGGGTCCTGAGCTGAAGCTGGGAAGGAACCAGTGCTCTGAGAGCAATGCTCATCTCTCAGAGCTGCAGTGTAGTCTGTTATTCAAGTCAGAAAAATGAAGTTTCATGGAAGATTCTCAAAGGTCTTCCCAAAACACTTTGGAGGAGAAAGAAACAGGCCACCTTTTTAAATAGTGGAGGCTGGATTGGCACTTCTGCCTGGAAGAACAGTCACAGTGAAGCAACGCACCAGCTACTAGGAAGAAAGTTAACTCTATCCCAGCTGAAACTAGGACACATATCTATTACTTTTTAGTGCTGATAAATGTCACAGGAAACAGCCTTCAAACAAAGGAAAAACATGGTTTTTCATGTATGATAGCATTTCAAGTGCCAAATTAAATGGAGCAGACAGTTAAAGGAACTGAACCATATGATAACATAGTCTTAAACTAAGAACAGAAAGGTGTTATTTTACTCTGAAGTTTGTTTCAGCTATCAGTTGAGAAATGGCAACTCATACTCCTCCACAGGTTAACCAGAAGTGTTGATGCAGAAGGATGAGCTTCTTTAGGCAAGTCAGACTTCTACTCTGGAAGAACTGGATCCTCCGGAAAAGACAAAAGGTAAAGTATTAGTCTTGGATTTCAGCTTTGGACCATGCACTCCGATGAATGTCTGCTGGATGAAGTGACTGGCACATTTATCAGGATATAAAAATCACACATTCCTCTCAGAATCAAATATGACTCTCGTATGGGCCTGCTGGCACAGCTGGCAAAGCTACTCTTTACAGACCAAACAGAATACTTGTATTGGAATTTTGTACCAGAAGAAGAGTTGTGGGTTACTAATATTTTAGTATAAATTGGTATAATATTTGGCATTTGGTATAAAAAGATTTGATATTAGAAAACATTCAGATCAGGGAGGTTTGATTCCTAATTTTAGGTTTGCTCTTCAAACCCAGCTGATCTTAGATGCGAATCTAGTTAGAGTCCTAAACTTCACAAAGGTGTTATCTTTTTTCATATATCTGAATGGCATAAGTATTTTAAATCTTTTCAAAGTCTTAGGTCTTATGATACTTTGTCTTAGAGCAAATTTACCTATTCCTTTCCATCTTATTTATTTTTTCTTTTCTTCTCTTTCTTTTTTATTTTTCCACTCCTCTTTAAGTCAAATTTTACTAGAGTCAAGTAAAATCTCAAAGTAGGATCTTGGTCATCTGGTGTACTGCATCTACTTCTGCCCAGCACAGGAAATCCCTTTGCCTGATTTCCAGGCAAAGGGAAGTCCTTTTGAGGTCCTTTTGTTTAAAAATAAATAAATGTAAAAGTACCTTAGGGCATCTGTAAGGCTGTAACACTCATGCAAACAATTTTGTAACAGGGATCAACAGGGTCAAACTGAACCATGGAATGAGTTGAAATGCTGACCCAAGTTTAGTCATTAGGAATTATTCACATGCTGAAATTTCCAGGATCAAATGACTACCTGATTTTCTTCACAGACAATTTGAAAGTCCTTTCTTTCATAGTTTCCCAGCAGGCTTTCTCCCACACTCTACATTACCATCAAAAGCTGATGAATATAATGTTGCCAGCTCATGATTTAATAGAATATGAAAGTCACCCATCCATACCAGAGCTAAATTGCATCAGATATAAGGACCTCTTTTTGAAGCTGGACTTCAGTTACTGCTTGCCAAGGAGCTGCAGTAGTTTGGTTCTCAAATTCAGGGAAAAAAAAAAAACCAAAACTCAAACAAAAACAAAACACAAACAAAACCAAAACCAGAAAATCCATGTTTTTCTGATTTTCAAATGTGTATACTGTGAGAAATGGAAGCCACTTTTAATTTTTAGCAAATGGATCTTTATCTAATTCTTCAGTATTTTCAGTGAATGAAATACTGTTTTATTTTGTTAAATCTGCTCATATATAGGACCCAAAGTGTCCATGTGTGTTTCAAGAATTCTCATTTTCCTTTTGATTTTGTTTGTTTTTTACTGTGGAATTTTAAAACCTGATAACTTGGTATTTCCTGGTGCACCCAGAGATCTCCTTCTGGGTTGATTTTCTGACTCTAGCTTGTAAGCACAGAGATTTAATACACAACAGAGAAATATTTTCTCCCCTCTGAAGAGTAAAACAAATTACAACAGAGCCAGTAAAAATATTTTCCTTTTCTCAGTATGTACACCTGCCCAATTACTTGTCCACACACAGAAACAAGGCAGCCAAAACAAAAATCTGTATCAAAAGTATCTATAAAATGAGTTGAGGGAAAATAAGCTTTTTTTGGTCAACCATCATTTGGTACCATAATTGGAGACATGTCCAGTCTTCTACTCAAGACATTTAATCTAATCTGATTCACAAGAGGAAAGAGTTTGTTATATAGTTAACAGTTGATTCCCCAACCAATTTCAGCTTTCCACATTTATATGGTCTTGTCACTGTACTCTGTCTGGATATTACATTTCTCTCTGCATGTTACTGGGATTTCTGGCTGTTTATCTTGTGGGTCTTCAGGCTTATGGGCTGCTTCTCTTATCCTTCTACTGAGTTCTGAGGCACCTGTGTGTCCTCAGGAAAAGGATCACAGGAAAGAAACAGAGTTAGCAGCACTTGATCTATCCTTATCGTACAACACATTGTGTGTACCAGCTTGAAAGAAAGCTTCCCTTGTGCTTTAGCCTTCAACCTCCTCCGAAGCAGTTAGCTCAGACAGAAAGGAATTACTGAGTTCAAGTCAGAAGATTTTGTATTTTCTGAGAATGTAGTAAGAGTCAACATCTGAGCAATAACCCAGATTAACTCTGCAGCAAAGACAACCACCAAGAAGTATCCCCAGATTTTAGCTATCTGAGTTTATGGATGTGTAGTGATTGTCCTGAAAGTCTTATCAAATGGATGGCAATGGGTTTTAATCACACCTTGTGGATCTTTGCTGAGAAGGGTCTTTAACATTGTATTCTGAGCTGTGCACAACAATTGTCAAAAAGAGCTGTACCATCTCAGTCTTTCTTCTCTAATAATTGTATTCTCTGTCCTTTGCTGCTCGTACAATTTAGTCTGGTTTTCAAAACATCAGGCATGCATAACTTCCTAGGTGAGGAGGGGTGGTTTGTTGTTGTTCTGTTTTAAAAAAGAAAGCCTTAAGGGGAGAAAAATGTGAAATAGGAAATGGTTGCCTGGTGCAAAGCTTTCTCCCCATTTGCAGTAAGCATAAACTGTGCTGAAATAAAGCTATTAGACAAAGTTACTGCAGGAAAAACAGGACAGCTCAAAAAAATTTATTCTTAATTATGCTGTAGAGTCTCTTTCACTCTGCATGGCTCAGTCTGAAAAATATCCCATTCAAATATGACTTATCTTCTCTCTGACTCTGCTCCTATATGCATTATTGTTACATTTAATACCTGGTCAGGAAGGCAGAAGCAAAAGAAAGTGGGCAGGGAGGGCTTTCCTGTGCATGTGTCGCAAGCTCAGTTACGGAGAGAGTTTGCGCTCTCTCTTCTAGGGAGGAGAAAAAAAATGCCACGTGGCTAGAGAACAGAATCCCATAGCTAGTTCTCAGAGCCCAAAGCCCATGTTACAGGATCAAAGGATTGTAGTTTCAAACCTCTGCCAAAACACACAGAGGCAGTAAACCAAATTGAAACAGAGGAGCAGAGGAAACAGACCGAAAACCAGGCAGGATGTTGCTCTGTGGTAATGCAGTGCCCTTGATTCTCTGTCATGGCTGGGAACTGGTGACTGTTCTAAGTGTACTCTGCAGTAAAGTGGCCTTTGATGGAGTGTTCTATGTTATTGAATAAGATGTTTGACCTTAATGCATACATTTCTACCTGTATTAGAAAATTAATAATGTTGAAATGAATCATGAGAAAAAGAAGCAAAAGTAAAGATCAAAGAAATGTGAGCTTATGCTAAAGTCTTTTACTTTTGAATAAGCACAGTCCCTTGATAGCCTCCTGATGATCCCAGCGTTACAAAAGTGTGGATAAAGAAACCTTCACACTTTTTCTCTCTCGCATCTAATATTTTTTTCCCCTTTTATTCACTTTGTATAAAAACTGTTTAGACTTAAATGTGGTCTGTCTTGCAGTCTCGCACTACCTGATATCTCTTTTTAATTTAGTCAGGATGCCCAAGTGTTTCTTTAGAAAAGCTGGATAGGCCTCTGAGGTAAAGGAGATGCCTCATGGAACTGATGAAATCCTGGCTATTTCTGGGTGTTCTTTCCAAAATCTGAAATAGTCAAGGGGTAACCATGGGCACATGCAGCAGCTATACAAAGGGGCCTCAGGCTTCTTATCACGTAGTGACTCTGCACATGGTTCATCTGTAAAACAAATCTTGAATTTATTCTTTCTGTTTTTTCCAGCTTCGTTTTGTAGTGGAGCTTCTGTGGCCTCTGTCACTGTTTCTTGCCCTCGTGTGGCTGAGGAAAGCTAATCCACTGTATCGACAACATGAATGTAAGGACATCTCAGATGTTTTAATGCTCTGTCTTGTACTAGATAATGGCTAAAAGTTCTCAGACAGAGGTACTGGGAACCGTTTGGCAAGCATTATTTTCCAGTGGCAAAAGACAATACGTTTTTTCCAGTGGTTTAGTTATTTATAGCTATATATTGAAAGAATTACTGAAAAAAAACCCAAAACCCTGTTTTTCCTGTGAGATCCTCTGTGGCTGGACTTAGGTGAATTCTCAAGATTCTATCAAATTGTATATTTCTGTAATTCTCTTACTGAGAAAGTACTGCCTCGCTACTTATTAAAAAAAAAGTTACCTCAGGATATCTTTCAGCTGAAAAATAGTCATACTGCTTACATCAGGGACTTTTTTTTTCTTAGTAGAAGAGAAATTTCCTTGATTTCTATCACATTCCTTCTATAGTGGGCCAACCCATCATGCTATTTAGACTCAGACAGGCTGCTTTAGAGAAGATGCCCAATCATTTCAATGTTGTGCTTTTGTACTCTAGGTCACTTCCCAAACAAGGCAATGCCATCTGCAGGAACGCTGCCATGGCTACATGGCATCTTCTGTAACATGAACAACCCCTGTTTCCGCCACCCCACCCACGGAGAGGGTCCAGGGGTTGTGTCCAACTACAACAATTCCATGTAAGCAGAGCCATACATTTGACACTGGGTTACAGTACTACAGGCCTGCTAGGCAACTGTTCATAGCCTGCTCTTGTCATCTGTTGAGCATTCATGGGTATGAATGATGCAAGGAGAAAGGATGGGGTATCCTCAGCCTGCTTGGAAAGGTCCCTCTGAGCACTGAGATATTTTAAAACTGTTGTTCTGTGGTGTGAACAAAAGGGAAAGGTAAGCATTTAAGAATATTTGGGCTGCAAATAATGGAAAAGAAAACTTTTCAGTTCTAGAACATCCGTTTCATTCCAACAATGGTTGGTAAAGTTGAAACAGAGCTCACGATGGTAGGTTTGTGCCTTTTCAAGAAAGAGTTCTGTTGTACGAGTCTCCAGGGAACCTGTATTCACATAATAAAATCCATCCTTCATATTGCTTACTTCTTAGTGAACATCTCAGGACAAGTCTTTTTTATATAAGAGTAAGAAACCCCCAAGCTTTGCTTTCTCATCACATGAGCTGTCCCTTCTGAATCAGAGCTCTGATGAAACAAAGCAAAATCTACCCTGCCACTTATCATCCAGCACCTGTTTTGCCTATATACTTGTGAGGCTTTAATCAGCATAGTAACCTTCAGATTCTAAGCTTATTAACAAAATAGAAGGATGGGAGATTTCCGGTCTGTTTGTGAAAAAGAGTTGTGGGAGTGCTCAGCTGCATTGTTATAGCTGAGGCATGAAAGGCAGCACAGCAGATAGAGACCTGATAGAAACCTGTTAGAATAGCTGCCAAAAATGCTCTCAATCTCCCCTTGTGAAAAGTTCACTTAGGAGCCTCCAGTGAATAAAATTCACAAGCTAAGAATGTCAAGGCCATTGAAGCTCCAGTTATATGAAAGTTGGTAGCTTGGAATTAACTTATCATTTGACCTTTTGTTTCTAGTGAACAGGATTTAAAATATTCAATTGGCTTCTTTTCGGAGGTACATTCAATTACACGGTGAAGAAACAGCAAAAACAGAAGCTAGAGATTTTGTTTTCTAAACATTCTAGCTTTTCTAGGCTGCTTATTGCAGAGCAAACTGTCCCTTTGTGAGTCAGAGTAAAACAGTGCGTTACAGAGGAAGCAAATACATAGTGTTTTCTTAAAGAATTTAGTCCTTCCTGTTTGCTGTTTCCTTTAAGCTAAAATAAGCCACGAGGAATGAGATATACCATTTCATGTATGGAAAAACATAACACTGT
Source organism: Colius striatus (assembly GCF_028858725.1). Taxonomy (NCBI): domain Eukaryota; kingdom Metazoa; phylum Chordata; class Aves; order Coliiformes; family Coliidae; genus Colius; species Colius striatus. The sequence continues at coordinate 34,237,548 of NC_084768.1, forward strand.
TCAAAAAGTGTAATGGCCTCCTCTGCTGCTAATAAGAATTTTTTGCACTTGTTTATAAACCCAGGACCTGATAGCATCCTTGCTTGAACTGCATGTTCTAACCCAGAAGCAGTAGGTGAAGAACTGCCTGTATCACTTTGTCACTACTGTTTTCCTGCCTTTCCTACAGTAAACATTTTGAAGGGACCTAAGTGCCACCCTCATGTTGGAGAGGACCGAGCTAGGAGAGGGAGGAGGATTCTGTATCTGAGTGGTTTCTTGTCACTTACCCAGCTGAGTAGGGCTGTATGTGCCTGGAGTGCCCCATCCAACTGCTGGAGCTGAGCCTGGGCCAGAACCAGAGCAGATTTGCACTACAGCTGTCTGGGAAAGGTCGTGTCTTGCCAGCAACATCAACATGGCTAATGAAGAAAGTGTGTGAGAGGCCAACCTTCTGCAACACCAGTAGCCCTCTTAAACCTTCTGTGGACTTCCAAATCTAACCGAATCCCATGCCACCTGAAACTACTCTGTCACCACAAAACTGAGCTTTGAGTTTCAAGACTGAGGTCAAAATAATTTACTTTTTCCTCATCCCTAACATATAGAAAGCCATCTTTGAGTTTTATTATATGAAGGGTTTTCAAGAGTCACCAGTCTTAATTTATTTGTTCTTGGTTTGCTGTTTCTCCTTTCAGCCTTGCAAGGATATACAAAGATGCTCAAGAGCTCTTACTGGAAGTCCCTGAAATCCGTGACCTTGGCAGAATCTGGGAAGAACTGATCGTTATGACTCAGTTTATGGAAACAATGAGAACTAATCCTGAAAGAATTGCAGGTAACTGTTTGGTCTATATCGTTTAGACTGTTGAATTTTTCCTCCTGAGACAGCTTACTAGTTACTCTGCAGACTGACAACATTATAAACTATTTCACACGTAGCTCTTCCTCGAATACTGTTAGAGAATTAAAACTTGTCCAGTGTTGTAACAAACACCTTTCATTTGAGAGAAATGAGAGAAGCAACCAACTGTGCTCTACAACTATCTTTCCTAAATAACAGTAGATAAAGCTCAACACATAAAAAGATGGATGTCTCACCACCCAAAGTAAAACACATGGATGAAGAGATTTCGCTAGTTATTATTACAGTAGAGGCAGAAGTGGTAAGAAAGCATTACTGGAAGATGCAGAGGAACAGAAAGCTAGGAACATGCCCAAATATATACTAGAAGCATAACCCAGAGAAAAGGTCGGTGATAACTTTATTTTGTGTCAGCTGAAATAGGTTTGGAACAATAAAGAAGGAAATGCTTTATTCTTGTTGGATGATGTGTTTAGAGAGAAGGCATTGCTCACTTTTTAGAAACAGGATTGTAAATTAGATGACTCCTTGAATTTTTACTTAGAACAACCTGCCAAACTCAAAACACAATCCTGGGTAAAAGTAGGAAATAGATTGATAAGAATTTTTTAATTTAATATTTGGACTTTAATTACAGAATTTCGAAATATACTCCTAAATTAGATTTAGGCACAAAAATGGACTAGCTTCGAGAACTGATCTGTCCCATTTTCATTCCCATTTGCTTTCGCATACTTCCATTGCTAAAGTTCTAGTCTGAAACTTCTTTGAGAGATCAGATATGCACAGTAAGAACACTGATCACTTTCTGATGATCATTCCGTAACAAAGGACTAAAATTATCTTGACCTTCAGAAGTAGTTTTGGATCCCATTAGTCACTAGTAAATTATATGAACAAAGTACATACTTTTTACAGGTTTAAGACAGGATATGAATTGTTTCTCTACTTCCTTTGTTTGATATCTCGCTGATGTCTGTGTTCTTTTCTTCATCCAGGAAGAGGAATCCGAATTCTAGACATTTTGAAAGACGGCGAGACCCTCACTTCCTTCTTGCTGGAAGATGTTGGCCTCCCAGATGTTGTTGTTTTCCAGCTTATTAATGCTCAAGTGCGCCCTGAACAGGTGGGTGGGGTACAACAGCAACCCATCTGTCGTCTGTGTGGAATGCAACCTCTTGAGCTGTACATGCAAAGTAGCCTCAGTGAGGGCCTTGCGCACAGAATAACTACTGCCTTATAGGTTGTTCGTACAACTTTCCCCTTTGTTTTTTGTGAACCTGAAGGAAGATGCATTTGTTTTGTCTTTTAAAAACATTTTTAATATACATTAAATATAGGTATTTGTTTTGATGCTGCTGTTGCTCCCAAATGAAGATCATAAAACAATGATGCTGCTGTGGAATGCATCCATCCCCATGATTAAAGGCTTGGCTCAACTGCATAAGGTAGCTGTGCATCCTTTAGAGACAGTAGTCCCGATGAATAGCAGCAAAGAACTATTCGAGGTTCTTAATTTAATATTTAAATTCTCTGCCCCTATTGCCAGCAGAATAATATAGTGGCTTTATGGCATTGTCTCACATGAATAGGTGGGAGTGGAGAAGCAGACCCACTTTCTTAGATTCTGATTGAATAACTAATCTGCTCAGAAAACACACAGTGAAAACTGCAGGTCAAATCTCTCCAGAAGCAGCTAAGCAGGGGGCTGTCTTTGATCAAGTCCAGGCTACCTCTGCCTATGCATGTACTGGTGGCTGGGAGCTCTACAAGGAATACTGTATTAATGAATGAATGCTGTTGAATCAGAACTCTGGAACAATTCCTACACTGCATTAGCAAGTGAATAATTGAGGCTGAAAGACAATTCCTCTTTTTCACTGCCACAAAACTGCCACAAATGCTGGAACTGTGTGTGGCTAGTAAGAGGCAGGGCATTAGTGAACTTGTATGCAATTCCTTTTGTGCACCGTGGATTCCAGCTGGTGTGAGTAGTAGCCAGATTACTTATCTGCTGTGTTCTTGGTTAGTACCAGGGGAAGCCCTCCTCCACTTTGTCATGAAGCAATATCACAGGACCATACTAGAGCCAGTGTCAATTGAGACATCCTACTTATTTTCACACCTCTGTATCAGCTGAGATGGTGAAAATTTGCCACCTTGCTGCTTGTTACAAGAAGAATATATACAGATATCCTGCTGGGCTTCTCTTTCCCTTTTCATCCCTGACCTCTTCTTCATCAGAGATCTGCTGCACCTGGGGAACTGTGTGCTGCTGTATTAGTCTCTGTTAGCTCCCCAGTGACTTTCATTCATCTACTGTTAATAACCTCTGCCTGACAGCATGTGCAGGACTGAAGTTTTTACCAGTCATGGAAGCTGTGATTCAAACCTACCAGAGCATGTTGTCTTTCTGCTTTATTTTTGTGCTGGTGTAGAAAGAGATGTAGTTCTCCTTATGCTGGAAATCAAATAAATCTCAACATCAGTTAGAGAGGGAGCTGGAGGAGACCTAGTGTTAAATGCCACTTTTGCTGTCCTTCATAAAGTTTTCTTGTCAGGAGTAATCCCAGAGATAAAAGATCATCTCACAAGAGCTGATGTACAGCTGTGAGGAAAGAAGGCGCTGTGAATATTTCTTCCAAGAGCAGAAAAACTAATCTCATAATTTTCAAAAGACCACAAGATAACTATTTTCAATAGAAATGGAACAGTTGATAGCCTATGGGAAATAAATCAATTCCTATAGATCACCTTGGTAAGCAAGTTACTCAGGCTGGACTTACAGTTGGTTAAGGTAGAGGCTGCAGAGCCATGACTAGAACTTAGATCTATGGTCATCTTAAGCCTCAACCATGATAGTTCATCTCTAGATATTCCTGATGCTCTACCCTCTGTTTGCTTGCCTACTGCTGTACACCCTGTCCCCCTGCCTCATGGCACAGAGCTAATTGACCTCAAAGCAACTTGTTTACAACAGCTTGAGTGTTGCCAACAGCTGGCTGCAGATCTAGATCTGAGCTGCCTGGGAGTGCAGGAAATGACACACAGAGCTGAAAGCTAAACCTGATTAAACAGCCAACTAGCTGAAAAAATAACTTGAACTTCTCTTGGCAGCCTTGGTCAAACAGTGAGAGATTGATTAAAAAAAAAGAGATTGAAGTTTTCCTCTGAGGGCCTGATTTTTGAGTCATTCTAAGATAAGGATAAGAGACTGATGTTAAAACACAATAAGAAGTTCAGGAAAGATTGGCAACAGCCCACTCCACCGGAAAAATTGGAAGGGCGGAGGTTTGATGTTTTTCTAATCCCATCTGTTCATGAACATTCTTGAAATGCAGTTACAGTTTGTAAATAACCTCTCTCCTTTTTTTCTTATTCTTTTTTTTCTGTGTTTAATCCTTGTGGCGATTTGGTCCAGCCAGCAAAGAGGCGCCATGACAGTCTCTTGTTCAGTGCCCCCCAACCACCCCCACCCTTGTTAGGATGGCAGAGGCCCCAGTGAGATGAGAGGAAAAAGATAACCAAGGACACTCTGGATTAAGACAAGGACAGGGAGGGCTCGCTGTCAATTACCGTTCCAGGTTCTAGTACGGACCCCAGTATTAGAGAGGAAAGTAAGGAAAGTTTATTCTACTACCTACAAGAAACAGAACAGAGTAAAAAGTAAAAATGGGGCAAGATGATGAGAAAAATACAACCAGCACTTTAAGATCTCCCTACCCCATCCCTGCTTTCTTCCCAGGCCCAGCTCACTGCTCCCAATATCTCTCCCTCCTCCCAACTCAGTGGCTCGGGGGAGCAGGGAATGGGGGATGTGCTCAGTCTCTCACAGATGGGCTCTGCTGCTTCTCTCTGCTCAGATGAGGACGACTCCTGGCATTCTTGCCCTGCTCCAACACGGAGTCCCTCCCCAGGGACACAGTCTTAACGAACTTCTCTGGTGTGGGTTCTTCCAGCAGCTATGACTTCTGCCAACATAGAGTCCCTCGCACAGGACACGGCCTCATCTGGGCATAGTCACCGCCCCTTGCGCAGGGTCTTTTACGAAGTGCAAACAACTCTCAGCTTCACCAGTCCTCTCCATAGGATGCAGGGGGAGTCTCTGCTCCAGCTCACCTCCTTCTCTCTTCCCTCACTGACTTTGGGGTCTGCGTGGTTGCTTCTCTCTCTCATCCAACTCCTTGCCAGCCACAATCAGCAGGAAAAGAAGAACAGAACAAGAACAAACAGAAAGAATCCTCCTCTTACAGCTTCTTCTTAAAAAGTGGTTGTGGAGGTGCCTAATTGGCTCAGCCCCAGAAGTGGGTCCAATTCAGAGCTAGGGAGAGTTTTGAGCAACTTCTTATAGGAGCCGAGCTGTCTTTACAGCCCCTTCCGCCTTACTAGAAACAGCACCACACAAAACTATGACCCTTCTCAATGATGCTAATGTCACAGTTTCCTCGTTTCACAAGTCAAAACATGTTTCCCAGGCTGCTTCCCTGTGCAGCTCAGTTTCATCGTAGTTCTCACTGGATAATGAGGACCGTGCCAGATCAAGCGTATCAGGTTTTGTTTAACATCTTTGTCAATGATCTGGATGAGGGAATTGAGTGCACCCTAAGTAAATTTGCAGATGACACCAAGCTGGGCAGATGTGTAGACCAGCTTGACGAGAGGAAGGCTCTTCAGAGGGACTGTGACAGGCGGTCACCCAAGGTTCAACAAGGCCAAGTGCTTGGTTCTGCACTTGGGGCACAACACCCTATGCAACACCATAAGCTGGGACAGAGTGGCTGGAAAGCTATCTTGCAGTTAAAGGACCTGGGGTTGTTAATCGACAGACAGTTGAACACGAGCCAGGATTGTGCCCAAGTGGCCAAGAATAATGGCTGTGGAGAAGCATTGGAGTGGAGCAGTCATAACTAAAATAAAATACTGAGGGAAATAAAGCTTGAGCATCAGTGGAACTGGCCTTTTTCTCTTAAAGTAACATACAGCAGAACTATAACTAGCCTTAATAAAAAGAGGTAGAGTGATGTGCTGCAATCAATTGGTCCTGAGGAAATTTCAGGCAAGCTATAGCTATCTCTCCTTAACCACAACAATGAGTGGCATGGCATCAGGTATGCTTAGACGAGAGAGAGAAGGAGAAGACTCACAAGAACTTTTGCAGCAAATGGAAAAGTCACCAATGAGAAGAGGAAAAATATGACTAAAGGCAAGGTGATATAGCATAACATCAACTGAAGGTGGTTCAAGGGCTGATGCTTCAGCTGACCACATCTATCTGCCATTCGTGAAGACATTAGCAGGGGCTGATATCAAGGTATCTACGTTTGATAAATCTTTAATTGTTTCTGAGCAGTAGGAAGATTCCATAGCATTATGTGTAATGTTATTTTTGGTTGCAGTTTGCCTACGGTGTCCCTACCTTGACTCTGAAGGACATTGCTTGCAATCAGATGCTCCTGGACCGCTTTATTATCTTCAGCAGCCGAAGAAGTCTGCCTTCTGTGCACAAGGCCATGTGTGCCTTGTCCCAGGAAAGTCTACAGAGAGTAGAAGATGCCTTGTATGCAAATGTTGATTTCTTTAAGTTATTTCAGCTGGTAAGTATTAACACAATCATCCTGCATTATGCTGGGGGTTTTTTTCTGATATTTCCATGTCCTCCAAATTTTTTCTTTGTAAGACCTCACCAGTGCTTCAAATACTGTTTGTTTATTTACCCCTGCAAATGTAAGTTTAAAGACGTGTGATCGTTAACTTACCATCAGCAAGACACTAGTCACTTCACGTTAGTCAGAACATCTACATAAGCTGCTATGTGAGTCTGCAAATGGATATTGGATTTGTGACTCTACAAGACAGGTTTACCAGACTCTCAATAACTATTCCAAATAAAGTATTTGAGCTACAGAGATGCCATTTTAAATATTCTTCTCTCACTGTAATAGCTGTTGTCATGTAGAAACTATATAAGACTCATCTGTGTTTCTGATATTTTCACAGCTTCCTACTCTATTGGACAGAAACTCACCAGGTACTGACTTGAGTGCCTGGGGGAGAGTGTTATCCAATGTGTCCAAAGCAGTGCAAAAGGTAAGTGGTCTAATATTAGATGCATCACTTTTCTGGATAGCACAAACTTCCCCTGTAACCAGGACAGAGGAGATAAAAGGATGTTCTGACTGCACACCCATACTTTACCAGCCTGGGCACAACTGAGACCTCACCAGGTACTTGCCTCTTTTGACAGTTTTGATTAACAAAGTCTTGTCTTACTGCAGCTAGCCACAAAGCCAAGTGTTCAGGAACTTTTGATGGTTCTGCAACCATTTGTACAAGACAGAATGCCAGAATCTTTAGGCGACTTGGTGAGCTCCCTGTCTGACCTTTTCTGTGGCTACCCAGAAGGAGGTGGATCCAGAGTGCTCTCCTTTAATTGGTATGAAGATAATAACTACAAAGCTTTCCTGGGAATTGATTCAACAAGAAAGAAATCCACTTATCTTTATGACAATATGACCAGTAAGTTTTTCCACCAAACCACTACAGAAACTGTGGATAGCTGAAACTTATAATACAATACCACTGTTGCTTTTCTAAAATAACATTTTTAAGCACTTGGTTCGGGAAATTAGAGATATGGGAATTTATTTTACTTTCATACTTCATATCTAGAAGCAGAGAAGCCCAGGGATTGAGAACTGACAGAAAATTTACTTTCACTATGAAGGCATACACATCATCATCATAGTTAAGATAATCCTTCTGTCTTGTGTTCTAAAACATGCTGCTGGTGTCAGAAGGAATTAGATGATTCTGAAGAAGATTCAGGAAACTATATTGCCACATTCTGGAATAACTTTTCTCCAAGATAATTTTTTTTTAAGTCTCTCAATTTGATTGATGGCCTGGAGCACAGGAGTTTAAAGGTCTCTCCTTTTAAGTAATACTCAATTTGATACACGGTGGTGATTCTGTTCTTGATAAAAGTACGTATATTTTGTGCAAGTGATGTTCTACAGTGTACTTCAATATGGCACAGAAAGTATTTCAATTTACCAGTTTTGATTGCTTTCCTCATTTATCTTCTTGCTCTTGTAATAGGAGAGAATGCAAAGAGGAACCAATTTTGTCTTTTATGTCATTCATTATTTTATCATTTTATTACATCTCCTTCTGTTTGCTATTTAGTTATTCTCTACATTGAGACCAACAGCAATTTTTTTCCTGTACTAACAAACGTATTATAGCTGGTAGTAAATTTCTATGTCCCTTCCGCTATGATAGATATGATTGCATGGTTAGAAAGTCCAGGTGAGCACTTTGCCTGTAGAGACTCCTACCTTTCATTGTTCACGTTGATATTTGGCTCTACTTATGTTTGAACTTTCAAAAGACCCGTAAAAGGCCCAGAGTACTCAATTTCTTCAACCAGGAAAGTGAACAGTTGAATGTTATCCAGGTAAACTAATTCATAGTGCAGGAGTGAAATAGAAATGGTCATATTGAAATGTTTTGTTCTAAATTACTGTAGGATCCAGTATTCTGAACTATTCTGGAATAGTGATCTGAGCTGGAATAGCCTGCTAGATCTCCACTACATTAGCTGATGCTATGTAAGCGTTACTCAGTAATAGGAGAAAAAAACAGCTTTGTATCAGTATCAGCTACAATACAAAGGACCTACGTCATTAGAAGAAAAGCAAGTAGAGCTCAAAATTGTTCCATGAGAGCTAAGCTGTCTAGCTTCTTTGCATTTGAAATACCTTATAAATAACAGCAGCTTTCATTTGTTTATGTTTATTTCTGTTTGCTTTAGCAATTTCCAATTTCCATATCTCAAAACTCCGATATCCACTGAAGTGTTTTCTGTGTATTCAGACATTCTTCTACGTTGCAGAATGTGCTTAACCCATTGAGATTCAAGATGCTTTAAACTGTCCATACTGACAGTAAAAAGCCCTCCAGGACATTATGTATGATATCATTTCAGCACATTTTCATAAAGACTGTCTGTCTTTCTGCCTTCAGCACCCTTTTGTAACGCAGTGATCCAGAACTTGGAATCAAACCCTTTAACCAAAATAGCCTGGAGTACTGTGAAGCCCCTGCTGATGGGAAAAATCCTCTTTGCTCCCGATTCACCTTCTGTACGGCAAATCTTAAAAAATGTAAGAAGTTCTGAAATACAAAAAGACATATTTCTAAAAAATTGCATGCTAAGCAGCACGTTTTGAAAACCAGTGACTCAGCTACCTTGTCCTAATCAGATTATCTTCTTAGAACTTCATTTGTTCTGATGGTCGTCAAAGGAGGGAAAGTTACTAGTTTAAAAATATAAGACAGATCTTCACTGATTAGTCTCATCTTAGGCCACACTGCATGTTTTTTTCAGATCAAGTAGCCTTTTGTTGGCATAAAAGTTCTTAATGGACAGAAATAGTCAAGGGGGAAAAAAACAGAAGAAATTGTTCTAACTCAGACCTGAGAATTTGAAGGAAAAGTTAACTGTGCATTTGTTGTTACATTACATATACATATACAACAAAACATATATATTACATATACAACAGAAATTTATTCAAAGTGATTTGACTCCAGTTGGATTGTACAAATTCTTTTCCTGAGGATTGTTAACAGTTCTTCTATTTTCACAAGTTTCTTAAGTATTGAAGGTAAAAACTGCAACTTTTCAAAGTTAAAGATTTCACTGTCACTGAATGTCTGAATCATAAATTCTGATTATCTCCTTAGCGTTCTAACAGTGTTTTCTGCTGTTTTATTCCTCAGGCAAACTCCACTTTTGAGGAACTTGAGCGCCTCAGACTGTTGGCCAAAGCTTGGGAAGAAGTAGGACCTCAGCTGTGGCACTTCTTTCAAAACAGCCTGCAAATGAATATGATCCGTGTATGTTATAACTTATCAGGGATCCTCAGTAAGAGCAGCCTTTCACCATCATTCTTTATTTTTGCTAAGGAAGAAGAGAATTGATTTGGAAGGTTTAGCTGGAAGTACAGCTTCTGTGGCAAGGAATCTGTGGCCTTTTAAGGCTATTGGACTAGTTCCTGGGCTTGATTTGAAGGGTAGTCTTGAATGCGTGGCAATGTCTGTGACAAAACGTCAGACCTGGACACTCTCTAGAATCTGGCTAATGACTTCATAATGAAGGCAGCAATCACTGCTTCCTTGTCTCTCAAAAATATCCTTCAAGATCAGGCAACCTGATTTTCTTGGGTTCTGCATAGGCAAAGAAGACAGTAGGACCACGTTTTTGTTGGGCCCAGCAACTTGTTACCTTAGGAAATTCTTTAATTCCACATCCCTTAGATCTCTCTTGGACCAGCTGCAACCAATATCTGTAGTCAAAGTTTATAAAGTACTTCATACTAGAGAGAACATTTGTTTTTCCACACTCTTCTATATTAAATTAGATAATTATTATATTTATTCTCTTGCTTATAAGGAAACAGTACAATAAATAGTTTTATCCATTAATCAAGTCTCGCCTCCAGTTCAGCAATGGAATCACCCATCTACGAATTCCATTCCCTAGCATACCTGTTTGTTCCATTTCATAGCTCAGAAAGTGCTATGGAAATGGAAACTCTTCTGGCTAAACAGGGCATGTGAAGAGGATCATTGTAGTGAAGCTGCCCTGATGTGTTCCCTCAGGACTCATTGAAGCACCCTACAGTGAGAGACTTCCTGAACAGCCAATTGGGTGCTGAAGGCTTAACTGCTGAGCAGATAATCAACTTTCTCCACAACGGGTCTCCAGAGAGTCGGGAGAAGGGAATGGTAGACTTTGACTGGAGGAACATCTTCAGTGCTACAGACCTAGCTCTGCATTGGCTCAGTCAGTATCTGGAGGTAAGGTCAGCCCTCACACTGCGGAGAATACTTGTAGAAAAAAATCTTAAAGCAGGCTAGGCAGTACTGGGAGTCAGCTGCATATTTTAAAAACAATACAGCAGTACGAGAACATGAATACTTACTATTACCAAAAAAACCCCTTTAATTCGATGATCCCCAAATGCTTTGTTTGAAGTATTGGTTGAATGTCTGAACATACTTTCTGCCAGGCAGAAAAGTGTACGTAAAACCTCAAGTGAATGAGGGATTTTTGTAGGTACTGGTAACTGACAAGCCACTTACCATGGCTATGTCGAGCAAGACCAGGTCCAGAGAAGCTAATACTGTTTTGGGGAGTCCCCTTTCAAGTTTTCAAGCATGTTATCAAAATTCTGTTGAAACCAATGAGGGAATTTCTGCTTGTTCTGTAGCCACTTATGACAAGGTATCTGTCTTTTTCCTGGAGTCTGTAACCACCTTCTCTAGGGTGCTGTGCTTTTAATAGGGCACTCTGAGGCTTTTTGAGAGCTGTGGTGCAGAAAGTGATGTGAAGTTTCATTATATAAATAAAAAATGTTAAAAATGTAGGAGGAAATATCAAGCCATTGCAAAAAAATATGAGATTCAGGGTCTTTACAGACATAAATTATGTTTTACAAGCATCTCTGAAAGAGAAGTAAATGTATAGTTATTATTTAGTGTTTAAATAAGCTGAGTGTCAGGTCCATAGAGAAAATTGATACCAGCTTTTAGCAACAGGACCAAGCCTAGCTCTCCTAATTCTAATCCAGTTCAGTCTAAAAGACCATTCATCCCCTGTAAGAAGACAGGAACTGACAGTTCTGCCTTCCCATAGCTGTTACAAGAGGAAAGAATACAGCTTTTGCACAAAACTCTGCTGATTTTTCTGATGATATTTTTACATCATGTTAGCAGAATTATTTCTTGCTCCTGCTGAGGAAATAAATTGCTTGCAGAAGGTCAGCACTGGAACATCAACAATATCAGGGCAGTTACTGTACCTGGTAACAGATATCTGTGTCATAAAGTTCTTTGTAATGAGCTTATTCTTTTAAGTCTGCTTGTTTACACTGAGTAGTTAGCATTTGAGAACGTTTTCACACTGTGACAAGAACAATGGGAATAAATGGCTCCCTTTCAGGGACACCCTACCCCTTACCATACCATACAATGAGGAGAGGTGTGCTGCCAGCCACTGTCTTAGTAGACTCAGATCTTTGCTGCAAGCTGTGGTGCAGCTGAGAATCCCACAAGTTATGCAGTGGCTGCTCATTCTCACCACCCCAAGAATTTCCTGCTCTTCCCTTTGGTTCCCTTAGGCCACAGAACAACCAAACTGTTTGTGAAAGCCATCTAGACCTCTTTGTGATTATTATTTTCTGGTTTTATCTTCCAAACCTGTTCTTAGTATTTTAGTCTGGGTTTTCCCATTTTCATTGGACCATTTAAAATTATTAAATAATCACTAGGAGAAGATTTGCCATTCCTCAAGCAGTTGATGAATGAATTTTGGTATAGTGAGGTTTACAAAAGCACTAGCTGTGTTGTGAGTCATTGAAAAAAAGCCTAGGTAGAGCACTCAGTCTTTGGTTTCAAGGCAATTAATGTTAAGAAAAAAAGAAAATCTAGCTTTTGGCCAGTAGATGACAACATAAAACCTCTTTTCAGTTTCAGATTGTGTGAATTATTTCAATACTGGTATCTTAGCCTATGTTTTTATACAAACTTTGATTTCATTCTACTCACGCAAATCTATAAACATTTGTGTTTTCTGTTTGGAACTATACGCCTCCTCAGACTACTCTAGACACTATCTATCCTGCTGTGAAAATCTAGGTAAGGTCAGTTTTCTGTCAGGACTTCGCCACTGTCATTCCCACAGATTCTCCTGCAGAACTATACCAGTTCTTCTGCAGCTGCAATAAGTACCTTGAAAATAATTCCCTGTAACAAAGAAACTGCAAACAGTTCTCCAGACACTGCAAAGACACATTTCCACAACAGGACTTTACTGTGGAAACATTGACACTTTGGCATGAACTAAACCGAGTTCCAGAACTCACTTAACAATGTGACATAAACATATCCCAAAAAATAAATACAACTTGAGCCATCAACCTAATTTGATTCTTTTAAGTTTTTCTGCTTTAATTTGCTTTCTGATATTAAATTATATATAGTTTATTTTTGTAAAGCAAACTAGAAGAATGAACATTCACAAAACAGCAGGAAGAGTAAAGCCACAAAGTAATAAAGTTATCAATTTAAGCATCATTTTGTTTTGCTGCCATTTAAAAATGTATTTTCATATAGATCTCATTGAACTGCCATATTTCAAGTTTTAAAGGAAACAGAAAATTTATCACAAGGTAACATTAAATAAAGGAGTCTTTACGATGCCTGACCATTAACAAGCTACCTGTATAAGCACTTTGATGTGAAATAATTTTTGGTTATTGAGCTGCAAGATGTGATGAAGAAGATTGGATCAAACAAATTAGTCTCCTGGACTTTTATGAAACAAGGCAATAAATGTCTTCTTAATCCATCAAGGAGTTACATAATTCTACTTTCAGTTAACATCTAGCCAGTTCTGAAGGCTAGAAGCTAAATATAAAACCTTAAGTCTGTAATTTTACAGCTAACTGATGACAATTTGTAACGTTCACGATCTTTTTGTCTTACAATGACTGTCAAGTCAGAATTAAATGGAAAGACATTGGATTTTGATGACTTAGTGTCTTGTATATGGAGTGACGATAAATGACAGACTGAGAAATAGGACAGTTTGCTGGGAAGAGTAAACTACATTTTATTATTGAGATAGCTGAAACATGTTGACTTAGGCCATCAGATTAATCACAAGTTGAATTTCAGTAGTGACACAATATTATCAGTAAGATCAATTGACTAGTTGACTGGCATTAAATAGGAATAAATGCTAAACAACCAAGAGACTTTAAGATTCAAATATGTGCTCTGATTTTCCCAGCCCTTCATTTGACAAAATGCTTTCAGCAGAAGTCCGTGGCTAATGTCCTTTTCTTATGGATCAGTGATCCTTTAGCTTCCTGGTGTTCACTCAGGCATTTCCTAGATTGGAATAAATTGTTCCCAAACTTGAAAAAGCATAGTCTTTTGATTCAACTGGAGAGCTAAAAAGCTCTTGTGGCAAGATTTATTTTTTAGCCGAGTTAATTTTCTCTCCTGGATGCAGTTTGTGGAGATAGTTCCTGATAGCGGGACCTCATCTGTGCTGCAGCTTTAGTCCTTCCGATTAATGTAGTAATGCTTTTTGAGGGAGCTTTCAAAGTATAGTCCAAGTGGCAATGTTCATGTTTCTATGGCTGGATGATTACAGGGGCTTAAATATATCTTTTTAAAAAAATTATATCTATCTATCTAATGAGTAAATGTAGTACCATAGATCTGGACTGAACCTAGTACTGGCTATGTATTTTGTACAGGTACACCTAAAGTTACACTGTTTGCCCTGTCAAATTGCAACAGCAGTTCCTGCTTTAGTGGAAGATGGAGAGAGTCAACTTTTAATAGTTTCAGCATAAACTTTTAAAGCTGAAGCGAGCAACTACTTTAGATGGACCTACCTCCCTTTTCTCTTTCCAACCACTGATATTTACTTTAATATATACCTCTTACTAGTTTATTCCCATGCAATTTTTCTCTTTGTGATTCTTTGTAGTGCTTGACTTTGGATAAATTTGAAGGTTACGTTGATGAAACTCAACTGACTTATCGAGCCCTTCAGCTACTGGAGGAAAACAAATTCTGGGCTGGTGTGGTTTTTCTAGACATAGAGCCTACAACCAGCAGTCTTCCACCACATGTGAAATACAAAATCCGGATGGACATAGATGCTGTGGAGAAAACAAGCAAAATCAAAGACAGGTAAGTGATGATTCCCTCTCAATTCTTGCCTGCCATACCATGAACGTGGGAGACATTAGAACCTGCGCCAAATACATGCATGAAATCCATCTCTACTTGCTGATAGCTAGTATGAAATGCAGTGCAGGATCCATCTCTAGTTACCATGTACTCACACAAGTTGTCCACTCTAGAGGCAGTTAGGCCAGGCAGTGGTTAGATACATGGATCCATAGCAAAGGGAATGACTCTGCTCGGAATCTATCCAGTAACCTGCTTTAGTTGGTTCCATCATGGAGAGAGGCAGACAAAGCAGTCCTACTCAGATTGTGGCCCAGCTTTCTTCCACCTGACATGCAGAACTCTGCTGTTCTTCCCCAAATTCTCATCAAATAGTCTTGCTTGAGGATAGCAGAAATAATTTCTAAGGATTGTTTACATAGAGGAAAATAAGAGCGTATGGTAGTTGCAATCCAGCTGTTCATAGAATCATAGAATGGTAGGGGTTGGAAGGGACCTTTAGAGATCATCCAGTCCAACCCCACTGCAGAAGCAGGGTCACCTAGATCAGGTCACACAGGAACATGTCCAGGTGGGTCTTGAAGCCCTCCAAGGAAGGAGCCTCCACAACCCCTCTGGGCAGCCTGTGCCAGGGCTCCCTCACCTGAACAGGGAAAGAGTTGTTTCTTATGTTTAAGTGGAACTTTTTGTGTTCCAGCTTCATCCCATCACCCCTTGTCCTGTTACTAAATATCATAGAAAAAGGGGCTGCCCTAGCCTCCCGACATCCACCATTTATATACTTGTAAATATTAATGAGATCCCCCCTCAGTCTTCTGTTTTCTAGACTAAACAGCCCCAGTTCCAGTTGAATCTCCAAAGAGACTGTATTCCAAATACAATTATTACTATTCTAGAACAGTTACACTGCTGCATGTTTAATTTGTGGCCAAAATTGCTATTCCGTAGCAGTGTACAGAAACCTAAAGTAAAAAAAAAGAACCTTCCAAGTTATATACTTTCTCAAGCACTGTCATCCGACAGACCGAAATCTAGAAGGTAAAACTTCAGACAGTGCTCCTCCAATATCAGTAGCTAAGGTTTTATTATTATTTATTATTATTCTTAATTTCCCTCCTACCCTCCCCTGTTATTTTCCCAAATGATTTCCATGTGAATTTTCTTGAGAGGTACTGGGATCCTGGTCCAAGAGCTGATCCTGTGGATGATTTACGTTATATCTGGGGAGGCTTTGCCTATCTCCAAGACATGATTGAGCATGGGATTATAAAGACACAGACCAACACTGAAGTGCCATTGGGAATTTATCTGCAGCAAATGCCGTATCCATGTTTTGTGGACGATGTGTGAGTAAACGCAGTTCGTCTCAATACTGATGAGAGACAGTGACGCTCCCAAATTGTTTACATTAGTGTATGTGTTAAAATATTATTTGTTTGTCATAGTAAAAGCAATATGTCAATTAAATGTGGAGAGGGATGTATTTTCGTGAGCCATCACATGTTTTGCAGTCATTAGTAACTCTTAGAACCTCTTTGAACTGCTTTAAACCTTCTCTGAGCTCTTGGAACCACTTTTCATCTCAACAGGTTTACCAGAATTTAATTCATTCCTTCCTTCTTGGTTCGATAGTTTCATGATCACCTTGAACCGCTCCTTTCCCATCTTCATGGTGCTAGCTTGGATATATTCTGTTTCCATGACTGTGAAGAGCATAGTGCTGGAGAAGGAAATGCGTCTGAAAGAGGCTATGAAGAACAGAGGTGTAACTAATGGCGTGTTTTGGTGCACTTGGTTCCTAGACAGCTTCATCATGATGACTGTGAGCACATTCCTCCTCACGGCACTGATTATGGTAAGGATTGCCACTCTCAACTCATTGTTCTGTTTGCACTGCTGATACCACTTTGCTGTTGAGAAAGAATAGAAGCCATTCAGAGGGAGATGTGAATGGATAGTGGTCTGTTCTCGTCAGAGCACATAAACAGGCACATTCTTCTAAGCAGACCTCATGATAACATCAGTACTCGGCAGAGACAGAAGGATAAATTCACTAGTAAGATCCCTCATAGAACAATATATCAAGGAGATTACTCTGTGTTATAGACAAAATAATAGGCAGAGGCAGATCTCCCCATATACAGCAATTGTTACTTCAAATAGGAAGGATCGTAATATGAAGAATTTTAGTCTTGTAATTCACTATATGTGATTCACTTAAAATATTCAGTGCTTACCTACGTAGAAACTATGGACTATTTCAATGGAGAAAGAGACTGCAAGGACAGAACTTTCAGGACAGTCTGAAAAAAACAAAGAAAAAAAACCTCACCTTTTTCTCTGTGACTAAGAATTGCTGCAATTTTCTGTAACTTTTCATGACAATTTGGATGTTGCCTCTAAGGACTACCTCTTATCTCTGTAACCTGAAAACCAAGCTCCTCCTAGCTACTATATTTAGTTACAAAAATCTGTAACGTTTTCATAAGGAAGAATGCTCTTGCATCTTTTTGGGTGTGGAGAACTGATATTAATTTAACTGCACAGTTAAAGTTCAATCCATTCCATCTTATCAGTCTGCCCTGATGAGCTGTTGTAGTTCCTTGTGGTTCCATTACAGTTCAGGTGGACAGAGAAAGCTTACTTTATTTGCTACTCTGGATTAATTAAAAATCAGGAGGTAATTAATACCAGAGAGGAATGTACTTGTACCTATAATTCACTTCCTCTTGTGGATTTCACTATGCCAGTGTGATGCACCACTCTTATGAGAGATTGTGTCACTGTTGATAAAGAAATCAGGCTCAGGCCCAGTGGGATGTTGCAATGATGTTGATCTATTTATAGCCTTGTAGACCTATTTGAGCCTTATAGACCCATTTGAGACTTATGTGAGGCTCAAAACAAAGCTGAACCAAATGAATGAGTCTCAACATGGTTTTTCAGAGTAAACAGATTACTAGCAGCAGCCCATGCTTTTCTTGAGAGGGAGCATTTAATCTACAAAAGCTCTAAGAAAGAAAGATCAATGAAAGTTCACCCAAAGGGTTAGTTAGGACACAAGGATCTCTGAGAAACTGCACTTGGATTCTTCAAATCTTGGAGGAACTTCCTTCTGGAGTTTGAATATCATTTAGGTACAGAAGCGTTATCATTTTCCTGTGGTGGTTTTGGTTCGTTGTGGGTTTTTTCAAGGTGCATTTCGTCAGGCTTCCCTACAGTTTCTTTCCTGAGGAGATGAGAAGAGATCATTGAAAATTTATTATGACAGTCCAAATAGTTTTAAAATATATGAATTTCCAAGCAGGCACATCTTGCTTGGAATCATTTACTGATTAAGACAGAGAAGAATGTCTTTTTTCAATCAGTTGTGATTTTAATTCAGTCATCACCTATGAGTATGAGCTCCACAGCTTATTGTACTAACCTGAAGTAATAATTTAGGAGCAAGGATAAAGTTAGATGAAGAGTTTGTTATTGTGTTGTCCTCAAGTGTTGAAAGATTACTGCCCGAGAGTTAGAAGTCATATTAAGTAAGCAAGACTGGCTTATTATTCATGACATGTCACATGTCAATGGCATTTCTAACCTTTTCTGCTAGTTCAGTAAGTAGCAATACTTCTAAATTTTTCTGTTTTCCTTCTGCTTACAGTGTGGACAAGTACTACATTATAGCAATCCACTTCTCTTCTTTCTATTCCTGCTGACATTCACCACAGCCACCATAATGCAGTGCTTCTTGTTCAGCACCTTCTTCTCCAGAGCAAATCTAGCAGCTGCCTGCAGTGGAGTCATCTACTTCACCTTGTACCTGCCCCACATTGTCTGCTTTGTCTGGCAAGACCGCATGACTATTAATCTGAAGATCCTAGCAGTAAGCCTTTCACTGATTGTACTGTATCTTTGGGTTCAAATTTTAGCTGCCCTTCTCACCATGCATATGTGAATAACAAAGCATTGTACACATTTTTCTCTCTGCTTTTTTGAGTCAGAGAGAGAGACCTCTGAGTCTCTAACAAATATTTTTTTCCAGATCACTTGTTGAGCATGATCGAGTTTTTAAATCCAGTCTCTAAAGCTGTATTTTGTGCTTGGTTTACAAAATGTGCCTCTGTGTTGAATGTAATTTTTCCTTTATTCCAGAGTTTGCTCTCTCAAGTAGCTTTTGGTTTCGGTACAGAATACTTGTCACGTTATGAAGAGCAAGGTCTCGGCCTACAGTGGGGTAACATCGGAATCAGTCCCTTGGAAGGAGATGAATATAGTTTTCTTTTTTCGATTCAAATGATGCTTTTTGACGCTCTTCTCTATGGAATACTTTCTTGGTATCTCGATAATGTTTTTCCAGGTATGCCAATTTTTTATTCATACAAAGCAGCAGTAGTTGTTGTAAACTGTGTTAGTCTAACCAGTCTCTGAGTATTTCTCTGTCAGAAAAAGGGTATTTGACACTGTAGACCATGAGTCTTATCCAGTATAGCACCACCGGTTTATTAAGGACTTCTGCTTTTCTCTCTTTTTTCTTTCTCCTATTTTGTCCTGAAAGGAATGGAAAGGGATGAAAGAGTAAGGAGATGGTGGCAATTTCTGGTCCAGTTTTAAAATTTAAATAGAAAATAAATCTACAAAAATATTGTCTGTTAAAAGCTGCCCGAGCATTCTGTTTCATAATGGAGTTCATCTGAGTTTTGAGTTTGTCCCAAATAAGCAGCAGTTGTTTTAGCCATCAGCTTCTATGAAGTATAATCCAGCCCATCCCAAGTGCAAGGCACACTGCTGACGGATGCAGGCCGAGCATTTGTGTACATTAATGGGAGTACAAATGGTTACCTGAAATACAGGATATTTTTGGAAAGTCAGAAGTACACAGATATTTTCATAAACAGTGGTTTTCAGTACAGAAAAACTGACCATCTTTCAGAAAGTCCCATTGTCTATTTTGAGTAAGTAGCACAAGGCAAATGACATCTGGGTTCACATGGATGCCAGATTTAAATATAGCAGCTCAAAACACCTGCATTCTATAAATCAATGTGATCCAGGAAGGTGGTAGCGTTGACTTGCAGTAACTCTGGTCTGTCCTGACAAGAGAATGTTATTGTACTTTCCTTTTCCCAAAAAAGAATTAATCTGTAACCAAAAATGCCAATTTCTGCTGAAGAAAAGGATTACTCTGTTGACAATTCTCCTGCAAGGCTTTGTACTGAAAACCAGCCAGTCTCTTTTCTAATTGCCAGTTGTGAGTTCAGGCCCAGGGTAACAAGTGTAAATATAAATAAGCTTTTCACTCATGTTGACCCTCAAGTGTTAGTTGGGCCTTAAATGAAACTCCCCAGGTGAGGCTGGGATCCTATCTTAAGCAGTCAGGGTGTTCCTTGGCAACTGCTGCCTGATTGTTCAGTTCTCACCATGTAGGGAGTAACTTCATTCTGTAATTAAACCACGTTCTACTTCAGAAAAGGTAAGGCCAATCAGATCACATATTTTCTGAATATTTTACTCCTATCCAAAAGAAATTCTCTGCAAACAAAATCTGTTCTGTCAGGTACATGGTGGATGGTTTGACCTTCTGATATGCAACATTAGGACTACAAGAGTTTATAATTATAGCTTAGACTTTGCCTAGAATTATTTATCCCTTGTGTTTATGAAGTGCACTTTACCTACTTACTTTTATTGTAGGAGACTATGGGTTACCACAGCCTTGGTATTTCCCTGTGCAGGAATCTTACTGGCTTGGCTCTAGAGATCCAAAAGCTAACAAAACAGCAACTGCTGATGGTGAGTTCTTTTAAAACTTAGGTGTTTAGACATAACTTCAAAATGACTGATCTGCTTGAAGGTAGCTACTTAACCTTTCCATTACCTGAGCTGCTGTAAAGATTAGAGACAGTTGTGCATTGGGAATGTCAGCAGGTGCCTTTGAACTTGGAGTGGCCTGCTATTAATACAGTTATTAGAGGTGAGTCATTGCTCCATCTGAGAGCCTCTAAAGCATGGGTTAACAAGCAACACCAAACCCACACTCTCTAGCCAACTCTTTTTGAGACATTCAAGGGATATTTTCTCAGCATTTGTGAAATGAGTCAAATACAGTGCCAATCATCTTTGCACTGAGGCTCCCCCATCATTCTAAACCTGATTCTTTTCTGTCTACTTTGGCATGAATTTAAGTCTGTTGAGTTTAGGTTTATAAGCAAGATCAAATTTTATGCTTCCCTTGGACCAACTTGAATGAGTGCAAAAATCCTGCTTTTGTGGATTTTGGTACTGCAATAGTTAAGAAAAATATACGGGTGATGGAATTTTAATAGTAACCGATAAAAAAGTGATGATTGATGTCTGGAACAGAGGCTTGGTGAAGGTGTTGTTTGAAATCTGTCTTAAGCTTACAAGGCATGAGTGAAACCAATTAAAATTGACAGATGAAAAAAATCACTTCTTCAGTTTTCTCATTACCATCCTTACCCTTCATCACCTCAGACAGGTTGACGACAAAGCAATCTCTCTTATAGGTGATGCCTATAAACCAGATTGCAGTTAATCCTTTCTGTAACATGCTGATATGTACACTGCTCACACGTTTTGGTCAGAAAAGAGGAGGTTATAACAAGTTGCTTTTTATAAGAGGCTTTGTCTTCTGCTACATTCCGAGGGAATTAACACTTTTTCCTCTCGACTTGCTGTGAGGATATTCAGAATGGTAGACGCTTGTCTAGATAGTATGGAGTCTGTTACCTGGTTTGGCTTTGCAAATGCTGCCCACCAGATCAGAATTTGATCTAAGGAAACGGTGGCATGCAGGGCAGCTCTACAGAGGGACCTCAACAGGCTTTATAGGGCTCTCGTGGAGTTCAATAAAAGTAAATGCATAATACTGTGTCTGGGATGGAATAACTCCAGGACAGTAGACAGGACACCATTTGTCTGGCAGGCACCATTGTAGAAAAGGTCTGATTGACGTGCTGAGCATGAGCCATCAAGTGTGCCTGCCTGGTCAGGAAAACCAGATGCATCCTGACCTTTACTAGCAAGCGTATAGACATCAGTTCAAAGGAAGTGATTATTCCCCTCTTAGCCAGCACTTGTGAGAATGCATATAGGGTACTACTATGAGAGACGAATCTGCTCAGCCCTAAGAAAGAATGCTAAGGTAGATTGCTCAGATGTACCTAGCTGAAGCACAAGAGGAAATGGATGTAAGCTGGAAAACAGGAATGTGACTCAACAATAAAGATATTCATTGTGAAGGTAGTTAGAACACTGGAACGGGTTGCTCAGAAAGGTTGTTAAATCTCCATTTTTGGAGGTAGTCACTGTGATCTGAATTGGCCCTGGTTCTTTTAGAATTTTAGGATTAAGAGATCTTTGGAAGTCCATTCACATCTGAATTATTCGGTGATTATCTCAGCTAGCCTGAGTGTGCTGATACTTATTTCATCCTCTCTTCTGCAAAACATTGGCTTGGGTTTTCTTAAGTAAGGACAATTGGAAAGATCATCTCTGATTAATTCCTTTTTATGAGGCACATGACTTATACCTGCTTCAAGTACTAAGACTATTCAATGCCTTAGCTTACATGAACAACTGTAGACTGTTTGTCAAATTGTATATTTCTTTCAAGGGTGAAAATAATAGTAATTTTCTTAATTTATCGTAATTGGTTAATGTGCTGGAAAGAAAACTGATAGAGAAAGCCTAACATAATGTAAATGGACAGCTGCAAGTGAAGCTATGCTGGTAAATTATCTTGATACTTAAAAAATTTACTTCTATCAGTGCAGTTTTGTATCCTCCATGTTGCCGTTTTAAGTGATGCAGTGAACTTGTTTATGTTGCTGTTTTTGCACCAGGGGATTTCATATGGTTTTATGGGCTAAAATTTCTCATAGCAGGAAGTTATAGTGATATTTCACACACAAAAAAATTAAGGCCAACTGATAAACTACAGTTGTGCTAATTGTACTCCAGGCTGACAGTTTGAATTTGTGTTGAGTGATCAGTTCCTTCAAAGGCTCTGTTTTCTTACATCACTGCTCCTACTTCAAGCTTGTCCCCAGGAGTGATTTAATGTGACTGTGTTCCTTGGTGGTGACGAGGTCTAAGACCAAACTGGAAAGCCAGAAATTCTTGTACAAAAGTTAACACCAAATCATTCATTCTGTCCTGGAGCTCGTCTCTTAATCTAACTAGCAATTTAGCAATTTGCTTTTCATGTAAACCTTTCATTTTGTTTTTCTTCCTCCCATTCCCTGCAAGTCTGGGAAATGTTTGCACGATCTTTTTCTTGATGTAATGATGAATATGGTCTAGATTTGCATAGATATAATTTAAAGCATGTACCTAATATTAGTCAGAATCTTCTATTCTGGATCTATATTTCCAAAATTATTGATCATCTTCCTTAAATATCAGTTTCTGACTCTGTGGAGCAGATTTTAAGCTAGTCGGCTTTGATTGCTGTCCGTAACCTGACTAAAGCACCTATAGTTAATACTCTCGGAGAGCTCAAGGCAAAGGTCTACCTCCTTTTCCTCAAAGTACCTCTAGAGATAAGAGGAAATTAAATTTTTGTTAATTAAATGTTGGTTACTTTTGGTTTATATAGAAAAAAGTCCAGAGTCAGAAAGCTGTGTGGATCAGAAGGCCATGGAAGGGGAAGAAAATGACAGCAGAACAAAGAAATCTGAACAGCCTGAGAAGTCAGGAGAAAAGAATGACAACCATGGGGAGAAGGATGGTAAAAACAAACAATGTAAACACAAACGAGAAAAAGAAACCATCAAGCAGGGGAAGCCTAAGACAGATGTCCAGGACAAAGATGAAATTAATAGTAAGGAGAGAGAGCAACCTGAGTACTTCTGAGATGCTGTATTACTTGTACTTCATAACAAACTAGACATATGAAGGATTGGAGTCAAACTACAAGAGCGCCCAGTAGGGTACACCGGATAGCATGTGACTGCCAGAACTAAGGTCAGGAGACATGCTGACTCTTCCAGCTGCCTTCTTACTGACTTCCCTACATTTAGAATCCCTTAGAATATTTAGTCATCGTTCATAAAAAAGCTGCCTTCCAGAAGAGCTCTGTAACTTGTGCTTTCATTGCACAAATGCAGACTGTTTCTGTGGTAAGTTAGTGTTTGTGCTTAGGGAAGCCTTGGCACACATTTGGCAATAAAAAATATTTATGCTGAGATTAATTTCCTTCTCTAGCTGCACACCCCCCATCTACTTTTTTTGCCTGCCTTTAGTGTGTCTCACATCTGCAGAGAAAGGCTACTTTCAAAGGTATTTTTATCTGAAGTACTCTGTATGCCTGTCTGCAGCCTTTTCTGATGCTGACATTAGCCACCACCTAAGAATTCCTGAACGACCTGCCTTGTTCTCAAATCCCAATGTCTTTTTTTTTTTTTTTTGTGAGGAGCCAGAGGAGTTTCCTGTATGTGATGTTCAGAAGAACAATGTGGATTCTGTAGCAAAACTAACTGCTACAGACAACCCTGAGCACAGTCTGAGTGTCTTGAAAAGCTAGAGATAAAAGTAGGATCATCAGAGCTCCTCACGTAAGCACCAAAACCGTGCATTTAAGGTGAAAGGAAACAGGACAGAACTTCAAAAGAAAAAATACAGATAGAGGGCGAAGGTTATTTCAGCCAATCTCCTCCGAGTACTGTGTTATCTTTGTGGTCCTGTACTCATCAGCTTCCAGGTTCCAGCTCCTCCATGGCCACAGAGGAAGGGCCTGCCTATCATTGCACAGAAAACCTGCCTTTCCTTTCAGCCATTCACATGGGAACAGACTTAGTATGGTTCAAGGGCATAGTTTCCAAAATGGCTTAATATAAGAGCTAGTACTTTGTGTTAGAGTTAACAGAATGGGAAATGGAGAGTAGTTGTAATGGCTTAGATCTGGTGCAGTCCAGTACTAGCATGGGTTAGCAGAGCAGAACAGACACATGATACATTTTAAGCCTTGGAATTTGTCAGCAAGTCTTGCAGGCAAATATAAAATTAGCTAGTTATACACACAAAACCAAGGATGCTACCTCAATGGCCAATATATTCATAACTATCTAGCTTGACTTCATGTGACCTTTTGTAAATGCAGGGATGTTCCTGTTTGGCCCAGTAAGGTAAAAGGAAAACTAGATTCCTTCACGAAGAGGAATAAAAGTTGGTCATAAATATAATTTTTTCAAGCTACCCATTCTAGATGAACTATTTCAAGTACTCTTTAGTATATACAGCTCTCTCATGTACTATATATTTGGGACTTCTTCGTATTATAAATAATACTCATACAAGCCACTGGATGGAGGTGGGGCTGGTTTCACCCAGATGGCATTGACTGCTCTCCACACAGGCTTGCTGGGTACTGAGCAATTTAAGTAAACTGCAATTGCAAAACAAGCCTCCCTACAAAGCCTTGAGCATTCTGTGTAAACAAAAGTGGACAGCCTCTTCAGTTTAAATTTCTCAACTCCTATAATTCACATTGCCCAAGGGCTTAGTTTACTTCTGAAGAGTTTTGTTTGTCTAGAAGCTCATGCAATTAAATATCCTGATGGCGCTATTTAGAATCATGCATTTTTAATCCTGAGACAAAGCTTATGCTGTATGTATATGTGTATGTGTATGTTATGTTGTGGTATGTTATATGTATATATGCTAAATATATGTATATACACAGTATATTTTTATATACTACAAAACCCATGTAGTGCTTATGTTAGGTACTGCCTAAATCTTGACCTGTCCTCAGCAAGGTGGTAAATTTCACCTACCAGGATTAAAGGCAAATGTTGCCTTTTTTTTTAAAGCATCATGGTAAAAGAATGCACAGCTGGGCAGATGATTTGAATGGCAGATTTCAATCTGGCTAGAAAGGCAACCTGCTGCTTGTCTAATATAATCTCTCAGCCTATCTGAGTATCTACAGACAACAATCACAAACAATCTTCCTGCTGCAAAAAGAAAACAGAAAACATGCTGAGCTTCACCTGATCCAATGAGTTACCTCTCCACAGATGGTTACAATTCTGAGCTCTGCCTCTCATGTTGTTGATACATGGGTGAACCTCAATAAATTGCACTGTAGTTAGAAATCTTGCCTCAGTCTGGTACTGGTGTGTCTGGAGAACCTAGCCCTGGCAGATGATGCTGTATTTTACTGGGTATATGCTGTTGCTTCTTCACTTTTTGTTATGTGATCATCACAACTGGGATAAAAACATACACTTTTATTCTTTTTTCATTCTTGATTTCTTGCGTTTCAAGTAAAAACCTTCTTTGAGCCGGAGCCAACGGGACTGATTCCAGGAGTGTGCGTTCAGAACCTGGTGAAAATTTTTACAAACAGACCCAAGCCAGTAGTAGATGGAATGACTATTACTTTTTATGAGGGACAGATCACAGCCTTCCTTGGTCACAATGGAGCAGGAAAGACAACCACCATGTAAGTCTGTGTTCTAGAAGTAAATCCAGCACAGTACTTTATAGCTCTGTCCTAAGAAGCTGTCTTCTCTTATGGCTCTTCCATTGTCTCTCTATCACTCTTGCATCTAACTTTATGCAAGTGAAAGTCTAGAGGGAAGGAAGCAATTCTCTCCCACACAGTTCATTTCTCATAGCCAAACTCACAACGGGTGAAGAGTGAGAAGGATCTTCTGGCTGGAAGACCTCTCCACGTGTTCTTGATTTCTCTAACTGTCTTTGAGTGACTCACTTTTTTTTTTTTTTTGGTCTGTGTGCACAGGAATATAAAATAGAGACTCTCTTTAGACAAAATAGTTACATAAATGCAAGATCCATGTGCAAATTAAAATGTCCATCTAGTCCTAGAACCCTAGCATCTCAGGAAGCCGGACTTTAGGAATGTTTACTTTTCTTGTTACAGACTTTTATTTGACAAAATAGGATTAATCGGTGAACAAAATGTTTCATGGGTCTATGACAAGTTCACCAAATGTTGAAAGAACTGAAGTGTTTTGTTATGATTTTCCTCAGCAGAACATTTTAAATACACTTTCACTTGCCTTTTAATTTTTTAAGTAGTTCCACAAGACATATGTTTGACCCAAAATGAAAGCATTCTAATCTGCTGAAATGTTTTGTAAATTTATCCTGATAAAAATGTATATTTCCATTACTTCAAAATTTTCAGAACTGAAAAATCTAATATTCATCCAAATCTAGCAACAGCTTCCATCTATTTGCAATACATGAGCCAGTGTGGCTGGAGACCCGAGACCCCAAACCATTATTCTCTCTCTTGGTGCAAGTGATCTTCATTTTAGATCCATTTGTATAGGGATGATGTTACGTGCTGAACAAACTACTCTGAAAGAGGCTAAACCAACTTTTAAATGCAGGCCAGAACCGTACAGATAGGTATATAAAAATTATGTTAGCAGATCCACAAGACCCTCAAGAGTATGTGTGTGTATGCTTTTTAGCGGAGTTGTTTCATTGACGCCCATTAGCAAGAAGTCGTCATGCTCCATCTAGCGGACTCATGCAGCGCATCTTCCTCATCTGTTACAAAAAGGTAGCAGACTGGGAATTTCCTCACTTTATTTTCCCAGGTCAATTCTGACAGGTCTCTTCCCACCCACCTCTGGAACTGTGCTGATCGGTGGCCTGGATATTCAGACTCACATGGACTTCATTCGACACAGATTGGGCATGTGCCCTCAGTACAACATCTTATTCAATCAGTAAGTATCATTTCATACTGGCTTTGAGACCAAACATCCCAGTCTGCATGCTTGACACATTCCTAAAGCCTGTGTTGTTTCTTTTCTTAGCCATCTCTCAGAGGCACTTCTCCAGGTCTTAACACTTGCACAGGGTAAATGTTGTCCTCCTCCAGCAGAAATCTCCTACATCATTTAGGTGGGAACACGGTTCCCAAGGAAAATGACAGTGCTCTTGTTGGTGTTTTCTGTTGCAGTGTGGGTTAGCAGGAGTTCAGTCTGGAGATCCACGGACTGTAATTTAGGCCTCCTAAACCAAAACAATGTGAGCCAAAAGTGCAATATCAGGATATTTTTACACCCAATTTGCCCTGCCACCCAACCATTTACTACCTTCATAGAGGATTTTTGCTGCCTTCACTGCCATAAGTTTGTCTCCATTTCAAGAGCAGAGTTTCTTCTTTGCATATAGTCACTCACATTAGCTTCCATATTCTTCTTATAAATGGGTAACTTGATGCCTGCTACACTTCTTCCTTTAATAGCAGGTTCTGCTTTGAAACGGTAGAGAAAGAGCCTATGACATCAGAATGCAGCGTGTTGACCCCAGAGAAGATTTGTGATCCAGATTTAGAGTAAAGAAATCTCTTTTACTTTATCTTGCTAAATCTAGGGTGGATTTATTGGTGCTTGGGAAAAAAAAATCTGTTCATTTAAATTGCCTTGGTGCCTTTCTGTATGATTTCACAGCCTTACTGTAGCAGAGCACATCTTGTTTTATTCTCAACTGAAAGGGAGATCCAGAGATGAAGCTGAGCAAGAGCTGGAAACAATGCTGGAAGACATGGGCCTCACCCATAAAAGGAATGAAGAGGCTCAGAAGTTGTCAGGTACCCATAGAATTGTTCCAAGATGTTTTCTTCCTGCTGTGTTTTCTTTGTCTTTGGGCAATTGTTTAAATTACATGTCTGAGGCCATGTGCTGACACATCACTGTGTGCTGGGAAGGTCTTTATTCTTGAAGAGTACAGAGGACTGTACAAATAGTACATCTGTCATGGTCTGTCCCTAAAGTTTCCATTTCTTGTAAACGTATGACAAATTCAAATACACTTAAAGCTACTATTTTCAAATAAATATATATATTTTAATAATCTGTCGGTGTAAGAAAAAAATGAGATACAATGCTCTATTATTTCAAGACAAATGAAATGTTATACTATCATGCTGCTCCACTGTTTGGATCTGTACTCTCTAATACAGTATTATTTCTTAGGGGTAATTTCTTTCATTCTAAAGGTACAAATGCACATAATGTACTTTGAAAACATTTCACTTTTATTTTCAAAGGCTCATTTTAATAAACAGACAGGTCTTCTCATACTACTTTGTCCTGGTGGCAACTATAAAAGTTGGCTGGTTTCACACGAGACGATCAAAATCTCATGTGAAAAATCTCAAGAACAATTGTCCTGCATTTGCTTCTGGCAAGAAGCAGAAAATGTGGTGCACAGAGGAAAAACATGTTAAAAACCAATATTTTTTTAACAAGTTGTTCTGAACTTCAGAAGAAAAACGTGACTGTTGATTTAACTTTGCATAAATATTTGTCTGAGGATGGGTTTTGTTTTTCTTGTATCAGTTTGTCCCTCACTGAAAAGCAGTGTTAATTACATTTCTGTCACTTACCTGTTCTGTAACTCACCTCAAATTCCTCGATATATCCGTCCTCTGCTAGGTGGAATGCAAAGGAAACTGTCTGTTGCCATTGCTTTTGTGGGTGAAGCAAAAGTGGTAGTCTTGGATGAGCCCACTTCTGGAGTTGATCCATATTCCAGGAGATCTATCTGGGATCTTCTGCTGAAATACCGCTCAGGTAATATGTTTGAGAGTGGAAATTTTTTGTTTGTATAAAAAAAAAAACCCACCCTGTCATGGATGCAGCACGTGCCTGATGTGTAAACTGTTGTGTATGCTTCAGACAGATATTTATGGATGTGGCAAACATGGGACTAAACAGTTTTGAGTTCCATAGAGAGTCTATGCCTTCAACATTCCTTCTTGTTCCTTCTAGGCAGAACCATCATCCTCTCAACCCATCACATGGATGAGGCAGACATCCTTGGAGACAGAGTAGCCATCATATCCCAAGGGAAACTCTTCTGCTCAGGCTCCCCTGTATTTCTAAAGAATTGCTTTGGATCTGGCTTCTATCTCACGCTTGTTCGCAAGATGAAAAATACCAAAATTGTAAGGGCTACAGTAAGTATGTATCTTCTTTCCTGCATACATAATCTGAGGAATGCTCTCATGTTTCCATGCACTGCACCAAAGACAGAAAACAGCTAAGTGCTGCTTGAGACTGTGTACAAACCTTAAAAACAGAGAAAGCAATAAGAAAATTTGATGACACCTCACAAAGTAACATGAGTACATGAGTCCCTCTAAAAAACCTCTGTTTCTATAAACCTCCATTCAACCAGACAGGTGACGATGATAAGTGGATATAAAGCCCTCAGTGATCTATAGTTCCCTCTCGTGAGTTAAATATGTCTAAACTGTTACCAGTCAAGTTGTCATTGACCATATACAGGGCTTTGTGATGCTTACTTTTAACGTACGCTGGTTGTAAACATGGCTTAGTCTGGTGTAACTAGCTCAGGCACCGGAAGAGTCCACATTTATCCACAGGTAAACCAGCCTCACACAGCTTCAGAAGTAGGGATCTGGATTCTTTCTGCTGTTAGTAGTACTTCCAGTCTTAGCAGCAACATGGTCTGTATACTTATGGCCACTACATTTCCCAAGTATTTTGCATGCAATTTAGAACTGACAGATGAGTTTTGTGCAGGTGGATTTATGTTGTCTGCATTGCTTAATCCAGTCAGATCCATCCGCAGATGACTTTTTCGGATGCTCCAGATATGACATGTTTTTCACTGACTCGAGCCTTTCAAAGGCTGACAACCCTTACATCCCATTTTGTGTGTTTCTGAAGCGCTTTCATCTTTTCATCTGTTGTCTGTCCATGCTAGTCTCTTTGTAGCTGTGGATCTCAGTGCTCCTGCTCCTGCTCCAGCTGTGCACACAATGATGAAGAAGTAGCTCCAGAGCAGGAACTGGATGGTAAGAAGTGAGATGGCATGCCAGCACATAGCTATGTCTTCTGTATGCTACAGTTTCCTCCTACAGATCAGTGCTGCTGAGGCCCACTTCTTCAGTACTTGCATCTAACATCTGTATTGTATATTAACATGATTTGATAAGGTTTCTCCCTGTTTTTGCTTACCATTGCCCCTTTGGGATGTATTTGTGGTTTCAGGTTCAGATGACGAACTGAAGTTTGTTTGCTATAGGAGTATAGACTGAGTTTTGAACTGCTCTGCACCAAAAAGTACAATTTGCTAATGGAAACTGAAACGTATCTAGAGAAAAGGAAACTGCTCTCAGAAACAGTAATTTTGTCTCTTCTACATAAGAGAAGAACTCAAGTAGATATTCCCGAAGAAATTGTTGTGTTTTATTAATAGACTTGAAATAATTTCCTGCTACACGGTTCCAGAGCATAAAAGCTCAGCATAGTACAGAATTAACTGAAATATCTGAGAGTTACGTAACAAGCAGTCCTCTTTTGTATAGTGCAAACAACGGCATTTGAAATCATGCTTAGCTTGCTCAAATATTCATTCTTTGAACAGTGTTTTGACTTTTCACAGGAGATCTGAACGAGCTAGCAGAAATAATTCATCATCACATCCCAGAAGCAAAATTAATTGAAAACATTGGTCAGGAACTCGTTTACCTTTTGCCGAATAAACACTTTAAACAGCGATCTTATGCCAGTCTCTTCAGAGAACTGGAGGAAACGTTGGATGACCTGGGACTCAGCAGCTTTGGAGTTTCAGACACGCCACTTGAAGAGGTAACAGACAGACTAAAATACTTGCTGATCCTACCATCAATACCCAAAATGTTTTCTGAGACAGTTCCTGTTCTTTAACATGTGATCTCACTAATTCCTAATGTTCCCTTCACAACCTGGTCACACATGCAGCAGCACACACAGAATATCTGTGGGATGGGTATAGAGAAAGGATCCAAGCCTTCAGGTTAGCCTTGTGGAGCATGACTCATTAGCCCTAAATCTGCCTTTCTTTGTTATCTGAGATACTTCATAAGAGACCCCTGATAGTGTAGTAAGAGGAATCACTGAAAAGGTATCTAATTTTTTTTTCCTCTTACATTAAAGGGTTATGTTTACTGTTGCAGAGATCAGGTTATTGTACTCATTCTATTCCTAACCAGGAGATGCATTTGTCTATGCAGGTTTTCTTAAAGGTCACAGCAGAAGCTGACTCTGGAATGCAAAAAGCAGGTATAGATCCGTGAATTAGTATTTGATAAATTTTTCTTGGGACTGTTCTGTATTCTGAATGCCAAGAGGAGCCTCAGTGACTGTATGGTGTTCTTGCCAAAATAACTTTGGTCAGCAATTATCTGGTTTTAGGGCCTGACATGATATTTGAGAAACAAGATGAAGTAAACAGAAAGACTCTTATTTAGATTGGATGAGGTTCTTAGCTATGCAAATAAAAGTGCAGTGTCAAGCCCTCAAATGTCAATGATTCTAGTAGTTTTATAAAAAGTACTTGCAGACCATTAGTCCATAAACTACATACATGATTAACTTGTTCATCCTGCTAAGTAAGAGGAGTAGTAACCTATATGATACCAATAGTTACAGCCACAGTACAATTAGTTGTAATTAAAGCAATCTAGTGGTGGTTAGAAAAATCTGGATCTCATTATAATGCTTGTGCTACTTTCATGTATGGAGGATAAATTGTCTTCTCTTCCCCTTTTCATCTTGGCCTAGGAGACGCTCAAGAAAATGGTTCTACTCTTGGCAAAACTTCTGCTGGGAATACACCAGCTGAACAGACTGCGCTGAAAACTAGTGACACTTCTCAAATGCCAGTAGGCACAGCAGGAGATCAAAATGAAGGCAGAGGGTCCCGGCAATACAAAGGTTTTGAGCTTGTACATCAGCAGATCAAAGCACTGCTCATCAAACGGTTCCACCATGCCTCTCGCAGCCACAAGGATTTCCTAGCCCAGGTATTGACTGACTTTTGCTGTTCTTGACTCTTCCCCACAACATTCTCAATGCTGTCTTTCCCAGTAGTGTCTACGCAGAGCAACAGAGGTGCTGAAAATGGGTAACAGTGTCCCTAACTGTTCTGATTCCATCTCTTCTGCATCTTACTTCAGTTCTTTCTGACTAGAGCCTGTTACCCGCACCTCTAACAGTGATTCAATCACTATTAGCCCAGTATTTATTTTTAAAATAATCCTGTTTTATGACACCTAGAATCTTAAATGAATACATTGGAAAATGAATTTTTAGTGTTTAGGAGCTAAATCAGATCTGATCTGTGTGCTCCTGCTGTCCCTCCTTTGTTTCTATATGTACATATATATGTATGTTATGAAGATAATACAGTGTTACTCTACAACATATATCTAATAACCTGGTGTGATGTTTCCATGTTCCCTGCAGATTGTTCTCCCTGCTAGTTTTGTGTTGCTGTCTTTAATACTTACAGTCATTATTCCTCCATTTGGAGAATATCCCGCCTTAACCTTACACCCTTGGATCTATGGACAGCAGTTTACTTTCTTCAGGTAAGAAGAATCACTGAGTAAAAGTACATCTGTCATATGTACACCCTTTTCTCCTTAGTATTTAGGATCATAGAGCCCTCTCTCACTGTGCTTTTTCTCACTCTGTGTGATATGAAAAGGGATGAACTCCATTGGAAGCAGCAGATTTAAAATAACATGAGACTGGTGCAAGTGGAGAATACAGCTCCTAAAAGGCCCATCGCTTTAGCCCGTTAACCATCTTGGAAGGTTCTGGGTTGGTTTTGTTTTTAATTTCATAACTAAAATAATTGAATTATCAGCCTTTGGAGGAGGGGCAACTGGTTCTGCCGCATGACTGTCCTTCACCATTTGCTGTGTCTATTCCAGTACAATAATTGGGGAGGAAAAAAAATTTATAGAGCAAGTCTTATCTTATTCCCTTAGCAATGAGCGTCCTGGCAGTGAGCAGATGGCTTCCCTCACCGATGCTTTCTTGAATAAACCAGGATTTGGAAATCGCTGCATGAAGAATCAGCCTCTTCCGTAAGTTGCTAGCTAATATCCCTAGAACAAGATTCTAGCAGAGTATTAGCAGTGGAACATGAATAGCAAAATAAGAATTAATTGACTTGGCTTTTCTCTAGAGCCGATGCTTCAGATGTATTGTTGGTAGTGATATCTAATATCAGGTTAAAAGTAACAAACAAACAGCAATACAAAAATGCCACTGGATTAAGAATGATTGTAGCCTTGTACGGAGAATTAAGCAACTTCAAAATTGTGCCAGTAGGCTCAGGCCCAAATCTTCACAGCTTCCCTGGCACTGTCTATGTGTGAGTCCCCTCACGTTCCTGATGTTCCCACCGGTGTGTTTGGAAGCAATAGATTCAGGAACTGCTCAGATTGTGAAGTAGCCATAGGACAACCTCTATGATTTGAAGTTGTTCTCACTCTGAAGTGGGGATAACATTAGTAGAGCTCTTGCCATTTGTTGTCCTATCCATTTACCCTGCCTGTGAGTCCTGCCTTGGAGGCATTTGTCACTGGTGTGCTATGCTTTGCCACTAGTTTTTTTTATGCCTCCTTCTCATGATATCCATCAGCCTGATTCTCCTGGCTGTCCTCTCTTCCCCTTCCTCTCTCCTGCCTGGTATAGCAGGAATGAAGAGGAAACTTTAAAAGATGAAGAGACAGAAGATAGTGCATGAGCGAGGGAAAGGATTGTTTCTTCACAGATATACATGTCCACTGCAGGTTTCCTGTGTTCCAGAGGATCAAACACAGTCCCGTTGTTCCCTCAGTGTCCTATCTGTAAGCTGAAGACAGTAAGCTTGGCAGAGATGTGGAGGGAGATTGTATTTATTCATGTTTACCAACTGCTCTGAAATGTTCTTCTTATATGTAACTCACGGCATAAGGGCTGAGAAGAGAATGTCTGCTGAGAGCATTGTGATTTTGGGGATTTGTGAGCTCTCACAGACTGTATTTCTGCATAGCTTAGAGTTTGCTCCTCTACACAGGAACTACCCGTGCAATAATATGCCAACTGCCTGGAACACACCTGCTGTTCATCCTAACCTGAGTAACCTTCTGTTGAGCCGAAAGTGGAGCCCTTGGAATCCTTCACCTTCCTGCAAGTGCAGCACTCACAAGAAGCTCACAATGTTGCCAGAATGTCCTGCAGGTGCAGGAGGCCTCCCACCTCCACAGGTCGTGTCCTTGTGCCATAAATCTTTGCACAAAATTTCATGGCAAATACTGGGAAAGGGATTAGCATATAAGTACCTTACTGTGCCAGCATACACAGAAGGAAGTTAACACATTTTAAGGGAGCAAGAATTGCTCGACTTTGGAATTCAGTTTCAGAGATACTGGAAAATCTTGCACCTTTGAATGAAGTTTGATTACTATTTTCATCCAAATTGCAGACTTTTCACATAGAAAAAATCACAAAAATTTTAAAAAAAATTAAATACTTTAATTTTTTTTCCTTAAAGAATAATTCTACTTAGAAAATTACTTCTCTTTAAAGAAGGGAAGGGAAGGGAAGGAGGGAGAAGGAAAGGAAGTAATAAATGTGATTTTGAAAAACATGGAGTTGGAGCCATCTCATTAAAAATGTGAAAATTAATATTAACTCAACCCCAAATAATGTTTTACTTGTATTTTTGTTCTGTTTCTAGAAGAAATGTTAGAAGCTAGCAAAAAGCCCAAAAAGGTCGGTGTGCATATACATGAAATTGAGTAATTTAATAACCACTGATGCTGCATGGAGAGATGAGTGTGACATTCCTAATTATGCCTATCAGTGAATAATCTT
Organism: Colius striatus; assembly: GCF_028858725.1. Classification (NCBI taxonomy): domain Eukaryota; kingdom Metazoa; phylum Chordata; class Aves; order Coliiformes; family Coliidae; genus Colius; species Colius striatus. Next base: position 34,272,831 of record NC_084768.1, read on the forward strand.
AGTGGTTTCATTTATTAAATATGCTTGCTTTTTAGAAGAGCAAAGGAAAGTTAGAGCCTGGCAGTGTTGACATTTTCTATTTTTTTTTCTAATAAGTTAAATAAAACAGAACTGCAGCCACTCTCAGAGTAATAGCTCACTGATTTAATGCCTCACCATGCACACCGTTCCATTCCTGTATTCCTATTTGCCAGGTTGCACACATTAGCCAAATGACTAAATTAATTCCAGAGTTAACACTAATGTCAAGCGGAATCAATTTCTGAATCCAAATTGATTACATGATCCCCTGCTTCAGCAGGGGGGTTGGACTAGATGGTCTCTAAAGGTGCCTTCCAACCCCTGCCATTCTATGTTTCTATGATCTCTTAAAAATACTAATTCATCTTGCTTTGGTTTCTCTATCAGCACTCACTAAACAACATAGCAAAGATGTTTTATGTGTCTATAGAATTCATGTCTTTGAAGCCAAAATAGAAATTAATAGTTTATATTCTGACATTATTCACAGAATCCTGAGTTATTTCTCATTTCTAAGTAAACCCTGTCCAACAATCAACCAAAGCTTTGAGTTTTTTGAATTTTACTAATTGCTTGCTAGTGTATTTGAGAGAGGAATACAGTCTAAAATTTCAAATCCAAGCAGGATGCAAAAATGGTTTGTTTGTTTGTTTGTTGGCATTCTAATCCTCTAAGGGAAATGTTTGTTTTACATTCCTGAAAATTTTGCAGGATATGATAATTTTGTATAACTTGTCTGGAAGAAATAAGTAACATTTGAGTTTCCAGAGAAGCAATAGATTTTAAATAATTATGAAGTACGTCTGAGCATAGACAGTTTATTTAAAGAAGGCACTATGAGGATGCTACCAGACTTCTTGTGTATCGCCTAGAACTAGCTAGATGTCTGTATTGTATCTTCTGTCTCATCCAGTACTGCCTCTCTGGGGACAAATGCAGAAACTTCTGGAAAGTTCATTAGACTTCCTTACAGGTTGTTACTAGGTTGTTTCATGTTGCAAGCTTCGCCCTCTGAAACTGTCCAGGAATCTTCTAAAGTATATTATACCTTGGGATAAATTCCACAAGTTTGAGGTCTTGTCTTTCACAGCATTCCTGTATTTGCAAAAGGCTCAAAAAGTTGTCCCGTTGGAATCATTTTCATTACAATAAAAAAGACAGTAATTGTATTTCAAAGTATCTTACAAGCTAGGGAATGTGAAGTTTTCATATTCATTTTTACTTCAGCTTGCTAAATCATAGAAAACTTTATCTCCACTAGAACCTCGATTTATTTGAAAAGCTTCCTTCTCTCACAGTGAAGAAAAAGCCTTGAGCAATCCTGGTTTCTGTTGCAAACAACTGATGTCAAGTTTCAGAGTGAAGTGCAACAGTTTTGTGTCAGACATCACAGACCTCTGTGATTTCATGATTTCCTCTGAAATCTTAGTGAAGTAAGAATGTTTGGACTAGAAAGTGAATAACTCTCGTTTCAGTGATAACATGAACCTGAGTGATTCCTCTGAACCAAAGCTCCTTTTGCTTTTTTCCTGACAAACACTTATGAGCTTTAGAGATTGTAAAGTTTAGTGTGATTGATTAGGTTTTCTTTTCTTCCCAGAGAGTGCAGCACAGCACAGAAATTCTTCAAGACCTGACCCACAGAAATATTTCAGATTTTCTGGTGAAAACATATCCCACTTTGATAAAAGGGAGGTAAGGATGAATCTCTGCTTTTCATACGCAGTATTTGCTACCCAGCCACGAAACTCTAATTTAATAACATAGCAAGTAATTTGCCACTGTATTGTGTAGACTCAAGCATCATGTCCATGTTCCTGATGTAAGAATAGGTGATGGTTATTTTAGAGGAGTTAAATCATTTTGTTTATACCTATTTGTATAATCAGATACTCCTTTATAGGCAAAGTTTCAATGTTGATGGAATGCCACGTTATTGGAAACTGTCAGCTGTGAGAAAACTGGTGTCTCTGAACAGCACAGTGAGCTGCCTTGCAGAGATACTAACTTGTATTTCTGAGAAACTGTAGCCACACCAGCGTGGCCATCCCTGAGTTAAACATCACTTGTTTCTCAGAAATACCTAAGAGCCAAAGGACAATGTTACATGGATACATCTAACCTACTGATAGATCCTCAGTTTGCCTGAGTGTTGTGCATGGTAATTAGCTGTACAGTGTCCATGGTCTGTTGTTTCTGATTCAGGCCTTGCAACCTTTTCAATTCCCAGCAGAGTTCTTGACATTCCCTTTGTTTTAGCTAAGCGCTGTCTGCCTTTAATTCCTCTTAGCATACATCATAATTGCTTTAGATACATCTTTGAAAAGAAATTCATCAATTATGGATCTTGGATAGAGTCAGCATGGAAATCTTGCTTATCTCTGTGTGAGGTGGAGCTTAATCGTGTGAAAAAACAAACCAAAACCCAATAAAAATCAACTGCAGGGAATGCCAAAAGTCCTGACAACCCCACAATTCAAAGTAATCAGCAGTCATTAAAAAAGAAATAAAACAAACAAAAAGAAGCTGTCTAGGGGAAACAGGAGTACTGCAAAGCATAGGAATTCACCTTTAATTTCCATTTAAGCCTGACAATGCTGTTGACTTTGATTCAGTGCATTAAGAGAGAGGATTCTCTTTGTCTGTTTCAGCTTGAAGAGCAAATATTGGGTCAATGAGCAAAGGTAAGAAACCAACTCACAAATTATGGTGGTAATTAAAGGAACAATGAATTTCTGTTGACTGTGAAGGCTCACAGTGTTTCTCTCCATGGACAAAGAGATGGCTTCAGTGCAAAATAGGTTCTGGGCCAACAAGGCTTTTATAAAGACAAAGGGTTATATGTCCTTTGACTACCCCACAATGATGAAGGCCAGAGCACACAGTGGAACTCTCATAGTTTTGTTATCTACAACAGTCGGACTAATGGGATCTGAGTGAAGGAAAGTTACAATACAGTACTGCACTACATTATGCAGATAGTGCTCTGACACAGCTCTTTCAAAGAGCAGCAGGAAAATAGGAACTCTCCAAAAAAAAAAGACCTGGGTAAGACGAAATCTAGACACCAGCCTGTCAAACAGAGAATTAACCACAGCTCCTCATCCCTGCTCTGAACACGTGCAGTAGTTGTAAAACAGATTCCACTGATGCTTCATGCTTCCCTAGTGGCATCAGCTCACCCCAGTGTGATGTCTACCCAGTATCTACTGGGCTTAGTTCAGTTATTTAGTTTTTCATTTGCAATAGGAATTCACTTCAAAGATAGCGGCTGGATGACTGGCTTCCTTCATGGAATATCTGCTTGTTCATGTGCAAACATGGCTTTCTATGAGATTAGACTTCAGTTCAGCTTGCTCAATAGTATTTATCATTATAGAGTATTGACTGGCATCAGCATTGGTAACTATCTGCTTCTCTCAGGGCAACTGAAGTTGTAAATGAGGTCTGTAATGCACTCAGTCTTTGATACTGTCCAAACAGTTATATCACTTGTCTTTATACAAAGATTTTGCACTGTAGAAATAACTGTTTCCTCCATGTCTTCTATCTAAATAACATTATTCTTAGAATCCTGGCATGAACACCTCAGAAACTGATAGAATTTCTATTATTTGTAAGCCCTGTAAAGAGCTCTTGAAACTTATTAGAAAAAAGAGTGGAGATTGTTATACATTGATTACGTAATGTATGAAACTGGAGCTTATGTTAAGTTGATTTTTAGTATTTCCATCATTGTACGGAGTTTTGGGTCTGTGCCACAAATGACTGATGATACTGTTCTCTTTATTAGATACGGAGGAATTTCTATAGGAGGAAGGCTCCCTGTCCTTCCTATTTCTGGAGATCAAGTTGTCAGTGTTTTAGGTGATCTGGGCCGAATGATGAATGTGACAGGAGTAAGCAAAATTATCTTTTTTTTTTTTTTTTTTTTTTTTTTTAACCCTTACTAAAGAATTGTTACAAAGCTGAAAACCTGCAGCACCAGATTTCCACCTGGAGAGCTAATCTTTAGCCTTTTCTTTTTAATTTTAGGGACAAATGTCACTGGCAGCTGCTAAAGAAATTTCTGATTTCCTTAAGTACATGGAAACGGAAGATAACATTAAGGTATTTGCTGGACGTAGTTGGCTCACAGCCTTTATTGATATAGGCTTCAAATTGTGATAATATTGCCAATGGCATGCTCAGTTGTAAGAAGAGCATGTTCTTAGTATTTCTTGCTGTCCCAAATACTTCTGAATAGGACATATTCTGCCAAATTTAAAACTATGCTTCTCTGAAATCCCTGACTGTGAGTGTTCAACCATTTAAAAAGCATAGTATGTGAGCTCCTCCTGCTGGACTGTGCCTCGGAGCTGTGAATTCCTGGTGCTGGGTCCTTCCCTGCTGACAAAGCCCACCAAAGTAGATAAAAGGCAGTCAAGTTTTCTCCTGCAGCTTGGAGTTATTAGTACAGGCTTCTTAAATGAATACGTGCTTTCTGACTCTTTTAGGTGTGGTTTAACAATAAAGGCTGGCACGCTATGGTTAGTTTCCTTAATGTAGCCAATAATGCAATCCTTAGAGCTAACCTGCGGACTGGCCAAGCCCCTGAGGAATATGGGATCTCTGCTGTAAACCATCCTCTGAATCTCACTAAGGAACAACTGTCTGAAATCACTGTGTAAGTCTGTCAGCTCTGTAGCTGGCTTGTACCCTTCCCCCTCCTGGCCGCTTACCATCTCCAGTGTACTCACACTCTGAGGAGAAATAGTTCAATTAACACAATGTGAAGACCTTTCCCTGAAGTTTTAGTCTAATCAAGAATTAGATAAGCAAGCTATTATTTTCTGTTATAAGAGTCTGTTGCTATCTCGTATAGGAGATACGACCGTCATTTGTACATGATTACACGTTTCTGTTGATTCCCAAACACAAAGGCTCTGATGTCTTTGTTCACACTCCAAGGACAATAGATCTACTTGTGAAATAACACAGAAATCATAACCAAAAAAGGAATCAGAAATAGTCCATAATTGACTACAGGGAGTCAGTAGTCTACAGGCTCTGTCTTGGTGCCAAGGGCAGTACACCGACAAGTTTTAAATGGCATGTAATAGAGTTCGTATATTCCAGAATCTAAATGCCATAATGTCTTGACAAATACCACCCTAAGAAGACATGATTTCCCACTCATGTCTCCTATTGAGTTCAGAACTCAGTGAAACTGAATACCTCTACCTTAGCACAGAGGCAAGATCTCCACTTTTTGTCACTGTCTGCAACTTGCCTCTCTAAATCCCTCTTTTCCCAGCTTCCAGAGCGCTTTGGCTATTGTGCCTTCATGTCTAGTTTGGGACACACCATACAGGAAGGCTGTCAAACTGATATGTGCATAGGAGTTGAACTGTTCCAGAGATGACAAGTATAAAATCAGGGAATGGTGCCATCATCATGTGTATTTGTTAGCTCAACACAAGTTGGGAAAATGCACTAGCATATTTTGAAACTGGAAAAGTCTTCTACTTACTAAGTAACCTTGCTGCTTCCAGATCTTAAAATTCCTTCCAGATTCCCCACAGACTAATACAGCATTGTGTTGCATCCATTCCCTTGCTCACGGTACATTCTTGTGCCCTGTTTTAGGCTAACTACTTCAGTGGATGCTGTTGTTGCCATCTGTGTGATTTTTGCCATGTCCTTTATACCAGCCAGTTTTGTTTTATACCTGATTCAAGAACGTGTAACAAAAGCCAAGCATCTACAGTTTGTCAGTGGTGTGAGCCCTGCAATCTACTGGTTAACTAACTTCATGTGGGATATAGTGAGTAACTGCTGGTCTTGTTTCATAGCCTGCCATTATTCCTGGGTTTGCACGATCTGGGGACTAATCAGTGGATTGAGTGAAGGTGATTCTGCATTCATTCCTTTAAGTGCAGCTCAGAGCATGCTAAGGATCTGACCTGCTGATTACAGATGTAGGAATTAAGTCAGGTGAACAACTCATTATTTAATTAATGAGGCTGAAATTGTTGTAATCTCAGGGTTTCTGGTCCTTCCAGCTGAACATATAATAAAAGTGCAACTTGCCATAGCAGGGGAAAGCCCAGTTGACTGATGCACACTGCATACTCCTGCCCTCTAGAAGAACCAGAACGTGTTCCAAGATATTCAAGCAATCTTGGAGGGGTGGCAGGGGGGAGATCCACAAGCTGCTGGAACAGTATCTGGAGCCCAGACAAAAATACTCGAGGGTGTCTCAACTGACATACATTTGTTCAGATCACTGAATCATGTTCACTGTGTTGTTCCAAAAGGATTTAGAACACAGTCCCAAGTTTGGTCAGACAGGGCTCAGCTACCTTCCCATTACCCTCAGGTCACTTTCTCACAAAAGACCAAGTTCTTTATCTGGTTGTGGCACAGCAAGGACCTTCTTTCTAGCCATGCCCTCTCAACAAAGAGAGTATCCAAGAGCTTATGCAATAAACAAAGTATGAACGTGGAATTGCAAAGATAAAAATGAGAAGCATGAAATGATTGAGAAGTCCACAATACTTTGGGCTTTGGAAGGTGCTCTTTCAGGAGAGGGTAAAGTTAGTAAAAGTAGTAGTTAGTAAAGTTAGTTAAATTTAGTAAATGAGAGAAAAGAAGCAAGCCTCTGAGTTCCTGTCTCCTGCTTATCCTCCTGCCTTCCAGCAGTTTCCTTTACAGGAATTCTGCTTGGTCGTGGCCCTTGACAGCATGGTACAAAGGTATTGATTGGTGTTAGCAGTTCTGTGAAATACCACCTTCCATTCTGCATCCGGAGCTCTGTGCATTGCATACTAGTGGTACTAATACTGAACAGACAAACTGAGCAGTGGTCACGAATACTCACTTTAGCCTTTTCCCAGGAATGTGGCTCAAGTAACTAGCTTTTTCCCTCCTACACATCCTTTGCACCAACAGAAACTGCCCTTCGTTTGCATACCTGCAGCCTCTTTTTATGGGCAGCCTATCAGCAGGACCATTTGGCTCCCAAACCATAATTTAAAAACAGCAGTATATGTTGTAATTTTGAAGAACAGTCTGATAAAAGCTGTCTCAGAAGAATGTTCTGTTAGGGACGCATTGATCCAACACCATGAGTACAACTAGTCTAGCTCATAAATTGCAGTGTTCCTCGATAAAAAAAAATCCTTTTGGAATAGTGTCTAGGATCTGGATATGTTTGCAGACCTTCTTAGGTCTTACACACTTATTTTCACTGTGATGTGGCAGGTGAATTATGCACTGAGTGCCGGAATGGTTGTGGCTATATTTGCTGGATTCAACAAGAAAGCGTATACCTCTCCAACTAATCTCCCTGTGCTTGTTGCCTTGCTGCTTCTGTATGGGTGAGTGTTCCAGGTTACTCCTCCACGTCTGGCCCTGTATTTCACATGGAAATGATTTCATGTTATTGAGACTGGTCCTTAGTGAAATCCAGCTTTAAAGAATAAAACTGAGTGGCTGCAATACAAGTTAGAACTCGGCTCTGCCTGTGCTCCAGAATATTTACACACTTTGCCTCACCACATGGTCTACAGGATAATTTCTTTTGTCACTGCCTTACGTTTTTAAGCATTAAATGTGATCCTTACAGGAAAATATATCTGATATATACATTGTGTAGGAATTTAGTGATTATTAGTTTCTTTCATTGACAGCCAATACCAAAATACTTCCAGCATTAAACCAAGAGCAAATAGCACTGAGCCTTCAACACTTATTAATTTCAAATGAGCATTTGTGTTGGCAAACTATCACTTTGTAAGGCCGAACAAAGTTTCATTTAATTAGAGATCGTATATTTTCATTTATAAAATCACGTTCCTGATAGCCCTGCAGCTGATGTATTCTAGGCAAAATGATTGACCAGATCTATTTCTAAAGAGAGAAGCAAAGGTTTTCACATCCTCATACGTATACCACAAATGAAACCAAAGAGTTCCTTTCTGGAAAGACTACCTTGAATTTTCTGAAGTTTTTATGTTCTTGGAATGAAAAGCCTGAGTAAATGCAAAGCATTGTCATCACTAAATCTCTGTAAAATAGCCCAGTGTTGAAAGACGGTCTCAGAATTTTCGTTTCTATTTTTCGTAACATCTTTTTAAAGGGTAATAGTGGTATCCTGAATAAGTTGTCTATGTCTTTCTTTTTAAAATATAATAATTCATGGCTGTGTGGATGGACATTTAAAACATCTTTGCATAGTAACCAGGGAAAGTATAGTGGCATCTCTAATTGGTTACGTAATTTCATTATACTTGAGATGAGGAAAAAACCCCTCAATTTAGTGTTTTCATTAGGCCAACTGACATGAGAATATTGAGAAGTTGTTACCATAGTTGTTCTCTCTTTTACATGCAGATGGGCAGTAATTCCCATGATGTACCCTGCTGCCTCTTTCTTCAGCATCCCTAGTACTGCTTATGTTGCATTGTCTTGCATTAACCTCTTTGTGGGGATCAGCAGCAGTGCCATTACCTTCATCCTGGAGTTATTTGAAAATAACCCAGTAAGTAACGTTCCTGTTGACATCTGGTTTTAGAGCAGTGCAGAAAGTGTACAATAATTGGTATCTTGGGCTTACACACACAAGGAATAATACTGAGTGTTTTTCATCCCTATGGGCAAACTCTTGTATGCTTTCACAGCTGGGGAGGAGGGGACGTAGCACTTTGTACTCGCTTCTGCAGTTTTGGTTGTACAGGAAGATGTAGATGTTAGAAAATCACGGAATCACCAAGAAGAAAGGAAAGACATTTGCTCCTGTTAGTTATTCTGTCAGAGGAGATGTTCTGCTTCTTTTAAGAATTGTCAAAAAATTATTTAATAGCACCAGGAAGGTGTCAGAAAGTACAAGAATAGGCAAAACAAAGCGTGAGTGCCAAAATTAGTTCTTAGAAAGGCTAAGAGATCAGTTAATAAAGTACTGTTGGCTTATATATTTTACTGCTACCATCTCTACAGTTGCTGATACTCTGGCTACTGAGATTGACGCCCTTTCTACATCTGACAGTTATCCAACTAACTATTATTACTGATAGTGCATTTTCAAACACCATGTGCTGATGAAGCATTGTTTACCAGAAAGGACAAATAGATCTTGGTTAATCATGGTTGCAAGGACTACCTTTACACTATTTTCTGTCACTGGTGTTTCTGCATTCTTAGCTATGCTTCTTGATAGTGCAGGGTTCATTTTAGTGCTGTTCAGTCTGTAGGATAGCAGGTCAGTATTGTTACCTTTGAGAATATTTCTCCATTGCAGACACCTTGTCTCCAAAGGGAAAGCTGCACTTCACGGGATTCAGTGTTTGGCCAGCTAAACTGCTACTGGAAATTACTCTGTTTTGAGTACCTATGTCTACTGTGAAGCTATGCCCAGACACTGCTATTTTTTGGTACCTTGACAGTCCTGATTATGGAAATACTCCAGTTATGACAGAAAAACACTACTCACAGTTGCTCAGTTTCTGTTTATAAAAGCTGACACTTGTTTAGTGCAGTTTATGCTAACATTTTGCTGTGCTGCATTTTAGGTTGTAGATGCTTTGGATGTACGTCGATAAATACTCTGTTTCGTCTGTTGTAAGAATACAGAACATCCAGCTTCTCTGACATTTCATGACTTTTCACTCATGTTGCCATGTTTTCTTAAAGAAGACTGGTTTCAACTGTTTATGATGTTGTTTCTGTTTCTTACAGTCTCTGCTAAAGTTTAATAAAACACTGAAAAATGTGCTGATTGTCTTCCCACATTTTTGCCTGGGCCGTGGACTCATTGACTTGGCCATGAACCAAGCTGTGGCAGAAGTATATGCCAGATTTGGTAAGTAAAGCCAATAAGCAACAAGATGTATCAGTGTCATGTCCTGACCCTGGGTGAGGTGATTGGAAGTGTCTTCTTGGAAAGTTAGTGGCTGTTTCTGCCTTTCACGTCATCATGGGAACTGCTGGAGAGAGTCCAGCGCAGGGCCACCAAGATGATCAGGGGACTGGAGCATCTTCCTTATGAGGAAAGGCTGCGGGACCTGGGGCTGTTTAGTCTGGAGAAGAGGAGATTGAGGAAGGATCTTATTAATATTTACAAATATCTAAATGGTGGGTGTCAGGAGCTTTGGGCAGTACTTTTTTCTATGGTATCTAGCAACAGGACAAGAGGTGATAGGACAAAGCTGGAACACAAAAAGTTCCATTGAAACATAAGAAACAACTCTTTCCCTGTTCAGGTGAGGGAGCCCTGGCACAGGCTGCCCAGGGACAGTGTGGAGGCTCCTTTCTTGGAGGGCTTCAAGACCTGCCTGGACACGCTTCTGTGTGACCTGATCTAGGTGAACCTGCTTCAGCAGGGAGATTGGACTAGATATCTCTAAAGGTCCCTTCCAACCCCTACCATTGTGTGATTCTACGATTCTATGGGGATGAGGAGTAATGAAAACTCAATCTCTTTGCATCACAGCTTCTGATACAGGTGTCAGAACTCTACAGTCAGCCAGCAATCTGCATTGGGAATGAACCTGTTAGCTCAGTGGCTACTGTTCTTCAAATGCATTCTATTGAGATATGGCTGTCTTTGATACCAGACAACTTCTTATTAAAAGAATAGTCACAGAACAGAACTTATCTATTTTTATTCAGAAAATGTATGCCTTTTCACATCATCCATGCAAACTTCATGTTATGATATTCAAATTAGTGTATATTTGGAGAACTTATATTCATTTTTATTCTCATGCAGCAGGTGAGCTTGGAGTGTATTTTCTTCAGAATCTTTATAAGAGACTGGAAAATGAAGACATAGCCTGATCATGGTCAAATAAAATATAGACTTTCATCCTAACCCATTGTGATTACACCTTCGGAGGAACAGTGGGGTTTTCTGAGCAGTATTTCACCTTGCTTTATTTTGCTCTTTCTACAAAGGTGAGGAGTATGTTTCCAATCCTTTTCAGTGGGACTTTGCTGGAAAAAAACTAGTTGCCATGGCTGTTCAAGGAGTTGGATTCTTCCTTCTGAATCTCCTCATGCAGCATCGTTTGTTCTCCACAAGATGGTATGTCTGAAAGCTTGTATTAATGTTCCTTTATTAACAGTGTGAATGTTTTTGTTATTTTCTGTGTCCCTCTTTTTTTTATATTTTCTGAATTTCAGTTGGGTTTTTCTCCCTTTGATTTACCTGATTTTATCTTAATTTGTTGATATTATGGTTCAAGAAAGCTTTTACAAATGTGCATTATCTTAACAGGATTTAAGAAAATATTATTAAATAAATTAGTTTTCTTGACGTAAGAATTTAACTTTTTTATATAATAAGATCTTTTTATAGTGAGATTATAAAATTACTTGGAAAGTTTGTACTGTCATAAGAGGACATAAGTACTGGCATGAGGTACTAGCCTGACATTCCAAGACAAGAATTCTAGTCCATGGCATGGGACAGTGGCAGCCTGGACACCATTCAAGCTTCCTCTCTCTTCTGTACAAATGTGTTTCTATCTCAACAACAGCAGTTAGTTACCTTCCAGGTGTGAGTGGGTCATTCACCGTGCTTAAGATGGCCAAGGAGAGTATTGATTGGCATAATTCTAAAAATATTGTCTCAAAGGGAGATCTACGCAAAATATCTGTAAAAGGACTACCTACTGGCTACCAAAGAGCAGTCAAATAGCAAAAGCTGTGGCTGAGAGGTGGGTTCTGTTGTATCAGTTACAAGTGATTTTTTTCCTCCCTTTTTTTAAAATTTATTTAACTAATTTGTAAATACAAAGGGTATTTAGAACCTTCAGTACAAAGGCCAGGGATTCTCTCAACAGCAGGAACCCTCCAGCCAGGGTCCCATTCTGAAGTTCCAATCCCACTGCTTCTGTCAGTCACATTGTTGGCAATCAATCAGCCATTGTTTCACATTATTATTCTAACTACACACAGGACAACTCCTTGTTTCTGTACTTTTTTCCAGGTTTGCTGAGACTGCCATGTCACCTATTATTGGTGAAGATGATGATGTTGCAGAAGAAAGAAAAAGAATTATGAGTGGGGGGAACAAAACAAATATCTTAGAATTACAAGAACTGACCAAGGTAATATTTTGAGAAGAATAAAATAAATGAGTCTAGTGTAAATTTATTCTTTCAGAATGTTTTTCAACTATATATACAGATAATCAGATAATCATAGAATCACAGAATGGTAGGGGTTGGAAGGGACCTTTAGAGATCATCTAGTCCAACTCCCCAGCAGAAGCAGGTTCACCTAGATCAGGTCACATAGGAACATGTCCAGGCAGGTCTTGAAGCCCTCCAAGGAAGGAGCCTCCACAACCCCTCTGGGCAGCCTGTGCCACTGCTCCGTCACTCTCATGGTGAAATAGTTTTTTCTTATATTTAAGTGGAACTTTTTGTGTTCCAGCTTCATCCCATTGCCCCTTGTCCTGTTGCTAGCTACTATAGAAAAGAGGGATGTCCCAATCTCCTGACACCCACCCTTTAGATATTTATAAATGTTAATAAGATCACCCCTCAATCTCCTCTTCTCCAGACTAAACAGCCCCAGCTGATTTTCTCAGCAGCCCCGCAGGCTGTGAGGGTGGGCGATGGCGGCCTGGGCATGGGCCATGCGGGGACTGCTTCTGGATGTCAGTGGGGTCCTCTACGACAGCGGTGGCGATGGTGGAGTCCCCATCCCCGGCTCGGTGGAGGCGGTGTGCAGGTTAAAAGCATCTGGTCTGAAGCTGCAGTTCTGCACTAACGAAACCCAAGCGACCCGGGAGAAGTCTGTGAAGAATCTGCAGGGGCTGGGCTTTGACATCTCCGTGGGCAAGGTCACCGCCCCCGCGCCAGCCGCCTGCCGCATTCTGAAGGAGCGTTGCCTGAGACCACATTTGCTCATGCACGACGATCTCGTCTCTGAGTTTGCAGAGATTGATAATATTGTTTACAAAATCAATCTTGCATCTTAGACAATAAGAAACACTGTAGAAGTTAAGGCTATTTCCTTTTATTACAAATCAAACCACTGGAAAGTCCCAGGACAGTGCAACTCTCCCTGCTCACATCATTTAAAATGACTGTTATCGAATGTCCACTTCTACTAATAGTCTTTTCTTCCACAATGCTGGTTTTGGGTTTTTCCATTGGTGAGTTTCAGCCTCAAATTGCTTTCACAATGAGGGCTACAGCTAGTCTTAATTTATCTTCTTTCCAGATACTAAAGGCATCTGAGTTATGCTATCAGAATGCATGCAAGCTTATGCAACAGAAATACAAAGACTAGACATATTAGTGGGATCTCATGAATGGAGAACAGGAGTGTCATTCTTCAAACTAGCTTGCTGTATTGTTCCAGTTTGGTTTTATATCTTAGAGGTACTTTGTCCCAACAAAGGATCAGGTATTAAAGATATGAGCTTAAAGACTTGATGCAGACAATTTGGGGTTTTTTTGAGTCATGACATTTATTCAATGTAAATAAATGTGTGACTTGGAATTCTAAAGTTGCCTTATCCCGATAGCATTGAACTAAAGTTGCCTTATCCCGATAGCATTGAACTAAAATTGCCGAAAATTTTCTTTGCTGTACCTGTCTTGAAATAGATTTGTTGGTTTTGGTTAGTTGGTTGATTTGATTTTTTGTCATGTCGATTTAGGTTTACGCAGGTAGGCACAAGCCAGCAGTGGACAGACTTTGTGTTGGCATCCGTCCTGGAGAGGTAGGTTGCTCAGTAGCTCTAGATTACATTTCATTGATCAGTTCAAATTTCATCCCCTGTTGGTTTGCAAGTTGGAAATACTAAAGATTGTGATAACTTTTGTAATTTAGTGCTTTGGTCTTTTGGGAGTGAATGGCGCTGGCAAAACAACAACATTCAGAATGCTGACTGGAGACACTGATGTGACATCTGGAGATGCTGTAGTGGCTGGCAGTAGGTAAGTACCTTAATAAAAACCACGACAATCCTTTTACCAGGGTAGAACTGCACAGATCATAGTCTCAATGACCCATCAGTCTCTTTTCCAGTTTTATGGCACTGAGAGAGACCACAGCTAACATACACTGGCATTTATGCTTCTAAAGTTCCGTTATAAAATCTGTGGGTAAGCTGCAGTAATGACAACAGTGGGACAAGGCAGTCAGATCTAATGCTAAAAGCTTGCAAAAATAAGACAATCAGCATAACAGGGTACTAGACCTGAGTTTTGGGACTTTTCAAAGGCACTGTTTACTCAGTTCTAGCATAATGACATAAGTTAATGCAGCATGATTCACTCAATATTAGTTTAGTTCCAGGTTGTGTGTCTTGGTTTGTTGGGTGTAATTGTGATTTGATTTTTTTTTTTTTGTCCATGGATATGATTTCAACAATAGTGTTTTGTTGCCAGGACACAGTTCTAGGCAACCTGCTCTAAGTGCTTGAGCAGGGAGGTTGGACAAGATGACCTTCAGAGACCCCTTCAAGCCTCAACCATTCCGTGATTCTGTACTTCTACCACTGCTACCAACAAAGTGTTAGCCTTGTGTCTTGCTTGTCTGTTCCCAGTGACCACATTCTCAGATGAAAATTGCTAATGTTTTTCTTCTAGAAATAGACACAATTTGAAAAAAAAAAAGAAAAAAGTATTTGAGTAGCTGTTCAAATAAGTTCTCCTTAAGTTAGCTCGTAATTACATAGGAAAATGGGTGAAGGGAAAAAGGCTTACGTTCCAAACCAGGACTAACTCATGAGAATATATTCCTTGCTATTCTGTACAGACAGATATTTTAGTAGGATTTTGTACCAGGAAGAACTCAATCTCTTCTAACAACAGTTACTGCTCCAGAAAAGAAAGATTTTATGCCAACTGCCTGTTCTGTCTTAAAGCTAGTGTTATAGAACTGAGACTCTTTTCTTTCTTTCTCCAGTATATTGACCCACATTTCTAATGTACATCAAAACATGGGATACTGCCCTCAGTTTGATGCCATTGATGACCTGCTTACAGGACGAGAACATCTCTATTTATATGCACGCCTGCGAGGGGTTCCAGCAGAGGAAATCAAGAGGGTAAAGCATTGCTGCTTTTGAGTTACACATGGTTACAATTAATATTTGTGATGATTAACTGGGTTCGAAATACACCCAGGGCCAAAGTTTCCGAAGTGGGCTTGCCATTCTGTATGCTGAAGCCTTGGGAGTGGTTTCTGTTGTTTGGAGAGTGAAGTACAAGACTGAATGATCAAATGTGTGTTCTTAGGCATTAATGATACTTGTGAAACTCTGGTGCCAACTATGAAAAGCTAAAGATGCAATTGCTACGACTCACAACTGCACTAATTGCTGTTTTGTTCCTGTCCTTGGTTGTTTATGTATAAGAAACCAAGAATGAAGAAGATCCCAGTAGAAAAATAATCTAAATTCTTACACACAGAGAAAGCCTACAGCTGAGGCTGGTTTATGGCTTTCCCTCAGATAGCTAGAATTTCCCTCATCATCATAATTTTTTTGTACTACCCTGCTCCAGTTATAAAATGAATATGCTAAGACCATAGGTATTGCCATGTCTCTGCCAAAAGAGGGACATATGGACAGCAGTCCTGTCTATTATGCATTAGCTTTTGTGTGAAAAAGACGGTCTTTCTCTTATAGGTTGCCGAATGGAGTATTCAGAAGCTGGGGCTTCCTATGTATGCAGACCACTTGGCTGGTACCTACAGTGGTGGCAACAAGCGTAAGCTTTCCACTGCCATCGCACTGATTGGCTGCCCGCCACTCGTCTTACTGGTCAGTGTCATGGTCACATAGCTTTGTGATAGTTCAGTATCACACCTCATAAAACTACATGCCGAAGAGGTACGAGGATGTTTATGATGGTCGTTGCAAGCTCCCTGCTGCCTTCAATTTACATCTACTTCAACATAATTTTCAGTTCTTTAATTTCAGATTAGTAGACTGGGATGCATAACCACGTCTCCTGTGGACCCCAAGTGATCATGAAAGAAAGATCTTTAGCAAAGAATGGTTTGAGATAAAAACCTCTAATCCAGACATATCTGAATTTAAATCCATGTTTGGTTTCAGTCTGCCTCTTGTCAGAGTATAGCTGCTCATGTAAAAGATAGTCTTATGACATATACTTTACTGCTTTATCCAGCAGAACAGAGTAAGAGACGTGCCCTTTTGCAGTCTTTAATATCTTTGGAATAAATTATACATATTTCAACTCAACTGTACAAATGCTGAAATGTAGTTCTTATAAAATAATGTAAGATACCAGGTAACTGCGTATCTCAAGGGAAATTTTAAATGCAGTTACTACAAAACTTTTTTACTTAGATTATACTGTACCACCTTAATTTGTAGGCTAAAAAGAAACATTTTAGTAATACTTTAATAGCATGACTCTTTGTGACACTTAATGTCTTTACACCTACCCTGTACATAGTAAACAGACAGATAAAATGTTTTCTCATAACTTAAGACAAAATGTTGGATAAAAAATTATTTTCTTGAATAATTAAAACAATTTTTTCTTACTTAACTGGATCAACTGATTTATGCAGGACCAGACCCTTAACTGGTGTAAATTAGGATGACTTCACTAGCTTCTTGAATTGATAAATGTGTCCGATATGTTTATGTGAGTAAGCAGGTTACTTGAGGTGAATTCACTCCCCACTTACAAGAGTTGTTGGTACAGAAAAGGAAAATTTGAAGGCTCTAGTATTATAGATACTAATTTAAGCTAGTATTATAGATATTACTATTTGTTTCTGAAGTATATTGACCTACATCTCTAAAGTCCATCAAAACATGGGAGCCAAACTTGACACAATTTTATATAACTGCTCCTGCTTGAGCCTCTTTCCATTTGTTTCCATTTTGGGTCCCAGGTGTTGTTATAAATGCTTATATTTTGGATATCTAAGACCTTAGACTGGGGACTGCCTGTGTCATACGGGTCACTACATTCCCTTCCCTGTAGCTGTGCCCTACACAGACAGCATCATAGTCTTACCTGCAGTTTCTTATACTTGTTTCCTTACTTCTCTGAGAAGTACATTAGCACCCATTCACTCATACACTTCTCAAGGTGCATGTGCTTTCTCAAGGCACCGATTTCAGTGGGAAAGCAGCCATATGCTAAGGCATAAACACTCAATGACTTGATTCTAAATAGATTTTCTTACCTACTTCTCTGATTCCAGTTGTCTAAACCTCTCCCTTACAGGATGAACCGACTACTGGAATGGACCCTCAGTCGCGGCGGTTCCTATGGGACTCTATTGTCAGTGTGCTCAGAGATGGGCGAGCCGTGGTTCTAACTTCACATAGGTAGAAAGACTCAGAATTCAGAATCTCAAAAGAGCTGAAGCTCATCTGCTGGCTTTTGTCTCAAATGTCTGTTCTCTATTTTAACAGTATGGAAGAATGTGAAGCCCTCTGTACTCGTTTGGCCATCATGGTAAAAGGTACCTTCAAATGCCTGGGTACAATTCAGCAGCTAAAACACAAGTATGTACAATATTTTTATGATTTTTTTTTAATGGGAACACTTAGTGGATGTGCCATGTACTGTTCTTAATACAATAAAATCCAATCTGAAGAGCTGTTGCTTAAACAGACCCATTTCTGGGTGTTACTCTGTAGTATCCTAGACAATTTCAGCAGATCTCATTTCAACTCTTATGCTACACACCACCTCTGCAGGGCAAATACAGGGCTTCCTGCAAAAAGCTAGATCTTATGTATTATTTTTCATATCCTGTTAATGTTTTCATAGCAGCAGAAAATTAATTTCCTTCCTGAATAATGAAATCAATTCTCCATCTAATTCCAAATCCACATGTGCTTCCCAGGTTTGGAGATGGCTACATTGTCACTCTGAAAATCAAAGCTCCAAAGTCTGGACTGCCTCCAGATCCTACTACTGCTGAGCAATTCATACGCATCAACTTCCCAGGGAGCTTACAGAGAGAGAAACACTATAACATGCTGCAATATCAGATTTGCTCCTCCTCTCTGGCCAAGATTTTCCGGTTAATCATCTCCAATAAGGAAAACTTGCAGATTGAAGAATATTCCGTCTCTCAAACAACTTTAGACCAGGTGAGTACCAAACAAAGCATCCATGAGAAAGCCTGTCTCACTAGAAGTAGATAATGCAATGGGAATGTATCTAACCAACTGAAGGACAAAATAGTTCAGAGTAGAGAATTATCTCCCACTTCTTTCTCATCAAGTAAGATGGATCAGATATTAAAAGTGTAACTAATCCTCTGTGTAAATAGGTGTCATTTGAAAGCCGGTAAGACAGTGTTTCCCACATGACAGAATTCACACAACTCATTCCTTCAGGAGCAGGTGTCAGAGCAAATTCAGCTATTCAGACTGAGGCTTCCTGCGCTGCAAATAACATTTTATTCTAAATAACAGATTTGGACTGCGTTGTATGAGAGACATTGTGATATCTAGTTAAATGTTTATATGTCTCTGTCATGCACTTTTATTCAGGAGCAATTAGAGACACAAAACCTGGAAAGTTCACTGGGACTGCTGGCAACATCCACTCACTAGAGGATATTAGCCCCATCTGCCTGCTTTCCTAAAGTAGCTGAGGGTCCACCTATGCAAAGCGGTCTTTGACAGGAGCACTAGATAGACATTATTGGCTGCCTTACAGCCTCCTACCAAAATATTCTGTCTTCTCTTTTCCATCCCAACCAAACTCGCTCACATTGTGCAAGCCATGCATACCTTACTGTATCCATCTCCCGCTTAGGAAAAAATCATATTTTAATTGCAACTAAGTGCGTCGAAAGGAAGGAAGTTTATCAGAATAAAGAAGGAATTAATGATCCCCGACACCACACAGAGTTCAATTCATGTCTATGGATTCCCATTAACTCATCTCAGTTGATGAGATGGTGACATCTTCTGCTTTCCTCACACAGGTTTTTGTGAACTTTGCTAAACAGCAGATGGAGGATGATGAAATTCCTTTGCATCCCCGTGCAGCTGGAGCCAGTCGAGAAGCAAAAGTATCCCCTGCTTTGCATCAGCAGGCAGTTGCATAGACTACAGTCACTAGCGCTTAAAGTGTGCACAGTGCAAAGATGTGCCATACCAGAGCAGTACAAGGGTAAAACAAAGGTTCTCACACTCAGTATTATACTGACATGGGGTTTTGGTTTTTTTTTTTTGCACCTTTCTGAGCACTCTGCTTACAAGAGCAATAGTCCTAGCAATAGACAACTTCTACTATTCTACTAGGAACATTATATGCTGGAGGTGTCAAATGAAAGGCAGACCCTTGCTATAGGACAAATTTTTCCCCTAACATAAAGTTAATTATAAGATACAAGAAGAGTCCTCCTTGTTGACAGGTAAAGAGCATTAAAGATGGTTTTCTGTCTGGTCTTTTCAAGCTGCTAGGTTTTTCTTGTTTAAGTCTTAAGCCAACTGCTATTAATCATCAGACAAGTCCCAAAGCAGAGGGCATTTCCCATCTTAGAAGTAGATTCCTGACACCCTGTGTGTGCAGGATTACCAAGGTCAGAACGTCAATGCTTGACAGATCATAGATGAGGCTGGTGCTGGGAGACTGCTTTACTGTCTCAGCAGGCCGTCAGTGAAAACAGACAGTTGTCAGTAAGAACAGGAATAATTAATTCAGATCTCAGACCCAGGCAAGAAATCGGCTTTAAAAAAAAAAAATCTTATTGAAAATTATCTCATATTCATCTTCAAGATTCTCATATAGAAGCAGAATGTCAAAAGGGAGATTAAAAGGAAAGAGTGTGTCCAAATCTGCCAATAGGTTTGTTTGTTCATGGAGGCCTGGCAAGGTATATTTTTATTGAGCAAGATCAAGCTTTTCCTTTTTCCTGTGAGTGGATCTTAAGTGGATGTGAAGTGTGAACAGGGTATGTACTTTCCTTGTGCTCAGAAGGAAGATTTCAACCTGTTTGTACTCCACACTAATCTCAGTGGGAAAACATTTGACATGTACCTATTTTCTCTGGTTCACAGTTAAACTAGTGGAAAATAACAATACTGAAAAGAAATTCATAACGATGTATTGCTTCAGTTACCTACCAGATCTAACTATATCTAAGAAATCTTCTCAAAGATATGCTATGCAGAAATAAAGTCTGGGTCATGTATTTTCGCTTTGTTAGGCTTTTTCTTCAGATGACGTAGACATTACATATATATATATATATATATATATGGACATTCTTGCTTTTTACTGAACAAAATATTATGAAACTTCAGCAACCAGCTGTAGTCGTCTTCTTTTGCCATTATTATTTCAACTGATTTCAAAGCATATTCTAGAGTTTACTGCAGGTTTCACCCTTACAAATAGTTGCAAAAATCTATCCATATGTCCATTCAATATAAATAAATTAATCATAAACCAAGACAGTATCGACACAGTCTCTTCATATTCTAAACTAGCTTATTTAAAATGTCATTCAGATAGATTGCAATAGTCTTTTTTTAGTAGTTTTGCACGAAGTCCGAGTAAGTCCCATTGAACGTCTTGTGAAATAGACAACATAGGAATTCAAAAACGTAGCTGATTTTTCTCCCTGGCTTTGAAAATGAGAAGGGAGGTAGCATTCTGAAGATTAGCTTAATGTGTTTACAAAGTGTTTTAAAACTTATTAAGAGAATATTGACATAAAGTGTTAGGTAAAACTAATATACTTGCTCCTCCCAACACAATCTGGCCCTAAAAAATAAAAATTAGAGTGAGATTAAAAAAAGCCATTCCATGGTCTGGTGTTGGATCCTTTGCACTATCTGATCTTCCTCAGAATCCAGCCTTTATGGTGCTGAGCAAGCTGCACATCCATAGCAGTCAGCTAGCAGCTATAAATGTTCTCCAGGATTAGGTCTTTCATGAAGTAGAATAACTGTAGAAGCATTGACTGGCAGTGCAAAACAAAGAAAAAAATGATAATGCGATTGTTACCATTTCTCTGGAGGTCACTGAGTGGAACATGAATGGAAAAATTTCCAGCTTCACATAGCTGCAAGAAAAAGTATGACAGAGGTAAAAATGGGTTTCCCTTCTCTTTACTCTTCTTCCTTCTGTTATTTCCCAAGGCTCTTTAAAACAAACAAACAAACAAAACCACAAGCAAACACCAAAAGCCAGGAAAATAATCTATTATAACTAAGATTTTTAAATGGTAGTTAATGCACCATAATAGATACAGTTAATTAAGATTGTTCTATGGCAGGAGGATGGAATGTCTTTGTTTAAACATGAGTCCACGTTATATTCTGTTATATATATTTATGATATTTGTCAGCAAATGTGGACTCAGTGTCCGAAAGATCAAATTAACTGCTTATACAATCCCCATGAGATCTAAAAGCAATAAACCAAGTAGGATAAAAGTAAATCCAGGAGATACCTGCTTTGTCTTTGGCTTATTCTCATGTCTTTAAAAACACCCCCAAACATAATTTAGATAGTTCCAGTTTCTCAAAAATTACTAAAATCCCAAGGAAGATAGGGGCTGAGCTCTAAGTAAGTTTCCTTCTTTAGAGGTTAATGACACAAATCATGAAATACAATCGACCAAGCTTCCTCCACTGGTTTTAAATAATGCTTCCCAAATCAATTATGTAGAAAGTGTTTTGAATCATAGAATGGTAGGGGTTGGAAGGGACCTTTAGAGATCATCCAGTCCAACCCCCCTGCAGAAGCAGGGTCACCTAGATCAGGTCGCATAGGAACGTGTCCAGGCGGCTCTTGAAGCCCTCCAAGGAAGGAGCCTCCACAACCCCTCTGGGCAGCCTGTGCCAGGGCTCCCTCACCTCAACAGGGAAAGAGCTTTTTATTTTATGGGAATTTTTGTGTTCCAGCTTCATCCCATCACCCCTTGTCCTGTTATTAGCTACTATAGAAAAAAGGGATGCCCCAACCTCCTGACACCCACCCTTTAGATATTTATAAATGTTAATAAGATCACCCCTAAGTGTTGTCTCCTCTTCACCAGACTAAGCAGCCCCAGTTCCTGCAGCCCTTCCTCGTATGAAAGATGTTCCAGTCCGCTGATCTGGTGCCGTTTCCAGCAGTGGCTGTGCAGAGCATGTGCTCTGGGTTGTTTTTCTTACCACTTTGATGCTGCAGGGTTGGAGGTTTGAGGGGCTTTTCTGCTGCGAGGGATGGCTGTGGCACTGGACCTCCTTCCTCCACAGAGCAGCTTTTTTTTGGCATTTTCTATATTTTTATGCCATTTTCTGCCCTTCTTCCTGTGCCTTCTACCTGCCGTTCTTCGTCTGCCTGGGACCTTGCTCCCGGGCCCGCTAACGATGTCCCCGCGTTGCCGCAAGAAGAGCAACTCGGTGCTGCCCCCTGGCGGAAACGGGCCGCGGTGCGCTCGGCGCTGCCTCCCGGTGGTGACAGGCGGTATTGCAGCCTGGGAGCCGTGCGGCGCTGCCTCCCGGTGGTGACAGGCGGTATTGCAGCCTGGGAGCCGTGCGGCGCTGCCTCCCGGTGGTGACAGGCGGTATTGCAGCCGGGACCGGTGCGGCGCTGCCTCCCGGTGGTGACAGGCGGTATTGCAGTCGGGACCGGTGCGGCGCTGCCTCCCGGTGGTGACAGGCGGTATTGCAGCCGGGAACGGTACGGTGCTGCCTCCCAGTGGCGAAAAACGATATTGCAGCCTTTTATCTGCTTTTTATCTGTTTGTTCTGACTTTTTCTTCTGCCGTTTTTCTGCCTTTCCTCTGTATTTCTACTGCCTTACTTCTTCCTTTCTCCCACGTTTTGGTGTCTTTTCTCAGCCTTTGAACTGCCGTTTTTCCTGTCATTTCACAATTTGTTTCTAACATTTTCCATCTTCTGGTATTTTTTTCCCGCCTTCTTCTGCCTTTCCTCTGTCCTTCATCTGCCTTTTCTCAGCCTTTTCTCTGTCGGTTTTATGCTTTTTTCCTGCCGTTTTCTATATTTTTCTGCCATTTTTCTGCCTTTCTTCCCTATCTTTTCTCCCTCATTGCTTCCTTGCTTCAGCCTTTAATCTCCCTTTCTTCTGCTTTTTTTTCTGATTTTTTACTGCCGCTTCTTTAGGTTTTTTCTGTTTTTTTCCGAATTTTTTCGGCTTTTTTAAGTGCCGGCCAATCGGAACTCAGAGTCGCCCGTTCCTGGGTCACGTGGACGCCCACCGCCAATCAGAAGACCGCATCGTTTCATCCGCCATTTTAAATTTTTCGGCCAATCGGAATCGGGCGTCACGTTGCTCGGCAACTCTAGAGCCAATCAGAACACCCCGTCATTACTCCGCCATTTTGAATTTTTCGGCCAATCGGAATCGGGCGTCGCGTTGCTCGGCAACGCGAGCGCCAATCAGAAAGTTGCGCTCGGCACTGCCATCCTGTGGTCAAAAGTGATATTGCAGCCTTTTATCGGCCTTTTTTTCCTGCCTTTTCTCCAAGTTTTCCTACTGCGCTGCCGCCCGGTGGTGAAAAACGATATTGCAGCTGTTCAATCTCTTTGTTCTGCCAGGTGACCCGCGAGCCAGCAGCCAATCAGAAAATTACCACTATTTTCACCGCAATTTTTAACGCCAGTTTTTCTTCTCTGCGCGGGGGAAAGGAGAGTTTCCGAGCCCGATCTGAGCAGCAGCACCGGGACCTTGCTCCCGGGCCCGCTCAGGGTGTCCCCGCGTTGCCGCAAGAAGAGCGGCTCGGTGCTGCCCCCTGGCGGAAACGGGCCGCGGTGCGCTCGGCGCTGCCACCCGGTGGCGACGGGCGGTATTGCAGCCTGGGACCGGTGCGGCGCTGCCTCCCGGTGGCGGAAATCGAGATCGCAGCCCGGGACGCTCGGCGCTGCCACCCAGTGGCGGACAACGAGATCGCAGCCCGGGACGCGCGGCGCTGCCTCCCGGTGGCGGAAATCGAGATCGCAGCCCGGGACGCTCGGCGCTGCCACCCAGTGGCGAGAAACGAGATCGCAGCCCGGGACGCTCGGCGATGCCACCCAGTGGCGGACAACGAGATCGCAGCCCGGGACGCTCGGCGCTGCCACCCAGTGGCGGACAACGAGATCGCAGCCCGGGACGCGCGGCGCTGCCTCCCGGTGGCGGAAAATGAGATCGCAGCCCGGGACGCTCGGCGCTGCCACCCAGTGGCGGAAAACGAGATCGCAGCCCGGGACGCTCGGCGCTGCCACCCAGAGGCGGAAAACGAGATCGCAGGCTTTAATCTGCGTTTCATCTGTTTGTTGTGCCTTTCTCTTCTACCTTTTCCCTAACGATTTTCTAGCGGTTTTCTGCCTTTCTTCTGTATTTCTCCTGCCTTACTTCTTGCTTCCTGCCACGTTTTAGTGCCGTTGCTCAGCCTTTGAACTGCCGTTTTTCCCGTCGTTTCAAAATTCGTTTCCAACGTTTTCTGTCTCTCTTCTGATATTTTTTTCCGCCGTTCTCCTGCCTCTCTTCTGTCCTCCCTCTGCCTTCTCTCAGCCTTTTCTCTGTGCGTTTTCTGCTTTTTTCCCGCGGTTTTCTATATTTTCCTGCCACTTTTCTGCCTTTCTTCGCCAATTTCTTCTCCCTGATCGCTCCCTCGCTTCCACCTTTAATCTCCCTTGCTTCTGGGTTTTTTTTCTGCTTTTTTACTGCCGCTTCTTTGGGTTTTTTCTGCTTTTTTTCGAATTTTTTCGGCTTTTTTACCTGCCGGCCAATCGGAATCGCGCGTCGCCCGTTCCCGGTTCACGTGGCCGCCCGCGGCCAATCGGAAAGCGGCGTCGCTTCGTCCGCCATCTTGAATTTCTCGGCCAATGGGACTCGCGCATCGGCGTCGCTTGGCAACGCCCGAGCCAATCGGAACGCCGCGTCTTCTCGCGGCCATCTTGAATTTTTCGGCCAATCGGAATCTCCCGTCGGCGTCGCTTAGCAACGCCCGAGCCAATCGGAACGCCGCGTCCTCTCGCGGCCATCTTGGATTTTTCGGCCAATCGGTATCGCGCGTCGCCCGTGCCTGCTTCACGTGCCCGCCCGCGGCCAATCGGAAAGCGCCGTCGTTTCGCCGCCATTTTGAATTTCGCGGCCAATGGGAATCGCGCCTCGCCGTTGCCCGGCAACGCCGCCGCCAATCGGAACGTTGCGCTCGCCGCTGCCACCCGGTGGCCAAAAGCCATACCGCAGCTTTTTTTAAGCTCTCTCTCCTGCCGGGTGCCGCGCGCGCCAGCAGCCAATCAGAAAATTCCCGCCGTTGTCGCCGCCATTTTGAACGCCATTTTGTCTTCTCGGCGCGGGGGAGAGGAGACTTTCCCAGCCCGATCTGAACCGCAGCTGGACGCCTGAGAGGTACGGGCGTGTTGCTCCACCGACCGTCCCTCCGCTCGGGCTGGTGTGTGCTGATGGGCTCTGGGTGGTGGGATGCACCTGGCCGTGCTGCTGCCTGCTAGCATGCTCACATCTCCTCTCTTTCCAGAGCGGCAGCCGAAAGCTGATTCTTTCACCTAATTCAGGGACAGAAAAGCTCCTGTCCATTAGCCTGCTCCAAGCCAGGAGCTCTGTTCCCCAGAACCAGTTTTTCTACTTTTCTGAGGTGTTTGTTTTTTTTTTTTAAGCTTATTATGTAGTCAGTTAACATCTCGGCAGCAGCTTTTGTTGAGGTTCCCCACTGAACTGAAGCGGGTCTTCCATAGAGTATTTTGAAGGGACTTAATGTCTCCTTAGCCCTCAGTTTGGTTCTTATTCCCAGCAAGGCTAGAGGTCGTAACAGAGGCCAGGCTAGTCCGGTTTCTCGGCACAATTTTTCAATCTGTAATTTAAGGAAGTGGTTCGTCTTCTTTACCTGGCCAGTTGCTTGGGGTCTTTAGGGAGTGTGCAACTGCCAGTCTATTCCCAGAACCCGACTAATTTGTTGGGTAATTTTGGTCACAAAATGAGGGTCTCGGTCTGAGGATATTACTGCTGGGATCCCAAATCTTGGTATTGCTTCATGTAGTAAAGCCTTAGTTACCTCTTTAGCCTTGTTTGTTTGGCAAGGGAATGCTTCTGGCCGTCCTGAAAAGGTATCAGTTAGTACAAGTAGATATTGGAACCCCCTTTTTCTTTCAAGTTCTGAAAAGTCAATTTGCCACCACTGTCCAGGGGAAGTACCCTTCCCAAATCTCACATTGTTGTGTTTCTTGTTTGATGGTTGTGTACAAGTTGTAGGCAACAATGTGTTTGCTCAGATACTTACGTAGGGCTTTGACTCCCCAGTGAGACTTTCTATGTTCAACCAGGATTATAACCCACAAGTAATGTGCTCGGCACCGCTACTGTCACCTGTGCTGGTGTAGCCCAACCGTTGTTCTCTGTTTTTCCCCCTAAATCCTGAATCGATTTCTGGTCGTCTTTTGAATGGTTAGGAATTTGGTTGATTGGGATTTTTCCATCCGGAATCAGAGAGGGTATCTCTGCTGTACCTTTTTCAGCTGCTGTCTTTGCTTCCTGATCTGCCGCCGAATTGGCTACCTCTTGTGCAGCTGTTCCGTTTTGGTGAGCTTTGCAATGCATAATCGCTACTTGCTTTGGTAACTTTAGCCATGCTAAAATATGCACGGTACCGGTACAGCAATTCTGCAAGCAATTATATACCACATACGTTGCCCCCGCTGTCCCAGCGAGGAGCGCCCAAGTTACCGTACCAGCGAACTCGCTAATTCCCCAGGGGCGAGCAGTATCGCTCCCTCACCCGGGCGCAAGGCGTACTTATACCCCCCGTTACAACTTACAGGGTCTTGGTGATCTCCGCTACTCCCCGTCACAGCGTGAGGTGTCCCGTACGCGGCTTATGGACTCGTCCCCTATACCCCTGCAGGCTTCCCAGTTTACGTTCCCGGCCCGCTCGCCGGTCGGTCTCTTCCCCTGCAGCGATGGGATGGGGATGGGAGACTCTCTGGAGAAGCAGTCTGGTGGCGCACCCAGAATGTCCCACGCCCCGCCCGGTCCAGCAGCCGGGCCGAGAGGGTCTCCTGCCTGGCTCGCCAATTGACGTGCGGAACAAACTCTACCACACGGTGAAGGGTTATGAACCAGGTATGTATTGCGCCGGTGGGTGCGAGGGAGATAATTCTGCCCAGCTCGTGCACCTTATTGTATAACAAAGGGCTACGTACAGGGTACAGGTAGGGGTACGCAGAAGTGCCTATTACATATTTATGACCTATCCCCGCTTCGTATTGTGGTGTAAGGCTCCTTCCGGTTTGTACTTGTGCGGCGCCTCCGGTAGATTTCCATGCCACGGAGCAGAACGCAAGCAATTCTGTTTTCCACATTCCGAGTCCTTCTTATCTGCAGCTGTCTGCCCTCCAGCTTCTTTGTTTTCAGCATTCGGGGTCTTCAAGGCCTCTACTGGTTCGAATTCCAGCGAGCTGAGGTTTCTTATCATGGTGTTATTTTACAGTGAATCGTATCTTTCTAATTTTCTGATTTTCCCTTTATTCTGAGTAATAATACTGAATCCTGCAGCAGCGCTCGGAGGTCCTGACTCTGGCCAAGTCTTTGTTACGCTTGACTGTTTTTAACTGATTCCTGCCAGAAAGATGTTGGGAGCTGTGGGTACACGAGGCTGCGCAGGGCGGGAGCAGGGAGTGCTGCCTGGGGCAGGTGGGGGCAAGGAATGGCCAGGGGCTTGTGGCAGGGATGTGCCCTCCAGCTGTGGGGGCTGTAGGGTGCCCACGGAGGGATTTGGGGGAGAAAGCAAGGCTCAGAGGAGCCCTTCTCGCTCTCTGTGACTATCTGAAAGGAAGCTGTAGCGAGGTGGGAGTGGGTCTGTCCTCCCCAGTAGCAAGCAATAGAACGAGAGGAGACGGCCGCAAGTTGCACCAGGGGAGGTTCAAGCTGGATCTGAGGAGGAATTTCTTTGCTGACAGGGTTGTCAGGCGTTGGAGCGGCTGCCCAGGGAGGTGCAGGAGTGACCGTCCCTGGAGGGATTTCAGAGCCGGGTGGATGTTGCACTACGGGAAGTGGGCTGGTGGGCGATAGGGCTGGGACAAAGGCTGCGCTCGACGAGCTTCAAGCTCTCTTCCAGCTGAAACCGTTCTGTGACTCCGTGCTGCTGGGTGTGGGGTGGGCAGAGGGGGGCTGGGCTGGGCTGTCCACTGGGACCCCCACCAATGGCTGGAGCGGTAGGACGTAGCCCAGGCTGCGGCTCTGACCGGGGTGGTTTGTCCTTCTGCTCCCCAGGGGAGGCCTGGCGCCTGGAGGATGACTGCACACATCCCCCCTGCGACCCCCAGCTCGGCACGGCCGTGCAGGACGCTCCCTTCAGCTGCTTCCGCACCTGCTCCTTCTACACGAGGAAGAGCCCGTCTGTGGATAAGCAACAGCATGGATGCCCTCAGCTACGCCCCGCACCCCGCTGAGAGCGAGGCCGAGCGCGTCAAAGCCAAGCTCGGGCGGCAGTTTGTGAGTATGAGGCTGTGCAGCCCCACTGCCTTCACACACACACACACAAACACGCAGCTTCCTAACAGCACCCACAGGGCACAGCTCTCTTGATGTGCAACGTAACCTAAACAGCAGAAAAAGAGGCTTTTCCAGCTTGGTGGAGGA
This sequence comes from Colius striatus, assembly GCF_028858725.1. Taxonomy (NCBI): domain Eukaryota; kingdom Metazoa; phylum Chordata; class Aves; order Coliiformes; family Coliidae; genus Colius; species Colius striatus. Next base: position 34,301,405 of record NC_084768.1, read on the forward strand.
GCTGGAGGCAGCAGGTTGAGTTTGGTTGTGCTGCGGCAGAGTCCTGCCTGGCCTGGGGAGTGCCTGGCTGCCCACATCCCACCGGGCTGTGCTGGCGCTGACTGGCTCTTACCCAGCTGAGTGATGCCTGGGATCAGTGCCTTGCCTCCGAGTACTGCTCTCTAAGGTAGCAACCAAGTAGGAACTGAGTTTTCCTGTCCTTGTCCCCACGTATATGAGCAACTGAGTCTTTTCAAGGGTTCAAGCAGATTGGCTCAGTGAGGGGCAGGGGTGAGCAATGAGACCTTGGGGCAGCTCAGCCCTTTTTGTCCCTTCAGGGCATCTCGGTTGCAGGATGGGAGGGCCACGTCAGGCCTGTGCCACAGCTGCAGGATACTGATCGATGTTTAGTGGGCTTTGCTTCTCCTCTTTCCCAGAGGCACCTGATACGGGGATACACGTGGCTTTCCTCCTGCTGCGTTACTGGCCTCGGGCTTGTAATGAGGGCTCCGGTGTCCTGCTGCTGAAAAGAGCTCGGTGTTGGTTAAAAATGGGTGAAAGCATCTGCACAAGGGGAGGAGAGGGGGGATTGGGGGGGCCCACACAACCCAAAGAGCTGCTGAGAGCTCCTGGCAGAGGCAGCTGTGCTCACCCTGCCACGGGCTTCCCACAGGACCAGCTTTTGGGATCGCCCTGTTCCCCAAGACTGTCCTCTAACCCAGAGGAAGGGTACAGTGTGGGGGTTTCGGGGGGGTCGCCCTCTCTGCTTGTGCTCCTTTTGTCTCTGGGAGGACAGTTCTGGTCTCTTTTCACAGTGGATGCCTGAGGGGGTGAGTCTGGGGGAGCTGGTCAACACCTCACTGCTCCCGGTGGTGCCCGTGAACCGTCTCTGTGGGAGCTGCTGCCTGAAGCTCGAGAAGCAGGTGAAAGCCTCAGGGATAGGGATGAGCAGAAGCGGGATGGGGTGTCTGAGGAGCTGCTGAAAGATGTCGGAGGTGTTTAAGATGAGGCAGTCCTGCTGTGGGGTAAGGCGTGTGTTTCTGATCCGTTTGTCTTTCAGCCCGGGTCTGCAGCCCCGAGCTGTGCCCGGGGGAGCGGGAAGGAGAGGAGGTTGCTGAGATGTTGTGGACTCTTCCTGTTTCAGAGGTGGTCTTTCAGTGTCTCCGTGGGACCTACCGTCCCACAGCAGAGATGGGTTTAAAAGGCACGGAAGGACACGGTCTGTCAGCCCAGGCAGCGTCCTGGCTGCTGCAGAGAGGTGGGCTTTGCCTCATCCCTGTGGGGCCACTGACTGCCCTGATGCCGTGCTGGCATGTCTCTGCTCTACCTGCTGTTGGTTTGCTTTGGCCTTTGATTTCCTGAGGTTTTGGGGACCTGTAGCTTTCCTTGGCATAGCTGCGGGGCTGACTGTCCCTCAAGGAACAGAGCAGAGGTTTGGTAAGGTGAGGATCTTTCTCTCGTTATGTTGTTTCTGGTTTGTTTTAAGAGCTAAAAGATGTTGCTATAGGCTCGGCCGTGGGCTCTGACCTTGTGAGTCCTGTTGAGATAAGGAGACTCATCCTGCTTGGAAAGAGTGTCAGCAGATGCTCGGGACAGTGAGCGTGCGGGAAGCTGAGCTGACGGCTTGTTAGCTGAGGTTTGAGTCAGTCCAGCTCTGGCATTCCCCACACAGCTAGAGAGCTGGTTTCCAAGTTGAAAGTAGAGATCCCGCCAACCCGGGGAAGTTAATTCCAAGAACAGGTAGCTAGTGCCCAGCTGCATGGCCTCCTAAGGTTTGCTTATTGCTTTCCCTCTCCGTACTGGAGGCATCGCAGTTTCCCTGTGGGCTGGTGGTGTGCCCTGGCTGGAGGAGGCAGCGGTGCCAGGTGACAGCTGCTCTCTCCTTGCACAGCAGAGCATTTACAGCAGAGAAGACAGTTTGCCTTCTCTGCAGTGGCTCACCTGGGACCTTTTAGGAAAAGTCCATATTTAAAGCTTGATTACATTTTCCCGGGCTTCTGCACATACCCGTTAGATTTCTGGCTTTCCTCTTTCCGTGCTGACAGCCTGAGCTGCCTTTGCCTTGCGGTGCAGCTGCTTGAGATTGACTTTGGGAACTGCTGAGTGAGGGGAGAGGTTTCCCATGCAGGGCTTTTGGGTGGGAGGCAGCTGGGACCCTGACCTGGCTGGGTTAAGTGACCATATGTTTTATACCCCGACTCGGCGAGATCTTGAGCTATGTTGGTCTACCACGGTGAAGAGTAAAGAAATCAACTCTTTACCAGATGGTCGGGCTTCTCTGCTAATTTGTTACTATTGGTGTCTGACTATAGCTTCTGTACATAACTGCAACCCAGGCAGTTACCAGCTCGGCACAAAGGGACACGAGGAGCCACGTGCTCTTACCGGGGATTTTTTTCTCCAAGCTGAAAGAGTAGAGAAGTCTGGCTAACTATAAAGGGGCTGGCCGGGCCCGGTGCTTGTCACAGTATTTTCTGCTCTGCCACGAGCTTCCCGAGGGGATTTGGGCAAGACGGGGAATAAGTATGAGGTGACGATGTCCGCACTAGAGACATGTTTGCTAGTAACAAAGTGCAGTGCAGCCCAGCTGCCCAGATGTTCTGGCATTGCTACTGTGGTATGTTGTGGTTTTTTTGGGTTTTTTTTCCCGGAGCTGTTTCCTAAATAAGGTGTTCTTCCGATTACCTCCTTCGTCATCGTTTTTTTTTCCCCTGTAATGCTAGTAGCGTGAGTTACGGAGGTCTTCTCCCACGTATACGTGCACAAGACCTGAAATCTGAGGCTATCTCGGCTGTGGGTGTTTTCTTTGGTAAACATCTCGGTGACTCGAGCGGTCTTGATGGAAAAACTCCCATGTCCTCCACAGCACAAGGGCATTTTTTGGCAAGATCCGTTGTGGATAGTCCTTCTGTGTCAAGCGAGGGAGTGGATTTTATGAGGCTATAGAAAGACTAGCGTGTTCGAGATGCAGCTGTAGACTTAGTGGTGCAGCTAGCTTTAGCCAGCCCCTAAATCAGAAAACAACCAAAGAATTATATAAGAGGAATTGGAATATCTTTGCAGACTTTCTCTATGGCTGTAGCAGTGTATCCATCCTTATTTAACCGATACCTTTAATAGCTTCTTTTTCCCTTGTAAATGGCTAACGGACTCTTTTCCTTAGTTGGTGGGTTTTTTGGGTTTTTTTGCTTTCATCGTAACAACTTTGCTTTATTCTGAGAAATGTGAAAGGAATATTTTGCTCTTACTCTGGAACTCCTATAAAGGCAGGTGTTACGGGCTTCGTGGGACTTCGATACCCATATTTGTTTTACGTTGATGGTGATATAGGGCATTTCCCCCCCCCCCCCCAAGTACTATTCAGTCCAAGAGCGTGTACCGGCAACTACTATTACGGTTCTTACTGTACCTATCGTAGAATCACAGCATGGTGGGGATTGGAGGGGACCTTTAGAGATCATCTAGAGCAACCTACCTGCAGAAGCAGGTCCAGCTAGATCAGGTCACGTAAGAACACGTCCAGGCGGGTCTTGAAGACCTCGAAGGAAGGAGCCTCCACACCCTCCCTGGTACTTGTCTGTCTACAGTTTGGAATTGCCAGCATTTCACTCATGAAACCTTAGTACAGGTGAGTGACAGTGAGGAATAACTGCTCAGGTTTTTACCAGTTTTAGGTATAATCATCCTTGCCTCCGTGGTAGGTAAAACAGTGCTTTAAAATAAGTTAGAGAAACTGTCCCTCCGTGTTTTCCCGCTCTCGATTTCAGGCCTTTGCTTCTCTGCCTGCCGTTCTGCGTCTCCCCGGGACCTTGCTCCCGGGCCCGCTCAGGGTGTCCCCGCGTTGCCGCAAGAAGAGCGGCTCGGTGCTGCCCCCTGGCGGAAACGGGCCGCGGTGCACTCGGCGCTGCCACCCGGTGGCGACGGGCGGTATTGCAGCCGGGACCGGTGCGGCGCTGCCTCCCGGTGGCGGAAATCGAGATCGCAGCCCGGGACGCTCGGCGCTGCCACCCAGTGGCGGACAACGAGATCGCAGCCCGGGAGCCGCGCGGCGCTGCCACCCAGTGGCGGAAAACGAGATCGCAGCCCGGGACGCTCGGCGCTGCCTCCCGGTGGCGGAAAACGAGATCGCAGCCCGGGACGCTCGGCGCTGCCACCCAGTGGCGGACAACGAGATCGCAGCCCGGGACGCGCGGCGCTGCCACCCAGTGGCGGACAACGAGATCGCAGCCCGGGAGCCGCGCGGCGCTGCCACCCAGTGGCGGAAAACGAGATGGCAGGCTTTAATCTGCGTTTCATGTGTTTGTTGTGCCTTTCTCTTCTACCTGTTCCCTAACGATTTTCTAGCGGTTTTCTGCCTTTCTTCTGTATTTCTCCTGCCTTACTTCTTGCTTCCTGCCACGTTTTAGTGCCGTTGCTCAGCCTTTGAACTGCCGTTTTTCCTGTCGTTTCAAAATTCGTTTCCAACGTTTTCTGTCTCTCTTCTGCTATTTTTTCCGCCGTTCTCCTGCCTCTCATCTGTCCTCCCTCTGCCTTCTCTCAGCCTTTTCTCTGTGCGTTTTCTGCTTTTTTCCCGCGGTTTTCTATATTTTCCTGCCACTTTTCTGCCTTTCTTCGCCAATTTCTTCTCCCTGACCGCTCCCTCGCTTCCACCTTTAATCTCCCTTGCTTCTGGGTTTTTTTTCTGCTTTTTTACTGCCGCTTCTTTGGGTTTTTTCTGCTTTTTTTCGAATTTTTTCGGCTTTTTTACCTGCCGGCCAATCGGAATCGCGCGTCGCCCGTTCCCGGTTCACGTGGCCGCCCGCGGCCAATCGGAAAGCGGCGTCGCTTCGTCCGCCATCTTGAATTTCTTGACCAATGGGAATCGCGCGTCGGCGTCGCTTAGCAACGCCCGAGCCAATCGGAACGCCGCGTCTTCTCGCGGCCATCTTGAATTTTTCGGCCAATCGGAATCGCGCGTCGCCCGTTCCTGCTTCACGTGCCCGCCCGCGGCCAATCGGAAAGCGCCGTCGCTTCGTCCGCCATTTTGAATTTCTCGACCAATGGGAGTCGCGCGTCGGCGTCGCTTAGCAACGCCCGAGCCAATGGGAACGCCGCGTCTTCTCGCGGCCATCTTGAATTTTTCGGCCAATTGGAATCTCCCGTCGGCGTCGCTTAGCAACGCCCGAGCCAATCGGAAGGCCGCGTCCTCTCGCGGCCATCTTGGATTTTTCGGCCAATCGGAATCGCGCGTCGCCCGTTCCTGCTTCACGTGCCCGCCCGCGGCCAATCGGAAAGCGCCGTCGTTTCGCCGCCGTTTGGAATTTCGCGGCCAATCGGAATCTCCCGTCGGCGTCGCTTAGCAACGCCCGAGCCAATCGGAAGAGAAGGCAAGCTGTCTTCTGCTGTAAATGCTCGGTGTTGGTTAAAAATGGTAACTAGACTACTCTGACTTTAATGGTGGTATATATCTGAAAGTTACAGAATTTGGTCGATAATTCGAGTGCTTTATTGAATGTACACAGTATAAAAATACATATTTCTCGTCTAAGACTTGGAATATTCTTCTGAATGTATGAAAGGTAACTTTCTGAAACTAAAAGGATTTGACTGATAATTCGAGGACATGTTTGAATTTACTGTGTGTACACAATACAACATACAGAATTTGTGCCTGATAACTAGACTACTCCTTTGAATTTAATGCAGGTATATATCTGAAAGTTATAGAATTTTCTGAGAATTGGAGAGCTTGGTGGAATGTAATTTGTGCACACAGTATAAACATACGGAATTCTCGTCCAAGGCTTGGAGTATTCTTCTGAATTTATTACAGGTAGCTTTCTTAACGTGATAGGATTTGACTGATAATTGGAAGACTTGATTGGTTTTACAATGTGCACACGATAAAACATACGGAATTTGTACGTGATAACTAGACTACTCCTCTGAATTTAATGCTGGTATATATCTGAAAGTTGCAGGATTTGGGTGATAATTGGAGGGCTTGGTGGAATGTACTTTGTGCACACAGTATAAAAGATAGAGAATTCTTTCCAGAGAATTGGAGTATTCTTCTGAATTTATGACAGGTAGCTTTCTGAAACTGAAAGGATTTACTGATAATTGGAAGACTTGATCGATTTTACAGTGTACACAAATTTACACGTACAGAATTTGTGCTTGATAACTAGACTACTCCTCTGAATTTAATGCTGGTATATATCTGAAAGTTAAAGAATTTTGGCTGATAATTTGAAGACTTGGTGGAATGTATTTTGTGCACACAGTATAAAAGATACAGAATTGTTTTCAGAGAATTTGAGTATTCTTCTGAATTTATTATAGGTAGCTTTCTGAAACTGAAAGGATTTGACTGATAATTGGAAGCTTTGGTTCATTTTATAGTGTGCTGAGATTTACACATAAAGAATTTTTGCCTGATAACTAGACTACTCTTCTGAATTTAATGCTTGTATACATCTTAAATTTACAGAATTTGGCTGATAATTCGAGGTCTTGGTGGAAAATAGTCTGTGTACACAGTAGAAATAGATAGAATTCTTTCTAGAGAATTGGAGTATTCTTCTGAATTTATGACAGGTAGGTTTCTCAAAGTGAAATGATTTGACTGATAATTGGAAGCCTTGATTGATTTTACAGTTTGCACAGATTTAGACATACAGAATTTGTGCCTGATAACTAGACTACTCATGTGAATTTTTTGCTGGTATATATCTGAAAGTAAAAGAATTTGGCTTATAATTGGAGGGCTTGGTCGAATGTACTTTGTGCACAGAGTACAAAGATACAGAATTATCATTTGAGAATTGGAGTATTCTTCTGAATTTATTACGGGTAGCGTTTTGAAACTGAAAGGATTTGACTGATAATTGTAGGACGAGGTTGAATTTACTGTGTGTGCATAATACAACATACAGAATTTGTGCCTGATAACAAAACTACTCATGTGAATTTTATGCTGGTATATATCTGAAGGTTACAGAATTTGGCTGATTATTGGAGGGCTTGGTTGAATGTACTTTGTGCACGGAGTATAAAGATACAGAATTGTTTCCAGAGAATTGCAGTATTCTTCTGAATTTATTACAGGTAGCGTTTTGAAACTGAAAGGATTTGACTGATAATGGAAGACTTGATTGATTTTACAGTGTGCAGAGATTTAGACATACAGAATTTGTGCCTGATAAGTAGACCACTCATCTGAGTTTAATGCTTGTATGTATCTGAAAGTTAAAGAATTTTGGCTGATAATTGGATGGCCTGGTGGAATGTACTTTGTGCACACAGTATAAATATACAGAATTCTTTCGAGAGAATTACAGTATTCTTTTGAATTTATTACAGGTAGCTTTCTGAATCTGAAAGGATTTGACCGATAATTGGAGGACATGGTTGAATTTACTGTGTGTACACAATAAAACATACAGAATTTGTGCCTGACAACTAGAGTACTCCTCTGAATTTAATGCTGGTATATATCTGAAAGTGACAGAGTTTAGCTGATAATTGGAGGGCTTGGTGGAATGTACTTTGTGCACACAGTATAAATATACAGAATTCTTTCCAGAGAATTGGAGTATTCTTCTGAATTTATGACAGGTAGCTTTCTGAAACTGAAAGGATTTGACTGATAATTGGAAAACTTGATTGGTTTTACATTATGCATATATTTAGACATACAGACTTTGTGCCTGATAACTCGATTACTCCTCTGAATTTAATGCTGGCATATATCTGAATGTTACAGAATTTTGCTGATAATTGGAGAACTTGGTGGAATGTACTTTGTGTACACAGTATAAAAGTACAGAATTGTTATCTAAGAATTGGAGTATTCTTCTTCAGTTATTGCAGGCAGCTTTCTGAAACTGAAAGGATTTGACTGATAATTAAAAGACTTGATTGATTTTATAGTGTGCACAGATTTAGACATACAGATTTTGTGCCTGGTAACTAGACTACTCCTCTGAATTTAATGCTGGTATATATCTGAAAGTTGCAGGATTTGGGTGATAATTGGAGGGCTTGGTGGAATGTACTTTCTGCACACAGTATAAAAGATAGAGAATTCTTTCCAGAGAATTGGAGAATCGGGGGGTCCCCAAGGCGCAGGGGGTCCCCGAGGTGGATGTCACAGGGTGAGGGGGGTCCCGGGGTGGGGGGACCCCCAGCGCTACCTCCCAGCTCTGCTCACTGCCAGGCGTGGGGGGGAGGAGGCACAGGGGGAGGGTGGGGGGTGACACCGGTGTGTGGGGGGGTCCCCACTTCCTCTGTTCCCATTTAACCCTTTCCCCCCCTCAGCTTTTGTATTTCCCCTCTCTCTTTTTCCCCTTTTTCCCCCTTTTTTTCCGTTTCAGCCTTTTATTTATTATGAAGCCGACTCCGAGCATCTCCCCGAGCCCCCCCACCCCCGCGGCTGTGGGACCCTCCCCGCGCGTGGGCCGGGGGCGTGGGGGGACGGGGGACGGGGGGGGGGGGGTCCAGAGGCACCACCCCCCACCCCTCCCCCCACGGCGTGTGAATAAAAAGCGTCTGGCCGGTGCTGCTCGTTCCCTCTGGAGCCCGTCAGTGGGGGGCTGCGGGGGGCTATATGGGCTGTGGGGGTCTGTAGGGGCTGTAGGGGCTATGCTGAGGCTATGGGGGGCTATCAAGATACTATGGGGGCTATGAGGAGGCTATGGGGGGCTATGAGGGCTATAGGGGCTCTGAGGAGGCTATGGGGGGCTATGAAGGAGCTATAGAGACTATGAGAAGGCTATGGGAGGCTATGAGGGGGATATGAGGAGGCTATGGGGGGCTATATAGTCTATAAGGAGGCTATGGGGGGCTATAGGGGCTATGAAGGGGCTATATGGGCTATAACGGGGCTATGGGGGGCTATATCGGCTATGAGGATGCTGTGGGGGCTATGGGAGCTATGAGGGGTTTATAGGGGCTATAGGGGCTATGAAGAGACTATGGGGGGCTATGAGGGGGCTATAGGGGGCTATGAAGGGGCTATAGGGGCTCTGAGGAGGCTATGGGGGGCTATGAAGGGACTATGGGGGCTCTGAGGAGGCTATGGGGGACTATGAGGGGGCTATGAAGGGCCTATAGGGACTATGAGAAGGCTATGGGGGGCTATGAGGAGGCTATGGGGGGGTTATACGGGGCTATAGGGGCTATGAGAAGGCTATGGGGGGATATATATGGTGTCTATAGGCTTTGGGGATGCCTATAGGGATATATGTGGGTGCCTACAGACTTATGGGGGTGTCTGTATGGTCATGTGTGTGTCTATAGGGATACGTGTGTGTGTGTCAGTAGGGTTATGGGGGTGTCTATAGGGATATATGTGGGTGCCTATATGGTTATGGGGGATGCCTATAGGGATCTATGGGGGTGTCTATAGGGTTAAGGGGGTGTCTGTAAGGTTATGGGGGTGTCTCTAGGGGTACGTAGGAGTGTCAGTAGGGTTATGGGGGTGTCTGTAGGGATACATGTGGGTGTCTATAGGGTTAAGGGGGTGTCTGTATGAGTGTCAGTACAGTTATGGGATGTCTCTAGGGATATATGTGGGTGTCTATAGGGTTAAAGGGGTGTCTGTAAGGATCCGAGAGGATCCCCAATGGATCCTGGGCAGAACCCCCCAAAAAAGACCTCAACGGACCCAGGACAGAGGCTGGATGGATGCTGGATGGATCCCAACCGGATCCCAGCACAGAACCCAAACAGATCCTGGACAGTCTCCCCCAAAAAGACCTAAATGGACCCAGAGCAGAGGCTGGATGGATCCCAAATGGATCCCGGGCAACCTCCCCCTCCCCAAAAGGCTCTGAATAGACCCAGGATACAGCCTGGATGGATCCCAGCCCAGAGACAAAACAGATCCTGGATAAACCTCCCCAAAAAGACCCTAAATGGACCCAGGACACAACCTGGATGGATCCCAGCCCAGAGACAAAACAGATCCTGGACAAAACCCCCCCAAAAAGGCCCTAAATGGACCCAGGGCAGAGCCTGGATGGATCCCAGACAAACCCCCCCCTCCCCAAAAGGCTCTAAATGGACCCAGGACACAACCTGGATGGATCCCAGCCCAGAAACAAAACAGATCCAGGATAAACCCCCCCAAAAGACCCTAAATGGACCCAGGGCAGAGCCTGGATGGATCCCAGACAACCCCCCCCCCCCTCCCCAAAAGGCTCTAAATGGACCCAGGACACAACCTGGATGGATCCCAGCCCAGAGACAAAACGGATCCTGGACAAAACCCCCACAGAAAGACTCTAAATGGACCCAGGGCAGAGCCTGGATGGCCCCTGGATGGATCCCAGCCAGATCCCATTTGGCCCTTGCACCTGCTTTGGGATTTTGAGGCTTTCCCCCTTTTTTTCTGCAGCTTTTCCTCGATGACACCAAAGTGAAGAACTTCATCACTTGCTTCAAAGGTACTGGGATCCCCCCAAAACCCCCCCAAATCCTCCCCCTCAAAAATGACCCCTCAAAATGCCCCCAAAAACCAAAATCCCCCCAAAATTATCCCCCAGATCCTCTCTGACCCCTTCCAAAGACCCAAATCCCACCCTAAAACCCCCACAAATAAGCCTCCCAAATCCTCCCAAAAAACCAAACCCCAACTCCCCCCGACCTCAAAAGCCCCCAAATCCCAACAATCCCCCTCAAATCCCCCCAGAGCATCCCAAAACCTCCCAAATCCCCCCCAAAAAGCCTCCAAATTCTCTCCAACCCCCCCAAAAATGTCAAAATCCACCCAAACCCCCCAAAATATCCCCCCAAACAATCCCCAAAGTCTCCAAATCCCCTCAAATCACCCCAAAAAACACAAAAGCCCCCCAGAAACCCCCAAATCCTCTCCAGTCCCTCCAAAATAAATCCCCCAAAAATCCCAAAATCCCCCAAATCCCCCCCAAAAAACCCCAAATCCCCTCCAACTCTCTCCAAAAGCAATCAAAATCCCCCCAACCCCCCCAAATCTCCTCAGAACCCCTCCAAAAAACCAAATCACCCCAAAATCCCTCCTCCCCATCACCATTCAGTAGCGTTTTAGCCTTAATTAGGGTCTTTAATTAGAGACTCATCTTTATTTGGGGTCTCATCTGTATTGGGGGGGCTGTGGGGTGGGGAGAAGATACTCTCATCCCCTTCATTGCCTTTGTAGGTGCCAAAACATCCTCCTCTCAACCTAATTTGCATATTAATCACCGCCTTAATTAACCACTTCCTGCCCTTAATTGCTCCCAGGCACTTGGTAACACTGATCCCTACTCACCCCCCCCCCCCCCCCCCCCCCCCCCGTGTCCCGTCCCGTCCCCCCCCCCCCCGTCCCCCAAACCTCCCTCAGCCCCTTCAAATCGCTTTCCCATTAAGGAACACCCCCCTTTCTCCGGTGTTAATTAGGGGAGGGTTAATTAACGAGGGTGTGAGGTTAATTAACGTTGCCTTCCTCACTCACCTGGAGCTGAACCCCGGCAGCCTCTATGGGAGGGTTCATTATGGAGAATTGGGGGTTAGTTAGGAGGGTTGGGGTTAATTAGGAGGGTGGGAGTTAATTAGGAGGTTTAGGGGTTAATTAGTGGGGTTACTTAGGGTCCATCCTGGCAGGTATCACCTTCCTCTTCCTCACTCCCTTAGCAGTGGTTGTTCTGAGCAGCTTTAATCATGAGAGGACTGAGGGTTGGAGGTTAATTAGGAGGGTTGGAGGTTAAATTAGGAGGGTTGGGGTTAATTAAGAGCACTGGGGGTTAATTGTGGGAAGGGGTTATCCCAGCAGACGTTGCCTTTCACGTCTTCTTCTTCCTCACCCTCCCTTAGAATCGCAGTGGTTGTTTTGAGGGGGTTAACCATGGGGGGACTGGGGGTTAGTTAGGGGCGTTGGAGGTTAATTAGGGGGATTGGAGGTTAATTAGGAGCACAGGGAGTTAATTGTGGGAAGGGGTTAATGATGGTTTATCCCAGCAGACGTTGCCTTCCTCCTCCTCATTTTCTTCTTCCTCACCCTCCCTTAGAACCGCAGTTGTTCCAAGGGGGTTAATCATGGGGACACTGGGGGTTAGTTAGGGGGGGCTGGAGGTTAATTAGGAGGGTTAGGTTAATTAGGAGCACACAGAGTTAACTGTGGGAAGGGGTTAATGATGGTTTATCCCAGCAGACGTTGCCTTCCTCCTCCTCTTCTTCCTCACCCTCCCTTCGCAGCCCCGCAGCGGCCGTTCCCAGCGAGCTAACCACGAGCGGCGATGCGGCTTAATTAAAAGGGGGGGCTGTTAATTAAGGAGAGGCGCGGGTTAATGAGGGTCCATCCCGGCAGACGTGACCTTCCTCACGTTCTTCTTCACGCGGCTGGAGCGGAACCGCAGCGGCCGCTACGAGCGCGAATTCCCGTTCGTGTCCCGCTGCGGCGCGGAGCGCAACCTCCTGCGCTGCGAGCACAGACCCATCGTCTTCACCCGCCTCCTGCCCCCGGACGCCTCCTCCTCAGCCTCCTCCTGCTCCCGCCGCGCCGTGCTGTCGTTCTGCGGCGGCGGGGAGCGGCTGGCCGTGCCGTTCCGGCCCGAGGCGCTGGTGATGCTGCCGGAGAACGGGCGCTTGTACCACCCGGCGCCGGGCCGGGCGGGGGGCGCGGGGCCGGTGCGCTCGGCGCTGGCTCTGGAGTGGGGGTCCCGCTCCGAGTACGAGCAGGGGCCGGAGCAGCCCCCGACTCACTTTTGGTGGGAGGGGAAGAGGTATCGGCTCACGGGGGAGCTGGTGCAGCTGCTGCGGGGAGGGGAAGGGGCGGGGGAGGCGGAGAGCGGCGGAGCCGCGGGGCGGGGGTGAGGCTTGGAGGGGGTGGGAAGGGGCATTGCATGGCCCCGGGCGAGGAGGAGGAGGAGGAGGCAGAGCTGGTGCTCAGCCACACCGTGTGGCTGATGCTGTGGTGAGGTGAGCGTTGCTGGTGCCAGGGATGTGGGTGTTGTGTGTGGGTCCCCCCACTGTGATATTAAAGGTCTCTGGCAATTGAAATGAGCCTAGAGGTGATGGGTGCCACTGCAGCAGTGTGGGTGCAGCTGTGGAGAGGTTGGTGCTGCTATGGTGAGGTTGGTGCAGCTGTGGTGGGTGACACGGTGCTACTGCCACAGTGTGGGTGTCCCCACGGGTGCTGCCACGGTGACAGTGTTGCTGCCACACTGTGGGTGCCACTGTGGTGATGTTGGCTGGTGTGTAGAGGGAAGGGAAGTTCTTCAGAGGGATGTGGCCAGGGGCTGAGGTTGCCCGAGGGCAAGGAGCCAGCAGCGTGCCCAAGGGGGCAAGAAGGCCAGTGGCAGCCTGGCTGGGCTGAGCAGTGGGGTGGCAGCAGCCCCAGGGCAGGGATTGTCCCCTGTGCTGGGCCCTGGGGAGGCTGTAGCTCCAGGGCTGTGCTCAGTGCTGGGCCCCTCACTCACTGCCACAGGGACACTGAGGGGCTGCAGGGAGAGAAGATGCACTGGGAAGCTCTGGGCTAAATGAGGGTACCTGAGGCAAAGGTTCAGTCTGCAGAGAACGAGGCTCAGAGGAGACCTGATCACTCTGACTCCCTGGCTGTGGCTGAGAGGGTCGGTCTCTGCTCCCAAGTTAAAAGCTACAGGCCAAGAGGAAAGGGGCTCAGGGTGCCCCAGGGGAGGTTGAGGCTGGAGCTGAGGCAGAACTGTTTCCCTGAGAGGGGTGTCAGCCCCTGTGCCAGGCTGCCCAGGGAGCTGGGGGAGTGCCCAGCCCTGGAGGGGTCCCAGAGCCGTGGGGCTGAGGTGCTTGAGGGCCGTGGCTCAGTGGTGCCTGTGGCACTGTGGGGTCAGGGTTGGACTCCAGCAGCTCAAAGGGCTTTTCCATCTGTAATGATTCTCTGGTCAGTGCCCTGTGTGCCAGAACAGCAGCCAGCTCTCTCCTTGGTCCATTAAAAGCAGAAGAGCTCCATCCCCTCCGCTGAGCTCTGCCACTTCCTCCTGCCAAGCATCCCAGGAGGACTTGGGTTAATCGGGCAAGGTGGGGTTGGCTTTAATGAACTCACCATAACCGAGTGGCACAGCCCAGAGCCCGGCACAGAGCCCCAAGGTGAAGCTTCCCTGGAGGGGGGGGGGATGCTACAAGCTGAACTAGTCGATGGCTCCGTAGCGCTGGAGGCTGGTCGCCCACACGGCGTCTGCTCTACCCGCGCTCGCCAGCAGCCGGCACAGCTCCGCCGGGAAACCCTCCTCCCCCTGCGTGGGGGTGTGGTGGCCGGAGCCCCGCGGCGGCTGCGAGTAGCCCACGAGGCGCAGGTCGGGCAGGGCCGGGCCAGGCCGCCCAGCGCCGCCGCGCTCAGGGGGGTGCCGAGGAGACCGAGGCAGCGCAGGCGGCGGCAGCGGCGCAGCGCCGGCAGCAGCAGCTCCAGCTCCGCGTCCCCCAGCTGACACTCCAGCAGCTCCAGCTGCAGCAGCGAGCGCGAAGCGGCTTCCAGCAGCGTCCGCAAGGGTTGCAGGAGGCTGGGGGACGTGAGGTTGTGGCCGCTCAGGTCCAGCTGGAGCAGGGAGGGCGCGTGGAGGCTCGAGGACAGGAAGATGAGGTCGGAGGGGAGCAGGCAGCAGAAGGCCAGCGCCAGACTCTCCAGGGGAGTCTGCAGCTCGCTGGGAGGACAGGATGGGGTGGCAGAGTGGGGAACCCCCAAAGCACCCCCAAACCACCACGAGGCTCCCCCACCTCCAAATCCCCTGAGGCCCTCCCCAAACCAGCCACAGACCCCTAAAACCCTGAGGCTGCCCAAATTCCACCCCCAGGATCCCCCAAAATCCCTCAGCTCCCTCAAAGTCTCCCCCAACCCCCGTGAGGTATCCCCAAACCTCCTGAGACCAGACCCCTGAGCTGAGGCAGAGCTGCTCTGGGACTCCATCTCCTCATAAGTGTAGACAGTTGCACAGTGCCAAACTGGGCAACTCCCCTAAAACCCCCTGAGCCAAGGCAGAGCTGCTGTGGGACTCCATCCCCTCTTAAATCTTTGCCCACAGGGTGTAGACAGTTCCCCAATGCCAAACCCCAACCCCAAAACACCCTGAGGCTGCCCAAAACATCTTCAGGCACCCCAAACCCCTCTTTTATGCCTCCCCTGAGCCGAGGCAGAGCTGCTGTGGGACTCCATCCCCTCTTAAATCTTTGCCCAAGGGGCAAATGCCAAACCTTCCAAACCTTCCCCCCAAAACACCCTGAGCCCCCCCAAAACCCCCTGAGACCAGCCCCCTGAGGTGAGGCACAGCTGCTGTGGGACTCCATCCCCTCTTAAATCTTTGCTCACAGGGCAAATGCCAAACCTTCCAAACCCTCTCCCCAAAACCCCCTGAGACCAACCCCTGAGGTAGTGCAGAGCTACTGTTGGACTCCAGCCCCTCTTAAATCTGCCCCCACAGGGTGTGGGTGATACCCCAATGCCACCCCCCCCCCACACACACACATTCCCTCCCGCTGCAGCGTGTGAAGGTTTTGGAGTCCCTCCCCCAGCGGGCAGCTTACCCCAGGAGCTGCCTGAGTCTCCCAGAAAGCCTGGAGGAGTACAAATCGAGTTCCTTGAGGGCAGGCAGGGCCCGGAGGTGAGCGGCCAAGCAGCGGATGCCGGCGTCCGTGCCCGGGGGCCGGGTGGCACACGTCCACATTGCTGTAGGGCAGCTTGAGGCTGCGCAGCGCGGGGAAGCGGCCGAGGTGAGGCAGCACTGCGCACAGCCCCGCCAGCCCCAGGTTGTTGAAGCGTAAAACAACTCTGCGGACGGCGGCAGGGTCCAAGGAGTCCAGCAGGGAGACGACGGTGGAGACGGAGAGCTCCTCGGCGTGGAAGTCGCGGCAGAGCAGGCGCAGGGGGGCGCAGGGCGAGCGGAGGGCGGCGCGCAGCAATAGGCGCGTAGCAATAGGGCACCCCTAAGCCAGCCCCCATCAATAGGGCATCCTATAGCACCCCTAAGCCAGCCCCCATCAATAGGGCATCCTATAGCACCCCTAAGCCAGCCCCCATCAATAGGGCATCCTATAGCACCCCTAAGCCAGCCCCCATCAATAGGGCATCCTATAGCACCCCTGAGCCAGCCCCCATCAATAAGGCA
Source organism: Colius striatus (assembly GCF_028858725.1). Taxonomy (NCBI): domain Eukaryota; kingdom Metazoa; phylum Chordata; class Aves; order Coliiformes; family Coliidae; genus Colius; species Colius striatus. The sequence continues at coordinate 34,317,454 of NC_084768.1, forward strand.
TCCTATAGCACCCCTAAGCCAGACCCCATCAATAGGGCATCCTATAGCACCCCTAAGCCAGCCCCCATCAATAGGGCATCCTATAGCACCCCTAAGCCAGCCCCCATCAATAGGGCATCTTAGAGCACCCCTAACCCAGCCCCCATCAATAGGGCATCCTATAGCACCCCTAACCCAGACCCCATCAATAGGGCATCCTATAGCACCCCTAACCCAGCCCTCTATCTATAGGGCATCCTATAGCACCTCTAATCCAGCCCCCATCAATAGGGCATCCTATAGCACCCCTAACCCAGCCCTCTATCTATAGGGCATCCTATAGCACCCCTAACCCAGACCCCATCAATAGGGCATCCTATAGCACCCCTAACCCAGACCCCATCAATAGGGCATCCTATAGCACCCCTAACCCAGCCCTCTATCTATAGGGCATCCTATAGCACCCCTAAGCCAGCCCCCATCAATAGGGCATCCTGTAGCACCCCTAACCCAGACCCCATCAATAGGGCATCCAATAGCACCCCTAACCCAGCCCTCTATCTATAGGGCATCCTATAGCACCTCTAATCCAGCCCCCATCAATAGGGCATCCTATAGCACCCCTAACCCAGCCCTCTATCTATAGGGCATCCTATAGCACCCCTAACCCAGCCCCCATCAATAGGGCATCCTATAGCACCCCTAAGCCAGCCCTCTATCTATAGGGCATCCTATAGCACCCCTAAGCCAGCCCCCATCAATAGGGCATCCTATAGCACCCCTAAGCCAGCCCCCATCAATAGGGCATCTTAGAGCACCCCTAACCCAGACCCCATCAATAGGGCATCTTAGAGCACCCCTAACCCAGCTCTTTATCTATAGGGCATCCTATAGCACCTCTAATCCAGCCCCCCATCAATAGGGCACCCCACAGCACCCCTAGATCTGCACCTCATCAATAGGGTACCCCTAACCCAGCCCTCTCTCAATAGGACCTCCCATAGCACTCCTAACCCTATCCCCCATTAATAGAGCACCCTATAGCACTCCTAACCCAGCTCCCCATCAATAGGGAACTCCAGGGCAGGACCCATGACCCACCCCTCTTAATGAGGGGTACCCCCAGCACCCCATAAAGGAAGCCTACAGCAGGATCTCCAACACCCCCCTTCCCTCCCTGGGCCCCCCTGTGCTGCCCTCACACCCCTCGACCCCCCTCAGCTGCCCTCACCCCCCCTCGATCCCCAGGGTCACCTTCAGCTGCCCTCACCCCCCCCCAATCCCCGGGGTCCCCTTCATCTGCCCTCAATCCCCCAGTCCCTGGGGACCCCTTCAGCTGCCCTCACGCCCCCCCAATCTCCGGGGTCCCCTTCAGCTGCCCTCAACCCCCTAATCCCCGGGATCTCCCTCAGCTGCCCTCACGCCCCCCAATCCCCGGGGACCCCTCAGCTGCCCTAACGCCCCCCAGTCCCCGGGGACCCCTCAGCTGCCCTCACGCCCCCAGTCCCCGGGGACCTCTCAGATGCCCTCACGCCCCCCAATCCCCGGGATCCCCCTCAGCTGCCCTCACGCCCCCAATCCCTGAGGCCCCCCTCAGCTGCCCTCACGCCCCCCAATCCCCGGGATCCCCCTCAGCTGCCCTCACGCCCCCAGTCCCCGGGGACCCCTCAGCTCCCCTCACCCCCCCCAATCCCCGGGATCCCCCTCAGCTATTCTCACACTCCCCCAATCCCTGAGGCCCCCCTCAGCTGCCCTCACGCCCCCAATCCCCGGGATCCCCCTCAGCTGCCCTCACCCCCCACAATCCCCGGGATCCCCCTCAGCTGCCCTCACGCCCCCAATCCCCGGGATCCCCCTCAGCTGCCCTCACCCCCCACAATCCCCGGGGACCCCTCAGCTCACCTCCCGCCCCCAGTCCCCGGGGACCCCTCAGCTGCCCTCACCCCCCACAATCCCGGGGGACCCCTCAGCTGCCCTCACGCCCCCAGTCCCCGGGGACCCCTCAGCTGCCCTCACGCCCCCCAGTCCCCGGGGACCCCTCAGCTCACCTCCCGCCCGCCGCCCCGCTCCCGCCGGGCCCCTCACGGCCGCGCTTCCAGGCATGCGCACTGCACCCCGGCACCGCCCCTCCGCCAATCAGAGCGAGAGTTTCACCACGGAAGGCGGGCCCGGCGTCGTTACTAGGTGCCGCCTGCCATCCTCGCCCGCCCATTGGCTGCCGCCGTGTCTGTCATCGCTTCCTCCCTTCTTATTGGCTGAAGGGCGGCGGCAGCGGGAAGTTCGATCTGAGCCCCAGACGCTGCGGTCCCTGCGCGGCTCCGGGAGGTCTCGGATCCCCCCGGGCCGGGGAACGGCCCCGCTCCGCACGCCATGGAGCGGCAGCGGGAGGTCAAGGCCCTGCTGAAGAGCTGGGAAGCGGCTTTTCTCCGGGAGCAGCGGAGGAAGCCCGGCCAGGTGCCCGCTGCGGGGGGCGGGGATGGGGAGGGGCGGCGGGGCAAAGCGGGGTTTTAATGGGGTTCTGAGGGGAAAGGTGGAGTTTTGAGAGGAAAAGTGAGGGGTTTTGTGAATTTCTGAGGAACAAGTGGGAATTGGGAGGAGCTTGGAGGGGAAAAGTGGGGTTTGGTGGAGGTTTGAGGGGAAAAGTGTTTTTTTGTGGGGTTCTGAGGGGAATAAAGGTTTTTGTAGAGCTTTAAGGAGAAAAGAGTGGGGTTGGTTGTCTGCTGAGGGGGAACAGTGGAGATTGGTGGGGTTCTGAGGGGAAAAGTGCGGGCTTGGTGGAGTCTGGAGTGGAAAGGTGGAGGTTCGGTGGGGTTTTGAGGGCGAAAGTGGGTTTTTGATGGGGTTCTGAGGGGAAAAGTGGAGTTTTGGTGGAGTGTTGAGGGGAAAAGTGGGGGTTTGGTGGATTTCTGAGATACAAGTGCGATTTTAGTGGAGCTCTGAGGGGAAAAGTGGGGGTTTTGTGGAGTGTTGAGAAGAAAAGGGGTTTTAGTGGAGTTCTGAGTGAACAAGTGGCGATTTGGAGGATTTTTGAGGGTAAAGGTAAGTTTTTAGTGCGGTTCTGAGGGGAAAAATGGGTTTGGGCAGAGTTTTGAGGGCAACAGTGGGTTTTACTGGAGTTTTGAGGGGAAAAGTGGGGGTTTGGTGGAGGTTTGAGGGGAAAAGTGGTTTTTTGTGGGGTTCTGAGGGGAATAAAGGTTTTTGTAGAGCTTGAAGGAGAAAAGAGTGGGGTTGGTGGTCTGCTGAGGGGGAAAAGTGGAGATTTGTGGGGTTCTGAGGGGAAAAGTGCGGGCTTGGTGGAGTCTGGAGTGGAAAGGTGGAGGTTCGGTGGGGTTTTGAGGGCGAAAGTGGGTTTTTGATGGGGTTCTGAGGGGAAAAGTGGGGGTTTTGTGGAGTGTTGAGAAGAAAAGGGGTTTTAGTGGAGTTCTGAGTGAACAAGTGGCGATTTGGAGGATTTTTGAGGGTAAAGGTAAGTTTTTGGTGCGGTTCTGAGGGGAAAAATGGGTTTGGGCAGAGTTTTGAGGGCAACAGTGGGTTTTACTGGAGTTTTGAGGGGAAAAGTGGGGGTTTGGTGGAGTTTTGAGGGGAAAAGTGTTTTACTGTGGGGTTCTGAGGGGAATAAAGGTTTTTGTAGAGCTTTAAGGAGAAAAGAGTGGGGTTGGTGGTCTGCTGAGGGGGAACAGTGGAGATTGGTGGGGTTCTGAGGGGAAAAGTGGGGGTTTGGTGGAGTTTTGAGGGGAAAAGTGTTTTTTTGTGGGGTTCTGAGGGGAATAAAGGTTTTTGTAGAGCTTTAAGGAGAAAAGAGTGGGGTTGGTTGTGTGCTGAGGGAGAAAAGTGGACATTGGTGGGGTTCTGAGGGGAAAAGTGCGGGCTTGGTGGAGTCTGGAGTAGAAAAGTGGAGGTTCGGTGGGGTTTTGAGGGTGAAAGTGGGTTTTTGATGGGGTTCTGAGGGGAAAAGTGGAGTTTTGGTGGAGTTTTCAGATGAAAAGTGGGTTTTTTTTGTGGAGTGTTGAGAAGAACAGTGGGTTTTACTGGAGTTTGGAGTGAAAAAGTGGGGGTTTTGGTGGAGTGTTGAGGGGAAAAGGGGTTTTAGTGGAGTTTGGAGTGAAAAAGTGGCGATTTGGTGGATTTTTGAGGGTAAAAGTAGGTTTTTGGTGTGGTTCTGAGGGAAAAATGGGTTTTGGTGGAGTTTTAAGGAGAAAAGAGTGGGGTTGGTTGTCTGGTGAGGGGGAACAGTGGAGATTGGTGGGGTTCTGAGGGGAAAAGTGCGGGCTTGGTGGAGTCTGGAGTTGAAAAGTGGAGGTTCGGTGGGGTTTTGAGGGCGAAAGTGGGTTTTTGATGGGGTTCTGAGGGGAAAAGTGGAGTTTTGAGAGGAAAAGAGGGGAGTTTGTGAATTTCTGAGGAACAAGTGGGAATTGGGAGGAGCTTGGAGGGGAAAAGTGGGGTTTTGGTGGAGTGTTGAGGGGAAAAGTGGGGGTTTGGTGGATTTCTGAGATACAAGTGCGATTTTAGTGGAGCTCTGAGGGGAAAAGTGGGGGTTTTGTGGAGTGTTGAGAAGAAAAGGGGTTTTAGTGGAGTTCTGAGTGAACAAGTGGCGATTTGGAGGATTTTTGAGGGTAAAAGTAAGTTTTTGATGTGGTTCTGAGGGGAAAAATGGATTTTGGCAGAGTTTTGAGGGCAAAAGTGGAGGGTTTGTGGACTTCTGAGGAACAAGTGGGAATTTGGAGGAGCTTTGAGGGTATAAATGAAGTTTTGGTGGAGTTTTCAGATGAAAAGTGGAGTTTTGGTGGAGTGTTGAGGGAAAAAGTGGGGTTTTGGTAGAGCTTGGAGTGAAAAAGTGGGGGGTTGGTGGGTTTTTGAGGGTAAAAGTGGGGTTTTGGTGGGGTTTTGAGGGGAAAATGGGTTTTTTGTAGAGTTTTAAGGAGAAAAGAGTGGGATTGGTGGTCTGCTGAGGGGGAACAGTGGAGATTGGTGGGGTTCTGAGGGGAAAAGTGCAGGCTTGGTGGAGTCTGGAGTGGAAAAGTGGAGGTTCGGTGGGGTTTTGAGGGCGAAATTGGGTTTTTGATGGGGTTCTGAGGGGAAAAGTGGAGTTTTGGTGGAGTTTTCAGATGAAAAGTGGGGTTTTTTGTGGAGTGTTGAGAAGAACAGTGGGTTTTACTGGAGTTTGGAGTGAAAAAGTGGGGGTTTTGTGGAGTGTTGAGAAGAAAAGGGGTTTTAGTGGAGTTTGGAGTGAAAAAGTGGGGATTTGATGAATTTTTGAGAGTAAAAGTAGGTTTTCGGTGTGGATCTGAGGTGAAAATGAGTTTTTGTGGGGTTTTAAGGGAAAAGTAAGGTTCTGGTGGAGTGTTGAGGGCAAAAGTGGGGTTTTGGTGAGATTCTGAGAGGAAAGAATTGGGTTTTGATGGTGTTGTGGGGAGAAAGTGGGATTGTGGTGTAGTCTTGAGAGGAAAACTGGGTTTTGGCAGAGTTTTGAGGGCAAAAGTGGGGGATTTGTGGACTTCTGAGGAACAAGTGGGAATTAGGAGGAACTTTGAGGGGGAAAGTGAAGTTTTGGTGGAGTGTTGAGGGGAAAAAGTGGGGTTTTGGTGGAGCTTGGAGTTAAAATTGGCTGTTCAATGGGTTTTTGAGGGCGAAAGTGGATTTTTGATGGGATTCTGAGGGGGAAAATGGATTTTTTGGTGGAGTTTTAAGTGGAAAAGTGGAGGTTTGAGAAGAAAAGTGGGGATTTGGTGGACTTAAGAGGAACAAGTGGGATTTTGGAGGAGCTTTGAGGGGAAAAGTGGAGTTTTGGTGGGGTTTTTAGATTAAAAGTGTGGGTTTGGTGTATTTTTAAGGGCAAATGTGGGATTTTGTGGACTTTGGAGTGGTAAGGTGTGGGTTTGGTGGATATTTGGGGCAAAAGCGGGGTGTCTTGTGGTTCTGAGGGAAAAAGAGAGGGTTTGGTGGTCCACTGAAAGGAAAATGAGTTTTTGTGGAGTTTTAAGGGGAAAAGTGGGGTTTTGGTGGGGTTTTAAGATGAAAAATGCAGTTTTGGTGGAGTTTTCAGATGAAAAGTGGAGTTTTGGCTGCCCTCACGCCCCCCCAATCTCCGGGGTCCCCTTCAGCTGCCCACACCCCCCCCAATCCCTGAGGCCCCCCTCAGCTGCCCTCACGCCCCCCCAATCCCCGGGATCCCCCTCAGCTGCCCTCACACTCCCCCAATCCCTGAGGCCCCCCTCAGCTGCCCTCACCCCCCACAATCCCCGGGGACCCCTCAGCTGCCCTCACGCCCCCCAGTCCTCGGGGACCCCTCAGCTGCCCTCACGCCCCCCAATCTCCGGGATCCCCTTCAGCTGCCATCACGCCCCCCCAATCCCCGGGGACCCCTCAGCTGCCCTCACACTCCCCCAGTCCCCGGGGACCCCTCAGCTGCCCTCACCCCCCACAATCCCCGGGGACCCCTCAGCTCACCTCCCGCCCGCCGCCCCGCTCCCGCCGGGCCCCTCACGGCCGCGCTTCCAGGCATGCGCACTGCACCCCGGCACCGCCCCTCCGCCAATCAGAGCGAGAGTTTCACCACGGAAGGCGGGCCCGGCGTCGTTACTAGGTGCCGCCTGCCATCCTCGCCCGCCCATTGGCTGCCGCCGTGTCTGTCATCGCTTCCTCCCTTCTTATTGGCTGAAGGGCGGCGGCAGCGGGAAGTTCGATCTGAGCCCCAGACGCTGCGGTCCCTGCGCGGCTCCGGGAGGTGGAGTTTTCAGATGAAAAGTGGAGTTTTGGTGGAGTGTTGAGGGGAAAAGTGTGGCTTTAGTGGACCTTGGAGTGAAAAAGTGGAGATTTGGTGGGTTTTTGAGGGCAAAAGTGCGTTTTTTGTGGGATTCTGAGGAGAAAAAGGTTTTTTTGTAGAGTTTTAAGGAGAAAAGAGGGACGTTGGAGTTCTGCTGAGTTGGAAAAGATGCAGATTGGTGGGGTTCTGAGGCACCAGTGGGATTTTGGGGGAGCTTTGAGGGGAAAAGTGGAGTTTTGTTGGTGTTTTCAGATGACAAGTGTGCTTTTAGTGGATTTTGGAGTGAAAAAGTGGGGGGTTGGTGGATATTTGAGGGCAAAGGTGGGTTTTTGATGGGGTTCTGAGGGGAAGATGGGTTTTTGTGGAGTGTTGAGGGGAAAAGTGGTGCTTTGGTGGGGTTCTGATGAAAAAGTTGGGCTTTGGTGTAGTTTTGAGGGGAAAAGTGAGCTTTTTGTGAGTTTTGAAGGGAAATGTTGGGGTTTGGTGGAGTTTTAAGGGGGAAAAAGTGGGATTTTGGTGGAGTTCTGAGGGGAAAATTGGGGAGGTGATTTGAGGGAAAAAAAGTAGTGTTTTTGTGGTGGTGTTTGGACAAAAAGATAGAATATTGGGGTTTTGGTGGTGAAATCTCTACCAGGAGGCTGCAGTGAGCTGGAGGTCGGTCTCTGCTCCCAGCTAGTGAGTGACGGGCCAAGAGGAAAGGGGCTCAGGGTGCCCCAGGGGAGGCTGAGGCTGGAGCTGAGGCAGAACTGTTTCCCTGAGAGGGGTGTCAGCCCCTGTGCCAGGCTGCCCGGGAGCTGGGGGAGTGCCCAGCCCTGGAGGGACCCCAAAGCCCTGGAGCTGAGGTGCTGAGGGCTGTGGGTCAGTGGTGGCCGTGGCAGGGTGAGGGCTCAGGGCTGGGCTCCAGCAGCTCAAAGGGCTTTTCTAACTCAAATGATTCTGTGGTTTGCTCCCTGCAGCTGTGGCATCATCACAGATGCCAGTCCTGGGTCGCTCAGCACCATCTGCTGCCACGGCCTCCGCGGCCGCTACGTCACCGTCACCATCCTGGGCCGGGAGGAGCAGTTCACTCTCTGTGAGGTCGAGGTCTACACTGTCCACCCCGAGCCATGAGGGGCTTTTAAGGGGGACAAGGTGAGGAGTTTCCCCCCTGGCACCAGGACCCTCTGACATCAGATGCCCCTGGAGGCTCCCTGTCGTCAGAACCACCCTAATAAACATCCCCACGGGGCCTCTTTGTGCATCACCATCCCCATCCCATAGGCTCCAGAGGACCATGGCATCACCATCCCCACCCCGTGGGCTCCACAGGACCATGGCATCACCATCCCCACCCCGTGGGCTCCACAGAACCATGGCATCACCATCCCCACCCCGTGGGCTCCACAGAACCATGGCATCACCATCCCCATCCCATAGGCTCCAGAGGACCATGGCATCACCATCCCAACCCCACGGGACCTCCAGCCTCTTTCCATCACCACCCTTGAGGCCCATGGGGTTCCACCATCCTCATCCCCACTCTGTGGCTCCCCAGGACCTGTGGTGGCCACCTCGGGGTGGGGGTGGCCGTGGGAGGTCACTCACTCGCCCGTGAAGCCTTTGGAGATGGAGTGGAAGGAGGTGAGTTCCACCGAGTCCAGGTAGGGCGGCCCCATCTCTGTCAGCACCTTCCTGAAGGAGTGGAAGGCCGAACCCTCAGCATACACGTTGTCCTGGTACACCTGGAGGAGGGGGGAAACTGGTGGGGTTACCTAGATGTTGGGGTCCACCTCACATACCCCCCGAGTCTGAGGGTCCCACTCACCTCGTCAGCCATGAGGAAGAGCCTCTCCTCGAAGGCGAATTTGATGACGGCCTCAATGCACTGACGGCTCTGGACCTGCCCTGGGAGGGGGGAGAAGGGGGGAGGTTGGCATAGCGGAGTGGGGGGGTCCAGTCCCACTCCCACCATGGGTTTGGGGGGCCCAGTCCTGCTCCTGATGGGTTTTGGGGGGCTCAATCCCTTTTCCTGATAGGTTTGGGGGCCCAGTCTTGCTCCCTATGGGTTTGGGGTATGGGCTCAGCCCCACTCCTGATGGGTTTTAGGGGACTCAGTCTAGTTTCCCATGGGTATGGGGGGGCTTAGACCCCCTCTCCTGATAGGTTTGGGGGACCCAAACTGCCTCCCTATAGATTTGGGAGGAGAGTCATCCACACTCCTGATGGGTTTGGGGGGGCTTAGCCCCTGCTCCTGATGGGTTTTGGGGCCTTCACCCCACTCCTGATGGATTTGAGGGGACTCAGTCCCACTTCCTATGGCTTTTGGAGGGTCTAAACCCAGTTCTTGGGTATGTTTTGGAGGTCTTAGTAGGACCAGTAAAGCACTGGGGGTCTCAGAATGGGACTGGGAGGGCACTGGGAGCTCACAGCCCTGGTACCAGAAGTCCCATCCCAACCTCAGGGTCCCATCCCAGCCCCAGGGTCCTATCCCCAGGGTCCCATCCCAGTCCCAGGATCCCATCCCATCCCTGATATCCCACCCCTGGGGTCCAATCCCACCCCTGGGGTCCCATCCCAGTCCCATCCCATCCCTGGGGTCCCATCCTAACCTCAGGGTCCCATCCCACCCCTGAGATCCCATCCCTGGGGTCCCATCCCATCCCACCCCTGAAGTCCCATCCCTGGGGTCCCATCCCAACCTCAGGGTCCCATCCCACTCCTGGAGTTCCACCCCTGGGGACGCATCCCACCCCTGGGGTCCCATCCCAGTCTCATCCCACCCCTGGAGTCCCATCCCAGTCCTATCCCGTCCCACCCCTGGGGTCCCATCCCACCCCTGGGGTCCCATCCCATCCTGTCCCATCCCATCCCACCCCACCCCTGGGGTCCCATCCCACCCCTGGAGACTCATCCCATCCCTGTGGTCCCATCCCATCCCACCCCTGGGGTCCCAACCAGTCCCATCCCATCCCAAACCTGGGGTCCCATCCCACCCCTGGCGCCCCATCCCACCCCTGGGATCCCATCCCATCCCACCCCTGGGGACTCATCCCAACCCTGGGGTCCCATCCAGTCCCATCCCATCCCACCCCTGGGGACCCATCACATCCCATCCCACCCCTGGGGTCCGATCCCAACCCTGGGGTCCCAGCAGTCCCATCCCATCCCACCCCTGGGGTCCCATCCCATCCCTGGGGTCCCATCCCACCCCTAGGGTCCCATCCCATCCCATCCCACCCCTGGGGTCCGATCCCAACCCTGGGGGCCCAGCAGTCCCATCCCATCCCACCCCTGGGGTCCCATCCCACCCCTGGGGTCCCATCCCACCCCTGGGGTCCCATCCAGTCCCATCCAATCCCATCCCATCCCACCCCTGGGGTCCCATCCCATCCCAGCCCTGGGGACTCATCCCATCCCAGCCCTGGGGACTCATCCCATCCCACCCCTGGTGTCCCATCACATCCCATCCCACCCCTAGGGTCCCATCCCCTCCCAACCCTTGGGTCCCATCCAGTCCCATCCCATCCCACCCCTGCGGTCCCATCCCATCCCAACCCTGGAGACCCATCCCATCCCTGAAGTCCTATCCCTGGGGTCCCATCCCAACCTAGGGTCCCGTCCCACCCCTGGGGTCGCATCCCACCCCACCCCTGGGGTCCCATCCCATCCCTGGGTTCCCATCCCATCCCACCCCTGGGGTCCCAACCAGTCCCAACCCATCCCAAACCTGGGGTCCCATCCCATCCCACCCCTGGGGCCCCATCCCACCCCTGGGGCCCCATCCCACCCCTGGGGCCCCATCCCACCCCTGAGGCCCCATCCCATCCCTAGGGTCCCATCCCATCCCACCCCTGGGGTCCCATCCCACCCCTGGGGACTCATCCCATCCCTGTGGTCCCATCCCATCCCACCACTGGGGTCGCATGCCATCCCATCCCACCCCTGGGATCCCATCCAGTCCCATCCCAATCCTGGGGTCCCATCCCACCCCTGAACTCCAATCCTTGGGGTCCCATCCAAACCTCAGGGTCCAATCCCACCCCTGGGGTCCCAGCCCTGTGGTCACATCCCACCCCTGGGGTCCCATCCCAGTCCTATCCCATCCCACCCCTGAGGTCCCACCCCTGGGGTCCCATCCCACCCCTGGGGTCCCATCCAGTCCCATCCCATTCCATCCCATCCCACCCCTGGGGTCCCGTCCCATCCCACCCCTGGGGTCCCATCCCATCCCACCCTTGGGGACTCATCCCACCCCTGGGGTCCCATCCCATCCAATCCCACCCCTGGGTTCCCATCCTATCCCAACCCTGGGGTCCAATCCAGTACCATCCCATCCCATTCCATCCAACCCCTGGAGTCCCATCCCACCCCTACGGACCAATCCCAACCCTGGGGTCCCATCCCACTCCACCCCTGGGGTCCCATCTCATCCCTGGGTTCCCATCCCACCCCTGGGGTCCCAAACCTGGGGTCCCATCCCATCCCAAACCTGGGGTCCCATCCCATCCCACCCCTCGGGCCCCATCCCACCCCTGAGGCCCCATCCCATCCCTAGGGTCCCATCCCATCCCACCCCTGGGGTCCCATCCCACCCCTGGAGACTCATCCCATCCCTGGGGTCCCATCCCATCCCACCCCTGGGGTCCCAACCAGTCCCATCCCATCCCACCCCTGGGGTCCCATCCCACCCCTGGCGCCCCATCCCACCCCTGGGATCCCATCCAGTCCCATTCCAATCCTGGGGTCCCATCCCACCCCTGAACTTCAATCCTCGGGGTCCCATCCAAACCTCAGGGTCCCATCCCACCCCTGGGGTCCCACCCCTGGGGTCGCATTCCATCCCCGGATGGGACGCCAGGGGTCGGATGGGACCCTAGGGGTGAGATGGCACTGGATGGGACCCCAGGGGTGGGATGGGACCCCAGGGGTGGGATGGGATGGGACCCCAGGGGTGGGATGAGTTTCCAGGGGTGGGATGGGATGGGACCCCAGGGGTGGCATGGGATGGGTCCCTAGGGGTGGGATGGGATGGATCCCATCTCATCCCACCCCTGGGGTCCCATCCCACCCCTGGGGTCCCATCCCACCCCTGGGGACTCATCCCACCCCTGGAGACTCATTCCACCCCTGGGCTCCCATCCCATCCTGTCCCATCCCACCCCACCCCTGGGGTCCCATCCCACCCCTGGAGACTCATCCCACCCCTGGGGTCCCAACCAGTCCCATCCCATCCCAAACCTGGGGTCCCATCCCACCCCTGGCGCCCCATCCCACCCCTGGGGCCCCATCCCATCCAATCCCACCCCTGGGGACTCATCCCAACCCTGGGGTCCCATCCAGTCCCATGCCATCCCACCCCTGGGGTCCCATCCCATCCCACCCCTGGGGACTCATCCCAGCCCTGGGGTCCCATCCCATCCCACCCCTGGGGACTCATCCCAGCCCTGGGGTCCCATCCCATCCCATCCCATCCCACCCCTGGTTTCCCATCCAGTCCCATTCCATCCCACCCCTAGGGTCCCAACCGATCCAACCCCTGGGGTCCGATCCCAACCCTGGGGTCCCAGCCAGTCCCATCCCATCCCACCCCTGGGGTCCCATCCCATCCCACCCCTGAGGTCGCATCCCACCCCACCCCTGGGGTCCCATCCCATCCCACCCCTGGGGTCCCAACCAGTCCCATCCCAAACCTGGGGCCCCATCCCACCCCTGAGGCCCCATCCCACCCCTAGGGTCCCATCCCATCCCACCCCTGGGGTCCCATCCCATCCCACCCCTGGGGTCCCAACCAGTCCCATCCCATCCCAAACCTGGGGTCCCATCCCACCCCTGGGGACTCATCCCAACCCTGGGGTCCCATCCAGTCCCATCCCATCCCACCCCTGGGGTCCCATCCCATCCCACCCCTGGGGACTCATCCCAGCCCTGGGGTCCCATCACATCCCATCCCACCCCTGGGATCCCATCCCATCCCACCCCTGGGATCCCATCCCATCCCACCCCTGGGGTCCCATCCCATCCCACCCCTGGGGTCCCATCCCATCCCACCCCTGGGGACTCATCCCACCCCTGGGGTCCCATCCAGTCCCATCCCACCCCTGGGGTCCCATCCCACCCCTGGGGACTCATCCCTTCCCACCCCTGGTTTCCCATCACATCCCATCCCACCCCTAGGGTCCCATCCCCTCCCAACCCTTGGGTCCCAGCCAGTCCCATCCCATCCCACCCCTGGGGTCCCATCCCATCCCACCCCTGGGGTCCCATCCCAACCCTGGAGACCCATCCCATCCCTGAAGTCCTATCCCTGGGGTCCCATCCCAACCTAGGGTCCTGTCCCACCCCTGGGGTCGCATCCCACCCCTGGGGTCCCATCCCAGTCTCATCCCACCCCTGGATTCCCATTCCAGTCCTATCCTATCCCACTCCTGAGGTCCCACCCCTGGGGTCCCATCCCAACCCTGGGTCCCATCCACTCCCATCCCATCCCACCCCTGGGGTCCCATCCCAACCCTGGGTCCCATCCACTCCCATTCCATCCCACCGGTGGGGTCCCATCCCAGCCCTGGGGTCCCATCACATCCCACCCCTCGGGGTCCCATCCCAACCCTGGGGTCCCAGCCAGTCCCATCCCACCACACCCCTGGGGTCCCATCCGATCCCTGAGGTCCCATCCCACCCGTGGGATCCCATCCCATCCATCCCATCCCATCCCTAGGGTCCCCTCCCATCCCACCCCTGGGGTCCCATTCCATCCCCTCCCATCCCACCCCTGGGGTCCCATCCCATCCCACCCCTGGGGACTCATCCCATCCCTGGGGTCCCATCACATCCCATCCCACCCCTGGGGTCCCATCCCAACCCTGGAGACCCATCCCACCCCTGAAGTCCTATCCCTGGGGTCCCAACCCAACCTAGGGTCCCATCCCACCCCTGGGGTCGCATCCCACCCCTGGGGTCCCATCCCAGTCTCATCCCACCCCTGGATTCCCATCCCAGTCCTATCCGATCCCACTCCTCAGGTCCCACCCCTGGGGTCCCATCCCACCCCTGAGGTCCCATCCCATCCCTGAGGTCCCATCCCATCCCACCCCTGGGGTCCCATCCCACCACTGGAGACGCATCCCACATCTGGGGTCCCATCCCAAGCCTGGGGTCCCATCCATTCCCATCCAATCCCATCCCATCCCACCCCTGGGGTCCCATCCCATCCCACCCCTGGGGTCCCATCCCAGCCCTGGGGTCCCATCCAGTCCCATCCAATCCCATCCCATCCCACCCCTGGGGACTCATCCCAACCCTGGGGTCCCATCACATCCCATCCCACCCCTGGGGACTCCTCCCAGCCCTGGGGTCCCATCACATCCCATCCCACCCCTAGGGTCCCATGCCATCCCACCCCTGGGGTCCCATCCAGTCCCATCCCATCCCACCCCTGGGGTCCCATCCCACCCCTGGGGTCCCACCCAACCCTGGGGTCCCAGCCAGTCCCATCCCATCCCACCCCTGGGGTCCCATCCCATCCCACCCTTGGGGTCTCATCCCATCCCTGAGGTCCCATCCCACCCGTGGGATCCCATCCCATCCATCCTATCCCTCCCTTAGGATTCCCTCCCATCCCACCCCTGGGGTCCTATTCCATCCCCTCCCATCCCACCCCTGGGGTCCCATCCGAACCCTGGGGTCCCATCCAGTCCCATCCAATCCCATCCCATCCCACCCCTGGGGTCCCATCCCATCCCAACCCTGGAGACCCATCCCACCCCTGAAGTCCTATCCCTGGGGTCCCATCAAAACTCAGGGTCCCGTCCCACCCCTGGGGTCGCATCCCACCCCTGGGTCCCATCCCAGTCTCATCCCACCTCTGAATTCCCATCCCAGTCCTATCCCATCCCACTCCTGAGGTCCAAGCCCTAGGGTCCCATCCCACCCCGGGGGTCCCATCCCATCTCACCCCTGCGGTCCCATCCCACCACTGGGGTCCCCTCCCATCCCACCCCTGGGGTCCCATCCCATCCCCTCCCATCCAACCCCTGGGGACTCATCCCACCCCTGGGGTCCCATCCCAGTCTCATCCCACCCCTGGATTCCCATCCCAGTCCTATCCCATCCCACTCCTGAGGTCCCACCCCTGGGGTCCCATCCCAACCCTGGGGTCCCATCCCATCCCACTCCTGGCATCCCATCCCACCCCTGTGGTCGCATCCCATCCCACCCCTTTGGTCACATCCCATCCCACCCCTGGGGTCCCATCCCACCCCTGGGGTCCCATCCCACCCCTGGGGTCACATCCCAACCCTGGAGTCACATCCCACCACTGAAGTCCCATCCCTGGGGTCCCATCCCAACCTAGGGTCCCATCCCACCCCTGGGGTTCCACCCCTGAGGTCCCATCCCACCCCTGGGGTCCCACGCAGTCCCATCCCACCCCTGGGGTCCCATCCCACCCCTGGGGTCCCATCCCGTCCCATCCAGTCCCATCCCATCTCACCCCTGGGGTCCCATCCCATCCCACCCCTGGGGTCCCATCCCACCCCTGGGGTCCCATCCCGTCCCATCCAGTCCCATCCCATCCCACCCCTGGGGTCCCATCCCACCCCTGGGGTCCCATCCCAGCCCTGGGGTCCCATCACATCCCACCCCTCGGGGTCCCATTCCAACCCTGGGGTCCCATCCAGTCCCATCCCATCCCACCCCTGGGGTCCCATCCCATCCCACCCCTGGGTCCCATCCACTCCCATCCCGTCCCACCCCTGGGGTCCCATCTCAACCCTGGAGTCCCATCCCACCCCTGAAGTTCCACCCCTGAGGTCCCATCCCACCCCTGGGGTCCCATCCCATCCCAACCCTGGAGTCCCATCCCATCCCACCCCTGGGGTCCCATCCCATCCCACCCCTGGGGTCCCATCCCATCCCACTCCTGGGGTCCCATCCCATCCCACCCCTGGGGTCCCATCCCATCCCACCCCTGGGGTCCCATCCCACCCCTGGGGTCCCATCCTTCCCCTGTGGTCCCATCCCAACCCTGGGGTCCCTTCCAGTCCCATCCAACCCCTGAGGTCCCATCCCAACCCTGGGGTTCCATCCCATCCCACCCCTGGGAACTCATCCCACCCCTGGGGTCCCATCCCATCCCACCCCTGGTTTCCCATCCCGTCCCATCCCAACCCTGGTTTCCCATCCCGTCCCATCCCACCCCTGGGGTCCCAACCCGTCCCATCCAGTCCCATCCCAACCCTGGGGTCCCATCCCACCCCTGGGGTTCCATCCCTAGGGTCCCATCCCATCCCAACCCTGGTGTCCCATCCAGTACCATCCCATGCCATCCCACCCCTGGGGTCCCGTCCCAGCCCTTGGTGCCGCAGGGTACCGGTGGGGCTGCCGGAGTTGATGATGCACAGCACCCGTGTGCAGCAGTGCCGGCGGCCCTCGGCCAGCGCCCGCCGCAGCTCACTCAGCGCCAGTGCCCAGCAGCGTTCGTCGTCCAGGTAGTAGCCGAGCTGCACGGCCCCCAGCTCGGCGATGGTGGCCGAGTACAGCGGGTACTGCAGGATGGGCATCAGCACCTGCGTGCGAGAGGGCGCCCAGCCCGTCACCAGCAGCTTCAGGATTGTTTGAGGGCACAGGCATGGCATGATGGGGGGCGACGGGGGGCTGCGGACACGATGGGGGGGGACACGGGGATGGTGAGGGGAGAAGGGGATGGTGAGGGGAGAAGGGGGTGGTGAGGGGCACAGTGTGAGCACAGGGATGGTGATGGTACACGGGGGGGGTGAGGGGACATGCGGCTGGTGAGGGGACACGGGGGTGGTGAGGGGAGAAGGGGAAGGTGAGAGGACATGGGGGTGGTGAGGGGATAAGGGCATGTTGAGGGGACACGGGGATTGTGAGGGGACACGGGGGTGGTGAGGGGACAAGGGCGTGGTGAGGGAAGAAAGGGATGATGAGGGGATACCGGGGTGGTGAGGGGACACGGGGATGGTGAGGGGACACGGGGATGGTGAGGGGAGAAGGGGATGGTGAGGGGACATGGGCGGGTCAGGGTACAAGGCGTTGTGGAGGGGACATTGTGCAGGTGAGGGGACAAGGGCGTGGTGAGGGGACAAGGGCGTGGTGAGGGGACACGGGTGGGGTGAGGGGATAAGGGGATGGTGAGGGGAGACGGGGATGGTGAGGGGAGAAGGGGAGGTTGAGGGGAAAAGGGGGTGGTGAGGGGACATGGGGCAGGTGAGGGGCCACGGGGCTGCTGAGGGGACACTGGGATGGTGAGGGTACAAGGGAGTAGTGAGGGGAGAATGGTATGGTGAATGGACACGGGGATGGTGAGCGGAGAAGGGGATGGTGAGGGGACATGGGACTGGTGAGGGGACACAGCGGGTGGTGAGGGGAGATGGGGATGGTGAGGGGAGATGGGGATGGTGAGGGGAGAAGGGGAGGTTGAGGGGACAAGGGAGTGGTGAGCGGACAAGGGGGTGGTGACGGGGCGTGGGGCAGGTGCGGGGACACGGGGGTGGTGAGCGGAGAAGGGGACGGTGAGGGGACACGGGGATGGTGAGGGGACATGGTATGGGCATAGGGATGGTGTGGAGCACGGTGTGGGCACAGGGATGGTGTGGGACACTGTTTGTACATGGACAATGAGGGGACATTGTGTGGGCATAGGGACAGTGTGGGGGCACAGTGTGGGCACAGGGATGGTGTGGGACACGGTGTGGGCACAGGGACAATGAGGGGACACGGTGTGGGTACAGGGATGGTGAGGGACATGGTGTCGGCACAGGGATGTTATGGGTCATGGTGTGGGCACATTGATAGTGAGGGGACACAGTGTGGGCATAGGTAAGGTGGGGGGACACGGTGTGGGCACAGGGACAATGAGGCGACACGGTGTGGGTACAGGGATGGTGAGGGGACATGGTGTCCGGGCACAGGGATGGTGGGGGGCCACAGTGTGGGCACATGGATTGGGAGGGGCACAGTGTGGTCATAGGGATGGTGTGGGACATGGTGTGGGTACAGGGATGGTGAGGGCACACTGTGGGCACAGGGACAATGAGGGGACACGGTGTGGGCACAGGGATGGTGTCGGACATGGTGTGGGCATAAGGATGGTGTGGGACAAGGTGTGGGCACAGCGATGGTGTGGGACACGATGTCGGTACAAGGATGGTGTGGGACACGGTGTGGGCACAGTGACAATGAGGGGACACGCTGTGGGCACAGGGATGGTGTGAGACACAGTGTGGGCGAGGGATGGTGAGGGTCACAGTGTGGGCACAGGAACAATGAGGGTCCCATCCCAGTCTCATCCCACCCCTGGAGTCCCATCCCAGTCCTATCCCATCCCATTCCATCCCATCACACCCCTGGGATCCCATCCCATTCCATCCCATCCCACCCCTGGGGTATCATCCCATCCCAACCCTGGGGTCCCATCCAGTCCCATCCCACCCCTGTGGACCCCTCCCACCCCTGGGGTCCAATCCCACCCCTGGGGACCCATCCCAACCCTGGGGTCCCATCCAGTCCCATCCCATCCCACCCCTGGGGTCCCATCCCACCCTTGGGGTCCCATCCCATCCCATCCCTGGGGACTCATCCCACCCCTAGGGTCCCATCCCAACCCTGGGATCCCATCCAGTCCCATCCCAACCCTGGGATCCCATCCCACCCCTGAGGTCGCATCCCACCCTTGGGGTCCCATCCCATCCCACCCCTGGAGTCCCATCCAGTCCCATCCCAACCCTGGGGTCCCATCCCACCCCTGAAGTCCCATCCCTGGGGTCCCATTCGAACCTCAGGGTCCCATCCCACCCTTGGGGTCCCACCCCTGGGGTCACATCCCACCCCTGGGGTCCCATCCCACTCTCATCCCATCCCTAGGGTCCCATCCAGTCCCATCCCATCCCACCCCTGGGGTCCCATCCCACACCTGGGGTCCCATCCAACCTCTGGGGTCCCATCCCATCCCATCCCACCCCTGGGGACCCATCCCATCCCAACCCTGGGGTCCCATCCCAACCCTGAGGTCCCATCACACCCCTGGGGTCCTATCCCATCACACCATTGGGGACGCATCCCACCCCTGGGGACTCATCCCACCCCTGGGAACCCATCCCACCCCTGGGGTCCCATCCCAACCCTGGGGTCCCATCCAGTCCCATCCCAACCCTGGGATCCCATCCCACCCCTGGAGTCCCATCCCATCCCACCCCTGGGGACCGATCCAGTTCCCATCCCACTCCTGGGGTCCCATCCCATCCCACCCCTGGGGACCCATCCAGTCCCATCCCACCCCTGGGGACCCATCCCACCCCTAAGTTCCCATCCCTGGGGTCCCATCCCAACCTCCGGGTCCCATCCCACCCCTGGCTCCCACCCCTGGGGTCGCATCCCACCCCTGGGGTCCCATCCCAGTCTCATCCCACCCCTGGAGTCCCAATCCAGGTCCCATCCCATCCCAACCCTAGGGTTCCATCCAGTCCCATCCCATCCTATTCCATCCCACCCCTGGGTACCCATCCCATCCCACACCTGGGGTCCCATCCCATCCCACCCCTGGGTACCCATCCCATCCCACACCTGGGGTCCCATCCCAACCCTGGGGTCCCATCCCATCCCACCCCTGGGGACCCATCCCAACCCTGGGGTCCAATCCAATCCCATCCCACCCCTGGGGTCCCATTCCATCCCACCCCTGGGGTCCCATTCCATCCCAACCCCGAAGACTCATCCCACCCCTGGGGATTCATCCCACCCCTGGGGAACTATCCAACCCTGGTGTCCCATCCAGTCCCATCCCACCCCAGGGGTCCCATCCAGTCCCATCCCACCCCTGGGGTCTCATCCAACCCCTGAAGTCCCATCCCTGGGGTCCCAATCCAACCTCAGGGTGCCATCCCACCCTTGGGGTCCCACCCCTGGGGTCGCATCCCACCCCTGGGTTCCCATCCAGTCTCATCCCACCCCTGGAGTCCCATCCCAATCCTATCCCATCCCACCCCTGAGGTCCCACCCCTAAGGTCCTATCCCATCCCAACCCTAGGGTCCCATCCAGTCCCATCCCATCCCATTCCATCCCACCCCTGGGGTCCCATCCCATCCCATCCAACCCCTGGGGACCCATCCCAACCCTGGGGTCCAATCCAGTCCCATCCCATCCCACCCCTGGGGTCCCATCCCACCCCTGGGGTCCCATCCCATCACCCCCTGAGGACTCATCCCAACCCTGGGGTCCCGTCCCATCCCACCCCTGGGGTCCCATCCCATCCCACCCCTGTGGTCGCATCCCATCCCACCCCTTTGGTCGCATCCCATCCCACCCCTGGGGTCCCATCCCACCCCTGGGGTCCCATCCCACCCCTGGGGTCACATCCCAACCCTGGAGTCACATCCCACCACTGAAGTCCCATCCCTGGGGTCCCATCCCAACCTAGGGTCCCATCCCACCCCTGGGGTTCCACCCCTGAGGTCCCATCCCACCCCTGGGGTCCCACGCAGTCCCATCCCACCCCTGGGGTCCCATCCCACCCCTGGGGTCCCATCCCGTCCCATCCAGTCCCATCCCATCTCACCCCTGGGGTCCCATCCCATCCCACCCCTGGGGTCCCATCCCAGCCCTGGGGTCCCATCCCGTCCCATCCAGTCCCATCCCATCCCACCCCTGGGGTCCCATCCCACCCCTGGGGTCCCATCCCAGCCCTGGGGTCCCATCACATCCCACCCCTCGGGGTCCCATTCCAACCCTGGGGTCCCATCCAGTCCCATCCCATCCCACCCCTGGGGTCCCATCCCATCCCACCCCTGGGTCCCATCCACTCCCATCCCGTCCCACCCCTGGGGTCCCATCTCAACCCTGGAGTCCCATCCCACCCCTGAAGTTCCACCCCTGAGGTCCCATCCCACCCCTGGGGTCCCATCCCATCCCAACCCTGGAGTCCCATCCCATCCCACCCCTGGGGTCCCATCCCATCCCACTCCTGGGGTCCCATCCCATCCCACCCCTGGGGTCCCATCCCACCCCTGGGGTCCCATCCCACCCCTGGGGTCCCATCCTTCCCCTGTGGTCCCATCCCAACCCTGGGGTCCCTTCCAGTCCCATCCAACCCCTGAGGTCCCATCCCAACCCTGGGGTCCCATCCCATCCCACCCCTGGGAACTCATCCCACCCCTGGGGTCCCATCCCATCCCACCCCTGGTTTCCCATCCCGTCCCATCCCAACCCTGGTTTCCCATCCCGTCCCATCCCACCCCTGGGGTCCCAACCCGTCCCATCCAGTCCCATCCCAACCCTGGGGTCCCATCCCACCCCTGGGGTTCCATCCCTAGGGTCCCATCCCATCCCAACCCTGGTGTCCCATCCAGTACCATCCCATGCCATCCCACCCCTGGGGTCCCGTCCCAGCCCTTGGTGCCGCAGGGTACCGGTGGGGCTGCCGGAGTTGATGATGCACAGCACCCGTGTGCAGCAGTGCCGGCGGCCCTCGGCCAGCGCCCGCCGCAGCTCACTCAGCGCCAGTGCCCAGCAGCGTTCGTCGTCCAGGTAGTAGCCGAGCTGCACGGCCCCCAGCTCGGCGATGGTGGCCGAGTACAGCGGGTACTGCAGGATGGGCATCAGCACCCGCGTGCGAGAGGGCGCCCAGCCCGTCACCAGCAGCTTCAGGATTGTTTGAGGGCACAGGCATGGCATGATGGGGGGCGACGGGGGGCTGCGGACACGATGGGGGGGACACGGGGATGGTGAGGGGAGAAGGGGATGGTGAGGGGAGAAGGGGGTGGTGAGGGGCACAGTGTGAGCACAGGGATGGTGATGGTACACGGGGGGGGTGAGGGGACATGCGGCTGGTGAGGGGACACGGGGGTGGTGAGGGGAGAAGGGGAAGGTGAGAGGACATGGGGGTGGTGAGGGGATAAGGGCATGTTGAGGGGACACGGGGATTGTGAGGGGACACGGGGGTGGTGAGGGGACAAGGGCGTGGTGAGGGAAGAAAGGGATGATGAGGGGATACCGGGGTGGTGAGGGGACACGGGGATGGTGAGGGGAGAAGGGGATGGTGAGGGGACATGGGCGGGTCAGGGTACAAGGCGTTGTGGAGGGGACATTGTGCAGGTGAGGGGACAAGGGCGTGGTGAGGGGACAAGGGCGTGGTGAGGGGACACGGGTGGGGTGAGGGGATAAGGGGATGGTGAGGGGAGACGGGGATGGTGAGGGGAGACGGGCATGGTGAGGGGAGAAGGGGAGGTTGAGGGGAAAAGGGGGTGGTGAGGGGACATGGGGCAGGTGAGGGGCCACGGGGCTGCTGAGGGGACACTGGGATGGTGAGGGTACAAGGGAGTAGTGAGGGGAGAATGGTATGGTGAATGGACACGGGGATGGTGAGCGGAGAAGGGGATGGTGAGGGGACATGGGACTGGTGAGGGGACACAGCGGGTGGTGAGGGGAGATGGGGATGGTGAGGGGAGATGGGGATGGTGAGGGGAGAAGGGGAGGTTGAGGGGACAAGGGAGTGGTGAGCGGACAAGGGGGTGGTGACGGGGCGTGGGGCAGGTGCGGGGACACGGGGGTGGTGAGCGGAGAAGGGGACGGTGAGGGGACACGGGGATGGTGAGGGGACATGGTATGGGCATAGGGATGGTGTGGAGCACGGTGTGGGCACAGGGATGGTGTGGGACACTGTTTGTACATGGACAATGAGGGGACATTGTGTGGGCATAGGGACAGTGTGGGGGCACAGTGTGGGCACAGGGATGGTGTGGGACACGGTGTGGGCACAGGGACAATGAGGGGACACGGTGTGGGTACAGGGATGGTGAGGGACATGGTGTCGGCACAGGGATGTTATGGGTCATGGTGTGGGCACATTGATAGTGAGGGGACACAGTGTGGGCATAGGTAAGGTGGGGGGACACGGTGTGGGCACAGGGACAATGAGGCGACACGGTGTGGGTACAGGGATGGTGAGGGGACATGGTGTCCGGGCACAGGGATGGTGGGGGGCCACAGTGTGGGCACATGGATTGGGAGGGGCACAGTGTGGTCATAGGGATGGTGTGGGACATGGTGTGGGTACAGGGATGGTGAGGGCACACTGTGGGCACAGGGACAATGAGGGGACACGGTGTGGGCACAGGGATGGTGTCGGACATGGTGTGGGCATAAGGATGGTGTGGGACAAGGTGTGGGCACAGCGATGGTGTGGGACACGATGTCGGTACAAGGATGGTGTGGGACACGGTGTGGGCACAGTGACAATGAGGGGACACGCTGTGGGCACAGGGATGGTGTGAGACACAGTGTGGGCGAGGGATGGTGAGGGTCACAGTGTGGGCACAGGAACAATGAGGGTCCCATCCCAGTCTCATCCCACCCCTGGAGTCCCATCCCAGTCCTATCCCATCCCATTCCATCCCATCACACCCCTGGGATCCCATCCCATTCCATCCCATCCCACCCCTGGGGTATCATCCCATCCCAACCCTGGGGTCCCATCCAGTCCCATCCCACCCCTGTGGACCCCTCCCACCCCTGGGGTCCAATCCCACCCCTGGGGACCCATCCCAACCCTGGGGTCCCATCCAGTCCCATCCCATCCCACCCCTGGGGTCCCATCCCACCCTTGGGGTCCCATCCCATCCCATCCCTGGGGACTCATCCCACCCCTAGGGTCCCATCCCAACCCTGGGATCCCATCCAGTCCCATCCCAACCCTGGGATCCCATCCCACCCCTGAGGTCGCATCCCACCCTTGGGGTCCCATCCCATCCCACCCCTGGAGTCCCATCCAGTCCCATCCCAACCCTGGGGTCCCATCCCACCCCTGAAGTCCCATCCCTGGGGTCCCATTCGAACCTCAGGGTCCCATCCCACCCTTGGGGTCCCACCCCTGGGGTCACATCCCACCCCTGGGGTCCCATCCCACTCTCATCCCATCCCTAGGGTCCCATCCAGTCCCATCCCATCCCACCCCTGGGGTCCCATCCCACACCTGGGGTCCCATCCAACCTCTGGGGTCCCATCCCATCCCATCCCACCCCTGGGGACCCATCCCATCCCAACCCTGGGGTCCCATCCCAACCCTGAGGTCCCATCACACCCCTGGGGTCCTATCCCATCACACCATTGGGGACGCATCCCACCCCTGGGGACTCATCCCACCCCTGGGAACCCATCCCACCCCTGGGGTCCCATCCCAACCCTGGGGTCCCATCCAGTCCCATCCCAACCCTGGGATCCCATCCCACCCCTGAGGTCCCATCCCATCCCACCCCTGGGGACCGATCCAGTTCCCATCCCACTCCTGGGGTCCCATCCCATCCCACCCCTGGGGACCCATCCAGTCCCATCCCACCCCTGGGGACCCATCCCACCCCTAAGTTCCCATCCCTGGGGTCCCATCCCAACCTCCGGGTCCCATCCCACCCCTGGCTCCCACCCCTGGGGTCGCATCCCACCCCTGGGGTCCCATCCCAGTCTCATCCCACCCCTGGAGTCCCAATCCAGGTCCCATCCCATCCCAACCCTAGGGTTCCATCCAGTCCCATCCCATCCTATTCCATCCCACCCCTGGGTACCAATCCCATCCCACACCTGGGGTCCCATCCCATCCCACCCCTGGGTACCCATCCCATCCCACACCTGGGGTCCCATCCCAACCCTGGGGTCCCATCCCATCCCACCCCTGGGGACCCATCCCAACCCTGGGGTCCAATCCAATCCCATCCCACCCCTGGGGTCCCATTCCATCCCACCCCTGGGGTCCCATTCCATCCCAACCCCGAAGACTCATCCCACCCCTGGGGATTCATCCCACCCCTGGGGAACTATCCAACCCTGGTGTCCCATCCAGTCCCATCCCACCCCAGGGGTCCCATCCAGTCCCATCCCACCCCTGGGGTCTCATCCCACCCCTGGGGTCCCATCCCAGTCTCATCCCACCCCTGGAGTCCCATCCCAGTCCCACCCCTGGGGTCCCAACCCGTCCCATCCAGTCCCATCCCAACCCTGGGGTCCCATCCCAGCCCTGAATTCCCATCCCTGGGGTCCCATCCCAACCTCAGGGTCCCATCCCACCTCTGGAGTCCCACCCCTGGGGTCGCATCCCACCCCTGGGGTCCCATCCCAGTCCTATCCCATCCCACCCCTGAGGTCCCACCCCTGGGGTCCGATCCCAACCCTGGTGTCCCATCCTATCTCACCCCTGGGGACTCATCCCAGCCCTGGGGTCCCATCCCATCCTACCCCTGGGGTCCAATCCAGTCCCATCCCATCCCCCCCCTGGGGACCCATCCCCCCCCTGGGAACCCATCCCCCCCCCTGGGGACTCATCCCACCCCAAGGATCCCATCCCATCCCTAGGGTCCCATCCCATCCCACTCCTGGGGTCCCATCCCATCCCACCCCTTGGGACCCATCCCAACCCTAGGGTCCCATCCCATCCTAACCCATCCCATCCCACCCCTTGGGTCCCATCCTATCCCAACCCTGAGGTTCCATCCAGTCCCATCCCATCCCACCCCTGGGGTCCCATCCCATCCCACCCCTGGGGTCCCATCCCACCCCTGGGGTCCCATCCCAGTCTCATCCCACCCCTGGAGTCCCATCGCAGTCCTATCCCATCGCACATCTGAGGTCCCACCCCTGGGGTCCCATCACATCCCAACCCTTGGGTCCAATCAAGTCCCATCCCATCCCATTCGATCCCAACCCTGGGGTCCCATCCCATTCCATCCCATCCCACCCCTGAGGTCCCATCCCACCCCTGAGGTCCCATCCCACCCCTGGGGTCCCATCCAGTCCCATCCCAATCCTGGGGTCCCATCCCATCCCTGAACTCCCATCCCTGGGGTCCCATCCCAACCTCAGGGTCCCATCCCACCTCTGGAGTCCCACCCCTGGGGTCTCATCCCACCCCTGGAGTCCCATCCCAGTCCTATCCCATCCCACCTCTGAGGTCCCACCCCTGGGGTCCCATCCAGTCCCATCCCATCCCATCCCTGGGGTCCCATCCCACCCCTCGGGTCCCATCCCACCCCTGGGGTCCCATCCCATCCCAACCCTGGGGTGCCATCCCACCCCTGAAGTCCCATCTCTGGGGTCCCATCCCAACCTCAGGGTCCCATCCCAGTGTCATCCCACCCCTGGAGTCCCATCGTAGTCCTATCCCATCCCACCCCTGAGGTCCCACCCCTGGGGTCCCATCTCATCCCACCCCTGGGGTCCCATCCAGTCCCATCCCATTCCATCCCATCCCACCCCTGGGGTCCCATCCCATCCCTGGAGTCCCATCCCATCCCACCCCTGGGGTTCCATCCCTAGGGTCCCATCCCATCCCAACCCTGGTGTCCCATCCAGTACCATCCCATCCCATCCCACCCCTGGGGTCCCATCCCATCCCAACCCTGGCGTCCCAGCCAGTCCCATCCCATCCCATCCCACCCCTGGGGTCCCATCCCACCCCTGGGGTCCCATCCCATCCCTGGGGTCCCATCCCATCCCTGAGGTCCCATCCCACCCCTGGGGTCCCATCCCTCCCCTGTGGTCCCATCCCAACCCTGGGGTCCCTTCCAGTCCCATCCAACCCCTGAGGTCCCATCCCAACCCTGGGGTCCCATCCCATCCCACCACTGGGAACTCACCCCACCCCTGAGGTCCCATCCCATCCCACCCCTGGGGACCCATCCCATCCCAACCCTGGTTTCCCATCCCGTCCCATCCCACCCCTGGGGTCCCAACCCGTCCCATCCAGTCCCATCCCAACCCTGGGGTCCCATCCCACCCCTGAAGTCCCATCCCTGGGGTCCCATCCCCACCTCAGGGTCCCATCCCACCCCTGGGGTTCCATCCCTAGGGTCCCATCCCATCCCAACCCTGGTGTCCCATCCAGTACCATCCCATGCCATCCCACCCCTGGGGTCCCGTCCCAGCCCTTGGTGCCGCAGGGTACCGGTGGGGCTGCCGGAGTTGATGATGCACAGCACCCGTGTGCAGCAGTGCCGGCGGCCCTCGGCCAGCGCCCGCCGCAGCTCACTCAGCGCCAGTGCCCAGCAGCGTTCGTCGTCCAGGTAGTAGCCGAGCTGCACGGCCCCCAGCTCGGCGATGGTGGCCGAGTACAGCGGGTACTGCAGGATGGGCATCAGCACCCGCGTGCGAGAGGGCGCCGAGCCCGTCACCAGCAGCTTCAGGATTGTTTGAGGGCACAGGCATGGCATGATGGGGGGGCGACGGGGGGCTGCGGACACGATGGGGGGGGACACGAGGATGGTGAGGGGAGAAGGGGATGGTGAGGGGACACGGGGATTGTGGAGGGGAGAAGGGGGTGGGGAGGGGACACGGGGGAGATGAGGGGACATCGAGATGGTGAGGGAACATGGGGCTGGTGAGGGAACATGGGGCTGGTGAGGGAACACGGGGGTTTTGGAGGGGAGAAGGGGGTGGTGAGGGGACACAGGGATGGTGAGGGGAAAACGGGGTTGGTGAGGGTAAAAGGGTTGGTGAGGGGACACAGGGGTGGTGAGGGGAAAATGGGTTAGTGAGGGGACACGGGGGGCGTGAGGGGACACGGGGGGGTGAGGGGACACGGGGACAGTGAAGGGAGTAGGGGATAGTGAGGGGACACAGGGGTGGTGAGGGGAGAAGGGTTGTGAGGGGAGAAGGGGATGGTGATGGGACATGGGGATGGTGAGGGGACACGGGGGGGGTGAGGGGAAAAGGGGCTCGTGAGGGGACACGGGGCAGTTGAGGGGACACGGGAGTGGTGAGGGGAGAAGGGGAAGGTGAGGGGACAAGGAGGTGGTGAGGGGACAAGGATGTGGTGAGGGGACATTTGGCAGGTGAGGGGACACGGGGGTCGTGAGGGGTCACGGGGCTGGTGAGGGGACACGGGGGGTTGAGGGGACACGGCGGGGGTGAGGGGACACGGCGGGGGTGAGGGGACATGGGGATGGTGAGGGGACACGGGGATGGTGAGGGGACACGGGGATGGTGAGGGGAGAAGGGGGTGGTGAGGGGAGAAGGAGGTTGAGGGGAAAAAGGGGTGGTGAGGGGACACGGCGGGGGTGAGGGGACACTGGGATGGTGAGGGGACAAGGGGGGTGGTGAATGGACACGGGGATGGTGAATGGACACGGGGATGGTGAGGGGACAATGGGATGGTGACGGGTACAGTGTGGGCACAGGGATGGTGAGGGGACATGGGACTGGTGAGGGGACACAGCGGGTGGTGAGGGGACACGGGGGTTGGTGAGGGGAGATGGGGATGGTGAGGGGAGAACGGGGTGGTGAGGGGACACGGGGATGGTTAGGGGACAAGGGGATAGTGAGAGGACACAAAGGTGTGGGCACAGGGATTGTGAGGGGCACAGTGTGGGCACAGGGATGGTGAGGGGCACAGTGTGGGCACAGGGATGGTGAGGGGACATGGTATGGGCACAGGGATGGTGTGGAGCACGATGTGGGCACAGGGATGGTGTGGGACACTGTTTGTACATGGACAATGAGGGGACATTGTGTGGGCATAGGGACGGTGTGGGGACACAGTGTGGGCACAGGGATGGTGAGGGACATGGTGTCAGCACAGGGATCATGAGGGGACATGGTGTGGGCACATGGATGGTGAGGGGACACAGTGTGGGCATAGGTAAGGTGGGGGGACACGGTGTGGGCACAGGGACAATGAGGGGACACGGTGTGGGTACAGGGATGGTGAGGGCACACTGTGGGCACAGGGACAATGAGGGGACACGGTGTGGGCACAGGGACTGCGTCGGACATGGTGTGGGCATAAGGATGGTGTGGGACAAGGTGTGGGCACAGTGATGGTGTGGGACACGATGTGCGCACAAGGATGATGTGGGACACGGTGTGGGCACAGGGATGGTGAGGGGCACAGTGTTGGCACAGGGAAAATAAGGGAAGACAATGTGGGCACAGGGATGGTGAGGGGACATGATGTGGGCACAGGAACAATGAGGGTCCCATCCCAGTCTCATCCCACCCCTGCAGTCCCATCCCAATCCTATGCCATCCCACCCCTGAGGTCCCACCCCTGGGGTGCCATCCCATCCCAACCCTGGGGTCCCATCCAGTCCCATCCCATCCCACCCCTGGGGTCCGATCCCATCCCTAGGGACCCATCCCACCCCTGGGGTCCAATCCAGTCCCATCCCACCCCTGGGGTCCCATCCCATCCCACCCCTGGGGACTCATCCCACCCCTGGGGTCGCATCCAATCCCAACCCTGGGGTCCCATCCCATCCCACCATTGGGGTCCCATAGCACCCCTGAAGTCCCATCCCACCCCTGGGGTCCCATCCCACCCCACCCCTGGATACTCATCCCACCCCTGGGGTCCCATCCCATCCTACCCCTGGGTCCAATCCAGTCCCATCCCATCCCATCCCATCCCACCCCTGGGGTCCCATCCCACCCCTGGGGACAATCCCACACCTGGGGTCCCATCCCATCCCACCCCTGGGGTCCCATCCCACCCCACCCCTTGGGACCCATCCCAACCCTAGGGTCTCATCCCATCCCAACCCATCCCATCCCACCCCTTGGGTCCCATCCTATCCCAACCCTGAGGTTCCATCCAGTCCCATCCCATCCCACCCCTGGGGTCCCATCCCATCCCACCCCTGGGGTCCCATCCCACCCCTAAGTTCCCATCCCTGGGGTCCAATCCCAACCTCCGGGTCCCATCCCACCCCTGGCTCCCACCCCTGGGGTCGCATCCCACCCCTGGGGTCCCGTCCCAGTCTCATCCCACCCCTGGAGTCCCATCGCTGTCCTATCCCATCCCACATCTGAGGTCCCACCCCTGGGGTCCCATCACATCCCAACCCTTGGGTCCAATCAAGTCCCATCCCATCCCATTCGATCCCAACCCTGGGGTCCCATCCCATTCCATCCCATCCCACCCCTGGGGTCCCATCCAGTCCCATCCCAATCCTGGGGTCCCATCCCATCCCTGAACTCCCATCCTTGGGGTCCCATCCCAACCTCAGGGTCCCATCCCAGTGTCATCCCACCCCTGGAGTCCCATCCCAGTCCTATCCCATCCCACCTCTGAGGTCCCACCCCTGGAGTCCCATCCCACCCCTGGAGTCCCATCCCATCCCAACCCTGGGGTGCCATCCAGTCCCATCCCAACCCTGGGGTCCCATCCCACCCGTGAAGTCCCATCCCTGGGGTCCCATCCCAACCTCAGGGTCCCATCCCAGTGCTATCCCACCCCTGGAGTCCCATCGTAGTCCTATCCTATCCCACCCCTGAGGTCCCACCCCTGGGGTCCCATCTCATCCCACCCCTGGGGTCCCATCTAGTCCCATCTCATCCCATTCCATCCCATCCCATTCCATCCCATCCCACCCCTGGGGTCCCATCCCATCCCACCCCTGGGGTCCCGTCCCACTCCTGGGGTCCCGTCCCAGCCCTTGGTGCCGCAGGGTACCGGTGGGGTTGCCAGGGTTGATGATGCACAGCACCCGTGTGCAGCAGTGCCGGCGGCCCTCGGCCAGCGCCCGCCGCAGCTCACTCAGCGCCAGTGCCCAGCAGCGTTCGTCGTCCAGGTAGTAGCCGAGCTGCACGGCCCCCAGCTCGGCGATGGTGGCCGAGTACAGCGGGTACTGCAGGATGGGCATCAGCACCCGCGTGCGAGAGGGCGCCGAGCCCGTCACCAGCAGCTTCAGGATTGTTTGAGGGCACAGGCATGGCATGATGGAGGGCGACGGGGGGCTGCGGACACGATGGGGGGGGGACACGGGGATGGTGAGGGGAGAAGGGGGTGGTGCGGGGAGAAGGGGATGGTGAGAGGACACAATGGTGAGGGCACAGGGACGGTGAGGGGACACGGTGTGGGCACAGGGATGGTGTGGGGAACAGTGTGGGCATAGGGATGGTGAGGGGAACAGTGTGGGCATAGGGATGGTGAGGGGAGACGGGGATGGTGAGGGGAGAAGGGGCTGGTGATGGGATACGGGGGTGGTGACGGGAGAAGGGGCTGGTGAGGGGACATGGGGATGGTGAGGGAGAAGGGAACGGTGAGGGGACACGGGGACGGTGAGGGGACACGGGGACGGTGAGGGGACACGGGAGTGGTGAGGGGACACGGGAGTGGTGAGGGGAGAAGGGGTTTCTGAGGGGATATAGGGGGGGGGTGAGGGAACATGGGGATGGTGAGGGGGCACGGCGACGGTGAGGGGACACAGGGGTGGTGGGGGGACAAGGGGGTGGTGAGGGGAGAAGGGGCTGGTGAGGGGATACGGGGGGGGTGAGGGGACATGGGGATGGTGAGGGGGCACGGCGACGGTGAGAGGAGAAGGGGACGGTGAGGGGACACGGGGGGGTGAGGGGATAAGGGGTTGGTGATAGGAGAAGGGGGTGGTGAGGTGACATTGGGATGGTGAGGGGAGAAAGGGGTGGTGAGGGGAAACGGGGCTGGTGAGGGGACACAGGGGTTGTGAGGGGAGAAAGGGGTGCTGAGGGGACACGAGGTGTGTGAGGGGACACGGGGGTGGTGAGGGGAGAAGGGGATGGTCAGGGGTCACGGGGCTGGTGAGGGGACACGGGGGGTTGAGGGGACACGGCGGGGGTGAGGGGACATGGGGATGTTGAGGGGACACGGGGATGGTGAGGGGACACCAGGATGGTGAGGGGAGAAGGGGATGGTGATGGGAGAAGGAGTTGCTGAGGGGACACGGGGGGGGATGAGGGGACACGGGGAGGGTGAGGGGAGAAGGGGGTGGTGAGGGGAGAAGGGGATGGTAAGGGGAGAAGGGGAAGGTGAGAAGACACGGGGAGGGTGAGGAGATACGGGGGTTGTGAGGAGAGAAGGGGGTGGTGATGGGAGAAGAGGTTTCTGAGGGGACACGGGGGCGGTGAGGGGACACGGGGGTGGTGAGGGGAGAAGGCGATGGTGAGGGGACACGGGGACAGTGAGTGGACACGGGGGTTGTTAGGGGACACGGGGGTGGTGAGGGGAGAAGAGGTTTCTGAGAGGACACGGGGGGGGTGAAGGGATACAGGGGCGGTGAGGGGAGAAGGAGTTGCTGAGGGGACATGGGGCTGGTGAGGGGACACGGGGGGGGGTGATTGGATAGGGGGGTGGTGAGGGGAGAAGGGGGTGGTGAGGGGACACGGGGGGGGTGAGGGGACACGGGGGTGGTGACGAGAGAAGGGGGTGGTGATGGGACACGGGGAGGGTGAGGGGATAAGGGGGTGGTGATGGGACACGGGGAGGGTGAGGGGAGAAGGGGGTGGTGATGGGAGAAGGGGTTTCTGAGGGGATACATGGGGGGGTCAGGGGACACGGGGGCAGTGAGTGGACATGGGGGAGGTGAGGGGACACGGGTGTGGTGATGGGACACGGGGGGGGGTGAGGGGACACGTGGGTGGTGAGGGGAAAAGGCGATGGTGAGGGGACCAGGAGGTGGTGAGGGGACATGGGAGGGGTGAGTGGACACGGGGACGGTGAGGGGAGGAGGGGATGGTGAGGGGAGAAAGGGATGGTAAGGGGACACGGGGGTGGTGAGGGGACACGGGGATGTTGAGGGGAGAATGGGATTGTGAGGGGACACGGGGGTGGTGAGGGTAGAAGGGGATGGTGAGGCGACACCGGTATGGTGAGAGGATAAGGGGATGGTGAGGGGAGAACGGGATGGTTAGGGGACACGGGGGTGGTGAGGGGAGAAGGGGATATTGAGGGGACATGGGGCTGGTGAGGGGACGGGGGGGGGGTGAGGGGAGAAGAGGATGGTGAGGGGAGAAGTGGATGGTGTGGGGACACGGGGATGGTGAGAGGAGAAGAAAAATGCTTTTCCCAAGTGCCTTCGGGTGACATGGGACGGTGAGGGTGGGGGGCACCCACAGGGGAGGGGGCACCCCAGGAGCACCCATGGGTGGGGAGGGGGTGGGGTGGGACAGGACACCCATCAGAGTCCAGAGATGTATAAAGAGAGTTATTAATTAGAAGCCCCTAATTATCAACCCAGATGCTGATTTCTCCTCGGGGTTGGGGGGGCCATGGAGGGGAAGGGGGGGGGTCCCCAAAGTGGAGGGTCTTCAAGGTGGGTGTCACAAGGAAGGGGGTCCCCAAAGTGGTGGGTGTCCCCAGGGGAGGGGTCCCCAAAGTGGGAGTCCTTAAGGTGGGAGGGGTCCCCAAAGTTGAGGGGGATGTCTCCAAGGTGGAAGGGGGGGGGGGGGGTCACTGAATGGGAGGGTGTCCTTAAGGTGAGGGGTCCCCAAAGTGAAGGGAGGCGTCCCCAAAGTGGGAGTCCTTGAGGTGGGGGGGGGTCCCCAAGGTGGGTGTCACTAAGGTGGGGGTGTCCCCAAAGTAGGGAGGGAGGGTCCCCAGGGTAAGAGGGGATCCCCAAGATGGGTGTCCCCAGGGGGAGGGGAGGTCCTCAAGGTGGGTCACCGAGGTGGGGGGGTCCCCAAGGCGCAGGGTGTCCCCAGGGTGAGGGGGGGGTCCCCAAGGCGCAGGGGGTCCCCGAGGTGGATGTCACAGGGTGAGGGGGGTCCCGGGGTGGGGGGACCCCCAGCGCTACCTCCCAGCTCTGCTCACTGCCAGGCGTGGGGGGGAGGGGGCACAGGGGGAGAGTGGGGGGTGACACCGGTGTGTGGGGGGGTCCCCCAGGGCCGGGAGGGGTCCCCACTTCCTCTGTTCCCATTTAACCCTTCCCCCCCTCAGCTTTTGTATTTCCCCTCTCTCTTTTTCCCCTTTTTCCCCCTTTTTTTCCGTTTCAGCCTTTTATTTATTATGAAGCCGACTCCGAGCATCTCCCCGAGCCCCCCCCCCCCCCGCGGCTGTGGGACCCTCCCCGCGCGTGGGCCGGGGGCGTGGGGGGGGATCCAGATTGGGGGGAGGGGTCCAGAGGCACCACCCCCCCGCCCCTCCCCCCACGGCGTGTGAATAAAAAGCGTCTGGCTGGTGCTGCTCGTTCCCTCTGGAGCCCGTCAGTGGGGGGCTACGGGGGGCTATATGGGCTATGGGGGGCTATATGGGCTATAAGGGGGCTATGGGGGGCTGTAGGGGCTATGCTGAGGCTATGGGGGGCTACCAAGATACTATGGGGGCTATGAGGAGGCTATGGGGGGCTATGAAGGGTCTATGGGGGGCTATGAGGGGGATATGAGGAGGCTATGGGGGGCTATATGGGCTATAAGGAGGCTATGGGGGGCTATAGGGGCTATGAAGGGGTTATAGGGGATATGAAGGGGCTATATGGGCTATGGGGGGCTATATGGGCTATAAGGGGCTATAGGGGCTATGAGGATGCTATGGGGGCTATGGGAGCTATGAGGGGTTTATAGGGGCTATGAAGAGACTATGGGGGGCTATGAGGGGGCTATAGGGGCTATGAGGATGCTATGGGGGCTATAGGGGCTATGGGGGGCTATGAAGGGGCTATAGGGACTATGAGAAGGCTATGGGGGGCTATACGGGGCTATAGGGGCTATGAGAAGGCTATGGGGGGATATATATGGTGTCTATAGGCTTCGGGGATGCCTATAGGGATATATGTGGGTGCCTACAGAGTTATGGGGGTGTCTGTATGGTCATGTGTGTGTCTATAGGGATACCTGTGTGTGTGTCAGTAGGGTTATGGGGGTGTCTATAGGGATATATGTGGGTGCCTATATGGTTATGGGGGATGCCTATAGGGATCTATGGGGGTGTCTATAGGGTTAAGGGGGTGTCTGTAAGGTTATGGGGGTGTCTCTAGGGGTACGTAGGAGTGTCAGTAGGGTTATGGGGGTGTCTGTAGGGATATATGTGGGTGTCTATAGGGTTAAGGGGGTGTCTGTATGAGTGTCAGTACAGTTATGGGATGTCTCTAGGGATATATGTGGGTGTCTATAGGGTTAAAGGGGTGTCTGTAAGGATCCGAGAGGATCCCCAATGGATCCTGGGCAGAACCCCCCAAAAAAAAGACCTCAACGGACCCAGGACAGAGGCTGGATGGATGCCGGATGGATCCCAACCGGATCCCAGCACAGAACCCAAACAGATCCTGGACAGTCTCCCCCAAAAAGACCTAAATGGACCCAGAGCAGAGGCTGGATGGATCCCAAATGGATCCCAGGCAACCTCCCCCTCCCCAAAAGGCTCTGAATAGACCCAGGATACAGCCTGGATGGATCCCAGCCCAGAGACAAAACAGATCCTGGACAACCCCCCCCCCCAAAAAGACCCTAAATGGACCCAGGACACAACCTGGATGGATCCCAGCCCAGAGACAAAACAGATCCTGCACAACCCCCGCCCCCCAAAAGACCCTAAATGGACCCAGGGCAGAGCCTGGATGGATCCCAGACAAACCCCCCCCCTCCCCAAAAGGCTCTAAATGGACCCAGGACACAACCTGGATGGATCCCAGCCCAGAGACAAAACGGATCCTGGACAAAACCCCCATGAAAAGACTGTAAATGGACCCAGGGCAGAGCCTGGATGGCCCCTGGATGGATCCCAGCCAGATCCCATTTGGCCCTTGCACCTGCTTTGGGATTTTGAGGCTTTTCCCCTTTTTTTCTGCAGCTTTTCCTGGATGACACCAAAGTGAAGAACTTCATCACTTGCTTCAAAGGTACTGGGATCCCCCCAAAACCCCCCCAAATCCTCCCCCTCAAAAATGACCCCTCAAAATGCCCCCAAAAACCAAAATCCTCCCAAAATTATCCCCCAGATCCTCTCTGACCCCTTCCAAAGACCCAAATCCCACCCTAAAACCCCCACAAATAAGCCTCCCAAATCCCCCCAAAAAACCAAACCCCAACTCCCCCCGACCTCAAAAGCCCCCAAATCCCAACAATCCCCCTCAAATCCCCCCAGAGCATCCCAAAACCTCCCAAATCCCCCCCAAAAAGCCTCCAAATTCTCTCCAACCCCCCAAAAAATGTCAAAATCCACCCAAACCCCCCAAAATATCCCCCCAAACAATCCCCAAAGTCTCCAAATCCCCTCAAATCACCCCAAAAAACACAAAAGCCCCCCAGAAACCCCCAAATCCTCTCCAGCCCCCCCAAAATAAATCCCCCGAAAATCCCCAAAGCCCCCAAATCACCCCCAAAAAACCCCAAATCCCCTCCAACTCTCTCCAAAAGCAATCAAAATCCCCCCAACCCCCCCAAATCTCCTCAGAACCCCTCCAAAAAACCAAATCACCCCAAAATCCCTCCTCCCCATCACCATTCAGTAGCGTTTTAGCCTTAATTAGGGTCTTTAATTAGAGACTCATCTTTATTTGGGGTCTCATCTGTATTGGGGGGGCTGTGGGGTGGGGAGAAGATACTCTCATCCCCTTCATTGCCTTTGTAGGTGCCAAAACATCCTCCTCTCAACCTAATTTGCATATTAATCACCACCTTAATTAACCACTTCCTGCCCTTAATTGCTCCCAGGCACTTGGTAACACTGATCCCTACTCACCCCCCCCCCCCCCCCGTGTCCCGTCCCGTCCCCCCCCCCCCCCCGTCCCCCAAACCTCCCTCAGCCCCTTCAAATCGCTTTCCCATTAAGGAACACCCCCCTTTCTCCGGTGTTAATTAGGGGAGGGTTAATTAACGAGGGTGTGAGGTTAATTAACGTTGCCTTCCTCACTCACCTGGAGCTGAACCCCGGCAGCCTCTATGGGAGGGTTCATTATGGAGAATTGGGGGTTAGTTAGGAGGGTTGGGGTTAATTAGGAGGGTGGGAGTTAATTAGGAGGTTTAGGGGTTAATTAGTGGGGTTACTTAGGGTCCATCCTGGCAGGTATCACCTTCCTCTTCCTCACTCCCTTAGCAGTGGTTGTTCTGAGCAGCTTTAATCATGAGAGGACTGAGGGTTGGAGGTTAATTAGGAGGGTTGGAGGTTAAATTAGGAGGGTTGGGGTTAATTAAGAGCACTGGGGGTTAATTGTGGGAAGGGGTTATCCCAGCAGACGTTGCCTTTCTCATCTTCTTCTTCCTCACCCTCCCTTAGAATCGCAGTGGTTGTTTTGAGGGGGTTAACCATGGGGGGACTGGGGGTTAGTTAGGGGCGTTGGAGGTTAATTAGGGGGATTGGAGGTTAATTAGGAGCACAGGGAGTTAATTGTGGGAAGGGGTTAATGATGGTTTATCCCAGCAGACGTTGCCTTCCTCCTCCTCATTTTCTTCTTCCTCACCCTCCCTTAGAACCGCAGTTGTTCCAAGGGGGTTAATCATGGGGACACTGGGGGTTAGTTAGGGGGGGCTGGAGGTTAATTAGGAGGGTTAGGTTAATTAGGAGCACACAGAGTTAACTGTGGGAAGGGGTTAATGATGGTTTATCCCAGCAGACGTTGCCTTCCTCCTCCTCTTCTTCCTCACCCTCCCTTCGCAGCCCCGCAGCGGCCGTTCCCAGCGAGCTAACCACGAGCGGCGATGCGGCTTAATTAAAAGGGGGGGCTGTTAATTAAGGAGAGGCGCGGGTTAATGAGGGTCCATCCCGGCAGACGTGACCTTCCTCACGTTCTTCTTCACGCGGCTGGAGCGGAACCGCAGCGGCCGCTACGAGCGCGAATTCCCGTTCGTGTCCCGCTGCGGCGCGGAGCGCAACCTCCTGCGCTGCGAGCACAGACCCATCGTCTTCACCCGCCTCCTGCCCCCGGACGCCTCCTCCTCAGCCTCCTCCTGCTCCCGCCGCGCCGTGCTGTCGTTCTGCGGCGGCGGGGAGCGGCTGGCCGTGCCGCTCCGGCCCGAGGCGCTGGTGATGCTGCCGGAGAACGGGCGCTTGTACCACCCGGCGCCGGGCCGGGCGGGGGGCGCGGGGCCGGTGCGCTCGGCGCTGGCTCTGGAGTGGGGTCCCGCTCCGAGTACGAGCAGGGGCCGGAGCAGCCCCCGACTCACTTTTGGTGGGAGGGGAAGAGGTATCGGCTCACGGGGGAGCTGGTGCAGCTGCTGCGGGGAGGGGAAGGGGCGGGGGAGGCGGAGAGCGGCGGAGCCGCGGGGCGGGGGTGAGGCTTGGAGGGGGTGGGAAGGGGCATTGCATGGCCCCGGGCGAGGAGGAGGAGGAGGCAGAGCTGGTGCTCAGCCACACCGTGTGGCTGATGCTGTGGTGAGGTGAGCGTTGCTGGTGCCAGGGATGTGGGTGTTGTGTGTGGGTCCCCCCACTGTGATATTAAAGGTCTCTGGCAATTGAAATGAGCCTAGAGGTGATGGGTGCCACTGCAGCAGTGTGGGTGCAGCTGTGGAGAGGTTGGTGCTGCTATGGTGAGGTTGGTGCAGCTGTGGTGGGTGACACACGGTGCTACTGCCACAGTGTGGGTGTCCCCACGGGTGCTGCCACGGTGACAGTGTTGCTGCCACACTGTGGGTGCCACTGTGGTGATGTTGGCTGGTGTGTAGAGGGAAGGGAAGTTCTTCAGAGGGATGTGGCCAGGGGCTGAGGTTGCCCGAGGGCAAGGAGCCAGCAGCGTGCCCAAGGGGGCAAGAAGGCCAGTGGCAGCCTGGCTGGGCTGAGCAGTGGGGTGGCAGCAGCCCCAGGGCAGGGATTGTCCCCTGTGCTGGGCCCTGGGGAGGCTGTAGCTCCAGGGCTGTGCTCAGTGCTGGGCCCCTCACTCACTGCCACAGGGACACTGAGGGGCTGCAGGGAGAGAAGATGCACTGGGAAGCTCTGGGCTAAATGAGGGTACCTGAGGCAAAGGTTCAGTCTGCAGAGAACGAGGCTCAGAGGAGACCTGATCACTCTGACTCCCTGGCTGTGGCTGAGAGGGTCGGTCTCTGCTCCCAAGTTAAAAGCTACAGGCCAAGAGGAAAGGGGCTCAGGGTGCCCCAGGGGAGGTTGAGGCTGGAGCTGAGGCAGAACTGTTTCCCTGAGAGGGGTGTCAGCCCCTGTGCCAGGCTGCCCAGGGAGCTGGGGGAGTGCCCAGCCCTGGAGGGGTCCCAGAGCCGTGGGGCTGAGGTGCTTGAGGGCCGTGGCTCAGTGGTGCCTGTGGCACTGTGGGGTCAGGGTTGGACTCCAGCAGCTCAAAGGGCTTTTCCATCTGTAATGATTCTCTGGTCAGTGCCCTGTGTGCCAGAACAGCAGCCAGCTCTCTCCTTGGTCCATTAAAAGCAGAAGAGCTCCATCCCCTCCGCTGAGCTCTGCCACTTCCTCCTGCCAAGCATCCCAGGAGGACTTGGGTTAATCGGGCAAGGTGGGGTTGGCTTTAATGAACTCACCATAACCGAGTGGCACAGCCCAGAGCCCGGCACAGAGCCCCAAGGTGAAGCTTCCCTGGGGGGGGGGGGATGCTACAAGCTGAAGTAGTCGATGGCTCCGTAGCGCTGGAGGCTGGTCGCCCACACGGCGTCTGCTCTACCCGCGCTCGCCAGCAGCCGGCACAGCTCCGCCGGGAAACCCTCCTCCCCCTGCGTGGGGGTGTGGTGGCCGGAGCCCCGCGGCGGCTGCGAGTAGCCCACGAGGCGCAGGTCGGGCAGGGCCGGGCCAGGCCGCCCAGCGCCGCCGCGCTCAGGGGGGTGCCGAGGAGACCGAGGCAGCGCAGGCGGCGGCAGCGGCGCAGCGCCGGCAGCAGCAGCTCCAGCTCCGCGTCCCCCAGCTGACACTCCAGCAGCTCCAGCTGCAGCAGCGAGCGCGAAGCGGCTTCCAGCAGCGTCCGCAAGGGTTGCAGGAGGCTGGGGGACGTGAGGTTGTGGCCGCTCAGGTCCAGCTGGAGCAGGGAGGGCGCGTGGAGGCTCGAGGACAGGAAGATGAGGTCGGAGGGGAGCAGGCAGCAGAAGGCCAGCGCCAGACTCTCCAGGGGAGTCTGCAGCTCGCTGGGAGGACAGGATGGGGTGGCAGAGTGGGGAACCCCCAAAGCACCCCCAAACCACCACGAGGCTCCCCCACCTCCAAATCCCCTGAGGCCCTCCCCAAACCAGCCACAGACCCCTAAAACCCTGAGGCTGCCCAAATTCCACCCCCAGGATCCCCCAAAATCCCTCAGCTCCCTCAAAGTCTCCCCCAACCCCCGTGAGGTATCCCCAAACCTCCTGAGACCAGACCCCTGAGCTGAGGCAGAGCTGCTCTGGGACTCCATCTCCTCATAAGTGTAGACAGTTGCACAGTGCCAAACTGGACAACTCCCCTAAAACCCCCTGAGCCAAGGCAGAGCTGCTGTGGGACTCCATCCCCTCTTAAATCTTTGCCCACAGGGTGTAGACAGTTCCCCAATGCCAAACCCCAACCCCAAAACACCCTGAGGCTGCCCAAAACATCTTCAGGCACCCCAAACCCCTCTTTTATGCCTCCCCTGAGCCGAGGCAGAGCTGCTGTGGGACTCCATCCCCTCTTAAATCTTTGCCCAAGGGGCAAATGCCAAACCTTCCAAACCTTCCCCCCAAAACACCCTGAGCCCCCCCAAAACCCCCTGAGACCAGCCCCCTGAGGTGAGGCACAGCTGCTGTGGGACTCCCATCTCCTCTTAAATCTTTGCTCACAGGGCAAATGCCAAACCTTCCAAACCCTCTCCCCAAAACCCCCTGAGACCAACCCCTGAGGTAGTGCAGAGCTACTGTTGGACTCCAGCCCCTCTTAAATCTGCCCCCACAGGGTGTGGGTGATACCCCAATGCCACCCCCCCCACACACACACACATTCCCTCCCGCTGCAGCGTGTGAAGGTTTTGGAGTCCCTCCCCCAGCGGGCAGCTTACCCCAGGAGCTGCCTGAGTCTCCCAGAAAGCCTGGAGGAGTACAAATCGAGTTCCTTGAGGGCAGGCAGGGCCCGGAGGTGAGCGGCCAAGCAGCGGATGCCGGCGTCCGTGCCCGGGGGCCGGGTGGCACATGTCCACGTTGCTGTAGGGCAGCTTGAGGCTGCGCAGCGCGGGGAAGCGGCCGAGGTGAGGCAGCACTGCGCACAGCCCCGCCAGCCCCAGGTTGTTGAAGCGTGAAACAACTCTGCGGACGGCGGCAGGCTCCAGGGAGTCCAGCAGGGAGACGACGGTGGAGACGGAGAGCTCCTCGGCGTGGAAGTCGCGGCAGAGCAGGCGCAGGGGGGCGCAGGGCGAGCGGAGGGCGGCGCGCAGCAATAGGCGCGTAGCAATAGGGCACCCCTAAGCCAGCCCCCATCAATAGGGCATCCTATAGCACCCCTAAGCCAGCCCCCATCAATAGGGCATCCTATAGCACCCCTAAGCCAGCCCCCATCAATAGGGCATCCTATAGCACCCCTAACCCAGACCCCATCAATAGGGCATCCTATAGCACCCCTAACCCAGACCCCATCAATAGGGCATCCTATAGCACCCCTAAGCCAGCCCCCATCAATAGGGCATCCTATAGCACCCCTAAGCCAGCCCCCATCAATAGGGCATCCTGTAGCACCCCTAACCCAGCCCCCATCAATAGGGCATCTTAGAGCACCCCTAACCCAGCCCCCATCAATAGGGCATCCTATAGCACCCCTAAGCCAGCCCCCATCAATAGGGCATCCTATAGCACCCCTAACCCAGCCCCCATCAATAGGGCATCCTATAGCACCCCTAAGCCAGCCCCCATCAATAGGGCATCTTATAGCACCCCTAAGCCAGCCCCCATCAATAGGGCATCTTAGAGCACCCCTAACCCAGCTCTTTATCTATAGGGCATCCTATAGCACCTCTAATCCAGCCCCCCATCAATAGGGCACCCCACAGCACCCCTAGATCTGCACCTCA
The DNA here is from genome assembly GCF_028858725.1 of Colius striatus. Classification (NCBI taxonomy): domain Eukaryota; kingdom Metazoa; phylum Chordata; class Aves; order Coliiformes; family Coliidae; genus Colius; species Colius striatus. The sequence goes on from NC_084768.1 coordinate 34,358,804, forward strand.
TCAATAGGGTACCCCTAACCCAGCCCTCTCTCAATAGGACCTCCCATAGCACTCCTAACCCTATCCCCCATTAATAGGGCACCCTATAGCACTCCTAACCCAGCTCCCCATCAATAGGGAACTCCAGGGCAGGACCCATGACCCACCCCTCTTAATGAGGGGTACCCCCAGCACCCCATAAAGGAAGCCTACAGCAGGATCTCCAACACCCCCCTTCCCTCCCTGGGCCCCCCTGTGCTGCCCTCCCCCCCCTGACCCCCCTCAGCTGCCCTCACCCCCCCTCGATCCCCAGGATCCCCTTCAGCTGCCCTCACCCCCCCCAATCCCCGGGGTCCCCTTCATCTGCCCTCAATCCCCCAGTCCCTGGGGACCCCTTCAGCTGCCCTCACGCCCCCCAATCCCCGAGGCCCCCCTCAGCTGCCCTCACGCCCCCCCAATCTCCGGGGTCCCCTTCAGCTGCCCTCAACCCCCTAATCCCCGGGGTCTCCCTCAGCTGCCCTCACGACCCCAATCCCCGGGGACCCCTCAGCTGCCCTCACGCCCCCCAGTCCCCGGGGACCCCTCAGCTGCCCTCACGCCCCCAGTCCCCGGGGACCTCTCAGATGCCCTCACGCCCCCCAATCCCCGGGATCCCCCTCAGCTGCCCTCACGCCCCCAATCCCTGAGGCCCCCCTCAGCTGCCCTCACGCCCCCCAATCCCCGGGATCCCCCTCAGCTGCCCTCACGCCCCCACTCCCCGGGGACCCCTCAGCTCCCCTCACGCCCCCCCAATCCCCGGGATCCCCCTCAGCTACCCTCACACTCCCCCAATCCCCGGGGACCCCTCAGCTGCCCTCACCCCCCACAATCCCCGGGGTCCCCCTCAGCTGCCCTCACCCCCCACAATCCCCGGGGTCCCCCTCAGCTGCCCTCACGCCCCCAATCCCCGGGATCCCCCTCAGCTGCCCTCACGCCCCCAATCCCCGGGATCCCCCTCAGCTGCCCTCACCCCCCACAATCCCGGGGGACCCCTCAGCTGCCCTCACTCCCCCCAGTCCCCGGGGACCCCTCAGCTGCCCTCACGCCCCCAATCCCGGGGGACCCCTCAGCTGCCCTCATGCCCCCAATCCCGGGGGACCCCTCAGCTGCCCTCACGCCCCCCAGTCCCCGGGGACCCCTCAGCTGCCCTCACGCCCCCAGTCCCCGGGGACCCCTCAGCTGCCCTCATGCCCCCAGTCCCCGGGGACCCCTCAGCTCACCTCCCGCCCGCCGCCCCGCTCCCGCCGGGCCCCTCACGGCCGCGCTTCCAGGCATGCGCACTGCACCCCGGCACCGCCCCTCCGCCAATCAGAGCGAGAGTTTCACCACGGAAGGCGGGCCCGGCGTCGTTACTAGGTGCCGCCTGCCATCCTCGCCCGCCCATTGGCTGCCGCCGTGTCTGTCATCGCTTCCTCCCTTCTTATTGGCTGAAGGGCGGCGGCAGCGGGAAGTTCGATCTGAGCCCCAGACGCTGCGGTCCCTGCGCGGCTCCGGGAGGTCTCGGATCCCCCCGGGCCGGGGAACGGCCCCGCTCCGCACGCCATGGAGCGGCAGCGGGAGGTCAAGGCCCTGCTGAAGAGCTGGGAAGCGGCTTTTGTCCGGGAGCAGCGGAGGAAGCCCGGCCAGGTGCCCGCTGCGGGGGGCGGGGATGGGGAGGGGCGGCGGGGCAAAGCGGGGTTTTAATGGGGTTCTGAGGGGAAAGGTGGAGTTTTGAGAGGAAAAGTGAGGGGTTTTGTGAATTTCTGAGGAACAAGTGGAATTGGGAGGAGCTTGGAGGGGAAAAGTGGGGTTTGGTGGAGGTTTGAGGGGAAAAGTGTTTTTTCGTGGGGTTCTGAGGGGAATAAAGGTTTTTGTAGAGCTTTAAGGAGAAAAGAGTGGGGTTGGTTGTCTGCTGAGGGGGAACAGTGGAGATTGGTGGGGTTCTGAGGGGAAAAGTGCGGGCTTGGTCGAGTTTTGAGGGGAAAAGTGGAGGTTCGGTGGGGTTTTGAGGGTGAAAGTAGGGTTTTGATGGGGTTCTGAGGGGGAAAGTGGAGTTTTGGTGGAGTTTTCAGATGAAAAGTGGGGTTTTTTTGTGGAGTGTTGAGAAGAACAGTGGGTTTTACTGGAGTTTGGAGTGAAAAAGTGGGGGTTTTGGTGGAGTGTTGAGGGGAAAAGGGGTTTTAGTGGAGTTTGGAGTGAAAAAGTGGCGATTTGGTGGATTTTTGAGGGTAAAAGTAGGTTTTTGGTGTGATTCTGAGGGGAAAAATGGGTTTTGGTGGAGTTTTAAGGAGAAAAGAGTGGGGTTGGTTGTCTGGTGAGGGGGAACAGTGGAGATTGGTGGGGTTCTGAGGGGAAAAGTGCGGGCTTGGTGGAGTCTGGAGTTGAAAAGTGGAGGTTCAGTGGGGTTTTGAGGGCGAAAGTGGGTTTTTGATGGGGTTCTGAGGGGAAAAGTGGAGTTTTGGTGGAGTTTTGAGAGGAAAAGAGGGGAGTTTGTGAATTTCTGAGGAGCAAGTGGGAATTGGGAGGAGCTTGGAGGGGAAAAGTGGGGTTTTGGTGGAGTGTTGAGGGGAAAAGTAGGGGTTTGGTGGATTTCTGAGATACAAGTGCGATTTTAGTGGAGCTCTGAGGGGAAAAGTGGGGGTTTTGTGGAGTGTTGAGAAGAAAAGGGGTTTTAGTGGAGTTCTGAGTGAACAAGTGGCGATTTGGAGGATTTTTGAGGGTAAAAGTAAGTTTTTGATGTGGTTCTGAGGGGAAAAATGGATTTTGGCAGAGTTTTGAGGGCAAAAGTGGAGGGTTTGTGGACTTCTGAGGAACAAGTGGGAATTTGGAGGAGCTTTGAGGGTATAAATGAAGTTTTGGTGGAGTTTTCAGATGAAAAGTGGAGTTTTGGTGGAGTGTTGAGGGAAAAAGTGGGGTTTTGGTAGAGCTTGGAGTGAAAAAGTGGGGGGTTGGTGGGTTTTTGAGGGTAAAAGTGGGGTTTTGGTGGGGTTTTGAGGGGAAAATGGGTTTTTTGTAGAGTTTTAAGGAGAAAAGAGTGGGATTGGTGGTCTGCTGAGGGGGAACAGTGGAGATTGGTGGGGTTCTGAGGGGAAAAGTGCGGGCTTGGTGGAGTCTGGAGTGGAAAAGTGGAGGTTCGGTGGGGTTTTGAGGGCAAAATTGGGTTTTTGATGGGGTTCTGAGGGGAAAAGTGGAGTTTTGGTGGAGTTTTCAGATGAAAAGTGGGGTTTTTTGTGGAGTGTTGAGAAGAACAGTGGGTTTTACTGGAGTTTGGAGTGAAAAAGTGGGGGTTTTGTGGAGTGTTGAGAAGAAAAGGGGTTTTAGTGGAGTTTGGAGTGAAAAAGTGGGGATTTGATGAATTTTTGAGAGTAAAAGTAGGTTTTCGGTGTGGATCTGAGGTGAAAATGAGTTTTTGTGGGGTTTTAAGGGGAAAAGTAAGGTTCTGGTGGAGTGTTGAGGGCAAAAGTGGGGTTTTGGTGAGATTCTGAGAGGAAAGAATTGGGTTTTGATGGTGTTGTGGGGAGAAAGTGGGATTGTGGTGTAGTCTTGAGAGGAAAACTGGGTTTTGGCAGAGTTTTGAGGGCAAAAGTGGGGGATTTGTGGACTTCTGAGGAACAAGTGGGAATTAGGAGGAACTTTGAGGGGGAAAGTGAAGTTTTGGTGGAGTGTTGAGGGGAAAAAGTGGGGTTTTGGTGGAGCTTGGAGTTAAAATTGGCTGTTCAATGGGTTTTTGAGGGCGAAAGTGGATTTTTGATGGGATTCTGAGGGGGAAAATGGATTTTTTGGTGGAGTTTTAAGTGGAAAAGTGGAGGTTTGAGAAGAAAAGTGGGGATTTGGTGGACTTAAGAGGAACAAGTGGGATTTTGGAGGAGCTTTGAGGGGAAAAGTGGAGTTTTGGTGGGGTTTTTAGATTAAAAGTGTGGGTTTGGTGTATTTTTAAGGGCAAATGTGGGATTTTGTGGACTTTGGAGTGGTAAGGTGTGGGTTTGGTGGATATTTGGGGCAAAAGCGGGGTGTCTTGTGGTTCTGAGGGAAAAAGAGAGGGTTTGGTGGTCCACTGAAAGGAAAATGAGTTTTTGTGGAGTTTTAAGGGGAAAAGTGGGGTTTTGGTGGGGTTTTAAGATGAAAAATGCAGTTTTGGTCGAGTTTTCAGATGAAAAGTGGAGTTTTGGCTGCCCTCACGCCCCCCCAATCTCCGGGGTCCCCTTCAGCTGCCCACACGCCCCCCAATCCCTGAGGCCCCCCTCAGCTGCCCTCACGCCCCCCCAATCCCCGGGGACCCCTCAGCTGCCCTCACCCCCCACAATCCCCGGGGACCCCTCAGCTGCCCTCACCCCCCACAATCCCCGGGGACCCCTCAGCTGCCCTCACGCCCCCCAGTCCTCGGGGACCCCCTCAGCTGCCCTCACGCCCCCCAATCTCCGGGGTCCCCCTCAGCTGCCCTCACGCCCCCCAGTCTCCGGGGACCCCTCAGCTACCCTCACACTCCCCCAGTCCCCGGGGACCCCCTCAGCTGCCCTCACGCCCCCCAGTCCCCGGGGACCCCTCAGCTGCCCTCACCCCCCACAATCCCCGGGGACCCCTCAGCTCACCTCCCGCCCGCCGCCCCGCTCCCGCCGGGCCCCTCACGGCCGCGCTTCCAGGCATGCGCACTGCACCCCGGCACCGCCCCTCCGCCAATCAGAGCGAGAGTTTCACCACGGAAGGCGGGCCCGGCGTCGTTACTAGGTGCCGCCTGCCATCCTCGCCCGCCCATTGGCTGCCGCCGTGTCTGTCATCGCTTCCTCCCTTCTTATTGGCTGAAGGGCGGCGGCAGCGGGAAGTTCGATCTGAGCCCCAGACGCTGCGGTCCCTGCGCGGCTCCGGGAGGTGGAGTTTTCAGATGAAAAGTGGAGTTTTGGTGGAGTGTTGAGGGGAAAAGTGTGGTTTTAGTGGACCTTGGAGTGAAAAAGTGGAGATTTGGTGGGTTTTTGAGGGCAAAAGTGCGTTTTTTGTGGGATTCTGACGAGAAAAAGGTTTTTTTGTAGAGTTTTAAGGAGAAAAGAGGGACGTTGGAGTTCTGCTGAGTTGGAAAAGATGCAGATTGGTGGGGTTCTGAGGCACCAGTGGGATTTTGGGGGAGCTTTGAGGGGAAAAGTGGAGTTTTGTTGGTGTTTTCAGATGACAAGTGTGCTTTTAGTGGATTTTGGAGTGAAAAAGTGGGGGGTTGGTGGATATTTGAGGGCAAAGGTGGGTTTTTGATGGGGTTCTGAGGGGAAGATGGGTTTTTGTGGAGTGTTGAGGGGAAAAGTGGTGCTTTGGTGGGGTTCTGATGAAAAAGTTGGGCTTTGGTGTAGTTTTGAGGGGAAAAGTGAGCTTTTTGTGAGTTTTGAAGGGAAATGTTGGGGTTTGGTGGAGTTTTAAGGGGGAAAAAGTGGGATTTTGGTGGAGTTCTGAGGGGAAAATTGGGGAGGTGATTTGAGGGAAAAAAAGTAGTGTTTTTGTGGTGGTGTTTGGACAAAAAGATAGAATATTGGGGTTTTGGTGGTGAAATCTCTACCAGGAGGCTGCAGTGAGCTGGAGGTCAGTCTCTGCTCCCAGCTAGTGAGTGACAGGCCAAGAGGAAAGGGGCTCAGGGTGCCCCAGGGGAGGCTGAGGCTGGAGCTGAGGCAGAACTGTTTCCCTGAGAGGGGTGTCAGCCCCTGTGCCAGGCTGCCCGGGAGCTGGGGGAGTGCCCAGCCCTGGAGGGACCCCAAAGCCCTGGAGCTGAGGTGCTGAGGGCTGTGGGTCAGTGGTGGCCGTGGCAGGGTGAGGGCTCAGGGCTGGGCTCCAGCAGCTCAAAGGGCTTTTCTAACTCAAATGATTCTGTGGTTTGCTCCCTGCAGCTGTGGCATCATCACAGATGCCAGTCCTGGGTCGCTCAGCACCATCTGCTGCCACGGCCTCCGCGGCCGCTACGTCACCGTCACCATCCTGGGCCGGGAGGAGCAGTTCACTCTCTGTGAGGTCGAGGTCTACACTGTCCACCCCGAGCCATGAGGGGTTTTTAAGGGGGACAAGGTGAGGAGTTTCCCCCCTGGCACCAGGACCCTCTGACATCAGATGCCCCTGGAGGCTCCCTGTCGTCAGAACCACCCTAATAAACATCCCCACGGGGCCTCTTTGTGCATCACCATCCCCACCCCGTGGGCTCCACAGGACCATGGCATCACCATCCCCACCCCGTGGGCTCCACAGGACCATGGCATCACCATCCCCACCCCGTGGGCTCCACAGGACCATGGCATCACCATCCCCATCCCATAGGCTCCAGAGGACCATGGCATCACCATCCCAACCCCACGGGACCTCCAGCCTCTTTCCATCACCACCCTTGAGGCCCATGGGGTTCCACCATCCTCATCCCCACTCTGTGGCTCCCCAGGACCTGTGGTGGCCACCTTGGGGTGGGGGTGGCCGTGGGAGGTCACTCACTCGCCCGTGAAGCCTTTGGAGATGGAGTGGAAGGAGGTGAGTTCCACCGAGTCCAGGTAGGGCGGCCCCATCTCTGTCAGCACCTTCCTGAAGGAGTGGAAGGCCGAACCCTCAGCATACACGTTGTCCTGGTACACCTGGAGGAGGGGGGAAACTGGTGGGGTTACCTAGATGTTGGGGTCCACCTCACATACCCCCCGAGTCTGAGGGTCCCACTCACCTCGTCAGCCATGAGGAAGAGCCTCTCCTCGAAGGCGAATTTGATGACGGCCTCAATGCACTGACGGCTCTGGACCTGCCCTGGGAGGGGGGAGAAGGGGGGAGGTTGGCATAGCGGAGTGGGGGGGTCCAGTCCCACTCCCACCATGGGTTTGGGGGGCCCAGTCCTGCTCCTGATGGGTTTTGGGGGGCTCAATCCCTTTTCCTGATAGGTTTGGGGGCCCAGTCTTGCTCCCTATGGGTTTGGGGTATGGGCTCAGCCCCACTCCTGATGGGTTTTAGGGGACTCAGTCTAGTTTCCCATGGGTATGGGGGGGCTTAGACCCCCTCTCCTGATAGGTTTGGGGGACCCAAACTGCCTCCCTATAGATTTGGGAGGAGAGTCATCCCCACTCCTGATGGGTTTGGGGGGGCTTAGCCCCTGCTCCTGATGGGTTTTGGGGCCTTCACCCCACTCCTGATGGATTTGAGGGGACTCAGTCCCACTTCCTATGGCTTTTGGAGGGTCTCAACCCAGTTCTTGGGTATGTTTTGGAGGTCTTAGTAGGACCAGTAAAGCACTGGGGGTCTCAGAATGGGACTGGGAGGGCACTGGGAGCTCACAGCCCTGGTACCAGAAGTCCCATCCCAACCTCAGGGTCCCATCCCAGCCCCAGGGTCCTATCCCCAGGGTCCCATCCCAGTCCCAGGATCCCATCCCATCCCTGATATCCCACCCCTGGGGTCCAATCCCACCCCTGGGGTCCCATCCCAGTCTCATCCCACCCCTGGAGTCCCATCCCAGTCCTGTCCCATCCCACCCCTGGGGTCCCATCCCACCCCTGGGGTCCCATCCCATCCTGTCCCATCCCATCCCATCCAACCCCTGGGGTCCCAACCAGTCCCATCCCATCCCACCCCTGGGGTCCCATCCCACCCCTGGCGCCCCATCCCACCCCTGGGATCCCATCCCATCCCACCCCTGGGGTCCCATCCCATCCCACCCCTGGGGTCCCATCCCATCCCATCCCATCCCATCCCACCCCTGGTTTCCCATCCAGTCCCATCCCACCCCTGCGGTCCCATCCCATCCCACCCCTGGGGTCCGATCCCACCCCTGGGGTCCCATCCCATCCCACCCCTGGGGTCCCATCCCAACCCTGGGGTCCCATCCAGTCCCATCCAATCCCATCCCATCCCACCCCTGGGGTCCCATCCCATCCCACCCCTGGGGTCCCATCCCACCCCTGGGGACTCATCCCATCCTACCCCTGGTGTCCCATCACATCCCATCCCACCCCTAGGGTCCCATCCCCTCCCAACCCTTGGGTCCCATCCAGTCCCATCCCATCCCACCCTGGGGTCCCATGCCCATCCCAACCCTGGAGACCCATCCCATCCCTGAAGTCCTATCCCTGGGGTCCCATCCCAACCTAGGGTCCCGTCCCACCCCTGGGGTCCCATCCATCCCTGGGTTCCCATCCCATCCCACCCCTGGGGTCCCAACCAGTCCCAACCCATCCCACCCCTGGGGCCCCATCCCACCCCTGGGGCCCCATCCCACCCCTGAGGCCCCATCCCATCCCTAGGGTCCCGTCCCATCCCACCCCTGGGGACTCATCCCATCCCTGTGGTGCCATCCCATCCCACCACTGGGGTCGCATGCCATCCCATCCCACCCCTGGGATCCCATCCAGTCCCATCCCAATCCTGGGGTCCTATCCCACCCCTGAACTCCAATCCTTGGGGTCCCATCCAAACCTCAGGGTCCAATCCCACCCCTGGGGTCCCAGCCCTGTGGTCACATCCCACCCCTGGGGTCCCATCCCAGTCCTATCCCATCCCACCCCTGAGGTCCCACCCCTGGGGTCCCATCCCAGCCCTGGGGTCCCATCCAGTCCCATCCCATTCCATCCCATCCCACCCCTGGGGTCCCATCCCACCCCTGGGGTCCCGTCCCATCCCACCACTGGGGTCCCGTCCCGTCAGTCCCACCACTGGGGTCCCATCCCATCCCACCCCTGGGGTCCCATCCCATCCAATCCCACCCCTGGGTTCCCATCCGATCCCAACCCTGGGGTCCAATCCAGTACCATCCCATCCCATTCCATCCGACCCCTGGAGTCCCATCCCACCCCTACGGACCAATCCCAACTCTGGGGTCCCATCCCACCCCACCCCTGGGGTCCCATCCCATCCCTGGGTTCCCATCCCATCCCACCCCTGGGATCCCAACCATCCATCCCATCCCAAACCTGGGGTCCCATCCCATCCCACCCCTCGGGCCCCATCCCACCCCTGAGGCCCCATTCCATCCCTAGGGTCCCATCCCATCCCACCCCTGGGGTCCCATCTCACCCCTGGGGACTCATCCCACCCCTGGCGTCCCATCCCATCCTGTCCATCCCACCCCCACCCCTGGGGTCCCATCCAACCCCTGGAGACTCATCCCACCCCTGGGGTCCCATCCCATCCCACCCCTGGGGTCCCATCCCATCCCAACCCTCGAGACCCATCCCATCCCTGAAGTCCTATCCCTGGGGTCCCATCCCAACCTAGGGTCCCGTCCCATCCCTGGGGTCCCATCCCATCCCTGGGTTCCCATCCCATCCCACCCCTGGGGTCCCAACCAGTCCCAACCCATCCCAAACCTGGGGTCCCATCCCATCCCACCCCTGGGGCCCCATCCCACCCCTGGGGCCCCATCCCCACCCCTGGGGCCCCATCCCACCCCTGGGGCCCCATCCCATCCCTAGGGTCCCATCCCATCCCACCCCTGGGGTCCCATCCCACCCCTGGGGTCCCATCCCATCCCTCTGGTCCCATCCCATCCCACCACTGGGGTCGCATGCCATCCCATCCCACCCCTGGGATCCCATCCAGTCCCATCCCAATCCTGGGGTCCCATCCCACCCCTGAACTCCAATCCTTGGGGTCCCATCCAAACCTCAGGGTCCAATCCCACCCCTGGGGTCCCAGCCCTGTGGTCACATCCCACCCCTGGGGTCCCATCCCAGTCCTATCCCATCCCACCCCTGAGGTCCCACCCCTGGGGTCCCATCCCACCCCTGGGGTCCCATTCCATCCCATCCCACCCCTGGGGTCCCATCCCACCCCTGGGGTCCCATCCCACCCCTGGGGACTCATCCCACCCCTGGGGTCCCATCCCATCCTGTCCCATCCCACCCCACCCCTGGGGTCCCATCCCACCCCTGGAGACTCATCCCACCCCTGGGGTCCCAACCAGTCCCATCCCATCCCAAACCTGGGGTCCCATCCCACCCCTGGGGACTCATCCCAACCCTGGGGTCCCATCCAGTCCCATGCCATCCCACCCCTGGGGTCCCATCCCATCCCACCCCTGGGGACTCATCCCAGCCCTGGGGTCCCATCACATCCCATCCCACCCCTGGGATCCCATCCCATCCCACCCCTGGGGACTCATCCCAGCCCTGGGGTCCCATCCCATCCCACCCCTGGTTTCCCATCCAGTCCCATCCCATCCCACCCCTGGGTTCCCATCCCATCCCACCCCTGGGGACTCATCCCACCCCTGGGGTCCCATCCAGTCCCATCCAATCCCATCCCATCCCACCCCTGGGGTCCCCTTCCCACCCCTGGTGTCCCATCACATCCCAGCCCACCCCTAGGGTCCCATCCCCTCCCAACCCTTGGGTCCCATCCAGTCCCATCCCATCCCACCCCTGGGGTCCCATCCCATCCCACCCCTGGGGTCCCATCCCATCACAACCCTGGAGACCCATCCCATCCCTGAAGTCCTATCCCTGGGGTCCCATCCCAACCTAGGGTCCTGTCCCACCCCTGGGGTCGCATCCCACCCCTGGGGTCCCATCCCAGTCTCATCCCACCCCTGGATTCCCATCCCAGTCCTATCCTATCCCACTCCTGAGGTCCCACCCCTGGGGTCCCATCCCAACCCTGGGTCCCATCCACTCCCATCCCATCCCATCCCACCCCTGGGGTCCCATCCCAAACCTGTGTCCCATCCACTCCCATCCCATCCCACCCCTGGGGTCCCATCCCAACCCTGGGTCCCATCCACTCCCATCCCATCCCACCCCTGGGGTCCCATCCCAGCCCTGGGGTCGCATCACATCCCACCCCTTGGGGTCCCATCCCAACCCTGGGGTCCCAGCCAGTCCCATCCCACCCCACCCCTGGGCTCCCATCCGATCCCTGAGGTCCCATCCCACCTGTGGGATCCCATCCCATCCATCCCATCCCATCCCTAGGGTCTCCTCCCATCCCACCCCTGGGGTCCCATCCCAACCCTGGGGTCCCATCCAATCGCATCCCATCCCACCCCTGGGGTCCCATCCCATCCCACCCCTGGGGACTCATCCCATCCCTGGGGTCCCATCACATCCCATCCCACCCCTGGGGTCCCATCCCAACCCTGGAGACCCATCCCACCCCTGAAGTCCTATCCCTGGGGTCCCAACCCAACCTAGGGTCCCATCCCACCCCTGGGGTCGCATCCCACCCCTGGGGTCCCATCCCAGTCTCATCCCACCCCTGGATTCCCATCCCAGTCCTATCCCGTCCCACTCCTCAGGTCCCACCCCTGGGGTCCCATCCCACCCCTGGGGTCCCATCCCGTCTCACCCCTGGGGTCCCGTCCCACCCCTGAGGTCCCATCGCATCCCACCCCTGGGGTCCCATCCCACCACTGGAGACGCATCCCACATCTGGGGTCCCATCCCAAGCCTGGGGTCCCATCCATTCCCATCCAATCCCATCCCATCCCACCCCTGGGGTCCCATCCCATCCCACCCCTGGGGTCCCATCCCAGCCCTGGGGTCCCATCCAGTCCCATCCAATCCCATCCCATCCCACCCCTGGGGACTCATCCCAACCCTGGGGTCCCATCACATCCCATCCCACCCCTGGGGACTCCTCCCAGCCCTGGGGTCCCATCACATCCCATCCCACCCCTAGGGTCCCATGCCATCCCACCCCTGGGGTCCCATCCCATCCCACCCCTGGGGTCCCATCCCACCCCTGGAGACTCATCCCACCCCTGGGGTCCCAAGCAGTCCCATCCCATCCCACCCCTGGCGCCCCATCCCACCGCTGGGGCCCCATCCCATCCAATCCCACCCCTGGGTACTCATCCCAACCCTGGGGTCCCATCCAGTCCCATGCCATCCCACCCCTGGGGACCCATCACATCCCATCCCACCCCTGGGGTCCCATCCCATCCCACCCCTGGGGACTCATCCCAGCCCTGGGGTCCCATCACATCCCATCCCACCCCTGGGGTCCCATCCCATCCCACCCCTGGTTTCCCATCCAGTCCCATCCCATCCCACCACTAGGGTCCGATCCCAACCCTGGGGTCCCAGCCAGTCCCATCCCATCCCACCCCTGGGGTCCCATCCCATCCCACCCCTGAGGTCCCATCCCACCCCTGGGGTCGCATCCCACCCCACCCCTGAGGTCCCATCCCATCCCCTCCCATCCCACCCCTGGGGACTCATCCCACCCCTGGGGTCCCATCCCAGTCTCATCCCACCCCTGGATTCCCATCCCAGTCCTATCCCATCCCACCCCTGGGGTCCCATCCCACCCCCTGGGGTCCCATCCCACCCCTGGGGTCCCATCCCATCCCACCCCTGGGGTCCCATCCCAACCCTGGAGTCACATCCCACCACTGAAGTCCCATCCCTGGGGTCCCATCCCAAACTTAGGGTCCCATCCCACCCCTGGGGTTCCACCCCTGAGATCCCATCCCACCCCTGGGGTCCCACACAGTCCCATCCCACCCCTGGGGTCCCATCCCACCCCTGGGGTCCCATCCCATCCCACCCCTGGGGTCCCATCCAGTCCCATCCCACCCCTGGGGTCCCATCCCACCCCTGGGGTCCCATCCCATCCCACCCCTGGGGTCCCATCCCATCCAGTCCCATCCCATCCCACCCCTGGGGTCCCATCCCATCCAGTCCCATCCCATCCCAGCCCTGGGGTCCCATCACATCCCACCCCTCGGGGTCCCATCCCAACCCTGGGGTCCCATCCAGTCCCATCCCATCCCACCCCTGGGGTCCCATCCCATCCCACCCCTGGGTCCCATCCACTCCCATCCCATCCCACCCCTGGGGTCCCATCCCAACCCTGGAGTCCCATCCCACCCCTGAAGTTCCACCCCTGAGGTCCCATCCCACCCCTGGGGTCCCATCCCATCCCACCCCTGGAGTCCCATCCCATCCCAACCCTGGGGTCCCATCCAGTCCCATCCCATCCCACCCCTGGGGTCCCATCCCATCCCACCCCTGGGGTCCCATCCCATCCCACCCCTGGGGTCCCATCCCACCCCTGGGGTCCCATCCTTCCCCTGGGGTCCCATCCTTCCCCTGTGGTCCCATCCCAACCCTGGGGTCCCTTCCAGTCCCATCCAACCCCTGAGGTCCCATCCCAACCCTGGGGTCCCATCCCATCCCACCCCTGGGAACTCATCCCACCCCTGGGGTCCCATCCCATCCCATCCCACCCCTGGGGTCCCATCCCATCCCATCCCAACCCTGGTTTCCCATCCCGTCCCATCCCACCCCTGGGGTCCCAACCCGTCCCATCCAGTCCCATCCCACCCCTGGGGTTCCATCCCTAGGGTCCCATCCCATCCCAACCCTGGTGTCCCATCCAGTACCATCCCATGCCATCCCACCCCTGGGGTCCCGTCCCAGCCCTTGGTGCCGCAGGGTACCGGTGGGGCTGCCGGAGTTGATGATGCACAGCACCCGTGTGCAGCAGTGCCGGCGGCCCTCGGCCAGCGCCCGCCGCAGCTCACTCAGCGCCAGTGCCCAGCAGCGTTCGTCGTCCAGGTAGTAGCCGAGCTGCACGGCCCCCAGCTCGGCGATGGTGGCCGAGTACAGCGGGTACTGCAGGATGGGCATCAGCACCGCGTGCGAGAGGGCGCCGAGCCCGTCACCAGCAGCTTCAGGATTGTCTGAGGGCACAGGCATGGCATGATGGGGGGCGACGGGGGGCTGCGGACACGATGGGGGGGGACACGGGGATGGTGAGGGGAGAAGGGGATGGTGAGGGGAGAAGGGGGTGGTGAGGGGCACAGTGTGAGCACAGGGATGGTGATGGTACACGGGGGGGGGTGAGGGGACATGCGGCTGGTGAGGGGACACGGGGGTGGTGAGGGGAGAAGGGGAAGGTGAGAGGACATGGGGGTGGTGAGGGGATAAGGGCATGTTGAGGGGACACGGGGGTGGTGAGGGGACATGGGGCTGGTGAGGGAAGAAAGGGATGATGAGGGGATACCGGGGTGGTGAGGGGACACGGGGATGGTGAGGGGAGAAGGGGATGGTGAGGGGACATGGGCGGGTCAGGGTACAAGGCGTTGTGGAGGGGACATTGGGCAGGTGAGGGGACACGTGGGGTGAGGGGATAAGGGGATGGTGAGGGGACATGGGGATGGTGAGGGGAGACGGGCATGGTGAGGGGAGAAGGGGAGGTTGAGGGGAAAAGGGGGTGGTGAGGGGCCACGGGGATGGTGAGGGGACACTGGGATGGTGAGGGTACAAGGGAGTAGTGAGGGGAGAATGGTATGGTGAATGGACACGGGGATGGTGAGCGGAGAAGGGGATGGTGAGGGGACATGGGACTGGTGAGGGGACACAGCGGGTGGTGAGGGGAGATGGGGATGGTGAGGGGAGATGGGGATGGTGAGGGGAGAAGGGGAGGTTGAGGGGACAAGGGAGTGGTGAGCGGACAAGGGAGTGGTGACGGGGCGTGGGGCAGGTGCGGGGACACGGGGGTGGTGAGCGGAGAAGGGGACGGTGAGGGGACACGGGGATGGTGAGGGGACATGGTATGGGCATAGGGATGGTGTGGAGCACGGTGTGGGCACAGGGATGGTGTGGGACACTGTTTGTACATGGACAATGAGGGGACATTGTGTGGGCATAGGGACAGTGTGGGGGCACAGTGTGGGCACAGGGATGGTGTGGGACACGGTGTGGGCACAGGGACAATGAGGGGACACGGTGTGGGTACAGGGATGGTGAGGGACATGGTGTCGGCACAGGGATGTTATGGGTCATGGTGTGGGCACATTGATAGTGAGGGGACACAGTGTGGGCATAGGTAAGGTGGGGGGACACGGTGTGGGCACAGGGACAATGAGGGGACACGGTGTGGGTACAGGGATGGTGAGGGGACATGGTGTCCGGGCACAGGGATGGTGGAGGGCCACAGTGTGGGCACATGGATTGGGAGGGGCACAGTGTGGTCATAGGGATGGTGTGGGACATGGTGTGGGTACAGGGATGGTGAGGGCACACTGTGGGCACAGGGACAATGAGGGGACACGGTGTGGGCACAGGGATGGTGTCGGACATGGTGTGGGCATAAGGATGGTGTGGGACAAGGTGTGGGCACAGCGATGGTGTGGGACACGATGTCGGTACAAGGATGGTGTGGGACACGGTGTGGGCACAGTGACAATGAGGGGACACGCTGTGGGCACAGGGATGGTGAGGGTCACAGTGTGGGCACAGGAACAATGAGGGTCCCATCCCAGTCTCATCCCACCCCTGGAGTCCCATCCAGTCCTATCCCATCCCACCCCTGAGGTCCCACCCCTGGGATCCTATCCCATCCCAACCCTAGGGTCCCATCCAGTCCCATCCCATCCCATTCCATCCCACCCCTGGGGACTCATCCCACCCCTGGGGTCCCATTCCATCCCATCCCAACCATTGGGTCCCATCCCAAATCTGGGGTCCCATCCCACCCCAACCCTGGGGTCGCATCCAATCCCAACCCTGGGGTCCCATCCCACCCCTGGGGTCCCATTCCATCCCACCCCTGAAGACTCATCCCTCCCCTGGGTTCCCATCCCATCCCACCACACCCCTGGGGTCCCATCCCAACCCTGGGGTCCCATCCAATCCCACCCCTGGGGTCCCATCCCATCTCAACCCTGGGGTCTCATCCCACCTCTGAGGTCGCATCCCACCCCTGCGGTCCCCTCCCATCCCACCCCTGGGGACTCATCCCACCCTTGGGGTCACATCCCATCCCACCCCTGGGTTCCCATCCCATCCCAACCCTGGGGTCACATCCCATCCCACCCCTGTGGTCGCATCCCACCCTTGGGGTCCCATCCTAGTCTCAATCCACCCCTGGAGTCCCATCCCAGTCCTATCCCATCCCATTCCATCCCATCCCACCCCTGGGATCCCATCCCATTCCATCCCATCCCACCCCTGGGGTATCATCCCATCCCAACCCTGGGGTCCCATCCAGTCCCCTCCCACCCCTGTGGACCCCTCCCACCCCTGTGGACCCCTCCCACCCCTGGGGTCCAATCCCACCCCTGGGGACCCATCCCAACCCTGGGGTCCCATCCAGTCCCATCCCATCCCACCCCTGGGGTCCCATCCAGTCCCATCCCAACCCTGGGGTCCCATCCCACCCCTGAAGTCCCATCCCTGGGGTCCCATTCGAACCTCAGGGTCCAATCCCACCCTTGGGGTCCCACCCCTGGGGTCACATCCCACCCCTGGGGTCCCATCCCACTCTCATCCCATCCCTAGGGTCCCATCCAGTCCCATCCCATCCCACCCCTGGGGTCCCATCCCATCCCACCCCTGGGGTCCCATCCCACACCTGGGGTCCCATCCAACCTCTGGGGTCCCATCCCATCCCACCCCTGGGGACCCATCCCATCCCACACCTCCGGTCCCATCCCAACCCTGAGGTCCCATCACACCCCTGGGGTCCTATCCCATCACACCATTGGGGACTCATCCCACCCCTGGGGACTCATCCCATGCCTGGGAACCCATCCCACCCCTGGGGTCCCATCCCATCCCAACCCTGGGGTCCCATCCAGTCCCATCCCAACCCTGGGATCCCATCCCACCCCTGAGGTCGCATCCCACCCCTGGGGTCCCATCCCATCCCACCCCTGGGGACCCATCCAGTCCCATCCCACCCCTGGGGTCCCATCCCACCCCTAAGTTCCCATCCCTGGGGTCCCATCCCAACCTCCGGGTCCCATCCCACCCCTGGCTCCCACCCCTGGGGTCGCATCCCACCCCTGGGGTCCCATCTCAGTCTCATCCCACCCCTGGAGTCCCAATCCAGGTCCCATCCCAACCCTAGGGTTCCATCCAGTCCCATCCCATCCTATTCCATCCCACCCCTGGGTACCCATCCCATCCCACCCCTGGGGACCCATCCCATCCCACACCTCCGGTCCCATCCCAACCCTGAGGTCCCATCACACCCCTGCGGTCCTATCCCATCACACCATTGGGGACTCATCCCACCCCTGGGGACTCATCCCATGCCTGGGAACCCATCCCACCCCTGGGGTCCCATCCCATCCCAACCCTGGGGTCCCATCCAGTCCCATCCCAACCCTGGGATCCCATCCCACCCCTGAGGTCGCATCCCACCCCTGGGGTCCCATCCCACCCCTGGGGACCCATCCAGTCCCATCCCACCCCTGGGGTCCCATCCCACCCCTAAGTTCCCATCCCTGGGGTCCCATCCCAACCTCCGGGTCCCATCCCACCCCTGGCTCCCACCCCTGGGGTCGCATCCCACACCTGGGGTCCCATCTCAGTCTCATCCCACCCCTGGAGTCCCAATCCAGGTCCCATCCCAACCCTAGGGTTCCATCCAGTCCCATCCCATCCTATTCCATCCCACCCCTGGGTACCCATCCCATCCCACCCCTGGGTACCCATCCCATCCCACACCTGGGGTCCCATCCCAACCCTGGGGTCCCATCCCATCCCATCCCACCCCTGGGGACCCATCCCAACCCTAGGGTTCCATCCAGTCCCATCCCATCCTATTCCATCCCACCCCTGGGTACCCATCCCATCCCACCCCTGGGTACCCATCCCATCCCACACCTGGGGTCCCATCCCACCCCTGGGGTCCCATTCCATCCCATCCCAACCATTGGGTCCCATCCCAAATCTGGGGTCCCATCCCACCCCAACCCTGGGGTCGCATCCAATCCCAACCCTGGGGTCCCATCCCACCCCTGGGGTCCCATTCCATCCCACCCCTGAAGACTCATCCCTCCCCTGGGTTCCCATCCCATCCCACCACACCCCTGGGGTCCCATCCCAACCCTGGGGTCCCATCCAATCCCACCCCTGGGGTCCCATCCCATCTCAACCCTGGGGTCTCATCCCACCTCTGAGGTCGCAACCCACCCCTGCGGTCCCCTCCCATCCCACCCCTGGGGACTCATCCCACCCTTGGGGTCACATCCCATCCCACCCCTGGGTTCCCATCCCATCCCAACCCTGGGGTCACATCCCATCCCACCCCTGTGGTCGCATCCCACCCTTGGGGTCCCATCCTAGTCTCAATCCACCCCTGGAGTCCCATCCCAGTCCTATCCCATCCCATTCCATCCCATCCCACCCCTGGGATCCCATCCCATTCCATCCCATCCCACCCCTGGGGTATCATCCCATCCCAATCCTGGGGTCCCATCCAGTCCCCTCCCACCCCTGTGGACCCCTCCCACCCCTGTGGACCCCTCCCACCCCTGGGGTCCAATCCCACCCCTGGGGACCCATCCCAACCCTGGGGTCCCATCCCTGGGGTCCCATCCCAACCTCCGGGTCCCATCCCACCCCTGGCTCCCACCCCTGGGGTCGCATCCCACCCCTGGGGTCCCATCTCAGTCTCATCCCACCCCTGGAGTCCCAATCCTGGTCCCATCCCAACCCTAGGGTTCCATCCAGTCCCATCCCATCCTATTCCATCCCACCCCTGGGTACCCATCCCATCCCACCCCTGGGTACCCATCCCATCCCACACCTGGGGTCCCATCCCAACCCTGGGGTCCCATCCCATCCCATCCCACCCCTGGGGACCCATCCCAACCCTGGGGTCCAATCCAATCCCATCCCACCCCTGGGGTCCCATTCCATCCCACCCCTAAAGACTCATCCCACCCCTGAAGACTCATCCCACCCCTGAAGACTCATCCCACCCCTGGGGACTCATCCCACCCCTGGGGAACTATCCAACCCTGGTGTCCCATCCAGTCCCATCCCACCCCAGGGGTCCCATCCAGTCCCATCCCACCCCTGGGGTCTCATCCCACCCCTGAAGTCCCACCCCTGGGGTCCCATTCCAACCTCAGGGTCCCATCCCACCCTTGGGGTCCCACCCCTGGGGTCGCATCCCACCCCTGGGGTCCCATCCAGTCTCATCCCACCCCTGGAGTCCCATCCCAATCCTATCCCATCCCACCCCTGAGGTCCCACCCCTAAGGTCCCATCCCATCCCAACCCTAGGGTCCCATCCAGTCCCATCCCATCCCATTCCATCCCACCCCTGGGGTCCCATCCCATCCCATCCAACCCCTGGGGACCCATCCCAACCCTGGGGTCCAATCCAGTCCCATCCCAACCCTGGGATCCCATCCCACCCCTGAGGTCGCATCCCACCCCTGGGGTCCCATCCCATCCCACCCCTGGGGACCCATCCAGTCCCATCCCACCCCTGGGGTCCCATCCCACCCCTAAGTTCCCATCCCTGGGGTCCCATCCCAACCTCCGGGTCCCATCCCACCCCTGGCTCCCACCCCTGGGGTCGCATCCCACCCCTGGGGTCCCATCTCAGTCTCATCCCACCCCTGGAGTCCCAATCCTGGTCCCATCCCAACCCTAGGGTTCCATCCAGTCCCATCCCATCCTATTCCATCCCACCCCTGGGTACCCATCCCATCCCACCCCTGGGTACCCATCCCATCCCACACCTGGGGTCCCATCCCAACCCTGGGGTCCCATCCCATCCCATCCCACCCCTGGGGACCCATCCCAACCCTGGGGTCCAATCCAATCCCATCCCACCCCTGGGGTCCCATTCCATCCCACCCCTAAAGACTCATCCCACCCCTGAAGACTCATCCCACCCCTGAAGACTCATCCCACCCCTGGGGACTCATCCCACCCCTGGGGAACTATCCAACCCTGGTGTCCCATCCAGTCCCATCCCACCCCAGGGGTCCCATCCAGTCCCATCCCACCCCTGGGGTCTCATCCCACCCCTGAAGTCCCACCCCTGGGGTCCCATTCCAACCTCAGGGTCCCATCCCACCCTTGGGGTCCCACCCCTGGGGTCGCATCCCACCCCTGGGGTCCCATCCAGTCTCATCCCACCCCTGGAGTCCCATCCCAATCCTATCCCATCCCACCCCTGAGGTCCCACCCCTAAGGTCCCATCCCATCCCAACCCTAGGGTCCCATCCAGTCCCATCCCATCCCATTCCATCCCACCCCTGGGGTCCCATCCCATCCCATCCAACCCCTGGGGACCCATCCCAACCCTGGGGTCCAATCCAGTCCCATCCCATCCCACCCCTGGGATCCTATCCCACCCCTGGGGTCCCATCCCATCCCACCTTTGGGGACTCATCCCACCCCTAGGGTCCCATCCCATCCCAACCCTGGGGTCCCTTCCAGGCCCATCCCAACCCTGGGATCCCATCCCACCCCTGAGGTCGCATCCCGCTCCTGGGGTCCCATCCCATCCCACTCCTGGGGACTCATCCCACCCCTGGGGTCCCATCCCATCCCACCCCTGGGGACTCATTCCATCCCTGGGGTTCCATCCAGTCCCATCCCAAACCTGGAGTCCCATCCCACCCCTGAAATCCCACACCTGGGGTCCCATTCCAACCTCAGGGTCCCATCCCACCCTTGGGGTCCCACCCCTGGGGTCGCATCCCACCCCTGGGGTCCCATCCCAGTCTCATCCCACCCCTGGAGTCCCATCCCAGTCCTATCCCATTGCACCTCTGAGGTCCCACCCCTAAGGTCCCATCCCATCCCAACCCTAGGGTCCCATCCCATCCCACCCCTGGGGTCCCATCCCACCCCTGGGGTCCCATCCCACCCCTGGGGTCCCATCCCATCCCAAACCTGGGGTGCCATCCCACCCCTGAAGTCCCATCTCTGGGGTCCCATCCCAACCTCAGGGTCCCATCCCAGTGTCATC
Organism: Colius striatus; assembly: GCF_028858725.1. NCBI lineage: Eukaryota > Metazoa > Chordata > Aves > Coliiformes > Coliidae > Colius > Colius striatus. Next base: position 34,379,462 of record NC_084768.1, read on the forward strand.
CCACCCCTGGAGTCCCATCGTAGTCCTATCCCATCCCACCCCTGAGGTCCCACCCCTGGGGTCCGATTCCACCCCTGGAGTCCCATCCCATCCCACCCCTGGGGTTCCATCCCTAGGGTCCCATCCCATCCCAACCCTGGCGTCCCAGCCAGTCCCATCCCATCCCACCCCTGGGGTCCCATCCCACCCCTGGGGTCCCATCCCTCCCCTGTGGTCCCATCCCAACCCTGGGGTCCCTTCCAGTCCCATCCAACCCCTGAGGTCCCATCCCAACCCTGGGGTCCCATCCCATCCCACCACTGGGAACTCACCCCACCCCTGGGGTCCCATCCCATCCCATCCCACCCCTGGGGACCCATCCCATCCCAACCCTGGTTTCCCATCCCGTCCCATCCCACCCCTGGGGTCCCAACCCGTCCCATCCAGTCCCATCCCAACCCTGGGGTCCCGTCCCACCCCTGAAGTCCCATCCCTGGGGTCCCATCCCCACCTCAGGGTCCCATCCCACCCCTGGGGTTCCATCCCTAGGGTCCCATCCCATCCCAACCCTGGTGTCCCATCCAGTACCATCCCATGCCATCCCACCCCTGGGGTCCCGTCCCAGCCCTTGGTGCCGCAGGGTACCGGTGGGGTTGCCAGGGTTGATGATGCACAGCACCCGTGGGCAGCAGTGCCGGCGGCCCTCGGCCAGCGCCCGCCGCAGCTCACTCAGCGCCAGTGCCCAGCAGCGTTCGTCGTCCAGGTAGTAGCCGAGCTGCACGGCCCCCAGCTCGGCGATGGTGGCCGAGTACAGCGGGTACTGCAGGATGGGCATCAGCACCCGCGTGCGAGAGGGCGCCCAGCCCGTCACCAGCAGCTTCAGGATTGTCTGAGGGCACAGGCATGGCATGATGGGGGGCGACGGGGGGCTGCGGACACGATGGGGGGGGACACGAGGATGGTGAGGGGAGAAGGGGATGGTGAGGGGACACGGGGATTGTGGAGGGGAGAAGGGGGTGGGGAGGGGACACGGGGGAGATGAGGGGACATCGAGATGGTGAGGGAACATGGGGCTGGTGAGGGAACACGGGGGTTTTGGAGGGGAGAAGGGGGTAGTGAGGGGAAAACGGGGTTGGTGAGGGTAAAAGGGTTGGTGAGGGGACACAGGGGTGGTGAGGGGAAAATGGGTTAGTGAGGGGACACGGGGGGGCGTGAGGGGACACGGGGGGGTGAGGGGACACGGGGACGGTGAAGGGAGTAGGGGATAGTGAGGGGACACAGGGGTGGTGAGGGGAGAAGGGTTGTGAGGGGAGAAGGGGATGGTGAGGGGACATGGGGGTGGTGAGGGGACACGGGGGGGGTGAGGGGAAAAGGGCTCGTGAGGGGACACGGGGCAGTTAGGGGGACACGGGAGTGGTGAGGGGAGAAGGGGAAGGTGAGGGGACAAGGGGGTGGTGAGGGGACATTTGGCAGGTGAGGGGACACGGGGGTCGTGAGGGGTCACGGGGCTGGTGAGGGGACACGGGGGGTTGAGGGGACACGGCGGGGGTGAGGGGACATGGGGATGGTGAGGGGAGAAGGGGGTGGTGAGGGGAGAAGGAGGTTGAGGGGAAAAAGGGGTGGTGAGGGGACATGGCGGGGGTGAGGGGACACTGGGATGGTGAGGGGACAAGGGGGTGGTGAATGGACACGGGGATGGTGAATGGACACGGGGATGGTGAGGGGACAATGGGATGGTGACGGGTACAGTGTGGGCACAGGGATGGTGAGGGGACATGGGACTGGTGAGGGGACACAGCGGGTGGTGAGGGGACACGGGGGTTGGTGAGGGGAGATGGGGATGGTGAGGGGACACGGGGATGGTTAGGGGACAAGGGGATAGTGAGAGGACACAAAGGTGTGGGCACAGGGATTGTGAGGGGCACAGTGTGGGCACAGGGATGGTGAGGGGACATGGTATGGGCACAGGGATGGTGTGGAGCACGGTGTGGGCACAGGGATGGTGTGGGACACTGTACATGGACAATGAGGGGACATTGTGTGGGCATAGGGACGGTGTGGGGGCACAGTGTGGGCACAGGGATGGTGAGGGACATGGTGTCGGCACAGGGATCATGAGGGGACATGGTGTGGGCACATGGATGGTGAGGGGACACAGTGTGGGCATAGGTAAGGTGGGGGGACACGGTGTGGGCACAGGGACAATGAGGGGACACGGTGTGGGTACAGGGATGGTGAGGGGACATGGTGTGGGTACAGGGATGGTGGAGGGCACACTGTGGGCACAGGGACAATGAGGGGACACGGTGTGGGCACAGGGACTGCGTCGGACATGGTGTGGGCATAAGGATGGTGTGGGACAAGGTGTGGGCACAGTGATGGTGTGGGACACGATGTGCGCACAAGGATGATGTGGGACACGGTGTGGGCACAGGGATGGTGAGGGGCACAGTGTTGGCACAGGGAAAATAAGGGAAGACAATGTGGGCACAGGGATGGTGAGGGGACATGATGTGGGCACAGGAACAATGAGGGTCCCGTCCCAGTCTCATCCCACCCCTGCAGTCCCATCCCAATCCTATGCCATCCCACCCCTGAGGTCCCACCCCTGGGGTGCCATCCCATCCCAACCCTGGGGTCCCATCCAGTCCCATCCCATCCCACCCCTGGGGTCCGATCCCATCCCTAGGGACCCATCCCACCCCTGGGGTCCAATCCGGTCCCATCCCATCCCACCCCTGGGGACTCATCCCACCCCTGGGGTCGCATCCAATCCCAACCCTGGGGTCCCATCCCATCCCACCATTGGGGTCCCATAGCACCCCTGAAGTCCCATCCCACCCCTGGGGTCCCATCCCATCCCACCCCTGGGGTCCCATCCCACCCCACCCCTGGATACTCATCCCACCCCTGGGGTCCCATCCCATCCCACCCCTGGGGTCCCATCCCATTCCTGGGGTCCCATCCTATCTCACCCCTGGGGACTCATCCCACCCCTGGGGTCCCATCCCATCCTACCCCTGGGTCCAATCCAGTCCCATCCCACCCCTGGGGTCCCATCCCATCCCACCCCTGGGGTCCCATCCCACCCCACCCCTTGGGACCCATCCCAACCCTAGGGTCTCATCCCATCCCAACCCATCCCATCCCACCCCTTGGGTCCCATCCTATCCCAACCCTGAGGTTCCATCCAGTCCCATTCCATCCCACCCCTGGGGTCCCATCCCACCCCTGGGGTCCCATCCCACCCCTGGGGTCCCATCCCACCCCTAAGTTCCCATCCCTGGGGTCCCATCCCAACCTCCGGGTCCCATCCCACCCCTGGCTCCCACCCCTGGGGTCGCATCCCACCCCTGGGGTCCCGTCCCAGTCTCATCCCACCCCTGGAGTCCCATCGCTGTCCTATCCCATCCCACATCTGAGGTCCCACCCCTGGGGTCCCATCACATCCCAACCCTTGGGTCCAATCAAGTCCCATCCCATCCCATTCGATCCCAACCCTGGGGTCCCATCCCATTCCATCCCATCCCACCCTGGGGTCCCATCCCACCCCTGGGGTCCCATCCAGTCCCATCCCAATCCTGGGGTCCCATCCCATCCCTGAACTCCCATCCTTGGGGTCCCATCCCAACCTCAGGGTCCCATCCCAGTGTCATCCCACCCCTGGAGTCCCATCCCAGTCCTATCCCATCCCACCTCTGAGGTCCCACCCCTGGTGTCCCATCCCAACCCTGGGGTCCCATCCAGTCCTATCCCATCCCATCCCACCCCTGGAGTCCCATCCCATCCCAACCCTGGGGTGCCATCCAGTCCCATCCCAACCCTGGGGTCCCATCCCACCCGTGAAGTCCCATCCCTGGGGTCCCATCCCAACCTCAGAGTCCCATCCCAGTGCTATCCCACCCCTGGAGTCCCATCGTAGTCCTATCCCATCCCACCCCTGAGGTGCCACCCCTGGGGTCCCATCCTACCCCCCCCCTGGGGTCCCATCCAGTCCCATCTCATCCAATTCCATCCCATCCCATTCCATCCCATCCCACCCCTGGGGTCCCATCCAGTCCCATCTCATCCCATTCCATCCCATCCCACCCCTGGGGTCCCATCCCCTCCCACCCCTGGAGTCCCATCCCATCCCACCCCTGGGGTCCCGTCCCACCCCTGGGGTCCCGTCCCAGCCCTTGGTGCCGCAGGGTACCGGTGGGGTTGCCAGGGTTGATGATGCACAGCACCCGTGGGCAGCAGTGCCGGCGGCCCTCGGCCAGCGCCCGCCGCAGCTCACTCAGCGCCAGTGCCCAGCAGCGTTCGTCGTCCAGGTAGTAGCCGAGCTGCACGGCCCCCAGCTCGGCGATGGTGGCCGAGTACAGCGGGTACTGCAGGATGGGCATCAGCACCCGCGTGCGAGAGGGCGCCCAGCCCGTCACCAGCAGCTTCAGGATTGTTTGAGGGCACAGGCATGGCATGATGGGGGGCGACGGGGGGCTGCGGACACGATGGGGGGGGACACGGGGATGGTGAGGGGAGAAGGGGATGGTGCGGGGAGAATGGGATGGTGAGAGGACACAATGGTGAGGGCACAGGGACGGTGAGGGGACACGGTGTGGGCACAGGGATGGTGTGGGGAACAGTGTGGGCATAGGGCTGGTGAGGGGAGAAGGGGCTGGTGATGGGATACGGGGGTGGTGACGGGAGAAGGGGCTGGTGAGGGGACATGGGGATGGTGAGGGGGCACGCGACGGTGAGGGAGAAGGGAACGGTGAGGGGAGAATGGGACGGTGAGGGGACACGGGAGTGGTGAGGGGACACGGGAGTGGTGAGGGGAGAAGGGGTTTCTCAGGGGATATGGGGGGGGTGAGGGAACATGGGGATGGTGAGGGGGCACGGCGACGGTGAGAGGACACGGCGACGGTGGGGGGACAAGGGGGTGGTGAGGGGAGAAGGGGGTGGTGAGGGGACACGGGGGGGGTGAGGGGACACGGGGGTGGTGATGGGACACGGGGACGGTGAGGGGACACGGGGAGGGTGAGGGGACACGGGGGTGGTGAGGGGAAAAGGCGATGGTGAGGGGACCAGGAGGTGGTGAGGGGACATGGGAGGGGTGAGTGGACACGGGGACGGTGAGGGGAGGAGGGGATGGTGAGGGGAGAAAGGGATGGTAAGGGGACACGGGGGTGGTGAGGGGACACGGGGATGTTGAGGGGAGAATGGGATTGTGAGGGGACACGGGGGTGGTGAGGGTAGAAGGGGATGGTGAGGCGACACCGGTATGGTGAGAGGATAAGGGGATGGTGAGGGGAGAACGGGATGGTTAGGGGACACGGGGGTGGTGAGGGGAGAAGGGGATATTGAGGGGACATGGGGCTGGTGAGGGGACGGGGGGGGGTGAGGGGAGAAGAGGATGGTGAGGGGAGAAGTGGATGGTGAGGGGAGAAGGGGATGGTGTGGGGACACGGGAATGGTGAGAGGAGAAGAAAAATGCTTTTCCCAAGTGCCTTCGGGTGACATGGGACGGTGAGGGTGGGGGGCACCCACAGGGGAGGGGGCACCCCAGGAGCACCCATGGGTGGGGAGGGGGTGGGGTGGCACAGGACACCCATCAGAGTCCAGAGATGTATAAAGAGAGTTATTAATTAGAAGCCCCTAATTATCAACCCAGATGCTGATTTCTCCTCGGGGTTGGGGGGGCCATGGAGGGGAAGGGGGGGGGTCCCCAAAGTGGAGGGTCTTCAAGGTGGGTGTCACAAGGAAGGGGGGTCCCCAAAGTGGTGGGTGTCCCCAGGGGAGGGGTCCCCAAAGTGGGAGTTCTTAAGGTGGGAGGGGTCCCCAAAGTTGAGGGGGATGTCTCCAAGGTGGAAGGGGGGGGGGGTCACTGAATGGGAGGGTGTCCTTAAGGTGAGGGGTCCCCAAAGTGGGAGTCCTTGAGGTGGGGGGGGGTCCCCAAGGTGGGTGTCACTAAGGTGGGGATGTCCCCAAAGTAGGGAGGGAGGGTCCCCAGGGTGAGAGGGGATCCCCAAGATGGGTGTCCCCAGGGGGAGGGGAGGTCCTCAAGGTGGGTCACCGAGGTGGGGGGGTCCCCAAGGCGCAGGGTGTCCCCAGGGTGAGGGGGGGTCCCCAAGGCGCAGGGGGTCCCCGAGGTGGATGTCACAGGGTGAGGGGGGTCCCGGGGTGGGGGGACCCCCAGCGCTACCTCCCAGCTCTGCTCACTGCCAGGCGTGGGGGGGAGGGGGCACAGGGGGAGAGTGGGGGGTGACACCGGTGTGTGGGGGGGTCCCCCAGGGCCGGGAGGGGTCCCCACTTCCTCTGTTCCCATTTAACCCTTCACCCCCTCAGCTTTTGTATTTCCCCTCTCTCTTTTTCCCCTTTTTCCCCCTTTTTTTCCGTTTCAGCCTTTTATTTATTATGAAGCCGACTCCGAGCATCTCCCCGAGCCCCCCCACCCCCGCGGCTGTGGGACCCTCCCCGCGCGTGGGCCGGGGGCGTGGGGGGGGGGGGGGGATCCAGATTGGGGGGAGGGGTCCAGAGGCACCACCCCCCCGCCCCTCCCCCCACGGCGTGTGAATAAAAAGCGTCTGGCTGGTGCTGCTCGTTCCCTCTGGAGCCCGTCAGTGGGGGGCTACGGGGGGCTATATGGGCTATGGGGGGCTATATGGGCTATAAGGGGGCTATGGGGGGCTGTAGGGGCTATGCTGAGGCTATGGGGGGCTACCAAGATACTATGGGGGCTATGAGGAGGCTATGGGGGGCTATGAAGGGTCTATGGGGGGCTATGAGGGGGATATGAGGAGGCTATGGGGGGCTATATGGGCTATAAGGAGGCTATGGGGGGCTATGAAGGGGTTATAGGGGATATGAAGGGGCTATATGGGCTATGGGGGGCTATATGGGCTATAAGGGGCTATAGGGGCTATGAGGATGCTATGGGGGCTATGGGAGCTATGAGGGGTTTATAGGGGCTATGAAGAGACTATGGGGGGCTATGAGGGGGCTATAGGGGCTATGAGGATGCTATGGGGGCTATAGGGGCTATGGGGGGCTATGAAGGGGCTATAGGGACTATGAGAAGGCTGTGGGGGGCTATGAAGGGGCTATAGGGACTATGAGAAGGCTATGGGGGGCTATGAAGGGGCTATAGGGACTATGAGAAGGCTATGGGGGGCTATGAGGAGGCTATAGGGGCTATGAGAAGGCTATGGGGGGATATATATGGTGTCTATAGGCTTCGGGGATGCCTATAGGGATATATGTGGGTGCCTACAGAGTTATGGGGGTGTCTGTATGGTCATGTGTGTGTCTATAGGGATACGTGTGTGTGTGTCAGTAGGGTTATGGGGGTGTCTATAGGGATATATGTGGGTGCCTATATGGTTATGGGGGATGCCTATAGGGATCTATGGGGGTGTCTATAGGGTTAAGGGGGTGTCTGTAAGGTTATGGGGGTGTCTCTAGGGGTACATAGGAGTGTCAGTAGGGTTATGGGGGTGTCTGTAGGGATACATGTGGGTGTCTATAGGGTTAAGGGGGTGTCTGTATGAGTGTCAGTACAGTTATGGGATGTCTCTAGGGATATATGTGGGTGTCTATAGGGTTAAAGGGGTGTCTGTAAGGATCCGAGAGGATCCCCAATGGATCCTGGGCAGAACCCCCCAAAAAAGACCTCAACGGACCCAGGACAGAGGCTGGATGGATGCTGGATGGATCCCAACCGGATCCCAGCACAGAACCCAAACAGATCCTGGACAGTCTCCCCCAAAAAGACCTAAATGGACCCAGAGCAGAGGCTGGATGGATCCCAAATGGATCCCGGGCAACCTCCCCCTCCCCAAAAGGCTCTGAATAGACCCAGAATATAGCCTGGATGGATCCCAGCCCAGAGACAAAACAGATCCTGGATAAACCTCCCCAAAAAGACCCTAAATGGACCCAGGACACAACCTGGATGGATCCCAGCCCAGAGACAAAACGGATCCTGGACAAAACCCCCACAGAAAGACTCTAAATGGACCCAGGGCAGAGCCTGGATGACCCCTGGATGGATCCCAGCCAGATCCCATTTGGCCCTTGCACCTGCTTTGGGATTTTGAGGCTTTCCCCCTTTTTTTCTGCAGCTTTTCCTCGATGACACCAAAGTGAAGAACTTCATCACTTGCTTCAAAGGTACTGGGATCCCCCCAAAACCCCCCCAAATCCTCCCCCTCAAAAATGACCCCTCAAAATGCCCCCAAAAACCAAAATCCCCCCAAAATTATCCCCCAGATCCTCTCTGACCCCTTCCAAAGACCCAAATCCCACCCTAAAACCCCCACAAATAAGCCTCCCAAATCCTCCCAAAAAACCAAACCCCAACTCCCCCTGACCTCAAAAGCCCCCAAATCCCAACAATCCCCCTCAAATCCCCCCAGAGCATCCCAAAACCTCCCAAATCCCCCCCAAAAAGCCTCCAAATTCTCTCCAACCCCCCAAAAAATGTCAAAATCCACCCAAACCCCCCAAAATATCCCCCCAAACAATCCCCAAAGTCTCCAAATCCCCTCAAATCACCCCAAAAAACACAAAAGCCCCCCAGAAACCCCCAAATCCTCTCCAGCCCCCCCAAAATAAATCCCCCGAAAATCCCCAAAGCCCCCAAATCCCCCCCAAAAAACCCCAAATCCCCTCCAACTCTCTCCAAAAGCAATCAAAATCCCCCCAACCCCCCCAAATCTCCTCAGAACCCCTCCAAAAAACCAAATCACCCCAAAATCCCTCCTCCCCATCACCATTCAGTAGCGTTTTAGCCTTAATTAGGGTCTTTAATTAGAGACTCATCTTTATTTGGGGTCTCATCTGTATTGGGGGGGCTGTGGGGTGGGGAGAAGATACTCTCATCCCCTTCATTGCCTTTGTAGGTGCCAAAACATCCTCCTCTCAACCTAATTTGCATATTAATCACCGCCTTAATTAACCACTTCCTGCCCTTAATTGCTCCCAGGCACTTGGTAACACTGATCCCTACTCACCCCCCCCCCCCCCCCCCCCCCCGTGTCCCGTCCCGTCCCCCCCCCCCCCCCCCCGTCCCCCAAACCTCCCTCAGCCCCTTCAAATCGCTTTCCCATTAAGGAACACCCCCCTTTCTCCGGTGTTAATTAGGGGAGGGTTAATTAACGAGGGTGTGAGGTTAATTAACGTTGCCTTCCTCACTCACCTGGAGCTGAACCCCGGCAGCCTCTATGGGAGGGTTCATTATGGAGAATTGGGGGTTAGTTAGGAGGGTTGGGGTTAATTAGGAGGGTGGGAGTTAATTAGGAGGTTTAGGGGTTAATTAGTGGGGTTACTTAGGGTCCATCCTGGCAGGTATCACCTTCCTCTTCCTCACTCCCTTAGCAGTGGTTGTTCTGAGCAGCTTTAATCATGAGAGGACTGAGGGTTGGAGGTTAATTAGGAGGGTTGGAGGTTAAATTAGGAGGGTTGGGGTTAATTAAGAGCACTGGGGGTTAATTGTGGGAAGGGGTTATCCCAGCAGACGTTGCCTTTCTCATCTTCTTCTTCCTCACCCTCCTTAGAATCGCAGTGGTTGTTTTGAGGGGGTTAACCATGGGGGGACTGGGGGTTAGTTAGGGGCGTTGGAGGTTAATTAGGGGGATTGGAGGTTAATTAGGAGCACAGGGAGTTAATTGTGGGAAGGGGTTAATGATGGTTTATCCCAGCAGACGTTGCCTTCCTCCTCATTTTCTTCTTCCTCACCCTCCCTTAGAACCGCAGTTGTTCCAAGGGGGTTAATCATGGGGACACTGGGGGTTAGTTAGGGGGGGCTGGAGGTTAATTAGGAGGGTTAGGTTAATTAGGAGCACACAGAGTTAACTGTGGGAAGGGGTTAATGATGGTTTATCCCAGCAGACGTTGCCTTCCTCCTCCTCTTCTTCCTCACCCTCCCTTCGCAGCCCCGCAGCGGCCGTTCCCAGCGGGCTAACCACGAGCGGCGATGCGGCTTAATTAAAAGGGGGGGCTGTTAATTAAGGAGAGGCGCGGGTTAATGAGGGTCCATCCCGGCAGACGTGACCTTCCTCACGTTCTTCTTCACGCGGCTGGAGCGGAACCGCAGCGGCCGCTACGAGCGCGAATTCCCGTTCGTGTCCCGCTGCGGCGCGGAGCGCAACCTCCTGCGCTGCGAGCACAGACCCATCGTCTTCACCCGCCTCCTGCCCCCGGACGCCTCCTCCTCAGCCTCCTCCTGCTCCCGCCGCGCCGTGCTGTCGTTCTGCGGCGGCGGGGAGCGGCTGGCCGTGCCGCTCCGGCCCGAGGCGCTGGTGATGCTGCCGGAGAACGGGCGCTTGTACCACCCGGCGCCGGGCCGGGCGGGGGGCGCGGGGCCGGTGCGCTCGGCGCTGGCTCTGGAGTGGGGGTCCCGCTTGGAGTACGAGCAGGGGCCGGAGCAGCCCCCGACTCACTTTTGGTGGGAGGGGAAGAGGTATCGGCTCACGGGGGAGCTGGTGCAGCTGCTGCGGGGAGGGGAAGGGGCGGGGGAGGCGGAGAGCGGCGGGGCCGCGGGGCGGGGGTGAGGCTTGGAGGGGGTGGGAAGGGGCATTGCATGGCCCCGGGCGAGGAGGAGGAGGAGGCAGAGCTGGTGCTCAGCCACACCGTGTGGCTGATGCTGTGGTGAGGTGAGCGTTGCCGGTGCCAGGGATGTGGGTGTTGTGTGTGGGTCCCCCCACTGTGATATTAAAGGTCTCTGGCAATTGAAATGAGCCTAGAGGTGATGGGTGCCACTGCAGCAGTGTGGGTGCAGCTGTGGAGAGGTTGGTGCTGCTATGGTGAGGTTGGTGCAGCTGTGGTGGGTGACACACGGTGCTACTGCCACAGTGTGGGTGTCCCCACGGGTGCTGCCACGCTGACAGTGTTGCTGCCACACTGTGGGTGCCACTGTGGTGATGTTGGCTGGTGTGTAGAGGGAAGGGAAGTTCTTCAGAGGGATGTGGCCAGGGGCTGAGGTTGCCTGAGGGCAAGGAGCCAGCAGCGTGCCCAAGGAGGCAAGAAGGCCAGTGGCAGCCTGGCTGGGCTGAGCAGTGGGGTGGCAGCAGCCCCAGGGCTGTGCTCAGTGCTGGGCCCCTCACTCACTGCCACAGGGACACTGAGGGGCTGCAGGGAGAGAAGATGCACTGGGAAGCTCTGGGCTAAATGAGGGTACCTGAGGCAAAGGTTCAGTCTGCAGAGAACGAGGCTCAGAGGAGACCTGATCACTCTGACTCCCTGGCTGTGGCTGAGAGGGTCGGTCTCTGCTCCCAAGTTAAAAGCTACAGGCCAAGAGGAAAGGAGCTCAGGGTGCCCCAGGGCAGGTTGAGGCTGGAGCTGAGGCAGAACTGTTTCCCTGAGAGGGGTGTCAGCCCCTGTGCCAGGCTGCCCAGGGAGCTGGGGGAGTGCCCAGCCCTGGAGGGGTCCCAGAGCCGTGGGGCTGAGGTGCTTGAGGGCCGTGGCTCAGTGGTGCCTGTGGCACTGTGGGGTCAGGGTTGGACTCCAGCAGCTCAAAGGGCTTTTCCATCTGTAATGATTCTCTGGTCAGTGCCCTGTGTGCCAGAACAGCAGCCAGCGCTCTCCTTGGTCCATTAAAAGCAGAAGAGCTCCATCCCCTCCGCTGAGCTCTGCCACTTCCTCCTGCCAAGCATCCCAGGAGGACTTGGGTTAATCGGGCAAGGTGGGGTTGGCTTTAATGAACTCACCATAACCGAGTGGCACAGCCCAGAGCCCGGCACAGAGCCCCAAGGTGAAGCTTCCCTGGGGGGGGGGGGATGCTACAAGCTGAAGTAGTCGATGGCTCCGTAGCGCTGGAGGCTGGTCGCCCACACGGCGTCTGCTCTACCCGCGCTCGCCAGCAGCCGGCACAGCTCCGCCGGGAAACCCTCCTCCCCCTGCGTGGGGGTGTGGTGGCCGGAGCCCCGCGGCGGCTGCGAGTAGCCCACGAGGCGCAGGTCGGGCAGGGCCGGGCCAGGCCGCCCAGCGCCGCCGCGCTCAGGGGGGTGCCGAGGAGACCGAGGCAGCGCAGGCGGCGGCAGCGGCGCAGCGCCGGCAGCAGCAGCTCCAGCTCCGCGTCCCCCAGCTGACACTCCAGCAGCTCCAGCTGCAGCAGCGAGCGCGAAGCGGCTTCCAGCAGCGTCCGCAAGGGTTGCAGGAGGCTGGGGGACGTGAGGTTGTGGCCGCTCAGGTCCAGCTGGAGCAGGGAGGGCGCGTGGAGGCTCGAGGACAGGAAGATGAGGTCGGAGGGGAGCAGGCAGCAGAAGGCCAGCGCCAGACTCTCCAGGGGAGTCTGCAGCCCGCTGGGAGGACAGGGTGGGGTGGCAGAGTGAGTGGGGAACCCCCAAAGCACCCCCAAACCACCACGAGGCTCCCCCACCTCCAAATCCCCTGAGGCCCTCCCCAAACCAGCCACAGACCCCTAAAACCCTGAGGCTGCCCAAATTCCACCCCCAGGATCCCCCAAAATCCCTCAGCTCCCTCAAAGTCTCCCCCAACCCCCGTGAGGTATCCCCAAACCTCCTGAGACCAGACCCCTGAGCTGAGGCAGAGCTGCTCTGGGACTCCATCTCCTCATAAGTGTAGACAGTTGCACAGTGCCAAACTGGGCAACTCCCCTAAAACCCCCTGAGCCAAGGCAGAGCTGCTGTGGGACTCCATCCCCTCTTAAATCTTTGCCCACAGGGTGTAGACAGTTCCCCAATGCCAAACCCCAACCCCAAAACACCCTGAGGCTGCCCAAAACATCTTCAGGCACCCCAAACCCCTCTTTTATGCCTCCCCTGAGCCGAGGCAGAGCTGCTGTGGGACTCCATCCCCTCTTAAATCTTTGCCCAAGGGGCAAATGCCAAACCTTCCAAACCTTCCCCCCAAAACACCCTGAGCCCCCCCAAAACCCCCTGAGACCAGCCCCCTGAGGTGAGGCACAGCTGCTGTGGGACTCCCATCTCCTCTTAAATCTTTGCCCACGGGGCAAATGCCAAACCTTCCCCCCAAAACCCCCTGAGACCAGCCCCCTGAGGTGAGGCACAGCTGCTGTGGGACTCCATCCCCTCTTAAATCTTTGCTCACAGGGCAAATGCCAAACCTTCCAAACCCTCTCCCCAAAACCCCCTGAGACCAACCCCTGAGGTAGTGCAGAGCTACTGTTGGACTCCAGCCCCTCTTAAATCTGCCCCCACAGGGTGTGGGTGATGCCCCAATGCCACCCCCCCCCCACACACACACATTCCCTCCCGCTGCAGCGTGTGAAGGTTTTGGAGTCCCTCCCCCAGCGGGCAGCTTACCCCAGGAGCTGCCTGAGTCTCCCAGAAAGCCTGGAGGAGTACAAATCGAGTTCCTTGAGGGCAGGCAGGGCCCGGAGGTGAGCGGCCAAGCAGCGGATGCCGGCGTCCGTGCCCGGGGGCCGTGCGGCGCACGTCCACGTTGCTGTAGGGCAGCTTGAGGCTGCGCAGCGCGGGGAAGCGGCCGAGGTGAGGCAGCACTGCGCACAGCCCCGCCAGCCCCAGGTTGTTGAAGCGTGAAACAACTCTGCAGACGGCGGCAGGCTCCAGGGAGTCCAGCAGGGAGACGACGGTGGAGACGGAGAGCTCCTCGGCGTGGAAGTCGCGGCAGAGCAGGCGCAGGGGGGCGCAGGGCGAGCGGAGGGTGGCGCGCAGCAATAGGCGCGTAGCAATAGGGCACCCCTAAGCCAGCCCCCATCAATAGGGCATCCTATAGCACCCCTAAGCCAGCCCCCATCAATAGGGCATCCTATAGCACCCCTAAGCCAGCCCCCATCAATAGGGCATCCTATAGCACCCCTAACCCAGCCCCCATCAATAGGGCATCCTATAGCACCCCTAAGCCAGCCCCCATCAATAGGGCATCCTATAGCACCCCTAAGCCAGCCCCCATCAATAGGGCATCCTATAGCACCCCTAAGCCAGCCCCCATCAATAGGGCATCTTATAGCACCCCTAAGCCAGCCCCCATCAATAGGGCATCCTATAGCACCCCTAACCCAGCCCCCATCAATAGGGCATCCTATAGCACCCCTAACCCAGACCCCATCAATAGGGCATCCTATAGCACCCCTAACCCAGACCCCATCAATAGGGCATCCTATAGCACCCCTAAGCCAGCCCCCATCAATAGGGCATCCTATAGCACCCCTAACCCAGCCCCCATCAATAGGGCATCCTATAGCACCCCTAAGCCAGCCCCCATCAATAGGGCATCCTATAGCACCCCTAACCCAGCCCCCATCAATAGGGCATCCTGTAGCACCCCTAACCCAGACCCCATCAATAGGGCATCTTAGAGCACCCCTAACCCAGACCCCATCAATAGGGCATCCTATAGCACCCCTAACCCAGACCCCATCAATAGGGCATCCTATAGCACCCCTAACCCAGCCCTCTATCTATAGGGCATCCTATAGCACCCCTAACCCAGCCCCCATCAATACGGCATCCTATAGCACCCCTAAGCCAGCTCCCATCAATAGGGCATCCTATAGCACCCCTAAGCCAGCCCCCATCAATAGGGCATCCTGTAGCACCCCTAACCCAGACCCCATCAATAGGGCATCTTAGAGCACCCCTAACCCAGCCCCCATCAATAGGGCATCCTATAGCACCCCTAACCCAGACCCCATCAATAGGGCATCCTATAGCACCCCTAACCCAGCCCTCTATCTATAGGGCATCCTATAGCACCCCTAAGCCAGCCCCCATCAATAGGGCATCCTATAGCACCCCTAACCCAGACCCCATCAATAGGGCATCTTAGAGCACCCCTAACCCAGACCCCATCAATAGGGCATCTTAGAGCACTCCTAACCCAGCTCTTTATCTATAGGGCATCCTATAGCACCTCTAATCCAGCCCCCCATCAATAGGGCACCCCACAGCACCCCTAGATCTGCACCTCATCAATAGGGTACCCCTAACCCAGCCCTCTCTCAATAGGACCTCCCATAGCACTCCTAACCCTATCCCCCATTAATAGGGCACCCTATAGCACTCCTAACCCAGCTCCCCATCAATAGGGAACTCCAGGGCAGGACCCATGACCCACCCCTCTTAATGAGGGGTACCCCCAGCACCCCATAAAGGAAGCCTACAGCAGGATCTCCAACACCCCCCTTCCCTCCCTGGGCCCCCCTGTGCTGCCCTCACACCCCTCGACCCCCCTCAGCTGCCCTCACCCCCCCTCGATCCCCAGGGTCCCCTTCAGCTGCCCTCACCCCCCCCAATCCCCGGGGTCCCCTTCATCTGCCCTCAATCCCCCAGTCCCTGGGGACCCCTTCAGCTGCCCTCACGCCCCCCAATCCCCGAGGCCCCCCTCAGCTGCCCTCACGCCCCCCAATCCCCGGGATCCCCCTCAGCTGCCCTCACGCCCCCAGTCCCCGGGGACCCCTCAGCTCCCCTCACGCCCCCCCAATCCCCGGGATCCCCCTCAGCTGCCCTCACGCCCCCCCAATCCCCGGGGACCCCTCAGCTGCCCTCATCCCCCACAATCCCCGGGGTCCCCCTCAGCTGCCCTCACGCCCCCAATCCCCGGGATCCCCCTCAGCTGCCCTCACGCCCCCAATCCCCGGGATCCCCCTCAGCTACCCTCAACCCCCACAATCCCGGGGGACCCCTCAGCTGCCCTCACGCCCCCCAGTCCCCGGGGACCCCTCAGCTCCCCTCACGCCCCCAATCCCGGGGGACCCCTCAGCTGCCCTCATGCCCCCAATCCCGGGGGACCCCTCAGCTGCCCTCACGCCCCCCAGTCCCCGGGGACCCCTCAACTGCCCTCACCCCCCACAATCCCCGGGGTCCCCCCTCAGCTGCCCTCACGCCCCCCAGTCCCCGGGGACCCCTCAGCTGCCCTCACGCCCCCCAGTCCCCGGGGACCCCTCAGCTCACCTCCCGCCCCCAGTCCCCGGGGACCCCTCAGCTGCCCTCATGCCCCCAGTCCCCGGGGACCCCTCAGCTCACCTCCCGCCCGCCGCCCCGCTCCCGCCGGGCCCCTCACGGCCGCGCTTCCAGGCATGCGCACTGCACCCCGGCACCGCCCCTCCGCCAATCAGAGCGAGAGTTTCACCACGGAAGGCGGGCCCGGCGTCGTTACTAGGTGCCGCCTGCCATCCTCGCCCGCCCATTGGCTGCCGCCGTGTCTGTCATCGCTTCCTCCCTTCTTATTGGCTGAAGGGCGGCGGCAGCGGGAAGTTCGATCTGAGCCCCAGACGCTGCGGTCCCTGCGCGGCTCCGGGAGGTCTCGGATCGCCCCGGGCCGGGGAACGGCCCCGCTCCGCACGCCATGGAGCGGCAGCGGGAGGTCAAGGCCCTGCTGAAGAGCTGGGAAGCGGCTTTTGTCCGGGAGCAGCGGAGGAAGCCCGGCCAGGTGCCCGCTGCGGGGGGCGGGGATGGGGAGGGGCGGCGGGGCAAAGCGGGGTTTTAATGGGGTTCTGAGGGGAAAGGTGGAGTTTTGAGAGGAAAAGTGAGGGGTTTTGTGAATTTCTGAGGAGCAAGTGGGAATTGGGAGGAGCTTGGAGGGGAAAAGTGGGGTTTTGGTGGAGTGTTGAGGGGAAAAGTGGGGGTTTGGTGGATTTCTGAGATACAAGTGGGATTTGAGTGGAGCTCTGAGGGGAAAAGTGGGGGTTTTGTGGAGTGTTGAGAAGAAAAGGGGTTTTAGTGGAGTTCTGAGTGAACAAGTGGCGATTTGGAGGGTTTTTGAGTCTAAAAGTAAGTTTTTGGTGCGGTTCTGAGGGGAAAAAATGGGTTTGGGCAGAGTTTTGAGGGCAACAGTGGGTTTTACTGGAGTTTTGAGTGGAAAAGTGGGGGTTTGGTGGGGTTTTGAGGGGAAAAGTGTTTTACTGTGGGGTTCTGAGGGGAATAAAGGTTTTTGTAGAGCTTTAAGGAGAAAAGAGTGGGGTTGGTTGTCTGCTGAGGGGGAACAGTGGAGATTGGTGGGGTTCTGAGGGGAAAAGTGCGGGCTTGGTGGAGTCTGGAGTTGAAAAGTGGAGGTTCGGTGGGGTTTTGAGGGCGAAAGTGGGTTTTTGATGGGGTTCTGAGGGGAAAAGTGGAGTTTTGGTGGAGTTTTGAGAGGAAAAGAGGGGAGTTTGTGAATTTCTGAGGAACAAGTGGGAATTGGGAGGAGCTTGGAGGGGAAAAGTGGGGTTTTGGTGGAGTGTTGAGGGGAAAAGTAGGGGTTTGGTGGATTTCTGAGATACAAGTGCGATTTTAGTGGAGCTCTGAGGGGAAAAGTGGGGGTTTTGTGGAGTGTTGAGAAGAAAAGGGGTTTTAGTGGAGTTCTGAGTGAACAAGTGGCGATTTGGAGGATTTTTGAGGGTAAAAGTAAGTTTTTGATGTGGTTCTGAGGGGAAAAATGGATTTTGGCAGAGTTTTGAGGGCAAAAGTGGAGGGTTTGTGGACTTCTGAGGAACAAGTGGGAATTTGGAGGAGCTTTGAGGGTATAAATGAAGTTTTGGTGGAGTTTTCAGATGAAAAGTGGAGTTTTGGTGGAGTGTTGAGGGAAAAAGTGGGGTTTTGGTAGAGCTTGGAGTGAAAAAGTGGGGGGTTGGTGGGTTTTTGAGGGTAAAAGTGGGGTTTTGGTGGGGTTTTGAGGGGAAAATGGGTTTTTTGTAGAGTTTTAAGGAGAAAAGAGTGGGATTGGTGGTCTGCTGAGGGGGAACAGTGGAGATTGGTGGGGTTCTGAGGGGAAAAGTGCAGGCTTGGTGGAGTCTGGAGTGGAAAAGTGGAGGTTCGGTGGGGTTTTGAGGGCGAAATTGGGTTTTTGATGGGGTTCTGAGGGGAAAAGTGGAGTTTTGGTGGAGTTTTCAGATGAAAAGTGGGGTTTTTTGTGGAGTGTTGAGAAGAACAGTGGGTTTTACTGGAGTTTGGAGTGAAAAAGTGGGGATTTGATGAATTTTTGAGAGTAAAAGTAGGTTTTCGGTGTGGATCTGAGGTGAAAATGAGTTTTTGTGGGGTTTTAAGGGGAAAAGTAAGGTTCTGGTGGAGTGTTGAGGGCAAAAGTGGGGTTTTGGTGAGATTCTGAGAGGAAAGAATTGGGTTTTGATGGTGTTGTGGGGAGAAAGTGGGATTGTGGTGTAGTCTTGAGAGGAAAACTGGGTTTTGGCAGAGTTTTGAGGGCAAAAGTGGGGGATTTGTGGACTTCTGAGGAACAAGTGGGAATTAGGAGGAACTTTGAGGGGGAAAGTGAAGTTTTGGTGGAGTGTTGAGGGGAAAAAGTGGGGTTTTGGTGGAGCTTGGAGTTAAAATTGGCTGTTCAATGGGTTTTTGAGGGCGAAAGTGGATTTTTGATGGGATTCTGAGGGGGAAAATGGATTTTTTGGTGGAGTTTTAAGTGGAAAAGTGGAGGTTTGAGAAGAAAAGTGGGGATTTGGTGGACTTAAGAGGAACAAGTGGGATTTTGGAGGAGCTTTGAGGGGAAAAGTGGAGTTTTGGTGGGGTTTTTAGATTAAAAGTGTGGGTTTGGTGTATTTTTAAGGGCAAATGTGGGATTTTGTGGACTTTGGAGTGGTAAGGTGTGGGTTTGGTGGATATTTGGGGCAAAAGCGGGGTGTCTTGTGGTTCTGAGAGAAAAAGAGAGGGTTTGGTGGTCCACTGAAAGGAAAATGAGTTTTTGTGGAGTTTTAAGGGGAAAAGTGGGGTTTTGGTGGGGTTTTAAGATGAAAAATGCAGTTTTGGTGGAGTTTTCAGATGAAAAGTGGAGTTTTGGCTGCCCTCACGCCCCCCCAATCTCCGGGGTCCCCTTCAGCTGCCCACACCCCCCCCCAATCCCTGAGGCCCCCCTCAGCTGCCCTGACGCCCCCCCAATCCCCGGGATCCCCCTCAGCTGCCCTCACACTCCCCCAATCCCTGAGGCCCCCCTCAGCTGCCCTCACGCCCCCCCAATCCCCGGGATCCCCCTCAGCTGCCCTCACACTCCCCCAATCCCTGAGGCCCCCCTCAGCTGCCCTCACCCCCCACAATCCCCGGGGACCCCTCAGCTGCCCTCACGCCCCCCAGTCCTCGGGGACCCCTCAGCTGCCCTCACGCCCCCAATCCCGGGGGACCCCTCAGCTCACCTCCCGCCCGCCGCCCCGCTCCCGCCGGGCCCCTCACGGCCGCGCTTCCAGGCATGCGCACTGCACCCCGGCACCGCCCCTCCGCCAATCAGAGCGAGAGTTTCACCACGGAAGGCGGGCCCGGCGTCGTTACTAGGTGCCGCCTGCCATCCTCGCCCGCCCATTGGCTGCCGCCGTGTCTGTCATCGCTTCCTCCCTTCTTATTGGCTGAAGGGCGGCGGCAGCGGGAAGTTCGATCTGAGCCCCAGACGCTGCGGTCCCTGCGCGGCTCCGGGAGGTCTCGGATCCACCCGGGCCGGGGAACGGCCCCGCTCCGCACGCCATGGAGCGGCAGCGGGAGGTCAAGGCCCTGCTGAAGAGCTGGGAAGCGGCTTTTGTCCGGGAGCAGCGGAGGAAGCCCGGCCAGGTGCCCGCTGCGGGGGGCGGGGATGGGGAGGGGCGGCGGGGCAAAGTGGGGTTTTAATGGGGTTCTGAGGGGAAAGGTGGAGTTTTGAGAGGAAAAGTGAGGGGTTTTGTGAATTTCTGAGGAGCAAGTGGGAATTGGGAGGAGCTTGGAGGGGAAAAGTGGGGTTTTGGTGGAGTGTTGAGGGGAAAAGTGGGGGTTTGGTGGATTTCTGAGATACAAGTGGGATTTGAGTGGAGCTCTGAGGGGAAAAGTGGGGGTTTTGTGGAGTGTTGAGAAGAAAAGGGGTTTTAGTGGAGTTCTGAGTGAACAAGTGGCGATTTGGAGGGTTTTTGAGTCTAAAAGTAAGTTTTTGGTGCGGTTCTGAGGGGAAAAATGGGTTTGGGCAGAGTTTTGAGGGCAACAGTGGGTTTTACTGGAGTTTTGAGGGGAAAAGTGGGGGTTTGGTGGAGGTTTGAGGGGAAAAGTGTTTTTTTGTGGGGTTCTGAGGGGAATAAAGGTTTTTGTAGAGCTTTAAGGAGAAAAGAGTGGGGTTGGTGGTCTGCTGAGGGGGAACAGTGGAGATTGGTGGGGTTCTGAGGGGAAAAGTGCGGGCTTGGTGGAGTCTGGAGTGGAAAGGTGGAGGTTCGGTGGGGTTTTGAGGGTGAAAGTGGGTTTTTGATGGGGTTCTGAGGGGAAAAGTGGAGTTTTGGTGGAGTGTTGAGGGGAAAAGTGGGGGTTTGGTGGATTTCTGAGATACAAGTGCGATTTTAGTGGAGCTCTGAGGGGAAAAGTGGGGGTTTTGTGGAGTGTTGAGAAGAAAAGGGGTTTTAGTGGAGTTCTGAGTGAACAAGTGGCGATTTGGAGGATTTTTGAGGGTAAAGGTAAGTTTTTGGTGCAGTTCTGAGGGGAAAAATGGGTTTGGGCAGAGTTTTGAGGGCAACAGTGGGTTTTACTGGAGTTTTGAGGGGAAAAGTGGGGGTTTGGTGGAGTTTTGAGGGGAAAAGTGTTTTACTGTGGGGTTCTGAGGGGAATAAAGGTTTTTGTAGAGCTTTAAGGAGAAAAGAGTGGGGTTGGTGGTCTGCTGAGGGGGAACAGTGGAGATTGGTGGGGTTCTGAGGGGAAAAGTGGGGGTTTGGTGGAGTTTTGAGGGGAAAAGTGGAGTTTTGGTGGAGTGTTGAGGGGAAAAGTGGGTTTTTTTGTGGAGTGTTGAGAAGAACAGTGGGTTTTACTGGAGTTTGGAATGAAAAAGTGGGGGTTTTGGTGGAGTGTTGAGGGGAAAAGGGGTTTTAGTGGAGTTTGGAGTGAACAAGTGGCGATTTGGAGGATTTTTGAGGGTAAAAGTAAGTTTTTGATGCGGTTCTGAGGGGAAAACTGGATTTTGGCAGAGTTTTGAGGGCAACAGTGGGTTTTACTGGAGTTTTGAGGGGAAAAGTGGGGGTTTGGTGGGGTTTTGAGGGGAAAAGTGTTTTACTGTGGGGTTCTGAGGGGAATAAAGGTTTTTGTAGAGCTTTAAGGAGAAAAGAGTGGGGTTGGTTGTCTGCTGAGGGGGAACAGTGGAGATTGGTGGGGTTCTGAGGGGAAAAGTGCGGGCTTGGTGGAGTCTGGAGTGGAAAGGTGGAGGTTCGGTGGGGTTTTGAGGGTGAAAGTGGGGTTTTGATGGGGTTCTGAGGGGAAAAGTGGAGTTTTGGTGGAGTGTTGAGGGGAAAAGTGGGTTTTTTTTGTGGAGTGTTGAGAAGAACAGTGGGTTTTACTGGAGTTTGGAATGAAAAAGTGAGGGTTTTGGTGGAGTGTTGAGGGGAAAAGGGGTTTTAGTGGAGTTTGGAGTGAAAAAGTGGCAATTTGGTGGATTTTTGAGGGTAAAAGTAGGTTTTTGGTGTGGTTCTGAGGGGAAAAATGGGTTTTGGTGGAGTTTTAAGGAGAAAAGAGTGGGGTTGGTTGTCTGGTGAGGGGGAACAGTGGAGATTGGTGGGGTTCTGAGGGGAAAAGTGCGGGCTTGGTGGAGTCTGGAGTTGAAGAGTGGAGGTTCGGTGGGGTTTTGAGGGCGAAAGTGGGTTTTTGATGGGGTTCTGAGGGGAAAAGTGGAGTTTTGGTGGAGTTTTGAGAGGAAAAGAGGGGAGTTTGTGAATTTCTGAGGAACAAGTGGGAATTGGGAGGAGCTTGGAGGGGAAAAGTGGGGTTTTGGTGGAGTGTTGAGGGGAAAAGTAGGGGTTTGGTGGATTTCTGAGATACAAGTGCGATTTTAGTGGAGCTCTGAGGGGAAAAGTGGGGTTTTTGTGGAGTGTTGAGAAGAAAAGGGGTTTTAGTGGAGTTCTGAGTGAACAAGTGGCGATTTGGAGGATTTTTGAGGGTAAAAGTAAGTTTTTGATGTGGTTCTGAGGGGAAAAATGGATTTTGGCAGAGTTTTGAGGGCAAAAGTGGAGGGTTTGTGGACTTCTGAGGAACAAGTGGGAATTTGGAGGAGCTTTGAGGGTATAAATGAAGTTTTGGTGGAGTTTTCAGATGAAAAGTGGAGTTTTGGTGGAGTGTTGAGGGAAAAAGTGGGGTTTTGGTAGAGCTTGGAGTGAAAAAGTGGGGGGTTGGTGGGTTTTTGAGGGTAAAAGTGGGGTTTTGGTGGGGTTTTGAGGGGAAAATGGGTTTTTTGTAGAGTTTTAAGGAGAAAAGAGTGGGATTGGTGGTCTGCTGAGGGGGAACAGTGGAGATTGGTGGGGTTCTGAGGGGAAAAGTGCAGGCTTGGTGGAGTCTGGAGTGGAAAAGTGGAGGTTCGGTGGGGTTTTGAGGGCGAAATTGGGTTTTTGATGGGGTTCTGAGGGGGAAAGTGGAGTTTTGTGGAGTTTTCAGATGAAAAGTGGGGTTTTTTGTGGAGTGTTGAGAAGAACAGTGGGTTTTACTGGAGTTTGGAGTGAAAAAGTGGGGGTTTTGTGGAGTGTTGAGAGTAAAAGTAGGTTTTCGGTGTGGATCTGAGGTGAAAATGAGTTTTTGTGGGGTTTTAAGGGGAAAAGTAAGGTTCTGGTGGAGTGTTGAGGGCAAAAGTGGGGTTTTGGTGAGATTCTGAGAGGAAAGAATTGGGTTTTGATGGTGTTGTGGGGAGAAAGTGGGATTGTGGTGTAGTCTTGAGAGGAAAACTGGGTTTTGGCAGAGTTTTGAGGGCAAAAGTGGGGGATTTGTGGACTTCTGAGGAACAAGTGGGAATTAGGAGGAACTTTGAGGGGGAAAGTGAAGTTTTGGTGGAGTGTTGAGGGAAAAAGTGGGGTTTTGGTGGAGCTTGGAGTTAAAATTGGCTGTTCAATGGGTTTTTGAGGGCGAAAGTGGATTTTTGATGGGATTCTGAGGGGGAAAATGGATTTTTTGGTGGAGTTTTAAGTGGAAAAGTGGAGGTTTGAGAAGAAAAGTGGGGATTTGGTGGACTTAAGAGGAACAAGTGGGATTTTGGAGGAGCTTTGAGGGGAAAAGTGGAGTTTTGGTGGGGTTTTTAGATTAAAAGTGTGGGTTTGGTGTATTTTTAAGGGCAAATGTGGGATTTTGTGGACTTTGGAGTGGTAAGGTGTGGGTTTGGTGGATATTTGGGGCAAAAGCGGGGTGTCTTGTGGTTCTGAGGGAAAAAGAGAGGGTTTGGTGGTCCACTGAAAGGAAAATGAGTTTTTGTGGAGTTTTAAGGGGAAAAGTGGGGTTTTGGTGGGGTTTTAAGATGAAAAATGCAGTTTTGGTGGAGTTTTCAGATGAAAAGTGGAGTTTTGGCTGCCCTCACGCCCCCCCCAATCTCCGGGGTCCCCTTCAGCTGCCCACACGCCCCCCAATCCCTGAGGCCCCCCTCAGCTGCCCTCACGCCCCCCCAATCCCCGGGATCCCCCTCAGCTGCCCTCACACTCCCCCAATCCCTGAGGCCCCCCTCAGCTGCCCTCACCCCCCACAATTCCCGGGGACCCCTCAGCTGCCCTCACGCCCCCAATCCCGGGGGACCCCTCAGCTGCCCTCACGCCCCCAATCCCGGGGGACCCCTCAGCTGCCCTCACGCCCCCAATCCCCGGGATCCCCCTCAGCTGCCCTCACGCCCCCAATCCCGGGGGACCCCTCAGCTGCCCTCACGCCCCCCAGTCCCCGGGGACCCTTCAGCTGCCCTCACGCCCCCAGTCCCCGGGGACCCCTCAGCTGCCCTCACGCCCCCCAGTCCCCGGGGACCCCTCAGCTCACCTCCCGCCCGCCGCCCCGCTCCCGCCGGGCCCCTCACGGCCGCGCTTCCAGGCATGCGCACTGCACCCCGACACCGCCCCTCCGCCAATCAGAGCGAGAGTTTCACCACGGAAGGCGGGCCCGGCGTCGTTACTAGGTGCCGCCTGCCATCCTCGCCCGCCCATTGGCTGCCGCCGTGTCTGTCATCGCTTCCTCCCTTCTTATTGGCTGAAGGGCGGCGGCAGCGGGAAGTTCGATCTGAGCCCCAGACGCTGCGGTCCCTGCGCGGCTCCGGGAGGTGGAGTTTTCAGATGAAAAGTGGAGTTTTGGTGGAGTGTTGAGTGGAAAAGTGTGGTTTTAGTGGACCTTGGAGTGAAAAAGTGGAGGTTTGGTGGGTTTTTGAGGGCAAAAGTGCGTTTTTTGTGGGATTCTGAGGAGAAAAAGGTTTTTTTGTAGAGTTTTAAGGAGAAAAGAGGGACGTTGGAGTTCTGCTGAGTTGGAAAAGATGCAGATTGGTGGGGTTCTGAGGCACCAGTGGGATTTTGGGGGAGCTTTGAGGGGAAAAGTGGAGTTTTGTTGGTGTTTTCAGATGACAAGTGTGCTTTTAGTGGATTTTGGAGTGAAAAAGTGGGGGGTTGGTGGATATTTGAGGGCAAAGGTGGGTTTTTGATGGGGTTCTGAGGGGAAGATGGGTTTTTGTGGAGTGTTGAGGGGAAAAGTGGTGCTTTGGTGGGGTTCTGATGAAAAAGTTGGGCTTTGGTGTAGTTTTGAGGGGAAAAGTGAGCTTTTTGTGAGTTTTGAAGGGAAATGTTGGGGTTTGGTGGAGTTTTAAGGGGGAAAAAGTGGGATTTTGGTGGAGTTCTGAGGGGAAAATTGGGGAGGTGATTTGAGGGAAAAAAAGTAGTGTTTTTGTGGTGGTGTTTGGACAAAAAGATAGAATATTGGGGTTTTGGTGGTGAAATCTCTACCAGGAGGCTGCAGTGAGCTGGAGGTCGGTCTCTGCTCCCAGCTAGTGAGTGACAGGCCAAGAGGAAAGGGGCTCAGGGTGCCCCAGGGGAGGCTGAGGCTGGAGCTGAGGCAGAACTGTTTCCCTGAGAGGGGTGTCAGCCCCTGTGCCAGGCTGCCCGGGAGCTGGGGGAGTGCCCAGCCCTGGAGGGACCCCAAAGCCCTGGAGCTGAGGTGCTGAGGGCTGTGGGTCAGTGGTGGCCGTGGCAGGGTGAGGGCTCAGGGCTGGGCTCCAGCAGCTCAAAGGGCTTTTCTAACTCAAATGATTCTGTGGTTTGCTCCCTGCAGCTGTGGCATCATCACAGATGCCAGTCCTGGGTCGCTCAGCACCATCTGCTGCCACGGCCTCCGCGGCCGCTACGTCACCGTCACCATCCTGGGCCGGGAGGAGCAGTTCACTCTCTGTGAGGTCGAGGTCTACACTGTCCACCCCGAGCCATGAGGGGCTTTTAAGGGGGACAAGGTGAGGAGTTTCCCCCCTGGCACCAGGACCCTCTGACATCAGATGCCCCTGGAGGCTCCCTGTCGTCAGAACCACCCTAATAAACATCCCCACGGGGCCTCTTTGTGCATCACCATCCCCACCCCGTGGGCTCCACAGGACCATGGCATCACCATCCCCACCCCGTGGGCTCCACAGGACCATGGCATCACCATCCCCATCCCATAGGCTCCAGAGGACCATGGCATCACCATCCCAACCCCACGGGACCTCCAGCCTCTTTCCATCACCACCCTTGAGGCCCATGGGGTTCCACCATCCTCATCCCCACTCTGTGGCTCCCCAGGACCTGTGGTGGCCACCTTGGGGTGGGGGTGGCCGTGGGAGGTCACTCACTCGCCCGTGAAGCCTTTGGAGATGGAGTGGAAGGAGGTGAGTTCCACCGAGTCCAGGTAGGGCGGCCCCATCTCTGTCAGCACCTTCCTGAAGGAGTGGAAGGCCGAACCCTCAGCATACACGTTGTCCTGGTACACCTGGAGGAGGGGGGAAACTGGTGGGGTTACCTAGATGTTGGGGTCCACCTCACATACCCCCCGAGTCTGAGGGTCCCACTCACCTCGTCAGCCATGAGGAAGAGCCTCTCCTCGAAGGCGAATTTGATGACGGCCTCAATGCACTGACGGCTCTGGACCTGCCCTGGGAGGGGGGAGAAGGGGGGAGGTTGGCATAGCGGAGTGGGGGGGTCCAGTCCCACTCCCACCATGGGTTTGGGGGGGCCCAGTCCTGCTCCTGATGGGTTTTGGGGGGCTCAATCCCTTTTCCTGATAGGTTTGGGGGCCCAGTCTTGCTCCCTATGGGTTTGGGGTATGGGCTCAGCCCCACTCCTGATGGGTTTTAGGGGACTCAGTCTAGTTTCCCATGGGTATGGGGGGGCTTAGACCCCCTCTCCTGATAGGTTTGGGGGACCCAAACTGCCTCCCTATAGATTTGGGAGGAGAGTCATCCCCACTCCTGATGGGTTTGGGGGGGCTTAGCCCCTGCTCCTGATGGGTTTTGGGGCCTTCACCCCACTCCTGATGGATTTGAGGGGACTCAGTCCCACTTCCTATGGCTTTTGGAGGGTCTCAACCCAGTTCTTGGGTATGTTTTGGAGGTCTTAGTAGGACCAGTAAAGCACTGGGGGTCTCAGAATGGGACTGGGAGGGCACTGGGAGCTCACAGCCCTGGTACCAGAAGTCCCATCCCAACCTCAGGGTCCCATCCCAGCCCCAGGGTCCTATCCCCAGGGTCCCATCCCAGTCCCAGGATCCCATCCCATCCCTGATATCCCACCCCTGGGGTCCAATCCCACCCCTGGGGTCCCATCCCAGTCTCATCCCACCCCTGGAGTCCCATCCCAGTCCTATCCCGTCCCACCCCTGGGGTCCCATCCCACCCCTGGGGTCCCATCCCATCCTGTCCCATCCCATCCCATCCAACCCCTGGGGTCCCAACCAGTCCCATCCCATCCCAAACCTGGGGTCCCATCCCACCCCTGGCGCCCCATCCCATCCCACCCCTGGGGTCCCATCCCATCCCACCCCTGGGGTCCCATCCCATCCCATCCCATCCCATCCCATCCCACCCCTGGTTTCCCATCCAGTCCCATCCCACCCCTGCGGTCCCATCCCATCCCACCCCTAGGGTCCCATCCCATCCCACCCCTGGGGTCCGATCCCACCCCTGGGGTCCCATCCCATCCCACCCCTGGGGTCCCATCCCAACCCTGGGGTCCCATCCAGTCCCATCCAATCCCATCCCATCCCACCCCTGGGGTCCCATCCCATCCCACCCCTGGGGTCCCATCCCACCCCTGGGGACTCATCCCATCCTACCCCTGGTGTCCCATCACATCCCATCCCACCCCTAGGGTCCCATCCCCTCCCAACCCTTGGGTCCCATCCAGTCCCATCCCATCCCACCCCTGGGGTCCCATCCCATCCCAACCCTGGAGACCCATCCCATCCCTGAAGTCCTATCCCTGGGGTCCCATCCCAACCTAGGGTCCCGTCCCACCCCTGGGGTCCCATCCCACCCCTGGGTTCCCATCCCATCCCACCCCTGGGGTCCCAACCAGTCCCAACCCATCCCACCCCTGGGGCCCCATCCCACCCCTGGGGCCCCATCCCACCCCTGGGGCCCCATCCCATCCCTAGGGTCCCGTCCCATCCCACCCCTGGGGACTCATCCCATCCCTGTGGTGCCATCCCATCCCACCACTGGGGTCGCATGCCATCCCATCCCACCCCTGGGATCCCATCCAGTCCCATCCCAATCCTGGGGTCCTATCCCACCCCTGAACTCCAATCCTTGGGGTCCCATCCAAACCTCAGGGTCCAATCCCACCCCTGGGGTCCCAGCCCTGTGGTCACATCCCACCCCTGGGGTCCCATCCCAGTCCTATCCCATCCCACCCCTGAGGTCCCACCCCTGGGGTCCCATCCCAGCCCTGGGGTCCCATCCAGTCCCATCCCATTCCATCCCATCCCACCCCTGGGGTCCCGTCCCATCCCACCCCTGGGGTCCCGTCCCATCCCACCACTGGGGTCCCGTCCCGTCAGGTCCCACCACTGGGGTCCCATCCCATCCCACCCCTGGGGTCCCATCCCATCCAATCCCACCCCTGGGTTCCCATCCGATCCCAACCCTGGGGTCCGATCCAGTACCATCCCATCCCATTCCATCCGACCCCTGGAGTCCCATCCCACCCCTACGGACCAATCCCAACTCTGGGGTCCCATCCCACCACACCCCTGGGGTCCCATCCCATCCCTGGGTTCCCATCCCATCCTACCCCTGGGATCCCAACCAGTCCCATCCCATCCCAAACCTGGGGTCCCATCCCATCCCACCCCTCGGGCCCCATCCCACCCCTGAGGCCCCATTCCATCCCTAGGGTCCCATCCCATCCCACCCCTGGGGTCCCATCTCACCCCTGGGGACTCATCCCACCCCTGGCGTCCCATCCCATCCTGTCCCATCCCACCCCACCCCTGGGGTCCCATCCCACCCCTGGGGTCCCATCCCACCCCTGGAGACTCATCCCACCCCTGGGGTCCCATCCCATCCCACCCCTGGGGTCCCATCCCATCCCAACCCTGGAGACCCATCCCATCCCTGAAGTCCTATCCCTGGGGTCCCATCCCAACCTAGGGTCCCGTCCCATCCCTGGGGTCCCATCCCATCCCTGGGTTCCCATCCCATCCCACCCCTGGGGTCCCAACCAGTCCCAACCCATCCCAAACCTGGGGTCCCATCCCATCCCACCCCTGGGGCCCCATCCCACCCCTGGGGCCCCATCCCACCCCTGAGGCCCCATCCCATCCCTAGGGTCCCATCCCATCCCTAGGGTCCCATCCCATCCCACCCCTGGGGTCCCATCCCACCCCTGGGGTCCCATCCCACCCCTGTGGTCCCATCCCATCCCACCACTGGGGTCGCATGCCATCCCATCCCACCCCTGGGATCCCATCCAGTCCCATCCCAATCCTGGGGTCCCATCCCACCCCTGAACTCCAATCCTTGGGGTCCCATCCAAACCTCAGGGTCCAATCCCACCCCTGGGGTCCCAGCCCTGTGGTCACATCCCACCCCTGGGGTCCCATCCCAGTCCTATCCCATCCCACCCCTGAGGTCCCACCCCTGGGGTCCCATCCCAGCCCTGGGGTCCCATTCCATCCCATCCCACCCCTGGGGTCCCATCCCACCCCTGGGGTCCCATCCCACCCCTGGGGACTCATCCCACCCCTGGGGTCCCATCCCATCCTGTCCCATCCCACCCCACCCCTGGGGTCCCATCCCACCCCTGGAGACTCATCCCACCCCTGGGGTCCCAACCAGTCCCATCCCCTCCCAAACCTGGGGTCCCATCTCACCCCTGGCGCCCCATCCCACCCCTGAAGCCCCATCTCATCCCATCCCACCCCTGGGGACTCATCCCAACCCTGGGGTCCCATCCAGTCCCATGCCATCCCACCCCTGGGGACCCATCACATCCCATCCCACCCCTGGGGTCCCATCCCATCCCTGTGGTCCCATCCCATCCCACCACTGGGGTCGCATGCCATCCCATCCCACCCCTGGGGTCCCAAACCTGGGGTCCCATCCCATCCCAAACCTGGGGTCCCATCCCATCCCACCCCTCGGGCCCCATCCCACCCCTGAGGCCCCATCCCATCCCTAGGGTCCCATCCCATCCCACCCCTGGGGTCCCATCCCACCCCTGGAGACTCATCCCATCCCTGGGGTCCCATCCCATCCCACCCCTGGGGTCCCAACCAGTCCCATCCCATCCCACCCCTGGGGTCCCATCCCACCCCTGGCGCCCCATCCCACCCCTGGGATCCCATCCAGTCCCATTCCAATCCTGGGGTCCCATCCCACCCCTGAACTTCAATCCTCGGGGTCCCATCCAAACCTCAGGGTCCCATCCCACCCCTGGGGTCCCACCCCTGGGGTCGCATTCCATCCCCGGATGGGACGCCAGGGGTCGGATGGGACCCTAGGGGTGAGATGGCACTGGATGGGACCCCAGGGGTGGGATGGGATGGGACCCCAGGGGTGGGATGAGTTTCCAGGGGTGGGATGGGATGGGACCCCAGGGGTGGCATGGGATGGGTCCCTAGGGGTGGGATGGGATGGATCCCATCCCATCCCACCCCTGGGGTCCCATCCCACCCCTGGGGTCCCATCCCACCCCTGGGGACTCATCCCACCCCTGGAGACTCATCCCACCCCTGGGCTCCCATCCCATCCTGTCCCATCCCACCCCACCCCTGGGGTCCCATCCCACCCCTGGAGACTCATCCCACCCCTGGGGTCCCAACCAGTCCCATCCCATCCCAAACCTGGGGTCCCATCCCACCCCTGGCGCCCCATCCCACCCCTGGGGCCCCATCCCATCCAATCCCACCCCTGGGGACTCATCCCAGCCCTGGGGTCCCATCCCATCCCACCCCTGGGGACTCATCCCAGCCCTGGGGTCCCATCCCATCCCATCCCATCCCACCCCTGGTTTCCCATCCAGTCCCATTCCATCCCACCCCTAGGGTCCCAACCGATCCCACCCCTGGGGTCCGATCCCAACCCTGGGGTCCCAGCCAGTCCCATCCCATCCCACCCCTGGGGTCCCATCCCATCCCACCCCTGAGGTCGCATCCCACCCCACCCCTGGGGTCCCATCCCATCCCACCCCTGGGGTCCCAACCAGTCCCATCCCATCCCAAACCTGGGGTCCCATCCCACCCCTGGGGACTCATCCCAACCCTGGGGTCCCATCCAGTCCCATGCCATCCCACCCCTGGGGTCCCATCCCATCCCACCCCTGGGGACTCATCCCAGCCCTGGGGTCCCATCACATCCCATCCCACCCCTGGGATCCCATCCCATCCCACCCCTGGGGACTCATCCCAGCCCTGGGGTCCCATCCCATCCCAGCCCTGGGGTCCCATCCCATCCCACCCCTGGGGACTCATCCCACCCCTGGGGTCCCATCCAGTCCCATCCCACCCCTGGGGACTCATCCCTTCCCACCCCTGGTTTCCCATCACATCCCATCCCACCCCTAGGGTCCCATCCCCTCCCAACCCTTGGGTCCCAGCCAGTCCCATCCCATCCCACCCCTGGGGTCCAATCCCACCCCTGGGGTCCCATCCCATCCCAACCCTGGAGACCCATCCCATCCCTGAAGTCCTATCCCTGGGGTCCCATCCCAACCTAGGGTCCTGTCCCACCCCTGGGGTCGCATCCCACCCCTGGGGTCCCATCCCAGTCTCATCCCACCCCTGGATTCCCATTCCAGTCCTATCCTATCCCACTCCTGAGGTCCCACCCCTGGGGTCCCATCCCAACCCTGGGTCCCATCCACTCCCATCCCATCCCACCCCTGGGGTCCCATCCCAACCCTGGGTCCCATCCACTCCCATCCCATCCCACCCCTGGGGTCCCATCCCAGCCCTGGGGTCCCATCACATCCCACCCCTCGGGGTCCCATCCCAACCCTGGGGTCCCAGCCAGTCCCATCCCACCACACCCCTGGGGTCCCATCCGATCCCTGAGGTCCCATCCCACCCGTGGGATCCCATCCCATCCATCCCATCCCATCCCATCCCTAGGGTCCCCTCCCATCCCACCCCTGGGGTCCCATTCCATCCCCTCCCATCCCACCCCTGGGGTCCCATCCCATCCCACCCCTGGGGACTCATCCCATCCCTGGGGTCCCATCCCAACCCTGGAGACCCATCCCACCCCTGAAGTCCTATCCCTGGGGTCCCAACCCAACCTAGGGTCCCATCCCACCCCTGGGGTCGCATCCCACCCCTGGGGTCCCATCCCAGTCTCATCCCACCCCTGGATTCCCATCCCAGTCCTATCCGATCCCACTCCTCAGGTCCCACCCCTGGGGTCCCATCCCACCCCTGAGGTCCCATCCCATCCCACCCCTGAGGTCCCATCGCATCCCACCCCTGGGGTCCCATCCCACCACTGGAGACGCATCCCACATCTGGGGTCCCATCCCAAGCCTGGGGTCCCATCCATTCCCATCCAATCCCATCCCATCCCACCCCTGGGGTCCCATCCCATCCCACCCCTGGGGTCCCATCCCAGCCCTGGGGTCCCATCCAGTCCCATCCAATCCCATCCCATCCCACCCCTGGGGATTCATCCCAACCCTGGGGTCCCATCACATCCCATCCCACCCCTGGGGACTCCTCCCAGCCCTGGGGTCCCATCACATCCCATCCCACCCCTAGGGTCCCATCCCATCCCACCCCTGGGGTCCCATCCAGTCCCATCCCATCCCACCCCTGGGGTCCCATCCCATCCCATCCCACCCCTGGGGTCCCATCCCACCCCTGGGGTCCCACACAACCCTGGGGTCCCAGCCAGTCCCATCCCATCCCACCCCTGGGGTCCCATCCCATCCCACCCTTGGGGTCTCATCCCATCCCTGAGGTCCCATCCCACCCGTGGGATCCCATCCCATCCATCCTATCCCTCCCTTAGGGTTCCCTCCCATCCCACCCCTGGGGTCCTATTCCATCCCCTCCCATCCCACCCCTGGGGTCCCATCCGAACCCTGGGGTCCCATCCAGTCCCATCCAATCCCATCCCATCCCACCCCTGGGGTCCCATCCCATCCCAACCCTGGAGACCCATCCCACCCCTGAAGTCCTATCCCTGGGGTCCCATCAAACCTCAGGGTCCCGTCCCACCCCTGGGGTCGCATCCCACCCCTGGGTCCCATCCCAGTCTCATCCCACCTCTGAATTCCCATCCCAGTCCTATCCCATCCCACTCCTGAGGTCCAAGCCCTAGGGTCCCATCCCACCCCTGGGGTCCCATCCCATCTCACCCCTGCGGTCCCATCCCACCACTGGGGTCCCCTCCCATCCCACCCCTGGGGTCCCATCCCATCCCCTCCCATCCCACCCCTGGGGACTCATCCCACCCCTGGGGTCCCATCCCAGTCTCATCCCACCCCTGGATTCCCATCCCAGTCCTATCCCATCCCACTCCTCAGGTCCCACCCCTGGGGTCCCATCCCACCCCTGTGGTCGCATCCCATCCCACCCCTGTGGTCGCATCCCATCCCACCCCTTTGGTCGCATCCCATCCCACCCCTGGGGTCCCATCCCACCCCTGGGGTCCCATCCCAACCCTGGAGTCACATCCCACCACTGAAGTCCCATCCCTGGGGTCCCATCCCAACCTAGGGTCCCATCCCACCCCTGGGGTTCCACCCCTGAGGTCCCATCCCACCCCTGGGGTCCCACGCAGTCCCATCCCACCCCTGGGGTCCCATCCCACCCCTGGGGTCCCATCCCGTCCCATCCAGTCCCATCCCATCTCACCCCTGGGGTCCCATCCCATCCCACCCCTGGGGTCCCATCCCACCCCTGGGGTCCCATCCCGTCCCATCCCACCCCTGGGGTCCCATCCCACCCCTGGGGTCCCATCCCAGCCCTGGGGTCCCATCACATCCCACCCCTCGGGGTCCCATTCCAACCCTGGGGTCCCATCCAGTCCCATCCCATCCCACCCCTGGGGTCCCATCCCATCCCACCCCTGGGTCCCATCCACTCCCATCCCGTCCCACCCCTGGGGTCCCATCTCAACCCTGGAGTCCCATCCCACCCCTGAAGTTCCACCCCTGAGGTCCCATCCCACCCCTGGGGTCCCATCCCATCCCAACCCTGGAGTCCCATCCCATCCCACCCCTGGGGTCCCATCCATCCCACCCCTGGGGTCCCATCCCATCCCACTCCTGGGGTCCCATCCCATCCCACCCCTGGGGTCCCATCCCACCCCTGGGGTCCCATCCTTCCCCTGTGGTCCCATCCCAACCCTGGGGTCCCTTCCAGTCCCATCCAACCCCTGAGGTCCCATCCCAACCCTGGGGTCCCATCCCATCCCACCCCTGGGGTCCCATCCCATCCCACCCCTGGGGACCCATCCCATCCCAACCCTGGTTTCCCATCCCGTCCCATCCCACCCCTGGGGTCCCAACCCGTCCCATCCAGTCCCATCCCAACCCTGGGGTCCCATCCCACCCCTGAAGTCCCATCCCTGGGGTCCCATCCCAACCTCAGGGTCCCATCCCACCCCTGGGGTTCCATCCCTAGGGTCCCATCCCATCCCAACCCTGGTGTCCCATCCAGTACCATCCCATGCCATCCCACCCCTGGGGTCCCGTCCCAGCCCTTGGTGCCGCAGGGTACCGGTGGGGCTGCCGGAGTTGATGATGCACAGCACCCGTGTGCAGCAGTGCCGGCGGCCCTCGGCCAGCGCCCGCCGCAGCTCACTCAGCGCCAGTGCCCAGCAGCGTTCGTCGTCCAGGTAGTAGCCGAGCTGCACGGCCCCCAGCTCGGCGATGGTGGCCGAGTACAGCGGGTACTGCAGGATGGGCATCAGCACCCGCGTGCGAGAGGGCGCCCAGCCCGTCACCAGCAGCTTCAGGATTGTCTGAGGGCACAGGCATGGCATGATGGGGGGCGACGGGGGGCTGCGGACACGATGGGGGGGGACACGGGGATGGTGAGGGGAGAAGGGGATGGTGAGGGGAGAAGGGGATGGTGAGGGGCACAGTGTGAGCACAGGGATGGTGATGGTACACGGGGGGGGTGAGGGGACATGCGGCTGGTGAGGGGACACGGGGGTGGTGAGGGGAGAAGGGGAAGATGAGAGGACATGGGGGTGGTGAGGGGATAAGGGCATGTTGAGGGGACACGGGGCGGGTGAGGGGACACGGGGGTGGTGAGGGGACAAGGACGTGGTGAGGGAAGAAAGGGATGATGAGGGGATACCGGGGTGGTGAGGGGAGAAGGGGATGGTGAGGGGACACGGGGGTGGTGAGGGGACATGGGCGGGTCAGGGTACAAGGCGTTGTGGAGGGGACATTGGGCAGGTGAGGGGACACGGGGCTGGTGAGGGGACAAGGGTATGGTGAGGGGACATGGGTGGGGTGAGGGGAGACGGGGATGGTGAGGGGAGACGGGGATGGTGAGGGGACATGGGGATGGTGAGGGGAGACGGGCATGGTGAGGGGAGAAGGGGAGGTTGAGGGGAAAAGGGGGTGGTGAGGGGACATGGGGCAGGTGAGGGGCCACGGGGCTGCTGAGGGGACACTGGGATGGTGAGGGTACAAGGGAGTAGTGAGGGGAGAATGGTATGGTGAATGGACACGGGGATGGTGAGCGGAGAAGGGGATGGTGAGGGGACATGGGACTGGTGAGGGGACACAGCGGGTGGTGAGGGGAGATGGGGATGGTGAGGGGAGATGGGGATGGTGAGGGGAGAAGGGGAGGTTGAGGGGACAAGGGAGTGGTGAGCGGACAAGGGGGTGGTGACGGGGCGTGGGGCAGGTGCGGGGACACGGGGGTGGTGAGCGGAGAAGGGGACGGTGAGGGGACACGGGGATGGTGAGGGGACATGGTATGGGCATAGGGATGGTGTGGAGCACGGTGTGGGCACAGGGATGGTGTGGGACACTGTTTGTACATGGACAATGAGGGGACATTGTGTGGGCATAGGGACAGTGTGGGGGCACAGTGTGGGCACAGGGATGGTGAGGGACATGGTGTCGGCACAGGGATGTTATGGGTCATGGTGTGGGCACATTGATAGTGAGGGGACACAGTGTGGGCATAGGTAAGGTGGGGGGACACGGTGTGGGCACAGGGACAATGAGGGGACACGGTGTGGGTACAGGGATGGTGAGGGGACATGGTGTCCGGGCACAGGGATGGTGGGGGGCCACAGTGTGGGCACATGGATTGGGAGGGGCACAGTGTGGTCATAGGGATGGTGTGGGACATGGTATGGGTACAGGGATGGTGAGGGCACACTGTGGGCACAGGGACAATGAGGGGACACGGTGTGGGCACAGGGATGGTGTCGGACATGGTGTGGGCATAAGGATGGTGTGGGACAAGGTGTGGGCACAGCGATGGTGTGGGACACGATGTCGGTACAAGGATGGTGTGGGACACGGTGTGGGCACAGTGACAATGAGGGGACACGCTGTGGGCACAGGGATGGTGTGAGACACAGTGTGGGCACAGGGATGGTGAGGGTCACAGTGTGGGCACAGGAACAATGAGGGTCCCATCCCAGTCTCATCCCACCCCTGGAGTCCCATCCCAGTCCTATCCCATCCCATCCCACCCCTGAGGTCCCACCCCTGGGATCCTATCCCATCCCAACCCTAGGGTCCCATCCAGTCCCATCCCATCCCATTCCATCCCACCCCTGGGGACTCATCCCACCCCTGGGGTCCCATTCTATCCCATCCCAACCATTGGGTCCCATCCCAAACCTGGGGTCCCATCCCATCCCAGCCCTGGGGTCCCATCCCACCCCTGGGGTCCCATCCCACCCCACCCCTGGATACTCATCCCACCCCTGGGTTCCCATCCCATCCCACCACACCCCTGGGTTCCCATCCCATCCGACCACAACCCTGGGGTCCCATCCCAACCCTGGGGTCCCATCCAATCCCACCCCTGGGGTCCCATCCCACCCCTGGGGTCTCATCCCACCTCTGAGGTCGCATCCCACCCCTGCGGTCCCCTCCCATCCCACCCCTGGGGACTCATCCCACCCCTGGGGTCACATCCCATCCCACCCCTGGGTTCCCATCCCATCCCAACCCTGGGGTCACATCCCATCCCACCCCTGTGGTCGCATCCCACCCTTGGGGTCCCATCCTAGTCTCAATCCACCCCTGGAGTCCCATCCCAGTCCTATCCCATCCCACCCCTGGGGTATCATCCCATCCCAACCCTGGGGTCCCATCCAGTCCCATCCCACCCCTGGGGTCCAATCCCACCCCTGGGGTCCAATCCCACCCCTGGGGACCCATCCCAACCCTGGGGTCCCATCCAGTCCCATCCCATCCCACCCCTGGGGTCCCATCCCACCCTTGGGGTCCCATCCCATCCCACCCCTGGGGACTCATCCCACCCCTAGGGTCCCATCCCAACCCTGGGATCCCATCCAGTCCCATCCCAACCCTGGGATCCCATCCCACCCCTGAGGTCGCATCCCACCCTTGGGGTCCCATCCCATCCCACTCCTGGGGACTCATCCCACCCCTGGAGTACCATCCAGTCCCATCCCAACCCTGGGGTCCCATCCCACCCCTGAAGTCCCATCCCTGGGGTCCCATTCGAACCTCAGGGTCCCATCCCACCCTTGGGGTCCCACCCCTATGGTCACATCCCACCCCTGGGGTCCCATCCCACTCTCATCCCATCCCTAGGGTCCCATCCAGTCCCATCCCATCCCATCCCACCCCTGGGGTCCCATCCCATCCCACCCCTGGGGTCCCATCCCATCCCACCCCTGGGGTCCCATCCCACCCCTGGGGACCCATCCCATCCCACCCCTGGGGACCCATCCCATCCCACCCCTGGGGTCCCATCCCAACCCTGAGGTCCCATCACACCCCTGGGGTCCTATCTCATCCCACCCCTGGGGACTCATCCCACCCCTGGGGACTCATCCCATGCCTGGGAACCCATCCCACCCCTGGGGTCCCATCCCATCCCAACCCTGGGGTCCCATCCAGTCCCATCCCAACCCTGGGATCCCATCCCACCCCTGAGGTCCCATCCCATCCCACCCCTGGGGACCGATCCAGTTCCCATCCCACTCCTGGGGTCCCATCCCATCCCAACCCTGGGGTCCCATCCCACCCGTGAGGTCGCATCCCACCCCTGGGGTCCCATCCCATCCCACCCCTGGGGACCCATCCAGTCCCATCCCACCCCTAAGTTCCCATCCCTGGGGTCCCATCCCAACCTCCGGGTCCCATCCCACCCCTGGCTCCCATCCCAACCCTGGCTCCCACACCTGGGGTCGCATCCCACCCCTGGGGTCCCATCCCAGTCTCATCCCACCCCTGGAGTCCCAATCCAGGTCCCATCCCAACCCTAGGGTTCCATCCAGTCCCATCCCATCCTATTCCATCCCACCCCTGGGTACCCATCCCATCCCACCCCTGGGTACCCATCCCATCCCACACCTGGGGTCCCATCCCAACCCTGGGGTCCCATCCCATCCCATCCCACCCCTGGGGTCCCATCCCAACCCTGGGGTCCAATCCAATCCCATCCCACCCCTGGGGTCCCATTCCATCCCACCCCTGAAGACTCATCCCACCCCTGGGGACTCATCCCACCCCTGGGGAACTATCCAACCCTGGTGTCCCATCCAGTCCCATCCCACCCCAGGGGTCCCATCCAGTCCCATCCCACCCCTGGGGTCTCATCCCACCCCTGAAGTCCCATCCCTGGGGTCCCATTCCAACCTCAGGGTCCCATCCCACCCTTGGGGTCCCACCCCTGGGGTCGCATCCCACCCCTGGGGTCCCATCCAGTCTCATCCCACCCCTGGAGTCCCATCCCAATCCTATCCCATCCCACCCCTGAGGTCCCACCCCTAAGGTCCCATCCCATCCCAACCCTAGGGTCCCATCCAGTCCCATCCCATCCCACCCCTGGGGTCCCATCCCATCCCACCCCTGGGGTCCCATCCCATCCAACCCCTGGGGACCCATCCCAACCCTGGGGTCCAATCCAGTCCCATCCCATCCCACCCCTGGGGTCCTATCCCACCCCTGGGGTCCCATCCCATCCCACCTTTGGGGACTCATCCCACCCCTGGGGTATCATCCCATCCCAACCCTGGGGTCCCATCCAGTCCCATCCCAACCCTGGGATCCCATCCCACCCCTGAGGTCGCATCCCGCCCCTGGGGTCCCATCCCATCCCACTCCTGGGGACTAATCCCACCCCTGGGGTCCCATCCCATCCCACCCCTGGGGACCCATCCAGTCCCATCCCACTCCTGGGGTCCCATCCCATCCCACCCCTGGGGACTCATCCCAACCCTGGGGTTCCATCCAGTCCCATCCCAAACCTGGAGACCCATCCCACCCCTGAAATCCCACCCCTGGGGTCCCATTCCAACCTCAGGGTCCCATCCCACCCTTGGGGTCCCACCCCTGGGGTCGCATCCCACCCCTGGGGTCCCATCCCAGTCTCATCCCACCCCTGGAGTCCCATCCCAGTCCTATCCCATTGCACCTCTGAGGTCCCACCCCTAAGGTCCCATCCCATCCCAACCCTAGGGTCCCATCCAGTCCCATCCCATGCCATCCCATCCCACCCCTGGGGTCCCATCCCATCCCACTCCTGGGGACCTATCCAACCTTGAGGTCCCATCCAGTCCCATCCCACCCCTGGGGTCTTATCCCACCCCTGAAGTCCCATCCCTGGGGTCCCATTCCAACCTCAGGGTCCCATCCCTCCCTTGGGGTCCCACCCCTGGGGTCGCATCCCACCCTGGGGTCCCATCCCAGTCTCATCCCACCCCTGGAGTCCCATCCCAGTCCTATCCCATCCCACCCCTGAGGTCCCACCCCTAACGTCCCATCCCATCCCAACCCTGGTGTCCCATCCAGTACCATCCCATCCCATCCCAACCCTGGGTTCCCATCCCGTCCCATCCCAACCCTGGGTTCCCATCCCTTCCCAACACTGGAGTCCCATCCCATTCCACCCCTGGGGTCCCATCCCATTCCACCCCTGGGGTCCCAACCCGTCCCATCCAGTCCCATCCCAACCCTGGGGTCCCATCCCAGCCCTGAATTCCCATCCCTGGGGTCCCATCCCAACCTCAGGGTCCCATCCCACCTCTGGAGTCCCACCCCTGGGGTCGCATCCCACCCCTGGGGTCCCATCCCAGTCCTATCCCATCCCACCCCTGAGGTCCCACCCCTGGGGTCCCATCCTATCTCACCCCTGGGGACTCATCCCAGCCCTGGGGTCCCATCCCATCCTACCCCTGGGGTCCAATCCAGTCCCATCCCATCCCATCCCACCCCTGTGGACCCATCCCCGCCCTGGGGACCCATCCCCCCCCTGGGGACCCATCCCCCCCCTGGGGACTCATCCCACCCCAAGGATCCCATCCCATCCCTAGGGTCCCATCCCATCCCACCCCTGGGGTCCCATCCCATCCCACCCCTTGGGACCCATCCCAACCCTAGGGTCCCATCCCATCCCAACCCATCCCATCCCACCCCTTGGGTCCCATCCTATCCCAACCCTGAGGTTCCATCCAGTCCCATCCCATCCCACCCCTGGGGTCCCATCCCATCCCACCCCTGGGGTCCCATCCCACCCCTGGGGTCCCATCCCACCCCTGGGGTCCCATCCCACCCCTAAGTTCCCATCCCTGGGGTCCCATCCCACCCCTAAGTTCCCATCCCTGGGGTCCCATCCCAACCTCCGGGTCCCATCCCACCCCTGGCTCCCACCCCTGGGGTCCCATCCCACCCCTGGGGTCCCATCCCAGTCTCATCCCACCCCTGGAGTCCCATCGCAGTCCTATCCCATCCCACATCTGAGGTCCCACCCCTGGGGTCCCATCACATCCCAACCCTTGGGTCCAATCAAGTCCCATCCTATCCCATTCGATCCCAACCCTGGGGTCCCATCCCATTCCATCCCATCCCACCCCTGAGGTCCCATCCCACCCCTGGGGTCCCATCCAGTCCCATCCCAATCCTGGGGTCCCATCCCATCCCTGAACTCCCATCCCTGGGGTCCCATCCCAACCTCAGGGTCCCATCCCACCTCTGGAGTCCCACCCCTGGGGTCTCATCCCACCCCTGGAGTCCCATCCCAGTCCTATCCCATCCCACCTCTGAGGTCCCACCCCTGGGGTCCCATCCAGTCCCATCCCATCCCACCCCTGGGGTCCCATCCCATCCCACCCCTGGGGTCCCATCCCATCCCACCCCTGGGGTCCCATCCCATCCCAACCCTGGGGTGCCATCCCACCCCTGAAGTACCATCTCTGGGGTCCCATCCCAACCTCAGGGTCCCATCCCAGTGTCATCCCACCCCTGGAGTCCCATCGTAGTCCTATCCCATCCCACCCCTGAGGTCCCACCCCTGGGGCCCCATCTCATCCC
This sequence comes from Colius striatus, assembly GCF_028858725.1. NCBI lineage: Eukaryota > Metazoa > Chordata > Aves > Coliiformes > Coliidae > Colius > Colius striatus. Next base: position 34,420,002 of record NC_084768.1, read on the forward strand.
ACCCCTGGGGTCCCATCCAGTCCCATCTCATCCCATTCCATCCCATCCCACCCCTGGGGTCCCATCCCACCCCTGGAGTCCCATCCCATCCCACCCCTGGGGTCCCATCCCACCCCTGGAGTCCCATCCCATCCCACCCCTGGGGTTCCATCCCTAGGGTCCCATCCCATCCCAACCCTGGTGTCCCATCCAGTACCATCCCATCCCATCCCACCCCTGGGGTCCCATCCCACCCCTGGGGTCCCATTCCAACCTCAGGGTCCCATCCCACCCTTGGGGTCCCACCCCTGGGGTCGCATCCCACCCCTGGGGTCCCTTCCAGTCCCATCCAATCCCTGAGGTCCCATCCCAACCCTGGGGTCCCATCCCATCCCACCACTGGGAACTCATCCCACCCCTGGGGTCCCATCCCATCCCATCCCACCCCTGGGGACCCATCCCATCCCAACCCTGGTTTCCCATCCCGTCCCATCCCACCCCTGTGGTCCCGTCCCATCCCACCCCTGGGGTCCCATCCCATCCAACCCCTGGGGACCTATCCAACCCTGAGGTCCCATCCAGTCCCATCCCACCCCTGGGGTCTTATCCCACCCCTGAAGTCCCATCCCTGGGGTCCCATTCCAACCTCAGGGTCCCATCCCACCCTTGGGGTCCCACCGCTGGGGTCGCATCCCACCCTGGGGTCCCATCCCAGTCTCATCCCACCCCTGGAGTCCCATCCCAGTCCTATCCCATCCCACCCCTGAGGTCCCACCCCTAACGTCCCATCCCATCCCAACCCTGGTGTCCCATCCAGTACCATCCCATCCCAACCCTGGGTTCCCATCCCGTCCCATCCCAACCCTGGGTTCCCATCCCATCCCAACCCTGGAGTCCCATCCCATTCCACCCCTGGGGTCCCATCCCATTCCACCCCTGGGGTCCCAACCCGTCCCATCCAGTCCCATCCCAACCCTGGGGTCCCATCCCAGCCCTGAATTCCCATCCCTGGGGTCCCATCCCAACCTCAGGGTCCCATCCCACCTCTGGAGTCCCACCCCTGGGGTCGCATCCCACCCCTGGGGTCCCATCCCAGTCCTATCCCATCCCACCCCTGAGGTCCCATCCCTGGGGTCCGATCCCAACCCTGGTGTCCCATCCTATCTCACCCCTGGGGACTCATCCCAGCCCTGGGGTCCCATCCCATCCCATCCCACCCCTGGGGACCCATCCCATCCCAACCCTGGGTTCCCATCCCGTCCCATCCCAACCCTGGGGTTCCATCCCAACCCTGGGTTCCCATCCCATTCCACCCCTGGGGTCCCATCCCATTCCACCCCTGGGGTCCCAACCCGTCCCATCCAGTCCCATCCCAACCCTGGGGTCGCATCCCACCCCTGGGGTCCCATCCCAGTCCTATCCCATCCCACCCCTGAGGTGCCACCCCTGGGGTCCCATCCTATCTCACCCCTGGGGACTCATCCCAGCCCTGGGGTCCCATCCCATCCTACCCCTGGGGTCCAATCCAGTCCCATCCCATCCCATCCCACCCCTGTGGACCCATCCCCCCCCTGGGGACCCATCCCCCCCCTGGGGACCCATCCCCCCCCTGGGGACTCATCCCACCCCAAGGATCCCATCCCATCCCTAGGGTCCCATCCCATCCCACCCCTGGGGTCCCATCCCATCCCACCCCTTGGGACCCATCCCAACCCTAGGGTCCCATCCCAACCCATCCCATCCCACCCCTTGGGTCCCATCCTATCCCAACCCTGAGGTTCCATCCAGTCCCATCCCATCCCACCCCTGGGGTCCCATCCCACCCCTGGGGTCCCATCCCACCCCTAAGTTCCCATCCCTGGGGTCCCATCCCAACCTCCGGGTCCCATCCCACCCCTGGCTCCCACCCCTGGGGTCCCATCCCACCCCTGGGGTCCCATCCCAGTCTCATCCCACCCCTGGAGTCCCATCGCAGTCCTATCCCATCCCACATCTGAGGTCCCACCCCTGGGGTCCCATCACATCCCAACCCTTGGGTCCAATCAAGTCCCATCCCATCCCATTCGATCCCAACCCTGGGGTCCCATCCCATTCCATCCCATCCCACCCCTGAGGTCCCATCCCACCCCTGGGGTCCCATCCAGTCCCATCCCAATCCTGGGGTCCCATCCCATCCCTGAACTCCCATCCCTGGGGTCCCATCCCAACCTCAGGTTCCCATCCCACCTCTGGAGTCCCACCCCTGGGGTCTCATCCCACCCCTGGAGTCCCATCCCAGTCCTATCCCATCCCACCTCTGAGGTCCCACCCCTGGGGTCCCATCCAGTCCCATCCCATCCCACCCCTCGGGTCCCATCCCATCCCACCCCTGGGGTCCCATCCCATCCCAACCCTGGGGTGCCATCCCACCCCTGAAGTCTCATCTCTGGGGTCCCATCCCAACCTCAGGGTCCCATTCCAGTGTCATCCCACCCCTGGAGTCCCATCGTAGTCCTATCCCATCCCACCCCTGAGGTCCCACCCCTGGGGTCCCATCTCATCCCACCCCTGGGGTCCCATCCAGTCCCATCCCATCCCATTCCATCCCATCCCACCCCTGGGGTCCCATCCCACCCCTGGAGTCCCATCCCATCCCACCCCTGGGGTTCCATCCCTAGGGTCCCATCCCATCCCAACCCTGGTGTCCCATCCAGTACCATCCCATGCCATCCCACCCCTGGGGTCCCATCCCATCCCAACCCTGGCGTCCCAGCCAGTCCCATCCCATCCCACCCCTGGGGTCCCATCCCACCCCTGGGGTCCCATCCCACCCCTGAGGTCCCATCCCATCCCTGGGGTCCCATCCCATCCCTGTGGTCCCATCCCAACCCTGGGGTCCCTTCCAGTCCCATCCAACCCCTGAGGTCCCATCCCAACCCTGGGGTCCCATCCCATCCCACCACTGGGAAGTCATCCCACCCCTGGTTTCCCATCCCGTCCCATCCCACCCCTGGGGTCCCAACCCGTCCCATCCAGTCCCATCCCAACCCTGGGGTCCCATCCCAACCCTGAAGTCCCATCCCTGGGGTCCCATCCCAACCTCAGGGTCCCATCCCACCCCTGGGGTTCCATCCCTAGGGTCCCATCCCATCCCAACCCTGGTGTCCCATCCAGTACCATCCCATGCCATCCCACCCCTGGGGTCCCGTCCCAGCCCTTGGTGCCGCAGGGTACCGGTGGGGCTGCCGGAGTTGATGATGCACAGCACCCGTGTGCAGCAGTGCCGGCGGCCCTCGGCCAGCGCCCGCCGCAGCTCACTCAGCGCCAGTGCCCAGCAGCGTTCGTCGTCCAGGTAGTAGCCGAGCTGCACGGCCCCCAGCTCGGCGATGGTGGCCGAGTACAGCGGGTACTGCAGGATGGGCATCAGCACCGCGTGCGAGAGGGCGCCGAGCCCGTCACCAGCAGCTTCAGGATTGTCTGAGGGCACAGGCATGGCATGATGGGGGGCGACGGGGGGCTGCGGACACGATGGGGGGGGACACGAGGATGGTGAGGGGAGAAGGGGATGGTGAGGGGACACGGGGATTGTGGAGGGGAGAAGGGGGTGGGGAGGGGACACGGGGGAGATGAGGGGACATCGAGATGGTGAGGGAACATGGGGCTGGTGAGGGAACACGGGGCTGGTGAGGGAACACGGGGGTTTTGGAGGGGAGAAGGGGGTGGTGAGGGGACACAGGGATGGTGAGGGGAAAACGGGGTTGGTGAGGGGACAGGGGGTGGTGAGGGTAAAAGGGTTGGTGAGGGGACACAGGGGTGGTGAGGGGAAAATGGGTTAGTGAGGGGACACGGGGGGGCGTGAGGGGACATGGGGGGGTGAGGGGACACGGGGACGGTGAAGGGAGTAGGGGATAGTGAGGGGACACAGGGGTGGTGAGGGGAGAAGGGGATGGTGAGGGGACACGGGGGGGGTGAGGGGAAAAGGGGCTCGTGAGGGGCCACGGGGCAGTTGAGGGGACACGGGGGTGGTGAGGGGAGAAGGGGAAGGTGAGGGGACAAGGGGGTGGTGAGGGGACATTTGGCAGGTGAGGGGACACGGGGGTCGTGAGGGGTCACGGGGCTGGTGAGGGGACACGGCGGGTTGAGGGGACACGGGGATGGTGAGGGGACACGGGGATGGTGAGGGGAGAAGGGGGTGGTGAGGGGACACGGCGGGGGTGAGGGGACACTGGGATGGTGAGGGGACACTGGGGTGGTGAATGGATACGGGGATGGTGAATGGACACGGGGATGGTGAGGGGACAATGGGATGGTGACGGGTACAGTGTGGGCACAGGGATGGTGAGGGGACATGGGACTGGTGAGGGGACACAGCGGGTGGTGAGGGGACACGGGGGTTGGTGAGGGGAGATGGGGATGGTGAGGGGAGAACGGGGTGGTGAGGGGACACGGGGATGGTTAGGGGACAAGGGGATAGTGAGAGGACACAAAGGTGTGGGCACAGGGATTGTGAGGGGCACAGTGTGGGCACAGGGATGGTGAGGGGACATGGTATGGGCACAGGGATGTTGTGGAGCACGGTGTGAGCACAGGGATGGTGTGGGACACTGTACATGGACAATGAGGGGACATTGTGTGGGCATAGGGACGGTGTGGGGACACAGTGTGGGCACAGGGATGGTGAGGGACATGGTGTCAGCACAGGGATCATGAGGGGACATGGTGTGGGCACATGGATGGTGAGGGGACACAGTGTGGGCATAGGTAAGGTGGGGGGACACGGTGTGGGCACAGGGACAATGAGGGGACACGGTGTGGGTACAGGGATGGTGAGGGGACACGGTGTGGGCACAGGGACTGCATCGGACATGGTGTGGGCATAAGGATGGTGTGGGACAAGGTGTGGGCACAGTGATGGTGTGGGACACGATGTGCGCACAAGGATGATGTGGGACACGGTGTGGGCACAGGGATGGTGAGGGGCACAGTGTTGGCACAGGGAAAATAAGGGAAGACAATGTGGGCACAGGGATGGTGAGGGGACATGATGTGGGCACAGGAACAATGAGGGTCCCATCCCAGTCTCATCCCACCCCTGCAGTCCCATCCCAATCCTATGCCATCCCACCCCTGAGGTCCCACCCCTGGGGTGCCATCCCATCCCAACCCTGGGGTCCCATCCAGTCCCATCCCATCCCACCCCTGGGGTCCGATCCCATCCCTAGGGACCCATCCCACCCCTGGGGTCCAATCCAGTCCCATCCCACCACTGGGTTCCCATCCCATCCCACCCCTGGGGTCCAATCAGGTCCCATCCCACCCCTGGGGTCCCATCCCATCCCACCCCTGGGGACTCATCCCACCCCTGGGGTCGCATCCAATCCCAACCCTGGGGTCCCATCCCATCCCACCATTGGGGTCCCATAGCACCCCTGAAGTCCCATCCCACCCCTGGGGTCCCATCCCATCCCACCCCTGGGGTCCCATCCCACCCCACCCCTGGATACTCATCCCACCCCTGGGGTCCCATCCCATCCCACCCCTGGGGTCCCATCCCACCCCTGGGGTCCCATCCTACCTCACCCCTGGGGACTCATCCCACCCCTGGGGTCCCATCCCATCCTACCCCTGGGTCCAATCCAGTCCCATCCCATCCCACCCCTGGGGTCCCATCCCACCCCACCCCTTGGGACCCATCCCAACCCTAGGGTCCCATCCCAACCCATCCCATCCCACCCCTTCGGTCCCATCCTATCCCAACCCTGAGGTTCCATCCAGTCCCATTCCATCCCACCCCTGGGGTCCCATCCCATCCCACCCCTGGGGTCCCATCCCACCCCTGGGGTCCCATCCCACCCCTAAGTTCCCATCCCTGGGGTCCAATCCCAACCTCCGGGTCCCATCCCACCCCTGGCTCCCACCCCTGGGGTCCCGTCCCAGTCTCATCCCACCCCTGGAGTCCCATCGCAGTCCTATCCCATCCCACATCTGAGGTCCCACCCCTGGGGTCCCATCACATCCCAACCCTTGGGTCCAATCAAGTCCCATCCCATCCCATTCGATCCCAACCCTGGGGTCCCATCCCATTCCATCCCATCCCACCCTGGGGTCCCATCCCACCCCTGGGGTCCCATCCAGTCCCATCCCAATCCTGGGGTCCCATCCCATCCCTGAACTCCCATCCTTGGGGTCCCATCCCAACCTCAGGGTCCCATCCCAGTGTCATCCCACCCCTGGAGTCCCATCCCAGTCCTATCCCATCCCACCTCTGAGGTCCCACCCCTGGGGTCCCATCCCAACCCTGGGGTCCCATCCAGTCCTATCCCATCCCATCCCACCCCTGGGGTGCCATCCAGTCCCATCCCAACCCTGGGGTCCCATCCCACCCGTGAAGTCCCATCCCTGGGGTCCCATCCCAACCTCAGGGTCCCATCCCAGTGCTATCCCACCCCTGAGGTCCCACCCCTGGGGTCCCATCCCATCCCACCCCTGGGGACTCATCCCACCCCTGGGGTCGCATCCAATCCCAACCCTGGGGTCCCATCCCATCCCACCATTGGGGTCCCATAGCACCCCTGAAGTCCCATCCCACCCCTGGGGTCCCATCCCACCCCACCCCTGGGGTCCCATCCCACCCCACCCCTGGATACTCATCCCACCCCTGGGGTCCCATCCCATCCCACCCCTGGGGTCCCATCCCACCCCTGGGGTCCCATCCTACCTCACCCCTGGGGACTCATCCCACCCCTGGGGTCCCATCCCATCCTACCCCTGGGTCCAATCCAGTCCCATCCCATCCCACCCCTGGGGTCCCATCCCACCCCACCCCTTGGGACCCATCCCAACCCTAGGGTCCCATCCCAACCCATCCCATCCCACCCCTTCGGTCCCATCCTATCCCAACCCTGAGGTTCCATCCAGTCCCATTCCATCCCACCCCTGGGGTCCCATCCCATCCCACCCCTGGGGTCCCATCCCACCCCTGGGGTCCCATCCCACCCCTAAGTTCCCATCCCTGGGGTCCAATCCCAACCTCCGGGTCCCATCCCACCCCTGGCTCCCACCCCTGGGGTCCCGTCCCAGTCTCATCCCACCCCTGGAGTCCCATCGCAGTCCTATCCCATCCCACATCTGAGGTCCCACCCCTGGGGTCCCATCACATGCCAACCCTTGGGTCCAATCAAGTCCCATCCTATCCCATTCGATCCCAACCCTGGGGTCCCATCCCATTCCATCCCATCCCACCCTGGGGTCCCATCCCACCCCTGGGGTCCCATCCAGTCCCATCCCAATCCTGGGGTCCCATCCCATCCCTGAACTCCCATCCTTGGGGTCCCATCCCAACCTCAGGGTCCCATCCCAGTGTCATCCCACCCCTGGAGTCCCATCCCAGTCCTATCCCATCCCACCTCTGAGGTCCCACCCCTGGGGTCCCATCCCAACCCTGGGGTCCCATCCAGTCCTATCCCATCCCATCCCACCCCTGGGGTGCCATCCAGTCCCATCCCAACCCTGGGGTCCCATCCCACCCGTGAAGTCCCATCCCTGGGGTCCCATCCCAACCTCAGGGTCCCATCCCAGTGCTATCCCACCCCTGAGGTCCCACCCCTGGGGTCCCATCCCATCCCACCCCTGGGGTCCCATTCCATCCCACCCCTGGGGTCCCATCCCATCCCACCCCTGGGGATCCATCCCACTCCTGGGGTCCCGTCCCAGCCCTTGGTGCCGCAGGGTACCGGTGGGGCTGCCGGAGTTGATGATGCACAGCACCCGTGGGCAGCAGTGCCGGCGGCCCTCGGCCAGCGCCCGCCGCAGCTCACTCAGCGCCAGTGCCCAGCAGCGTTCGTCGTCCAGGTAGTAGCCGAGCTGCACGGCCCCCAGCTCGGCGATGGTGGCCGAGTACAGCGGGTACTGCAGGATGGGCATCAGCACCCGCGTGCGAGAGGGCGCCCAGCCCGTCACCAGCAGCTTCAGGATTGTCTGAGGGCACAGGCATGGCATGATGGGGGGCGACGGGGGGCTGCGGACACGATGGGGGGGGACACGGGGATGGTGAGGGGAGAAGGGGATGGTGCGGGGAGAAGGGGATGGTGAGAGGACACAATGGTGAGGGCACAGGGACGGTGAGGGGACACGGTGTGGGCACAGGGATGGTGTGGGGAACAGTGTGGGCATAGGGCTGGTGAGGGGAGACGGGGATGGTGAGGGGACATGGGGCTGGTGAGGGGAGAAGGGGCTGGTGATGGGATACGGGGGTGGTGACGGGAGAAGGGGCTGGTGAGGGGACATGGGGATGGTGAGGGGGCACGCGACGGTGAGGGGAGAAGGGAACGGTGAGGGGAGAATGGGACGGTGAGGGGACACGGGGACGGTGAGGGGACACGGGAGTGGTGAGGGGACACGGGAGTGGTGAGGGGAGAAGGGGTTTCTGAGGGGATATGGGGGGGGGGTGAGGGAACATGGGGATGGTGAGGGGGCACGGCGACGGTGAGGGGACACAGGGGTGGTGGGGGGACAAGGGGGTGGTGAGGGGAGAAGGGGCTGGTGAGGGGATACGGGGGGGGTGAGGGGACATGGCGACGGTGAGAGGAGAAGGGGACGGTGAGGGGACACGGGGGGGTGAGGGGATAAGGGGTTGGTGATAGGAGAAGGGGGTGGTGAGGTGACATTGGGATGGTGAGGGGAGAAAGGGGTGGTGAGGGGAAACGGGGCTGGTGAGGGGACACAGGGGTTGTGAGGGGAGAAAGGGGTGCTGAGGGGACACGAGGTGTGTGAGGGGACACGGGGGTGGTGAGGGGAGAAGGGGATGGTCAGGGGTCACGGGGCTGGTGAGGGGACACGGGGGGTTGAGGGGACACGGCGGGGGTGAGGGGACATGGGGATGTTGAGGGGACACGGGGCTGGTGAGGGGACACGGGGGGTTGAGGGGACACGGCGGGGGTGAGGGGACATGGGGATGTTGAGGGGACACGGGGATGGTGAGGGGACACCAGGATGGTGAGGGGAGAAGGGGGATGGTGATGGGAGAAGGGGAAGGTGAGAAGACACGGGGAGGGTGAGGAGATACGGGGGTTGTGAGGAGAGAAGGGGGTGGTGATGGGAGAAGAGGTTTCTGAGGGGACACGGGGGCGGTGAGGGGACACGGGGGTGGTGAGGGGAGAAGGCGATGGTGAGGGGGACACGGGGACAGTGAGTGGACACGGGGGTTGTTAGGGGACACGGGGGTGGTGAGGGGAGAAGAGGTTTCTGAGAGGACACGGGGGGGGGTGAAGGGATACAGGGGCGGTGAGGGGACATGGGGGTGGTGAGGGGACACGGGGGGGTGAGGGGAGAAGGAGTTGCTGAGGGGACATGGGGCTGGTGAGGGGACACGGGGGGGGTGATTGGATAGGGGGGGTGGTGAGGGGAGAAGGGGGTGGTGAGGGGACACGGGGGGGGTGAGGGGACACGGGGGTGGTGACGAGAGAAGGGGGTGGTGATGGGACACGGGGAGGGTGAGGGGAGAAGGGGGTGGTGATGGGACACGGGGAGGGTGAGGGGAGAAGGGGGGTGGTGATGGGAGAAGGGGTTTCTGAGGGGATACATGGGGGGGTCAGGGGACACGGGGGCGGTGAGTGGACATGGGGGAGGTGAGGGGACACGGGTGTGGTGATGGGACACGGGGGGGGTGAGGGGACACGTGGGTGGTGAGGGGAAAAGGCGATGGTGAGGGGACCAGGAGGTGGTGAGGGGACATGGGAGGGGTGAGTGGACACGGGGATGGTGAGGGGAGGAGGGGATGGTGAGGGGAGAAAGGGATGGTAAGGGGACACGGGGGTGGTGAGGGGACACGGGGATGTTGAGGGGAGAATGGGATTGTGAGGGGACACGGGGGTGGTGAGGGTAGAAGGGGATGGTGAGGCGACACCGGTATGGTGAGAGGATAAGGGGATGGTGAGGGGAGAACGGGATGGTTAGGGGACACGGGGGTGGTGAGGGGAGAAGGGGATATTGAGGGGACATGGGGCTGGTGAGGGGACGGGGGGGGGGTGAGGGGAGAAGAGGATGGTGAGGGGAGAAGTGGATGGTGTGGGGACACGGGAATGGTGAGAGGAGAAGAATAATGCTTTTCCCAAGTGCCTTCAGGTGACATGGGACGGTGAGGGTGGGGGGCACCCACAGGGGAGGGGGCACCCCAGGAGCACCCATGGGTGGGGAGGGGGTGGGGTGGGACAGGACACCCATCAGAGTCCAGAGATGTATAAAGAGAGTTATTAATTAGAAGCCCCTAATTATCAATCCAGATGCTGATTTCTCCTCGGGGTTGGGGGGGCCATGGAGGGGGAAGGGGGGGGGTCCCCAAAGTGGAGGGTCTTCAAGGTGGGTGTCACAAGGAAGGGGGTCCCCAAAGTGGTGGGTGTCCCCAGGGGAGGGGTCCCCAAAGTGGGAGTTCTTAAGGTGGGAAGGGTCCCCAAAGTTGAGGGGGATGTCTCCAAGGTGGAAGGGGGGGGGGGGGGGTCACTGAATGGGAGGGTGTCCTTAAGGTGAGGGGTCCCCAAAGTGAAGGGAGGCGTCCCCAAAGTGGGAGTCCTTGAGGTGGGGGGGGGTCCCCAAAGTTGAGGGGGATGTCTCCAAGGTGGAAGGGGGGGGGGGGTCACTGAATGGGAGGGTGTCCTTAAGGTGAGGGGTCCCCAAAGTGAAGGGAGGCGTCCCCAAAGTGGGAGTCCTTGAGGTGGGGGGGGGTCCCCAAGGTGGGTGTCACTAAGGTGGGGGTGTCCCCAAAGTAGGGAGGGAGGGTCCCCAGGGTGAGAGGGGATCCCCAAGATGGGTGTCCCCAGGGGGAGGGGAGGTCCTCAAGGTGGGTCACCGAGGTGGGGGGGGTCCCCAAGGCGCAGGGTGTCCCCAGGGTGAGGGGGGGTCCCCAAGGCGCAGGGGGTCCCCGAGGTGGATGTCACAGGGTGAGGGGGGTCCCGGGGTGGGGGGACCCCCAGCGCTACCTCCCAGCTCTGCTCACTGCCAGGCGTGGGGAGGAGGGGGCACAGGGGGAGAGTGGGGGGTGACACCGGTGTGTGGGGGGGTCCCCCAGGGCCGGGAGGGGTCCCCACTTCCTCTGTTCCCATTTAACCCTTCACCCCCTCAGCTTTTGTATTTCCCCTCTCTCTTTTTCCCCTTTTTCCCCCTTTTTTTCCGTTTCAGCCTTTTATTTATTATGAAGCCGACTCCGAGCATCTCCCCGAGCCCCCCCACCCCCGCGGCTGTGGGACCCTCCCCGCGCGTGGGCCGGGGGCGTGGGGGGGGGGGGGGGGATCCAGATTGGGGGGAGGGGTCCAGAGGCACCACCCCCCCGCCCCTCCCCCCACGGCGTGTGAATAAAAAGCGTCTGGCTGGTGCTGCTCGTTCCCTCTGGAGCCCGTCAGTGGGGGGCTACGGGGGGCTATATGGGCTATGGGGGGCTATATGGGCTATAAGGGGGCTATGAGGGGCTGTAGGGGCTATGCTGAGGCTATGGGGGGCTACCAAGATACTATGGAGGCTATGAGGAGGCTATGGGGGGCTATGAGGGGGATATGAGGAGGCTATGGGGGGCTATATGGGCTATAAGGAGGCTATGGGGGGCTATAGGGGCTATGAAGGGGTTATAGGGGATATGAAGGGGCTATATGGGCTATGGGGGGCTATATGGGCTATAGGGGCTATGAGGATGCTATGGGGGCTATGGGAGCTATGAGGGGTTTATAGGGGCTATGAAGAGACTATGGGGGGCTATGAGGGGGCTATAGGGGCTATGAGGATGCTATGGGGGCTATAGGGGCTATGGGGGGCTATGAAGGGGCTATAGGGACTATGAGAAGGCTGTGGGGGGCTATGAAGGGGCTATAGGGACTATGAGAAGGCTATGGGGGGCTATGAAGGGGCTATAGGGACTATGAGAAGGCTATGGGGGGCTATGAGGAGGCTATAGGGGCTATGAGAAGGCTATGGGGGGATATATATGGTGTCTATAGGCTTCGGGGATGCCTATAGGGATATATGTGGGTGCCTACAGAGTTATGGGGGTGTCTGTATGGTCATGTGTGTGTCTATAGGGATACGTGTGTGTGTGTCAGTAGGGTTATGGGGGTGTCTATAGGGATATATGTGGGTGCCTATATGGTTATGGGGGATGCCTATAGGGATCTATGGGGGTGTCTATAGGGTTAAGGGGGTGTCTGTAAGGTTATGGGGGTGTCTCTAGGGGTACGTAGGAGTGTCAGTAGGGTTATGGGGGTGTCTGTAGGGATATATGTGGGTGTCTATAGGGTTAAGGGGGTGTCTGTATGAGTGTCAGTAGGGTTATGGGATGTCTCTAGGGATATATGTGGGTGTCTATAGGGTTAAAGGGGTGTCTGTAAGGATCCGAGAGGATCCCCAATGGATCCTGGGCAGAACCCCCCAAAAAAAAGACCTCAACGGACCCAGGACAGAGGCTGGATGGATGCCGGATGGATCCCAACCGGATCCCAGCACAGAACCCAAACAGATCCTGGACAGTCTCCCCCAAAAAGACCTAAATGGACCCAGAGCAGAGGCTGGATGGATCCCAAATGGATCCCAGCCCAGAGACAAAACAGATCCTGGACAACCCCCCCCCAAAAAGACCCTAAATGGACCCAGGACACAACCTGGATGGATCCCAGCCCAGAGACAAAACAGATCCTGCACAACCCCCGCCCCCCAAAAGACCCTAAATGGACCCAGGGCAGAGCCTGGATGGATCCCAGACAAACCCCCCCCTCCCCAAAAGGCTCTAAATGGACCCAGGACACAACCTGGATGGATCCCAGCCCAGAGACAAAACGGATCCTGGACAAAACCCCCATGAAAAGACTGTAAATGGACCCAGGGCAGAGCCTGGATGGCCCCTGGATGGATCCCAGATGGCCCCTGGATGGATCCCAGCCAGATCCCATTTGGCCCTTGCACCTGCTTTGGGATTTTGAGGCTTTTCCCCTTTTTTTCTGCAGCTTTTCCTGGATGACACCAAAGTGAAGAACTTCATCACTTGCTTCAAAGGTACTGGGATCCCCCCAAAAGCCCCCCAAATCCTCCCCCTCAAAAATGACCCCTCAAAATGCCCCCAAAACCCAAAATCCTCCCAAAATTATCCCCCAGATCCTCTCTGACCCCTTCCAAAGACCCAAATCCCACCCTAAAACCCCCACAAATAAGCCTCCCAAATCCCCCCAAAAAACCAAACCCCAACTCCCCCCGACCTCAAAAGCCCCCAAATCCCAACAATCCCCCTCAAATCCCCCCAGAGCATCCCAAAACCTCCCAAATCCCCCCCAAAAAGCCTCCAAATTCTCTCCAACCCCCCAAAAAATGTCAAAATCCACCCAAACCCCCCAAAATATCCCCCCAAACAATCCCCAAAGTCTCCAAATCCCCTCAAATCACCCCAAAAAACACAAAAGCCCCCCAGAAACCCCCAAATCCTCTCCAGCCCCCCCAAAATAAATCCCCCGAAAATCCCCAAAGCCCCCAAATCACCCCCAAAAAAACCCCAAATCCCCTCCAACTCTCTCCAAAAGCAATCAAAATCCCCCCAACCCCCCCAAATCTCCTCAGAACCCCTCCAAAAAACCAAATCACCCCAAAATCCCTCCTCCCCATCACCATTCAGTAGCGTTTTAGCCTTAATTAGGGTCTTTAATTAGAGACTCATCTTTATTTGGGGTCTCATCTGTATTGGGGGGGCTGTGGGGTGGGGAGAAGATACTCTCATCCCCTTCATGGCCTTCGTAGGTGCCAAAACATCCTCCTCTCAACCTAATTTGCATATTAATCACCACCTTAATTAACCACTTCCTGCCCTTAATTGCTCCCAGGCACTTGGTAACACTGATCCCTACTCCCCCTCCCCCCCCCCCCCCCAACCTCCCTCAGCCCCTTCAAATCGCTTTCCCATTAAGAAACACCCCCCTTTCTCCGGTGTTAATTAGGGGAGGGTTAATTAACGAGGGTGTGAGATTAATTAACGTTGCCTTCCTCACTCACCTGGAGCTGAACCCTGGCAGCCTCTATGGGAGGGTTCATTATGGAGAATTGGGGGTTAGTTAGGAGGGTTGGGGTTAATTAGGAGGGTGGAAGTTAATTAGGAGGTTTAGGGGTTGATTAGTGGGGTTACTTAGGGTCCATCCTGGCAGGTATCACCTTCCTCTTCCTCACTCCCTTAGCAGTGGTTGTTCTGAGCAGGTTTAATCATGAGAGGACTGAGGGTTGGAGGTTAATTAGGAGGGTTGGGGTTAATTAAGAGCACTGGGGGTTAATTGTGGGAAGGGGTTATCCCAGCAGACGTTGCCTTTCACATCTTCTTCTTCCTCACCCTCCCTTAGAATCGCAGTGGTTGTTTTGAGGGGGTTAACCATGGGGGGACTGGGGGTTAGTTAGGGGCGTTGGAGGTTAATTAGGGGGATTGGAGGTTAATTAGGAGCACAGGGAGTTAATTCAGGGAAGGGGTTAATGATGGTTTATCCCAGCAGACGTTGCCTTCCTCCTCCTCATCTTCTTCCTCACCCTCCCTTAGAACCGCAGTTGTTCCAAGTGGGTTAATCATGGGGACACTGGGGGTTAGTTAGGGGGGCTGGAGGTTAATTAGGAGGGTTGGAGGTTAATTAGGAGCACACGGAGTTAATTGTGGGAAGGGGTTAATGATGGTTTATCCCAGCAGACGTTGCCTTCCTCCTCCTCCTCTTCTTCCTCACCCTCCCTTCGCAGCCCCGCAGCGGCCGTTCCCAGCGGGCTAACCACGAGCGGCGATGCGGCTTAATTAAAAGGGGGGGCTGTTAATTAAGGAGAGGCGCGGGTTAATGAGGGTCCATCCCGGCAGACGTGACCTTCCTCACGTTCTTCTTCACGCGGCTGGAGCGGAACCGCAGCGGCCGCTACGAGCGCGAATTCCCGTTCGTGTCCCGCTGCGGCGCGGAGCGCAACCTCCTGCGCTGCGAGCACAGACCCATCGTCTTCACCCGCCTCCTGCCCCCGGACGCCTCCTCCTCAGCCTCCTCCTGCTCCCGCCGCGCCGTGCTGTCGTTCTGCGGCGGCGGGGAGCGGCTGGCCGTGCCGTTCCGGCCCGAGGCGCTGGTGATGCTGCCGGAGAACGGGCGCTTGTACCACCCGGCGCCGGGCCGGGCGGGGGGCGCGGGGCCGGTGCGCTCAGCGCTGGCTCTGGAGTGGGGGTCCCGCTTGGAGTACGAGCAGGGGCCGGAGCAGCCCCCGACTCACTTTTGGTGGGAGGGGAAGAGGTATCGGCTCACGGGGGAGCTGGTGCAGCTGCTGCGGGGAGGGGAAGGGGCGGGGGAGGCGGAGAGCGGCGGAGCCGCGGGGCGGGGGTGAGGCTTGGAGGGGGTGGGAAGGGGCATTGCATGGCCCCGGGCGAGGAGGAGGAGGAGGAGGAGGCAGAGCTGGTGCTCAGCCACACCGTGTGGCTGATGCTGTGGTGAGGTGAGCGTTGCTGGTGCCAGGGATGTGGGTGTTGTGTGTGGGTCCCCCCACTGTGATATTAAAGGTCTCTGGCAATTGAAATGAGCCTAGAGGTGATGGGTGCCACTGCAGCAGTGTGGGTGCAGCTGTGGAGAGGTTGGTGCAGCTGTGGTGGGTGACACACGGTGCTACTGCCACAGTGGGGGTGTCCCCATGGGTGCTGCCACGCTGACAGTGTTGCTGCCACACTGTGGGTGCCACTGTGGTGATGTTGGCTGGTGTGTAGAGGGAAGGGAAGTTCTTCAGAGGGATGTGGCCAGGGGCTGAGGTTGCCCGAGGGCAAGGAACCGGCAGCGTGCCCAAGGGGGCAAGAAGGCCAGTGGCAGCCTGGCTGGGCTGAGCAGTGGGGTGGCAGCAGCCCCAGGGCAGGGATTGTCCCCTGTGCTGGGCCCTGGGGAGGCTGCAGCTCCAGGGCTGTGCTCAGTGCTGGGCCCCTCACTCACTGCCACAGGGACACTGAGGGGCTGCAGGGAGAGAAGATGCACTGGGAAGCTCTGGGCTAAATGAGGGTACCTGAGGCAAAGGTTCAGTCTGCAGAGAACGAGGCTCAGAGGAGACCTGATCACTCTGACTCCCTGGCTGTGGCTGAGAGGGTCGGTCTCTGCTCCCAAGTTAAAAGCTACAGGCCAAGAGGAAAGGGGCTCAGGGTGCCCCAGGGGAGGTTGAGGCTGGAGCTGAGGCAGAACTGTTTCCCTGAGAGGGGTGTCAGCCCCTGTGCCAGGCTGCCCAGGGAGCTGGGGGAGTGCCCAGCCCTGGAGGGGTCCCAGAGCCGTGGGGCTGAGGTGCTTGAGGGCCGTGGCTCAGTGGTGCCTGTGGCACTGTGGGGTCAGGGTTGGACTCCAGCAGCTCAAAGGGCTTTTCCATCTGTAATGATTCTCTGGTCAGTGCCCTGTGTGCCAGAACAGCAGCCAGCGCTCTCCTTGGTCCATTAAAAGCAGAAGAGCTCCATCCCCTCCGCTGAGCTCTGCCACTTCCTCCTGCCAAGCATCCCAGGAGGACTTGGGTTAATCGGGCAAGGTGGGGTTGGCTTTAATGAACTCACCATAACCGAGTGGCACAGCCCAGAGCCCGGCACAGCGCCCCGAGGTGAAGCTTCCCTGGGGGGGGGGGGATGCTACAAGCTGAAGTAGTCGATGGCTCCGTAGCGCTGGAGGCTGGTCGCCCACACGGCGTCTGCTCTACCCGCGCTCGCCAGCAGCCGGCACAGCTCCGCCGGGAAACCCTCCTCCCCCTGCGTGGGGGTGTGGTGGCCGGAGCCCCGCGGCGGCTGCGAGTAGCCCACGAGGCGCAGGTCGGGCAGGGCCGGGCCAGGCCGCCCAGCGCCGCCGCGCTCAGGGGGGTGCCGAGGAGACCGAGGCAGCGCAGGCGGCGGCAGCGGCGCAGCGCCGGCAGCAGCAGCTCCAGCTCCGCGTCCCCCAGCTGACACTCCAGCAGCTCCAGCTGCAGCAGCGAGCGCGAAGCGGCTTCCAGCAGCGTCCGCAAGGGTTGCAGGAGGCTGGGGGACGTGAGGTTGTGGCCGCTCAGGTCCAGCTGGAGCAGGGAGGGCGCGTGGAGGCTCGAGGACAGGAAGATGAGGTCGGAGGGGAGCAGGCAGCAGAAGGCCAGCGCCAGACTCTCCAGGGGAGTCTGCAGCTCGCTGGGAGGACAGGGTGGGGTGGCAGAGTGGGGAACCCCCAAAGCACCCCCAAACCACCACGAGGCTCCCCCACCTCCAAATCCCCTGAGGCCCTCCCCAAACCAGCCACAGACCCCTAAAACCCTGAGGCTGCCCAAATTCCACCCCCAGGATCCCCCAAAATCCCTCAGCTCCCTCAAAGTCTCCCCCAACCCCCGTGAGGTATCCCCAAACCTCCTGAGACCAGACCCCTGAGCTGGGGCAGAGCTGCTCTGGGACTCCATCTCCTCATAAATGTAGACAGTTGCACAGTGCCAAACTGGGCAACTCCCCTAAAACCCCCTGAGCCAAGGCAGAGCTGCTGTGGGACTCCATCCCCTCTTAAATCTTTGCTCACAGGGCAAATGCCAAACCTTCCAAACCCTCTCCCCAAAACCCCCTGAGACCAACCCCTGAGGTAGTGCAGAGCTACTGTTGGACTCCAGCCCCTCTTAAATCTGCCCCCACAGGGTGTGGGTGATACCCCAATGCCACCCCCCCCCCACACACACACATTCCCTCCCGCTGCAGCGTGTGAAGGTTTTGGAGTCCCTCCCCCAGCGGGCAGCTTACCCCAGGAGCTGCCTGAGTCTCCCAGAAAGCCTGGAGGAGTACAAATCGAGTTCCTTGAGGGCAGGCAGGGCCCGGAGGTGAGCGGCCAAGCAGCGGATGCCGGCGTCCGTGCCCGGGGGCCGGGTGGCACACGTCCACATTGCTGTAGGGCAGCTTGAGGCTGCGCAGCGCGGGGAAGCGGCCGAGGTGAGGCAGCACTGCGCACAGCCCCGCCAGCCCCAGGTTGTTGAAGCGTAAAACAACTCTGCGGACGGCGGCAGGCTCCAGGGAGTCCAGCAGGGAGACGACGGTGGAGACGGAGAGCTCCTCGGCGTGGAAGTCGCGGCAGAGCAGGCGCAGGGGGGCGCAGGGCGAGCGGAGGGCGGCGCGCAGCAATAGGCGCGTAGCAATAGGGCACCCCTAAGCCAGCCCCCATCAATAGGGCATCCTATAGCACCCCTAAGCCAGCCCCCATCAATAGGGCATCCTATAGCACCCCTAACCCAGACCCCATCAATAGGGCATCCTATAGCACCCCTAACCCAGACCCCATCAATAGGGCATCCTATAGCACCCCTAACCCAGCCCCCATCAATAGGGCATCCTATAGCACCCCTAACCCAGCCCCCATCAATAGGGCATCCTATAGCACCCCTAACCCAGCCCTCTATCTATAGGGCATCCTATAGCACCCCTAAGCCAGCCCCCATCAATAGGGCATCCTATAGCACCCCTAACCCAGACCCCATCAATAGGGCATCCTATAGCACCCCTAAGCCAGCCCCCATCAATAGGGCATCCTATAGCACCCCTAAGCCAGCCCCCATCAATAGGGCATCCTGTAGCACCCCTAACCCAGCCCCCATCAATAGGGCATCTTAGAGCACCCCTAACCCAGCCCCCATCAATAGGGCATCTTATAGCACCCCTAAGCCAGCCCCCATCAATAGGGCATCTTAGAGCACCCCTAACCCAGCTCTTTATCTATAGGGCATCCTATAGCACCTCTAATCCAGCCCCCCATCAATAGGGCACCCCACAGCACCCCTAGATCTGCACCTCATCAATAGGGTACCCCTAACCCAGCCCTCTCTCAATAGGACCTCCCATAGCACTCCTAACCCTATCCCCCATTAATAGGGCACCCTATAGCACTCCTAACCCAGCTCCCCATCAATAGGGAACTCCAGGGCAGGACCCATGACCCACCCCTCTTAATGAGGGGTACCCCCAGCACCCCATAAAGGAAGCCTACAGCAGGATCTCCAACACCCCCCTTCCCTCCCTGGGCCCCCCTGTGCTGCCCTCCCCCCCCGACCCCCCTCAGCTGCCCTCACCCCCCCCTCGATCCCCAGGGTCCCCTTCAGCTGCCCTCACCCCCCCCAATCCCCGGGGTCCCCTTCATCTGCCCTCAATCCCCCAGTCCCTGGGGACCCCTTCAGCTGCCCTCACGCCCCCCAATCCCCGAGGCCCCCCTCAGCTGCCCTCACGCCCCCCCAATCTCCGGGGTCCCCTTCAGCTGCCCTCAACCCCCTAATCCCCGGGGTCTCCCTCAGCTGCCCTCACGACCCCAATCCCCGGGGACCCCTCAGCTGCCCTCACGCCCCCAATCCCCGGGATCCCCCTCAGCTGCCCTCACGCCCCCAATCCCCGGGATCCCCCTCAGCTGCCCTCACCCCCCACAATCCCGGGGGACCCCTCAGCTGCCCTCACGCCCCCAATCCCTGAGGCCCCCCCTCAGCTGCCCTCACGCCCCCCAATCCCCGGGATCCCCCTCAGCTGCCCTCACCCCCCACTCCCCGGGGACCCCTCAGCTCCCCTCACGCCCCCCCAATCCCCGGGATCCCCCTCAGCTACCCTCACACTCCCCCAATCCCCGGGGACCCCTCAGCTGCCCTCACCCCCCACAATCCCCGGGGTCCCCCTCAGCTGCCCTCACCCCCCACAATCCCCGGGGTCCCCCTCAGCTGCCCTCACGCCCCCAATCCCCGGGATCCCCCTCAGCTGCCCTCACGCCCCCAATCCCCGGGATCCCCCTCAGCTGCCCTCACCCCCCACAATCCCGGGGGACCCCTCAGCTGCCCTCACGCCCCCCAGTCCCCGGGACCCCTCAGCTGCCCTCACGCCCCCAATCCCGGGGGACCCCTCAGCTGCCCTCATGCCCCCAATCCCGGGGGACCCCTCAGCTGCCCTCACGCCCCCCAGTCCCCGGGGACCCCTCAGCTGCCCTCACGCCCCCAGTCCCCGGGGACCCCTCAGCTGCCCTCATGCCCCCAGTCCCCGGGGACCCCTCAGCTCACCTCCCGCCCGCCGCCCCGCTCCCGCCGGGCCCCTCACGGCCGCGCTTCCAGGCATGCGCACTGCACCCCGGCACCGCCCCTCCGCCAATCAGAGCGAGAGTTTCACCACGGAAGGCGGGCCCGGCGTCGTTACTAGGTGCCGCCTGCCATCCTCGCCCGCCCATTGGCTGCCGCCGTGTCTGTCATCGCTTCCTCCCTTCTTATTGGCTGAAGGGCGGCGGCAGCGGGAAGTTCGATCTGAGCCCCAGACGCTGCGGTCCCTGCGCGGCTCCGGGAGGTCTCGGATCCCCCCGGGCCGGGGAACGGCCCCGCTCCGCACGCCATGGAGCGGCAGCGGGAGGTCAAGGCCCTGCTGAAGAGCTGGGAAGCGGCTTTTGTCCGGGAGCAGCGGAGGAAGCCCGGCCAGGTGCCCGCTGCGGGGGGCGGGGATGGGGAGGGGCGGCGGGGCAAAGCGGGGTTTTAATGGGGTTCTGAGGGGAAAGGTGGAGTTTTGAGAGGAAAAGTGAGGGGTTTTGTGAATTTCTGAGGAACAAGTGGGAATTGGGAGGAGCTTGGAGGGGAAAAGTGGGGTTTGGTGGAGGTTTGAGGGGAAAAGTGTTTTTTTGTGGGGTTCTGAGGGGAATAAAGGTTTTTGTAGAGCTTGAAGGAGAAAAGAGTGGGGTTGGTTGTCTGCTGAGGGGGAACAGTGGAGATTGGTGGGGTTCTGAGGGGAAAAGTGCGGGCTTGGTGGAGTCTGGAGTGGAAAGGTGGAGGTTCGGTGGGGTTTTGAGGGCGAAAGTGGGTTTTTGATGGGGTTCTGAGGGGAAAAGTGGAGTTTTGGTGGAGTGTTGAGGGGAAAAGTGGGGGTTTGGTGGATTTCTGAGATACAAGTGCGATTTTAGTGGAGCTCTGAGGGGAAAAGTGGGGGTTTTGTGGAGTGTTGAGAAGAAAAGGGGTTTTAGTGGAGTTCTGAGTGAACAAGTGGCGATTTGGAGGATTTTTGAGGGTAAAGGTAAGTTTTTGGTGCGGTTCTGAGGGGAAAAATGGGTTTGGGCAGAGTTTTGAGGGCAACAGTGGGTTTTACTGGAGTTTTGAGGGGAAAAGTGGGGTTTGGTGGAGTTTTGAGGGGAAAAGTGTTTTACTGTGGGGTTCTGAGGGGAATAAAGGTTTTTGTAGAGCTTTAAGGAGAAAAGAGTGGGGTTGGTGGTCTGCTGAGGGGGAACAGTGGAGATTGGTGGGGTTCTGAGGGGAAAAGTGGGGGTTTGGTCGAGTTTTGAGGGGAAAAGTGGAGGTTCGGTGGGGTTTTGAGGGTGAAAGTAGGGTTTTGATGGGGTTCTGAGGGGAAAAGTGGAGTTTTGGTGGAGTGTTGAGGGGAAAAGTGGGTTTTTTTTGTGGAGTGTTGAGAAGAACAGTGGGTTTTACTGGAGTTTGGAGTGAAAAAGTGGGGGTTTTGGTGGAGTGTTGAGGGGAAAAGGGGTTTTAGTGGAGTTTGGAGTGAAAAAGTGGCGATTTGGTGGATTTTTGAGGGTAAAGTAGGTTTTTGGTGTGGTTCTGAGGGGAAAAATGGGTTTTGGTGGAGTTTTAAGGAGAAAAGAGTGGGGTTGGTTGTCTGGTGAGGGGGAACAGTGGAGATTGGTGGGGTTCTGAGGGGAAAAGTGCGGGCTTGGTGGAGTCTGGAGTTGAAAAGTGGAGGTTCAGTGGGGTTTTGAGGGCGAAAGTGGGTTTTTGATGGGGTTCTGAGGGAAAAGTGGAGTTTTGGTGGAGTTTTGAGAGGAAAAGAGGGGAGTTTGTGAATTTCTGAGGAGCAAGTGGGAATTGGGAGGAGCTTGGAGGGGAAAAGTGGGGTTTTGGTGGAGTGTTGAGGGGAAAAGTAGGGGTTTGGTGGATTTCTGAGATACAAGTGCGATTTTAGTGGAGCTCTGAGGGGAAAAGTGGGGGTTTTGTGGAGTGTTGAGAAGAAAAGGGGTTTTAGTGGAGTTCTGAGTGAACAAGTGGCGATTTGGAGGATTTTTGAGGGTAAAAGTAAGTTTTTGATGTGGTTCTGAGGGGAAAAATGGATTTTGGCAGAGTTTTGAGGGCAAAAGTGGAGGGTTTGTGGACTTCTGAGGAACAAGTGGGAATTTGGAGGAGCTTTGAGGGTATAAATGAAGTTTTGGTGGAGTTTTCAGATGAAAAGTGGAGTTTTGGTGGAGTGTTGAGGGAAAAAGTGGGGTTTTGGTAGAGTTTGGAGTGAAAAAGTGGGGGGTTGGTGGGTTTTTGAGGGTAAAAGTGGGGTTTTGGTGGGGTTTTGAGGGGAAAATGGGTTTTTTGTAGAGTTTTAAGGAGAAAAGAGTGGGATTGGTGGTCTGCTGAGGGGGAACAGTGGAGATTGGTGGGGTTCTGAGGGGAAAAGTGCAGGCTTGGTGGAGTCTGGAGTGGAAAAGTGGAGGTTCGGTGGGGTTTTGAGGGCGAAATTGGGTTTTTGATGGGGTTCTGAGGGGAAAAGTGGAGTTTTGGTGGAGTTTTCAGATGAAAAGTGGGGTTTTTTGTGGAGTGTTGAGAAGAACAGTGGGTTTTACTGGAGTTTGGAGTGAAAAAGTGGGGGTTTTGTGGAGTGTTGAGAAGAAAAGGGGTTTTAGTGGAGTTTGGAGTGAAAAAGTGGGGATTTGATGAATTTTTGAGAGTAAAAGTAGGTTTTCGGTGTGGATCTGAGGTGAAAATGAGTTTTTGTGGGGTTTTAAGGGGAAAAGTAAGGTTCTGGTGGAGTGTTGAGGGCAAAAGTGGGGTTTTGGTGAGATTCTGAGAGGAAAGAATTGGGTTTTGATGGTGTTGTGGGGAGAAAGTGGGATTGTGGTGTAGTCTTGAGAGGAAAACTGGGTTTTGGCAGAGTTTTGAGGGCAAAAGTGGGGGATTTGTGGACTTCTGAGGAACAAGTGGGAATTAGGAGGAACTTTGAGGGGGAAAGTGAAGTTTTGGTGGAGTGTTGAGGGGAAAAAGTGGGGTTTTGGTGGAGCTTGGAGTTAAAATTGGCTGTTCAATGGGTTTTTGAGGGCGAAAGTGGATTTTTGATGGGATTCTGAGGGGGAAAATGGATTTTTTGGTGGAGTTTTAAGTGGAAAAGTGGAGGTTTGAGAAGAAAAGTGGGGATTTGGTGGACTTAAGAGGAACAAGTGGGATTTTGGAGGAGCTTTGAGGGGAAAAGTGGAGTTTTGGTGGGGTTTTTAGATTAAAAGTGTGGGTTTGGTGTATTTTTAAGGGCAAATGTGGGATTTTGTGGACTTTGGAGTGGTAAGGTGTGGGTTTGGTGGATATTTGGGGCAAAAGCGGGGTGTCTTGTGGTTCTGAGGGAAAAAGAGAGGGTTTGGTGGTCCACTGAAAGGAAAATGAGTTTTTCTGGAGTTTTAAGGGGAAAAGTGGGGTTTTGGTGGGGTTTTAAGATGAAAAATGCAGTTTTGGTGGAGTTTTCAGAGGAAAAGTGGAGTTTTGGCTGCCCTCAACGCCCCCCCAATCTCCGGGGTCCCCTTCAGCTGCCCACACGCCCCCCAATCCCTGAGGCCCCCCTCAGCTGCCCTCACGCCCCCCCAATCCCCGGGATCCCCCTCAGCTCCCCTCACGCCCCCCAATCCCCGGGGTCCCCCTCAGCTGCCCTCACCCCCCACAATCCCCGGGGACCCCTCAGCTGCCCTCACGCCCCCCAGTCCTCGGGGACCCCTCAGCTGCCCTCACGCCCCCCAATCTCCGGGATCCCCTTCAGCTGCCCTCACGCCCCCCCAGTCTCCGGGGACCCCTCAGCTACCCTCACACTCCCCCAGTCCCCGGGGACCCCTCAGCTGCCCTCACGCCCCCACAATCCCCGGGGACCCCTCAGCTGCCCTCACGCCCCCTAGTCCCCGGGGACCCCTCAGCTGCCCTCACGCCCCCCAGTCCCCGGGGACCCCTCAGCTGCCCTCACGCCCCCCAGTCCCCGGGGACCCCTCAGCTCACCTCCCGCCCGCCGCCCCGCTCCCGCCGGGCCCCTCACGGCCGCGCTTCCAGGCATGCGCACTGCACCCCGGCACCGCCCCTCCGCCAATCAGAGCGAGAGTTTCACCACGGAAGGCGGGCCCGGCGTCGTTACTAGGTGCCGCCTGCCATCCTCGCCCGCCCATTGGCTGCCGCCGTGTCTGTTATCGCTTCCTCCCTTCTTATTGGCTGAAGGGCGGCGGCAGCGGGAAGTTCGATCTGAGCCCCAGACGCTGCGGTCCCTGCGCGGCTCCGGGAGGTGGAGTTTTCAGATGAAAAGTGGAGTTTTGGTGGAGTGTTGAGGGGAAAAGTGTGGCTTTAGTGGACCTTGGAGTGAAAAAGTGGAGATTTGGTGGGTTTTTGAGGGCAAAAGTGCGTTTTTTGTGGGATTCTGAGGAGAAAAAGGTTTTTTTGTAGAGTTTTAAGGAGAAAAGAGGGACGTTGGAGTTCTGCTGAGCTGGAAAAGATGCAGATTGGTGGGGTTCTGAGGCACCAGTGGGATTTTGGGGGAGCTTTGAGGGGAAAAGTGGAGTTTTGTTGGTGTTTTCAGATGACAAGTGTGGTTTTAGTGGATTTTGGAGTGAAAAAGTGGGGGGTTGGTGGATATTTGAGGGCAAAGGTGGGTTTTTGATGGGGTTCTGAGGGGAAGATGGGTTTTTGTGGAGTGTTGAGGGGAAAAGTGGTGCTTTGGTGGGGTTCTGACGAAAAAGTTGGGCTTTGGTGTAGTTTTGAGGGGAAAAGTGAGCTTTTTGTGAGTTTTGAAGGGAAATGTTGGGGTTTGGTGGAGTTTTAAGGGGGAAAAAGTGGGATTTTGGTGGAGTTCTGAGGGGAAAATTGGGGAGGTGATTTGAGGGAAAAAAAGTAGTGTTTTTGTGGTGGTGTTTGGACAAAAAGATAGAATATTGGGGTTTTGGTGGTGAAATCTCTACCAGGAGGCTGCAGTGAGCTGGAGGTCGGTCTCTGCTCCCAGCTAGTGAGTGACGGGCCAAGAGGAAAGGGGCTCAGGGTGCCCCAGGGGAGGCTGAGGCTGGAGCTGAGGCAGAACTGTTTCCCTGAGAGGGGTGTCAGCCCCTGTGCCAGGCTGCCCGGGAGCTGGGGGAGTGCCCAGCCCTGGAGGGACCCCAAAGCCCTGGAGCTGAGGTGCTGAGGGCTGTGGGTCAGTGGTGGCCGTGGCAGGGTGAGGGCTCAGGGCTGGGCTCCAGCAGCTCAAAGGGCTTTTCTAACTCAAATGATTCTGTGGTTTGCTCCCTGCAGCTGTGGCATCATCACAGATGCCAGTCCTGGGTCGCTCAGCACCATCTGCTGCCACGGCCTCCGCGGCCGCTACGTCACCGTCACCATCCTGGGCCGGGAGGAGCAGTTCACTCTCTGTGAGGTCGAGGTCTACACTGTCCACCCCGAGCCATGAGGGGCTTTTAAGGGGGACAAGGTGAGGAGTTTCCCCCCTGGCACCAGGACCCTCTGACATCAGATGCCCCTGGAGGCTCCCTGTCGTCAGAACCACCCTAATAAACATCCCCACGGGGCCTCTTTGTGCATCACCATCCCCATCCCATAGGCTCCAGAGGACCATGGCATCACCATCCCCACCCCGTGGGCTCCACAGGACCATGGCATCACCATCCCCACCCCGTGGGCTCCACAGAACCATGGCATCACCATCCCCACCCCGTGGGCTCCACAGAACCATGGCATCACCATCCCCACCCCGTGGGCTCCACAGGACCATGGCATCACCATCCCCATCCCATAGGCTCCAGAGGACCATGGCATCACCATCCCAACCCCACGGGACCTCCAGCCTCTTTCCATCACCACCCTTGAGGCCCATGGGGTTCCACCATCCTCATCCCCACTCTGTGGCTCCCCAGGACCTGTGGTGGCCACCTTGGGGTGGGGGTGGCCGTGGGAGGTCACTCACTCGCCCGTGAAGCCTTTGGAGATGGAGTGGAAGGAGGTGAGTTCCACCGAGTCCAGGTAGGGCGGCCCCATCTCTGTCAGCACCTTCCTGAAGGAGTGGAAGGCCGAACCCTCAGCATACACGTTGTCCTGGTACACCTGGAGGAGGGGGGAAACTGGTGGGGTTACCTAGATGTTGGGGTCCACCTCACATACCCCCCGAGTCTGAGGGTCCCACTCACCTCGTCAGCCATGAGGAAGAGCCTCTCCTCGAAGGCGAATTTGATGACGGCCTCAATGCACTGACGGCTCTGGACCTGCCCTGGGAGGGGGGAGAAGGGGGGAGGTTGGCATAGCGGAGTGGGGGGGTCCAGTCCCACTCCCACCATGGGTTTGGGGGGCCCAGTCCTGCTCCTGATGGGTTTTGGGGGGCTCAATCCCTTTTCCTGATAGGTTTGGGGGCCCAGTCTTGCTCCCTATGGGTTTGGGGTATGGGCTCAGCCCCACTCCTGATGGGTTTTAGGGGACTCAGTCTAGTTTCCCATGGGTATGGGGGGGCTTAGACCCCCTCTCCTGATAGGTTTGGGGGACCCAAACTGCCTCCCTATAGATTTGGGAGGAGAGTCATCCCCACTCCTGATGGGTTTGGGGGGGCTTAGCCCCTGCTCCTGATGGGTTTTGGGGCCTTCACCCCACTCCTGATGGATTTGAGGGGACTCAGTCCCACTTCCTATGGCTTTTGGAGGGTCTCAACCCAGTTCTTGGGTATGTTTTGGAGGTCTTAGTAGGACCAGTAAAGCACTGGGGGTCTCAGAATGGGACTGGGAGGGCACTGGGAGCTCACAGCCCTGGTACCAGAAGTCCCATCCCAACCTCAGGGTCCCATCCCAGCCCCAGGGTCCTATCCCCAGGGTCCCATCCCAGTCCCAGGATCCCATCCCATCCCTGATATCCCACCCCTGGGGTCCAATCCCACCCCTGGGGTCCCATCCCAGTCTCATCCCACCCCTGGAGTCCCATCCCAGTCCTATCCCGTCCCACCCCTGGGGTCCCATCCCACCCCTGGGGTCCCATCCCACCCCTGGGGTCCCATCCCATCCTGTCCCATCCCATCCCATCCAACCCCTGGGGTCCCAACCAGTCCCATCCCATCCCAAACCTGGGGTCCCATCCCACCCCTGGCGCCCCATCCCATCCCACCCCTGGGGTCCCATCCCATCCCACCCCTGGGGTCCCATCCCATCCCATCCCATCCCACCCCTGGTTTCCCATCCAGTCCCATCCCACCCCTGCGGTCCCATCCCATCCCACCCCTAGGGTCCCATCCCATCCCACCCCTGGGGTCCCATCCCACCCCTGGGGTCCCATCCCATCCCACCCCTGGGGTCCCATCCCAACCCTGGGGTCCCATCCAGTCCCATCCAATCCCATCCCATCCCACCCCTGGGGTCCCATCCCATCCCACCCCTGGGGTCACCCCTGGGGTCCCATCCCACCCCTGGGGACTCATCCCATCCTACCCCTGGTGTCCCATCACATCCCATCCCACCCCTAGGGTCCCATCCCCTCCCAACCCTTGGGTCCCATCCAGTCCCATCCCATCCCACCCCTGGGGTCCCATCCCATCCCAACCCTGGAGACCCATCCCATCCCTGAAGTCCTATCCCTGGGGTCCATCCCAACCTAGGGTCCCGTCCCACCCCTGGGGTCCCATCCCATCCCTGGGTTCCCATCCCATCCCACCCCTGGGGTCCAACCAGTCCCAACCCATCCCACCCCTGGGGCCCCATCCCACCCCTGGGGCCCATCCCACCCCTGGGGCCCCATCCCACCCCTGAGGCCCCATCCCATCCCTAGGGTCCCGTCCCATCCCACCCCTGGGGACTCATCCCATCCCTGTGGTGCCATCCCATCCCACCACTGGGGTCGCATGCCATCCCATCCCACCCCTGGATCCCATCCAGTCCCATCCCAATCCTGGGGTCCTATCCCACCCCTGAACTCCAATCTTGGGGTCCCATCCAAACCTCAGGGTCCAATCCCACCCCTGGGGTCCCAGCCCTGTGGTCACATCCCACCCCTGGGGTCCCATCCCATCCTATCCCATCCCACCCCTGAGGTCCCACCCCTGGGGTCCCATCCCAGCCCTGGGGTCCCATCCAGTCCCATCCCACCCCTGGGGTCCCATCCCACCCCTGGGGTCCCATCCCACCCCTGGGGTCCCGTCCCATCCCACCACTGGGGTCCCGTCCCGTCAGGTCCCACCACTGGGGTCCCATCCCATCCCACCCCTGGGGTCCCATCCCATCCAATCCCACCCCTGGGTTCCCATCCGATCCCAACCCTGGGGTCCAATCCAGTACCATCCCATCCCATTCCATCCGACCCCTGGAGTCCCATCCCACCCCTACGGACCAATCCCAACTCTGGGGTCCCATCCCACACACCCCTGGGGTCCCATCCCATCCCTGGTTCCCATCCCATCCCACCCCTGGGATCCCAACCAGTCCCATCCCATCCCAAACCTGGGTCCCCATCCTAACCTCAGGGTCTCATCCCTGGAGTCCCATCCCATCCCTGGGTCCCATCCCATCCCACCCCTGAAGTCCCATCCTGGGGTCCCATCCCAACCTCAGGGTCCCATCCCACTCCTGGAGTTCCACCCCTGGGGACGCATCCCACCCCTGGGGGTCCCATCCCAATCTCATCCCACCCTGGAGTCCCATCCCAGTCCTATCCCGTCCCACCCCTGGGTCCCACCCCACCCCTGGGGTCCCATCCCACCCCAACCCTGGAGACCCATCCCATTCCTGAAGTCCCACCCTGGGGTCCCGTCCCACCCCTGGGGTCCCGTCCCACCCCTGGGGACTCATCCCATCCTGTCCCATCCATCCCACCCCACCCTGGGGTCCATCCCACCCCTGGAGACTCATCTCATCCCACCCCTGGCGCCCCATCCCACCCCTGGGGACTCATCCCACCCCTGGGGTCCCATCCAGTCCCATGCCATCCCACCCATGGGGACCCATCACATCCCATCCCACCCCTGGGGTCCCATCCATCCCACCCCTGGGGACTCATCCCAGCCCTGGGGTCCCATCACATCCCATCCCAACCCTGGGGTCCCATCCCATCCCACCCCTGGTTTCCCATCCAGTCCCATCCCATCCCACCCCTGGTCCCCTCCCACCCCTAGGGTCCCATCCCACCCCTGGGGTCCGATCCCAACCCTGGGGTCCCAGCCAGTCCCATCCCATCCCACCCCTGGGGTCCCATCCATCCCACCACTGGGGTCCGAACCCATCCCCTCCCATCCCACCCCTGGGGTCCCATCCCACCCCTGGGTCCCATCCCAACCCTGGGGTCCCATCCAGTCCCATCCAATCCCATCCCATCCCAGCCCTGGGGTCCCATCCCATCCCAGCCCTGGGGTCCCATCCCACCCCTGGGGACTCTCCCATCCCACTCCTGGTGTCCCATCACATCCCATCCCACCCCTAGGGTCCCATCCCCTCCCAACCCTTGGTCCCATCCAGTCCCATCCATCCCACCCCTGGGGTCCCATCCCATCCCAACCCTGGAGACCCGTCCTATCCCTGGGGTCCCATCCCAACCTAGGGTCCCGTCCACCCCTGGGGTCGCATCCCACCCCACCCCTGGGGTCCCATCCCATCCCTGGGTTCCCATCCCATCCCATCCCACCCCTGGGGTCCCAACCAGTCCCATCCCATCCCAACCCTGGAGACCCATCCCATCCCTGAAGTCCTATCCCTGGGGTCCCATCCCAACCTGGGGTCCCATCCCACCCCTGGGGACTCATCCCACCCCTGGGGTCCCATCCCATCCTGTCCCATCCCATCCTGTCCCATCCCATCCCATCCCACCCCTGGGGGCCCATCCACCCCTGGAGACTCATCCCATCCCTGGGGTCCCATCCCATCCCACCCCTGTGCCCCATCCCACCCCTGGGGACTCATCCCAACCCTGGGGTCCCATCCAGTCCCATGCCATCCCACCCCTGGGGACCCATCACATCCCATCCCAACCCTGGGTCCCATCCCATTCCACCCCTGGGGGACTCATCCCAGCCCTGGGGTCCCATCACATCCCATCCCACCCCTGGGTCCCATCCCATCCCACCCCTGGTTTCCCATCCAGTCCCATCCCATCCCACCACTGGGTCCGATCCCATCCCCTCCCATCCCACCCCTAGGGTCCCATCCCATCCCACCCCTGGGGTCCGATCCCAACCCTGGGGTCCCATCCAGTCCCGTCCCATCCCACCCCTGGGGGACTCATCCCATCCCACCCCTGGTGTCCCATCACATCCCATCCCACCCCTAGGGTCCCATCCCCTCCCAACCCTTGGGTCCCATCCAGTCCCATCCCATCCCACCCCTGGGTCCCATCCATCCCAACCCTGGAGACCCATCCCATCCCTGAAGTCCTATCCCTGGGGTCCCATCCCAACCTAGGGTCCCGTCCCACCCCTGGGGTCGCATCCCACCCCACCCCTGGGGCCCCATCCCATCCCACCCCTGGGGCCCCATCCCATCCCACCCCTGGGGCCCCATCCCACCCCTGGGGCCCCATCCCACCCCTAGGGTCCCATCCCACCCCTGGGGACTCATCCCACCCCTGGGGTCCCATCCCATCCTGTCCCATCCCATCCCACCCCACCTCTGGGGTCCCATCCCACCCCTGGAGACTCATCCCATCCCTGGGGTCCCATCCATCCCACTCCTGGCGCCCCATCCCACCCTGGGATCCCATCCCATCCCACCCCTGGGGACTCATCCCAGCCCTGGGGTCCCAGCCAGTCCCATCCCATCCCACCCCTGGGGTGCCATCCCATCCCACCCCTGGCGCCCCATCCCACCCCTGGGATCCCATCCCATCCATCCCTGGGACTCATCCGAACCCTGGGGTCCCATCCAGTCCCATGCCATCCCACCCCTGGGGACCCATCACATCCCATCCCACCCTGGGGTCCCATCCCATCCCACCCCTGGGGACTCATCCAGCCCTGGGGTCCCATCACATCCCATCCCACCCCTGGGGTCCCATCCATCCCACCCCTAGGGTCCCATCCCATCCCACCCCTGGGGTCCGATCCCAACCCTGGGGTCCCATCCAGTCCCATCCCATCCCACCACTGGGGTCCCATCCCACCCCTGGGGACTCATCCCATCCCACCCCTGGTGTCCCATCACATCCCATCCCACCCCTAGGGTCCCATCCCCTCCCAACCCTTGGGTCCCATCCAGTCCCATCCCATCCCACCCCTGGGTCCCATCCCATCCCAACCCTGGAGACCCATCCCATCCCTGAAGTCCTATCCCTGGGGTCCCCATCCCAACCTAGGGTCCCGTCCCACCCCTGGGGCCCCATCCCATCCACCCCTGGGGCCCCATACCACCCCTAGGGTCCCATCCCATCCCTGGGGACTCATCCCACCCCCTGGGGTCCCATCCCATCCTGTCCCATCCCACCCCACCCCTGGGGTCCCATCCCACACTTGCAGACTCATCCATCACTGTGGTCCCATCCCATCCCACCCCTGGGACTCATCCCACCCCTGGGGTCCCATCCCATCCTGTCCATCCCATCCCACCCCACCTCTGGGGTCCCATCCCACCCCTGAGACTCATCCCATCCCTGGGGTCCCATCCCATCCCACCCCTGGGATCCCATCCCATCCCACCCCTGGGGACTCATCCCAACCTGGGGTCCCATCCAGGCCCATGCCATCCCACCCCTGGGGACCCATCACATCCATCCCACCCCTGGGGTCCCATCCCATCCCACCCCTGGGGACTCATCCCAGCCCTGGGGTCCCAGCCAGTCCCATCCCATCCCACCCCTGGGGTCCCATCCCATCCCACCCCTGGTTTCCCATCCAGTCCCATGCCATCCCACCCCTAGGGTCCCATCCCATCCCACCCCTGGGGACTCATCCCAGCCCTGGGGTCCCATCACATCCCATCCCACCCCTGGGGTCCCATCCCATCCCACCCCTGGTTTCCCATCCAGTCCCATCCCATCCCACCCCTGGGGTCCATCCCATCCACCCCTAGGGTCCCATCCCATCCCACCCCTGGGGTCCGATCCCAACCCTGGGGTCCCAGCCAGTCCCATCCCCTCCACCCCTGGGGTCCCATCCCATCCCACCACTGGGGTCCGATCCCATCCCTCCCATCCCACCCCTGGGACTCATCCCACCCCTGGGGTCCCATCTCAAACCTGAGGTCCCGTCCAGTCCCATCCCATCCCACCCCTGGGGTCCCATCCCACCCCTGGGGACTCATCCCATCCCACCCTGGTGTCCATCACATCCCATCCCACCCCTAGGGTCCCATCCCCTCCCAACCCTTGGGTCCCATCCAGTCCCATCCCATCCCACCCCTGGGGTCCCATCCCATCCCAACCCTGGAGACCCATCCCATCCCTGAAGTCCTATCCCTGGGGTCCATCCCAACCTAGGGTCCCGTCCCACCCCTGGGGTCCCATCCCATCCCTGGTTCCCATCCCATCCCACCCCTGGGGTCCCAACCAGTCCCAACCCATCCCACCCCTGGGGCCCCATCCCACCCCTGGGGCCCCATCCCACCCCCACCCTGGGGCCCCATCCCACCCCTGGGGCCCCATCCCACCCCTGGGGCCCCATCCCACCCCTAGGGTCCCATCCCATCCCTGGGGACTCATCCCACCCCTGGGGTCCCATCCCATCCTGTCCCATCCCACCCCACCCCTGGGGTCCCATCCCACCCTTGCAGAGTCATCCCATCACTGTGGTCCCATCCCATCCCACCCCTGGGGACTCATCCCACCCCTGGGGTCCCATCCCATCCTGTCCCATCCCATCCCACCCCACCTCTGGGGTCCCATCCCACCCCTGGAGACTCATCCCATCCCTGGGGTCCCATCCCATCCCACCCCTGGCGCCCCATCCCACCCCTGGATCCATCCCATCCCACCCCTGGGGACTCATCCCAGCCCTGGGGTCCCAGCCAGTCCCATCCCATCCCACCCCTGGGGTCCCATCCCATCCCACCCCTGGTTTCCCATCCAGTCCCATGCCATCCTACCCCTGGGGCCCCATCCCACCCCTAGGGCCCCATCCCACCCCTGGGCCCCATCCCATCCCTAGGGTCCCATCCCACCCCTGGGGACTCATCCCAACCCTGGGGTCCCATCCAGTCCCATGCCATCCCACCCCTGGGGAACCATCACATCCCATCCCACCCCTGGGGTCCATCCCATCCCACCCCTGGACCTGCATCCCAGCCCTGGGGTCCCAGCCAGTCCCATCCCATCCCCCCCCTGGGGTCCCATCCCATCCCACCCCTGGTTTCCCATCCAGTCCCATGCCATCCCACCCCTAGGGTCCCATCCCATCCCACCCCTGGGGACTCATCCCAGCCCTGGGGTCCCATCACATCCCATCCCACCCCTGGGGTCCCATCCCACCCCTGGTTTCCCATCCAGTCCCATCCAATCCCACCCCTGGGGTCCCATCCCATCCCACCCCTAGGGTCCCATCCATCCCACCCCTGGGGTCCGATCCCAACCCTGGGGTCCCAGCCAGTCCCATCCCATCCCACCCCTGGGGTCCCATCCCATCCCACCACTGGGGTCCGATCCCATCCCTCCCTCCATCCCACCCCTGGGGACTCATCCCACCCCTGGGGTCCCATCTCAAACCTGGGGTCCCATCCAGTCCCATCCCATCCCACCCCTGGGGTCCCATCCCACCCCTGGGGACTCATCCCATCCCACCCCTGGTGTCCCATCACATCCCATCCCACCCTAGGGTCCCATCCCCTCCCAACCCTTGGGTCCCATCCAGTCCCATCCATCCCACCCCTGGGGTCCCATCCCATCCCAACCCTGGAGACCCATCCCATCCCTGAAGTCCTATCCCTGGGGGTCCCATCCCAACCTAGGGTCCCGTCCCACCCCTGGGGTCGCATCCCACCCCACCCCTGGGGCCCCATCCCATCCCACCCCTGGGGCCCCATCCCATCCCACCCCTGGGGCCCCATCCCACCCCTGGGGCCCCATCCCACCCCTAGGGTCCCATCCCCATTCCCTGGGGACTCATCCCACCCCTGGGGTCCCATCCCATCCTGTCCCATCCCACCCCACCCCTGGGGTCCATCCCACCCTTGCAGAGTCATCCCATCACTGTGGTCCATCCCATCCCACCCCTGGGGACTCATCCACCCCTGGGGTCCCATCCCATCCTGTCCCATCCCATCCCACCTCCACCTCTGGGGTCCCATCCACCCCTGGAGACTCATCCCATCCCTGGGGTCCCATCCCATCCCACCCCTGGCGCCCCATCCCACCCCTGGGATCCCATCCCATCCCACCCCTGGGGACTCATCCCAGCCCTGGGGTCCCAGCCAGTCCCATCCCATCCCACCCCTGGGTCCCATCCCATCCCACCCCTGGTTTCCCATCCAGTCCCATGCCATCCCACCCCTGGGGCCCATCCCACCCCTAGGCCCCATCCCACCCCTGGGACCCCATCCCATCCCTAGGGTCCCATCCCACCCTGGGGACTTCATCCCACCCCTGGGGTCCCATTCCATCCCATCCCAACCATTGGGTCCCATCCCAAACCTGGGGTCCCATCCCACCCCTGAAGTCCCATCCCTGGGGTCCCATTCCAACCTCAGGGTCCCATCCCACCCTTGGGGTCCCACCCCTGGGGTCACATCTCACCCCTGGGGGTCCCATCCCACTCTCATCCCACCCCTGGAGTCCCATCCCAGTCCTATCCCATCCCACCCCTGAGGTCCCACCCCTAAGGTCCTATCCCATCCCATCCCTAGGGTCCCATCCAGTCCCATCCCATCCCATCCCATCCCACCCCTAGGGACCCATCCCATCCCACCCCTGGGGTCCCATCCCATCCCACACCTGGGGTCCCATCCAACCTCTGGGGTCCAATCCAGTCCCATCCATCCCACCCCTGGAGTCCCATCCCATCCCACCCCTGGGGTCCCATCCCACCCCTGAGGTCCCATCACACCCCTGGGTCCTATCCCATCACACCATTGGGGTCTCATCCCACCCCTGGGGACTCATCCCATGCCTGGAACCCATCCCACCCCTGGGGTCCCATCCCATCCCAACCCTGGGGTCCCATCCAGTCCCATCCCAACCCTGGGATCCCATCCCACCCCTGAGGTCGCCTCCCATCCCATCCCAGCCCTGGGGACCCATCCAGTCCCATCCCCACTCCTCGGGTTCCCATCCCATCCCACCCCTGGGGACTCATCCCACCCCTGGAGTCCCATCTTATCGCATCCCACCCCTGGGGGTCCCATCCCAACCCTGGGGTCCCATCCAGTCCCATCCCAACCCTGGGGTCCCATCCCACTCCTGAAGTCCCATCCCTGGGGTCCCATTCCAACCTCAGGTCCCATCCCACCCTTGGGGTCCCACCCCTTGGTTCGCAACCCACCCCTGGGGTCCCATCCCAATCTCATCCCACCCCTGGAGTCCCATCCCAGTTCCATCCCATCCCACCCCCTGAGGTACCAACCTTAAGGTCCCATCCCATCCCAACCCTAGGGTTACATCCAGTCCCATCCCATCCTATCCCATCCCACCCCTGGGGTCCCATCCCATCCCACCCCTGGGGTCCCATCCCATCCCACCCCTGGGTACTCATCCCATCCCACACCTGGGGTCCCATCCCAACCCTGGGGTCCCATCCCATCCCATCCCCCCCCCCCCCCCCCCCCCCACCCCCCCCCCCCCCCCCCCCCCCCCCCCACCCCCCCCTCCCCCCCCCCCCCCCCCCCCCCCCCCCCCCCCCCCCCCCCACCCCCCCCCCCCCCCCCCCCCCCCCCCCCCCCCCCTCCCCCCCCCCCCCCCCCCGGACCCCCCCCCCCCCCCCCCCCCCCCTCCCCCCCCCCCCCCCCCCCCCCCCTCCCCCCCCCCCACCCCCCCCCCCCCCCACCCCTGGGGACCCTTCCACCCGTCAATCCAGTCATCCCATCCCACCCCTGGGTCCATTCCATCCCACCCTGAAGACTCATCCCACCCCTTGGGACTCATCCCACCCCTGGGGAACTATCAACCCTGATGTCCCATCCAGTCCCATCCCACCCCAGGGGTCCATCCAGTCCCATCCCACCCTGGGGTCTCATCCCACCCCTGAAGTCCCATCCCTTGGGTCCCATTCCAACCTCAGGGTCCCTTCCCACCCTTGGGGTCCCACCCCTGGGTCGCATCCCACCCCTGGGGTCCCATCCAGTCTCATCCCACCCCTGAGTCCCATCCCAGTCCTATGCATCCCACCCCTGAGGTCCCACCCCTAAGGTCCCATCCCATCCCAACCCTAGGGTCCCATCCCATCCCATTCCATCCCACCCCTGTGGTCCCTCATCCCAACCCTGGGGTCCCAGCCAGTCCATGCCCATCCATCACCCTGGGGTCCCATCCCATCCCACCCTTGGGTCTCATCCATCCCTGAGGTCCCTTCCACCCGTGGGATCCCATCCCATCCATCCTATCCCACCCTTAGGGTTCCCTCCCATCCCACCCCTGGGTCCTATTCCATCCCCTCCCACCACCCCTGGGGACCCATCCCAACCCTGGGGTCCCAGCCAGTCCCATCCATGCCATCCCACCCCCTGGGGTCCCATGCCATCCCACCCCTGGGGTTCCATCCCATCCCTGGTCCCATCCCACCCCTGGGGTCCCATCCCATCCTCCCTGTGGTCCCATCGCAACCCTGGGGTCTCTTCCAGTCCCATCCAACCCCTGAGGTCCCATCCTCAACCCTGCTGGTCCATCCCACCCCTGGGAACGCATCCCACCCCTGGGGTCCATGCCATCCCATCCCACCCCTGGGACCTATCCCATCCACCCCTGGGGTCCCATCCCATCCCCAACCCTGGAGACCCTATCCATCCCTGAAGGTCCTATCCCTGGGTCCCATCCCTACCTAGGTCCCGTCCCACCCCTGG